>NC_053424.1:41458532-42201145 GCF_007990345.1 Gossypium hirsutum
CTTAAAAATTTGGAGGCATTATTTGTATGGCGAGACTTGTCGCATATTTACAGACCACAAGAGTTTGAAATACTTGATGAATCAGAAAGAAATAAATTTGAGACAATAGAGATGGTTAGAATTAATTAAGGATTATGATCTGGTTATCAACTATCACCCGAGAAAGGCGAATGTGGTCACCAATGCACTGAGTAGAAAATCCTTGTATGTCTTGAGAGCTACGGATGCTCATCTGACCTTGCTTGATGATGGTTTAGTTTTGGCCGAGCTGGAGGCTAGGCCGACATTTCTGTAGGAGATTCATGATGCTCAGTTAAATGATGATGACTTGCAAGCAAAAAGGCCTCAATGTGAGTCTGGAATTGAGTCCGATTTTCAAATTAGTCCTGATGGATGTTTGATGTTCAAAGATAGGGTTTTTGTACCCAAAGACAATGAACTTATTCAGAATATTTTGTAAGAAGCACATAACAGTTATTTGTCTACTCACCCGGGAAGTACCAAGATGTACAATGATTTAAAGAAGATGTACTGGTGAAGCGGCATGAAAAGAGATGTTTCTGAATTTGTATCGAAATGCCTAGTATGTCAGCAAGTTAAAGCGAAACATCAAGTGCCTTCAGGTATGTTACAGCCTGCAATGGTCTTCGAATGGAAGTGGGATAGAATTACCATGGACTTCGTGACAGGACTACCTAAAACTCCGAAAAAGAAAGATGTCATATGGGTCATAGTGGGCAAATTGACAAAGTCGGCTCATTTCATCCTGGTAAGAATGGATTATTCCCTTGATAAATTGGCCAATTTGTACATTTCTGAGATAGTAAGATTGCATGGAGTACCACTGTTGATTATTTCAGACAGAGACCCGAGGTTCACTTCGAGATTCTGGAAGCAGTTACAAGAAGCCTTAGGTACAAAGTTGAGCTTTAGTACAGCTTTTCACCCTCAGACCGATGGTCAGTCTGAGTAGATGATTAAGATTCTCGAGGACATGTTACGATGTTGCATCCTTGACTTTTAGGGTAGTTGGGAAAAATACCTACCATTGGTAGAATTTGCCTACAATAATAGTTTCTAAACAAGTTTAAGGATGGAACCTTATGAAGCCTTGTATGGTAGGAAGTACAGAACTCCATTGTATTGGACAGAACTCAAGGAAAATCAGATTCATGGAGTTGATCTGATTAAAGAAACCGAAGAAAAAGTTAAAGTGATACGGGATTGTCTAAAAGCGGCATCAGATAGGCAAAAGTCTTATGCTGATCTGAAAAGAAAGGAAATTAAATTCCAAGTTGGGGATAGAGTATTTTTGAAAGTATCTCCATGGAAAAAGGTATTAAGATTTGGTCGAAAAGGTAAACTGAGTCCATGATTTATCGAACCGTACGAGATTTCCGAAAGAATTGGACCGTTAGCCTATCGTTTGGCGTTGCCACCCAAACTGGAAAGGATTCATGATGTGTTCCATGTATCCATGTTAAGGAGATATGGATCAGACCCTTCTTATGTAATTTCACCGACTGAGATTGAAATTCGACCGGACATGACCTATAGAGAGGAACCGATTAAGATATTGGCATTGACATGGTGTTGAAGAAGCTACATGGGAGCCGAAAGAAACCGTGAGAAATCCATATTTGAATCTGTTTTCTGGTAAGAATTTCGAGGACGAAAGTCCCTAAAGGGAGAAATGTAACATCTCGAAATAGGGTCTAGCCGGAATAGTGGTTTCGAGACCACAAATCCAACATCAAAATATTTATTTCATAGTTATTATGAGGCCTAGAATATGAGTATATGCATTTGTTAAAGTTTCATGAAGAAATTCTAAGTATAAGATGTCCAATTGGAAATTAGGGACTAAATTGAATAAATTGCAAAACATGGTTTCTAGAAGCAATTTGTATGAAATTGTTTTAGATTATGAATTAGAAGGTCTTGGAGAGCAATTTTCCCAAATTCTAAATTTTTGGACAAAAATGGGCTTGCATGGATGAAATTTTAAAGAAATGGCATAAGGGCATTTTGGTCATTAAGCATTTTAATGAAATAAAAAGAGAAAAATGAAGCAAAAATATGCTCATCTTCTTCTCATAGCTGCCAAAATTTGGAGGACACCATACCTAGGGTTTCTTCAATTTTCAAGCTCAATAGTAACTACTCTCAAACCTGGTTTTTCATGTTCTTCGTATTTTTGAAATCTCGGTAGTTTGCTCTCCTCATTTCTACCCATATTTCATGTTAGGGTTCATGTTGAAAAATTTACCCATGCATGAGTTATTGGTATTTTGATGGATGATGGAAGAATATGAAAGATAAATGTGTGTTAAACATCTTTTCCAAGTTGGTTTTCATAAGAAACCCTTATAGAGACTATTTTGCAAAAGATGTAAATGTATGGTAGAAATGAGGAAAATAATGAAAAATATGGGTTGCCATAGGAGAGAATAATGTTTGGTTAGGCTTGGGTAAGATAGGTGGTGCACGTGTTTCATTATCCAAGCCTAGGGACTAAATCGTAAAAATGTGAAAAGTTAGGGGCAAAACGGTCATTTGGACCAGGGGTAGATATTAAACTTGACATACATAATGTGGTGTATTAATGAGTTAATTTTGTTGTTATAGACCCTAAGGAACAAATTTCGGAGGTCAATCGTGGGAAACACAAGGTTTCGGAAAAACCGAAACACAATCCCGAAAAGAATACCAGGTAAGTTCAGATAACTTAAAGTAAACCCCTAATATACATAATTGTATGATTTATGAATGCATGATATTTTCATTTATTGATGGTATGAAAATGCATGAAATGCACCATTGGTAATGACTTCTTGATAACTGTCTCGGTTGAGGTTGAAAAAGGAATCCGATGGATAAACCCTGTTTTACATGTGAACTTAGAACCTGCATGTGTTGCAGTCAGGATTTAGCCCGGGCGAGTAATCCGTGATCTCAAATATGGAAAGGAATCTAGCCTGGACGGGTGTTCCTTGAATGATCAAGCCTCCCGAAGAATATGTGTGCATTATGGATTTAGCCTAATCCGATTAGGGTCTAAATTTAGCCGGGACTGGTAATTTAGATCTGAACTCATTAAGGGTTTTTGCCGCTATAAGGGATTTAGCCTGGACTGGTAACCCCGACATCACCTTACGAGTTCATGATATGGAGGATTTAGCCTGGAGTGGTAATCCTGCCATGGGATGTGAGGTTCGTAAGAGTGGATATATGTGAAATGATCATTCATAAGAATTGACGGATAATGGGTACTCCATCGAGATTTCCTAGAAACTCAACGGGATAATATGATGTATGTTAACAAGATGATGAATGATGAGCTCATCTATATAAATTACATGATGCTTTGTTATGTGACTAACTCATTGATTGAGTGCATGTGATAGGAAATCATTTCATAAAGAATGATTTCATGATTTAGATATGGATGTATGCTAATTACTCGGTAAGTTTACTTTCCGGTTATTCGAGCTTACTAAGCATGTAAATGTTTACCCCTCTCTTTTTCCCTGTCTCATAGAGCTCGAGGACTCAAAAGGATTGGAGGACAATTGGAGAGTCAACACACTATCAACTAAACAAGCTTTGGTATAAAGACTCTGTTTATTTTGTTAAATGGCATGTATAGTATTTTTGAGTATTTTGTTATATGTGTCATTTGATTTTCCCAGTAAAGGCATGTAAAAATATGTTTACCTCTTTGTATATGGCCATGAAAATTGGATTAATTTAAGTAGGCTATGACCTACGATTTTATGCATGGTTTTAATTACGAAGGATGGGTTGCTATCAATTGGCAATGAATCACACGAATGAGCCAATTTCAGATGGATTAAAGTAATATGGGAACCCATGATACTAAATAGGAAATAACCATTTATGCATGAAACCAATGGTATGAGGTTTCCATAAAACTTTTTTCATTACGATTATTTACAAGTATATAATCATGCTTCTTCTCAAACTTGGTAACCATTAGGCACAAGTAGTACAAAGGGGTGACCAAAGGCTTGGAAAATATCCTAATAAAGTCCACATGGTTGGACACACGAGCGTGTGTCTAGGCCATGTGTGACACACGGTTCCCTTCCATGGGCGTGTGCTATGGACGTGTGTCCCCTGCACTTAAAATTTTAGCTCAAAGTTGTACACGGGTAGGCCACACGGGCATGCATCATGGCCGTGTTAAAATGACAGTTTCGTCCACGGACAGGAAGCACGGGCGTGTTTCCATGGCCGTGTTGATAAGTCAGTGTTGCCAACAGTTGAAGGGCATGGGTATGCCTCAAGATACACGGGCGTGTGAGTTCACACGGCCCAATCTACACTGGCGTGTGTCCCTTTATGTTAAGAAATTTTTTTTGAGAAGCCCAAGGTTAATCGAACATGCCCGTATTTGTCCCGCATTGCCTTCCAATATGTTATAGGTCTCAAAGTCCTATACAAGAGACGAGATGTTCATGGTTGAAAAGTTTTAAATTTAAATGAAATTTTGTGACCTGAGTTAGTATACTGAAAGTGTATAGTTCCGGTAGTGCCTCGAGCCCTGTCTCGGTGTTGGATATGGGTTAGGGTTGTTACAGCGACGGGATAGGTTGCTTGTCGGGATGTGGACTTCGTTTTTGATAAAAATGAACCATTTGGTACCTAATTCAAGCTTTCCAATGGAACGATGAAAATGTGCAATTGTACGCAATCGCAATAAGAAATAAAGTGAAAAGTAAATGTTGAGTTATCGTACCCATAAGGACTGTGAAAAGAATTATTTATGAATGCAATTTAAAACACTTTGGTGAAGAAAAATATTTTGATTTGAGGAATTGATTGAAAACTAAGATTTTTAACTAAGAAAAATAAATAAAATTAAAATAAAAGTTCCAATGCACGATTTCAACAGATGATTTTAATCCAGATGACATAATTTTGCTAGATTAATTACATTTCTTAACTTAGAATTATTAAACTCGTATTTATGTTGTTATGAATAAATTCACAGCAACTCGGTAATTTGCTAACTTATGAACATACTTACCTACCAAAATCCATTTATCTCTTGACTATATCTCTATGTCAATTCAACCAATTAAAGAAATTTTAATAAGCAAATGTGTTAATGCATATACATACTTATGAAATTAAAATAATCTCTTGTACATATCTTTATGCCAATTCAAGCAACTAATTCAATCTCATAAGTACATAAAAGATTACATGAGGTAACAATGTATTTCTACCTTGAAACAATTTAATCACAATAATCTTGCAAGTTATGCAAGTCTAATGTATCGTTAGATACCATTGCTAATTTAACCCTAGATACCTTAGATGATTAAACATTCATTGATTAAGTATCGTGTCAATTAATAACATTTTCAATCCGTTTAAATAATTAATTCTTTAGTTACCTTACAATTGTAATGCAAGAATAACTTAGTCATGGTTTTACTTAATCAAACATCTTACTTAGGCCTATAACAACATGAACACAATTTTAATAACTCAAGTAGATGAAATGCAATCAACCTAACATGAATTAAATTTAAGCCATATTAATTAAATTAAACATATCATCACCACAAATATTCATAGACATGTTCATCATAACAACAACAAAATTAAAAGGATAGGGAACAAGAATCAAATCTGGTGTTTCTCAGAGGCTTGACTAGTTTGCTCTGCTCCTCCTTCTCCGCCTGTTCTTGTTGAACCAAGACTTCTACGAACACTTGAATGCTGCTCCAAATGGTGCTTTAATGAATCTTTTTCAAGAGGTGAAATCGACAAAGGAATAAAGGAAGAAAATGAAGAATAATGGAAGGGAATGAAGAGAGAAAAATGAGAGAGAAGTGAAGAAATGAATGGGTTTGAGATGTATTTGAAGTGAGCAGAAAAGGGTGGTATTTATAGGTTGAGAAGGCTACTAAAATAGCAAAAATAAACAGCCAAAGACTTCCCCCATGGCCAGCCACACATGTAGCATGTTTGAAGATTTCAAACATGCTATTTTTAGGTAGGGGCAAATCTTGAAAGGCATAAATAGTAGAGTGGTTTGAATGCAAATTAAAGAAGTCTTCAAGGGCCATTTTGCAAGCCAAATAATCAGTGAAACAAGCTAATTGGGTCAAAATGTGGGACGGTTTTGGGCTGCCCAGTGCACGGTTGGATCGGTTGTCTCGGTTCAGCTCAATTGGCCCCTTTTCATAATTAATTAACAATAATTATTTCTCCCAAATTAAATTGAATTAAAATTAATAATTAATTATATTATGAATTAATACACATAATTTGGACCGTCTTAGGCTAAAAAAGTATTTCACATTGATGCTTCAAAATTGCTTATCGATTTTGTGCTTCTAGCAGTGTCTGCCGAGCCATTTTTTGCTCTTTGTGCAAATCTGTCAAAAATAATCAAAAGTAATCAAAATTTGATATAAATTTAATTAAAATTCAAAATTTTCATAATTTGAGTGCAATTTAATTATTTTATAATTATTATTTATTTTTCGACAAGAATTTTACCGAAACTGTATAAATTTGAGTTAAAAAGGCATGAAAAAATGTGTACAATTTCGTGTTTCCATCCACCAAAGCATTCAATTTGTGTACAAAAAATTAACTTCACTTTATTCAAAACAAGCCAAAATCATACAAAACAAGTTCAATACTCATATTCAACTATTCAACAAGTCATTAACCACTTAAACATCAATTAAACTTAGACATTTTCATATCATTAGGGCATACTAACCAAATCATTCAAACATCATTCTTTACATATACCAAACCATCTTGAATCATGCCATTTCACTTTTAGTGTAAGCACTTATGAACACATATATAATGCTATAAACATTATGGCCTAATTTGGCGATGTCACATGATAGTGCTTTCGAAAACTAATTCGTTGATAAATCCTTTTTGTTATCTTATGCAACCTTTAAATCTGGTTATATGTTTCCAAAACATTATCCATTTATTTACACGTTGTTATAAATTGTGAAAGCTTTTTAAAACAATTTACGTAATGGTGAGTGTTTTGAAAGAAAACATTTGTAACTTTTGAAAACCCATGTTTCCCTACCACTAGTGATTACGAACTATAAGCAACGATAAACAAATCCTCAATTAAAGTAAAAATCCATAAAGGCCTTATTACAGTAGAATACCCCAAATAAAACTACTTATAATCAAAATCATATACGAAAAAATAGGTGGTTGAGTGGCCACCTTTGAGTCCCTCAATTCACCGATCCACCTATGTTTGGGGATTACCTGCGCAGTGAAACAAAAGGGGTGAGTTTACAAAACTCAGTGTGTAATCCCCATGCACAAAAATAGATAGCATACAGATAATCACAGTCTAGGCATAAGCCCTTTTTTAGTAACAGTGTTGGTCCAGTTTGGGCCTTAGCCCATCTCAGTACAATAACAGTCACATATATTCAGTCACAAGATTCCTACCCAACCAACCTCTACACACCATCTTCGTCCAACCCTACATTCCATGTGAGGATATAATCAACCCATCCAACCCAACACTCCAAGTAGTATCGAATGCGGCACCATATAGTAATATGCAGCTGAGCTGCCAGTTAATCAGGCTCGAGGCCTATCAGTGCACTTCCTTCGCATAATATAACCCCCAACCCAATGCAATGAAATATACAACATATCATGCCAAACCATAGTATTATACATGCATTCAGAACAGTTTTAGCAACATGCCTCATATACAGTCATACAGATGTTTATATCATATAAGGGTATAACAGTCATTTTAGTCAATCAGGGGTCTAAGTATACTTACCGACCCTAAGTAGGTTCACAGTCGTTTCGGGTGACCCGAGCAACATTAGTCGTTTAACAGTGAAAATGGGCCCATAAGCCCATGTCCTTTTCCCATGTGGGCCCACACGCCCGTGTGGCCCACAAGGCCCAAAAATGGCCTTAGCCGTGTGGATCATACGGCCTGGCCCAATACTCCCACATGCCCGTGTGGTCCACCAATGTAGGGGCCCACACACTTGTGGGGCCCACTTGGCCTAATTCGACATGGCTCATGGATCGCACATGGCTTGCCTCGTCGATTACACAACCTACTGCCTGTGTGGTGTCGACTATCCATATTTTTGGCTTTTTACCGATTTCAGTTTGCGAGGTTGTGTTTACACACACCTGATGTGATTTGAAGTTAATCGTACTCTAAGTACTCCTACATCTGGATTCAGCCAACATGTCATTTAATCAATCACCTAACTCATTATACAAATGGAACCTAACAGAATTCAAAATCGCTCACAATCGCAACCTCCTTACCAAAATCAATCGAAATTGTACCTTTAGTTCCTTGAAGATGCACCAATCAGCCTTCGTCTCCACCTAACACAAAAGTCACAAAACCTTTTTATTAAACCTATATTTGAATTATACTACAATCTCAATTAAACCACACTTATCGCTCAACACCACCTTTCATTCAGTAACTTATAACACGTTACAACAAACACCTAAATCACTTACCAAAAAATGATAGAGCAGAGTGCAATTTTGCAATGCAGAGAACAAAAAACCGAAAAGGAGAATTGAACTGAAAAAACCAAAATAGAAGGGTAACGGCAAGAAGAGGAAAAGAAAAAGAAAATGATGCCAAGAAAAGTGGAAAGCCGAAAGGGGACAGAAAGTAAAGCAAAGAATTACCTAGCAATGTTCAGCCAAAGAAACGTGCAAGATGATGCACAGCCTACTAGAGGAAAAGAGAACCTAGCTTCAAAAAACATTTCAGGGTAGAAAGGGAAACCAAAATCTCTGGAAAACAATGCCAAAAAGATAAAAAGAAAATAAGATAATAGCCAAAAAAATAACTTGGCAGCCATTGGAAGAGTCTGGGCCGTAAAAACCAATTCGGCAGAGAAACAGAAAAGGGGAAAAATTCAACAGCAGAGAAAATTTAGAGAAAGAGGAAGAGTGTCCGAATTTACCTTTACCTAATTCGGTTCTATCACAACTCCTCCCTCCACATTTTTCTCTCCATATCACTCTAACACTATCCTCTCAACTACTGAATTCAAATCCCACCCAAACTTTGCAGAATTTTGGTCAAACCACAACACTCCTATGGCACCAGTAGTAAAAATAAATTCTATGTTTGCTTCAGTACTCGAACTCCAGACCTCCTACTCATTTGCACTCCACTTAACCATTAAACCAGTAGGCCCTTTCTGACATGTTTTACCCATATTTATTTATAAACCTATTGACTAAAGACAAGGGTTAATTCATTTAAAACAAAAATTTTGCACGAGCCAAGGCTTGAACCGAAGACTTCTCAGACACTTCACAGAACACTCAACCACTGAAACAGGTACACAATTGTGTCACAAATTAAATAAATACTAAAGATTTCTAGGAGTTAAAACTCTACCCCCCTTAAAGAAAATTTCAGCCTCAAAATTTTACCTGATCAGAACAAATGAGAATATTGTTGTTGCATCGCATGATCAAGCTCCCACATGGCCTCTTCAGAGCTGTGATTACACCAAAGAACCTTAAGCAATGGGATAGACTTCATCCTTAAAACCTTTACATCACGATCTACTATCTGAACCGGCTCCTCCTCAAAAGTCAGATCTGGCCTAATCTCAATCTCCTCAACTGAAATAATATGCATGGGATCAAAGCGGTAGTGTCTCAGCATTGAGACGTGAAACACTTCGTGAATCTAATCTAATTCTGGAGGTAACTCCAACTGGTAGGCAACCGGTCCCACTCGTTTCAGTATGCGATAAGGCCTGATAAACCTAGGGCTCAACTTACCTTTATGTCCAAACCTCAATACCTTCTTCCATGGTGAGACCTTGAGAAAAATGAAGTCCCCCACAGAATACTCTATCTCTCGACGTTTCAGATCTGCATATGATTTTGTCTGTCTGGTGCCGCTTTCAGACAATCCTGAATTAGTCTTACTTTATCCTTGGTATCAGAAACTAGTTCAGGGCCTAGAACATGTCACTCGCCCAACTCAGTCCAACACGAATGAGTGTGACACCTACGACTATATAATGCCTCGTAAAGTGCCATCTGTATGCTAGATTGATAGCTATTGTTATAAGCAAACTCTGCTAGCGGTAAGTAATCCTCCTAACTGCCTCGAAAATCAATCACGCAACTCCTTAACATGTCCTCTAGTATCTGTATCACCATTTCTGACTGATTGTCTGTCTGAGGATGAAACGCAATACTGAAGTCCAACCTTGTACCCAGACCTTCATATAACTTCTTCTAGAACCAAGACGTAGAGTTAGGATCCCTATCAGATATTATTGAAACCGGTACCTCATGCAGTCTCACTATCTCAGACACATACAGTTTAGCCAACTTCTGCAAAGAGTAGTCAGTACGAACTGGTATGAAGTGGACAGACTTGGTCAATCGATCCACGATGACCCATACTGAATCCTTCTTAGTAGGTGTTAGGGGCAAACCACTAACGAAGTCCATAGTTACTCTCTCCCACTTCCAAAGTGAAATCTTAACTGGCTAAAGCAACCCTAAAGGTAACTGATGTTCAGCCTTAACCTGCTAGCATGTCAGACATTTACCGACGAAGTCGATAACTTCACGCTTAAGACCGACCACCAATATAACTCGCGAAGGTCTCGATATATTTATTTCCACCAGGACGCTTAGCATAAGGGCTACTATGCATCTCTCGCAGTATAGACTGCCTCAAATCAGTATCCTTTGGTACACAGATTCTCCCACAGAAATAGAGCACCCCTTCGTTATCCAGTCCAAAATTCGCAGTATCCTCACTCTCAACCTAACAAAACAAAGACGTAACGACTCGTCTTCCATCTACTTACCCTTAATTTGATCCATCCACATCGGTTTAACTTGAAGCTCGACCAACAAACTACCATCATCAAATAAACTGAGGCGAGGAAACATTACCCTCAGATCAGTCATAGCTCTACAACTCAGTGCATCTGCCACCACATTGGCCTTACCAGGATGGTATTCGATCGTATAGTCATAGTCTTTAAGTAGCTCAATCCATCTACACTGCTGAAGATTTAGCTCCTTCTGAGTGAAGAGATATTTGAGGCTCTTGTGATCAGTGTAGATGATACACCTCTCACCGTATAGATAATGCCTCTAAATCTTCAGTGTGAATACCACCGCAGCCAACTCTAAGTCATGCGTCAGATAATTCACTTCATGAATCTTTAGCTGCTGATACGCATACGCTACTACCTTACCCTTTTGCATCAACACACATCCCAAACCAACATGTGATGCATAGCTGTAGATAGTTAACTCTTTACTTGACTCTGGCTGTATCAAGATAGGGGCCTCATTCAGAACCTTCTTGAGCTTCTTGAAGCTCTCCTTCTGTGCATCAGTCTCATAAATGGCACACCCTTACGTCACAGCTCAGTCAAAGGTGCTACAATAAGTGAAAACGCCTCTACAAATCATCAATAATACCCTGCCAGTCCCAGAAAACTGCGAATTTCAGATACAGTCTTAGGCGGCTTCTAATCCAAAACAGACTCAATCTTTCGAGGATCAACCCTAATCCCTTCAGTAGATACCACATGGCCCAGAAATGTTACCTCTTGTAACTAGAACTCACATTTACTGAACTTGGCATACAGTTGTTTCTCCCTCAGAATCTGTAGAACCACTAGGAGATGTTCATCATGTTCACCTTTAGTTCTTGAATACACCAGAATGTCATCAAAAAAACCACTACGAACCGATCCAGATAGGGCTAGAGCACTCGGTTCATCAGATCCATAAAAGTCGCTGGTGCATTTGTCAGTCCAAATGGTATCACTAGGAACCCTTAATGACCATAATGAGTCTTAAACGCTATCTTGTATACATCAGTCTCTTTGGCCCTCAGTTGATGGTACCCAGATTGGAGATTAATCTTAGAAAAAATAAAGCTCCTCGAAATTGATCTAATAGATCATCTATCCTCGGTAGGGGGTACTTATTCTTAATGGTCAATTTATTCAATTGTCGGTAATCAATGCACATATGCATGCATTCATAATTCTTTTTCACAAACAAAACTGGTGCTTCTCATGGAGACACACTAGGGCAGATGAACCCATGATCCAATAATTCTTGAATCTAAGCCTTAAGCTTCACAAGCTCATTTGGTGCCATTCTATAAGAGGCAATGGACACCGGAGCTGTACCAGGTAGAAGCTCAATCCCAAACTCAACATTTCGATTTGGAGGTAACCTAGTAGCTCATCAGGAAAGACGTCTGGAAATTCTTTAACCGTTATGATATCTTTAATAGAAGAAACCCCAGAATCTGAAACACTGATGTAAGCCAGATACGCCTCACATCCCTTACGAACCAACTTTTTTGCCCTCAGTGCAGAGATCACATTCGATAAGTAGTTTCAACGTTCCCCTATTACAACCACCTCGTCGACCTCTGCAGTTCTCAGTACAATCCGCTTGGTGGCACAACCCAAACTCATTCGGTGTTTAACCAACCAGTCCATTCCCAGTATTAAATCAAACTCTCTAAAAGGAAGTTCCATCAAATCTGCCATAAAGATGACCCCTTGAACCTCCAAAGGAACATCTCTAAATAGTTTCTTTACCCTCACCAACTGCCCCAATAGACTTAGTACAGTAACCTCACTCGTAGTGCTCTCAACCAAGATAACCAGAGTCTCAAACAAAGTATAAGTTATATAGGAATGAGTAGATCCTATATCTATCAGCACAATATAAGGTACATCATAGATAAAGAACGTACCCGTGATAACATCTGGAGCATCTCCATCCTCTTGGTGACGTGCAGTACAAACTAGAGTTGGCTGCCTCACCTCAGTATGCCCAGCACCTCTGCTCGGTGCTCTCTGACCATGGCTCAGACCATTTCCACCTCTAGCCTGACCACGACCTCTCGGTGGTTGCTAAACACCCCTCGGCAGCTGTGTAGTACCTAAACCTGGAGCTTCCATCTAATTAGGCCTCCGTGGACACTCTCTAATACGGTGCTCCAATGATCCACACCTCAAACATGCCCCATTCCTTTTCCAGCACTCGCCCTGATGGCGTCTCCCACAATCAGCTCATGGTTGCAGTCTAATAGCAGCAACAAGGGCCCTAACTTTGACCGGCCCATCAACTCTGGCCTTTTTCTTAGGCCTCAGAAAGGAACTCGAGGGTTTCAAATCCCTTTTGTTCCTACTTCTCTCTTTCTCATGATTCTGACGCTCAGCGTGCTTCACTTCCTCGGCAATCTTCGCATTATCAACCAATGCAACATGGAACTATTAGAACTCGAAAACTATCCCTGAGCCCATCCTCAAAGTGAACACATTGCTCATACTCAGTCGCCACCATCCTTCACGCATAGCAGCTTAGTCGCAAAAATTTAGCCTCATATTCGGCCATTGATCTATCCCCCTGAGTCAGATTCAAAAACTCTCTCCTCCAGGCATCCAGATAACTAGCACCCACATACTTTCCTTGAAAAGTAGTCTTAAAAAACTCCCAGGATAGTCGATTGGGTTGAGTGCCCTCTTTAACCAGAAGCCACCCCTGGTAAGCCTCATCTCTCAGTAGTGACACTTCACCCTTTAGTTTTTACTCGGAGGTGTAGTTGATATCGTCCATAATCCTCTCAGTGGCCTCAATCCAATACTCAGCCACATTAGGGAAACTCTAGCAATACCCTTGGAAATCTCAGCTCCATTAGACCGTAGTCGTTCCATAACTGACCCTCGGCCCACAGCACCAGTATTGTGCCCAACGACCCTCTCTAGAATCCGTAACATGGCTTGGGACAGTGCGTCATCTCCAGCTGCCCGATCATGAGACCCAGTCTCAGTCATAGGTGAAGCCGGTGCCTCTCTTGTTTCTACATTAGGCATGTGACCAGATGACAAAGACCCAGCTCGGGCACCTCTATGGCCTCTGCTACGACCTCTTGTACCCCGTCCATAAGTACCTCTAGTGCTCATTGTCGAATTGTATTTTATCTATATTAATAATTTTATGCATCAATTTATAGTTCCAGTGTTAATTAACAGATATTTTATAGAAAACAGTATTAGTAATTCAAAGTTCATTTTCATAGATCGCAATCGTACAATAGTTTTACCATCGTCTTAGTGTACACTACTAAAATATTTTTAGTACATTATGCTACCTATAATAGGCTCAATTTTTACTATCTATAGCATTTTAGTTAAAAACACATAATAGTTATAGAAAACTTACAAGATCAGCGTCGGAGACTCAGTGTACCACACATCTAGAAAATTTTTTGAAAACATTTCAAATCATTTGGAAGTCAAAATTCAAGTTTTAAAACCAAAATCCACAGTCGAGTTTTGTAACTCGGCTCTGATACCACTAAATGTAACACCCCAAACTCGGCCTAAACGTTATGACCTAATTTGGCGATGTCACATGATAGTACTTTCAAGAAGTAATTCATTGATAAATCTTTTTTGTTATCTTATGCAATCTTTATATCTAGTTATATGTTTCCAAAATATTATCCATTTATTTACACGTTGTTATAAATTGCGGAAGTTTTTTAAAACAATTTATGTAGTGGTGAGTGTTTTGAAAGAAAACATTTGTAACTTTTGGAAACCCATGTTTCCCTACAATTAGTGATTACGAATTATAAGCAACGACAAACAAATCCAAAATTAAAGTAGAAATCTATAAAGGCCTTATTGCAGTAGAATACCCCCAAAAAATACTTATAATCAAAACCAAATACGAAAATATAGGTTGTTGAGTGGCCACCTTTGAGTCCCTCGATACACCGATCCACCTATGTTTGGGGATTACCTGCGCAGTGAAACAAAAGGGGTGAGTTTACGAAACTCAGTGTGTAATCCCCATGCACAAAAATAGATAGCATACAAATAATCACAGTCTGGGCATAAGCCCTTTTTTAGTAACAGTGTCAGTCCAGTTTCGGCCTTAGCCCATCTCAGTACAATAACAGTCACATATATGCAGTTACAAGATTCCTACCCAACCAGCTTGTACACACCATCTCCGTCCAACCCTACACTCCATGTGGAGATATAATCAACCCACCCAACCCAACACTCTAAGTAGTACCGAATGCGGCACCATACAGTAATATGCAGCTGAGCTAGCAGTTAATCAGGCTCGAAGCCTGTTAGTGCACTTCCTCCGCATAATATAACCCACAACCCAATGCAGTGCAATATACAAACATGTCATGCCAAATCATAATATTATACATGCATTCAGAACAGTTTTAGCAACATGCCTCATATACAGCCATACAGATGTTTATATCATATATGGGTATAACAGTCATTTCAGCTAATTAGGGGTCTAAGTACGCTTACCGACCCTAAAGTAGGTTCACAATCGTCTCGGGCGACCCGTACAACCTTAGCCGTTTAACAGTGAAAATGGGATCATAAGCCCATGTCATTTGCCCATGTGGGCCCATAAGGCCTAAAAATGGCCTTAACCGTGTGCATCACACGGCCTGGCCCAATATCCCACACGCCCGTATGATCCACTAGTGTGGGTGCCACACGTTCGTGGGGCCCACCCTTCCAATTCGTCCTGACTCATGGATCGCACATGACCTACCTTGTCGATCACATATTTGTGTTCGAACATATAACCTACCATATGGGCAGCCGCATGCCCGCATAGTGTCGATGATCCACATTTCTAGCTTTTTGCCGATTTCAGTCTGCGAGGTTATGTTTACACACACCTAATATGATTTGAAGTTAATCGTACTCCAATTACTCCTACACCTGGATTCAACCAAAATGTCGTTTAATCAATCACCTAACTCATTATTCAAATGGAGCCTAATGGAATTCAAAATCGCACACAATCACAACCTCTTTACCAAAATCAATCAAAATCGCTCCCTTAGTTCCTTGAAGACGCACCAATTAACCTTGGTACTCACCTAACACAAAAGTCACAAAACCTTTTCATTAAACCTATATTTGAATTACATTACAATCTCAATTAAACCACGCTTACCTCTCAACACCACCTTTCATTCAGTAACTTATAACACGTTACAACCAACACCTAAATCACTTACCAAAAAACAACAGAGCAGAGTGCAATTCGGCAATGCACCGAACAATGAATCGAAAAGGAGAATTGAACTGAAAAAAATAAAGAGGTAACGGCAAGAAGAGGAAAAGAAAAAGAAAATAATGCCAAGAAAAGTGGAAAGCCAACAGGGGACAGAAAGTAAAGCAGAGAATTATCTAGCAATATTTGGCCAAAGAAACGTGCAAGATGATGCACAGCCTGCTGGAGGAAAAGAGAACCTAGCTTTAAAATAATTTGAGGGTAGAAAGGGTAACCGAAATCTCTGGAAAACAATGGCAGAAAGATAAAAAGAAAAGAAGAGAACAGCCAAAAAAATAATTCAGCAGCCACTGGAAGAGTTTGGGCAGCAAAAACCAATTCGGCAAAGAAACAGAGAAGGGGAAAAATTCCACAGGAGAGAAAATTTAGAGAAAGAGGAAGAGTGGCCGAATTTTCCTTTACCTAATTCGGTTCTATAGAACTCCTCCCTCCATATTTTTCTCCCCATATCACTCTAACACTATCCCCTCAACTACCAAATTCAAATCCCACCCAAACTCTGCAGAATTTTGGTCAAACCACAACACTCCCATGGCACCAGCAGTAAAAATAAATTCTATATTTACATCAGTACTCGAACTCCAAACCTCCTGCTCATTTGTACTCCACTTAACCACTAAACCAGCAGGCCCATTCTGACATGTTTTACTCATATTTATTTATAAACATATTGACTAAAGACAAGGGTTAATTCATTTAAAACAAAAAATTTTCACAAGCCAAGGCTTGAACCCAAGACTTCTCATACACTTCCAATAAAGCTTAACCACTGAAACAGGTAAACTATTTTGTCACAACATAAATAAATAAATACTAAAAAAATTTGGGGCGTTAGACATGAGGTGACAATCTACAAGGAAAAGGGAGAATAAACAGAGTAAGCCGATAAAATGCTTAGTAAGCTCATATGGAAATTAAAACTTGCCTTGCTCATTTAAGCCTAAAAAAAGCATTTTGTTAACTAATAAATTAACTTTCCATGGCACTTGATACATATCTATACATGCAACGTCACCACAAATCAAATACGTTAGTTACGTTCTCGAATCGTACTCTCGTGAACATTTGTAACATAACCATATTGCAATTTATATGTCAAGTATCATCAATACCGTTTCACTTTCAATTCATGATTTAAATTCCACTTTCAATAGACTCAGATACATGGGAATATAATGTTCACACAAGCTGATAGTATTTCAAGGCTGCTCACTTGAACTGACATTATAACTGGGTTACTTTGTAACATCCCGATTTTTGGCCTAGTCAGAACAATGGTTTTGGAAACAGAAATCTGAGGTCGGGTAAAATAAATTTTAATATTTTTTATGTGTTATACCATGATTTTATAGATATTTGAAAGTTTTAGTCAATTAATTTTAGCAGTTGCATGCTTAATTTCGAAAAAAAAGCACTAAATCGTAAAAAGTGCAAAACTTGAGTTCTAGAAGCTAGAGGTATTAAATAGCTATAGGATTTTTAGTAGAAGTCCTTATGTGATAATTAGCCCGTTAATAAGTTAGTGGAAGACATTTCTTTGATATATTTGAAATTTGTTTGAAAAGAAAAGGGCAAATTGGTAATTAAGTTAATAAAGGCATAATAAGACAAAAATTTAAAAGCTATCATCTTTTTTTCCTTTCTTCTTCAACCGTTTATGACAAAAATGCGCAGCCATGGATGAACAAACTTTTGGCCAAGCTTCTATGGCTCATCTAGGTACGGTTTTTGTCCCGTTTTTAATTATTTCTATGTTTTTAGAGTCGTGGTAACTCAATTTAGCTTATTTCGTACCTTCGTTTTCAAAAATGTTAAAGTTTGTAAATTTTTCCATTGATGAATATATGTGTATTTTGATTCTTGATGATGGAAAATGCATCCTTGTTGTTAAATAAACAACTTTTACTAAGTGATTTTCGGTGGAAACGTCCAAACGGACCTATTTGTAAAAGTTATGAAATACGTGTTAAAAATCTATTTTAAGGGATAATGTGGGCTGCTATAAGCATGAAAAAGGTTTGTCTAGGCATGGGTAGCAAAGAAATTGAATGAATTTCATTTTATGAGCCTAGGGGCAAAAGTGTAAATATGATAAAGTTTAGGGGTAAAAATATAATGTTACCAAAAATGTGAAATTCGGCTAATTTGAGTAGCATGATGATTAAATAAATTAAATGTGTTGTTATAGATAAAGGAAGACAAGATTCAGACTTAGAACAGGGGAAAAAGTATGACAAATAGGTCTTTTTCACCGATTGTGCTACCGAGGTAAGTTCGTATATTTAAATAAGCATTAAATTATATATGTATAAAGGTCAAATTGATATAATTGTGATAAATGCTATATTATTGAAATGAAATGTGAATGCTTGAGTACGAGACTACGAAAAACACCGTGGTTGGACCATTGCAATGCGAACATGTGATATGTGTGCTAGTGTAAGACCATGTATGGGACATGGCATCGACCACATTATGAGAGCCAGTGTAAGACCATGTCTAGGACATGGCATCGACATTGAGACGAGAGCTAGTGTAAGACCATGTTTGGGACATGGCATCAGCCTCGACATGTGAGCCAATGTAAAACCATGTCTGGGACAGGGCATCGGCATTTTACCCTCTTGTGTGAGGCTTATCAAATATCCTTTAGTATTCCAAGTGGTTCAACGGGTAATTTGAAGTTTACGCCAAAGATGTGAAAGGTTTTGATTATGTTCTGAATTGGTACAGGTATGTACTTAAGGTTTACAAACATTTACTTCATGACATTATAAGTTCATGATTTCTACAAGAATGTCTTTGTGAACACTTTGTGATTACTGAACATTTAGTAAGAATGTAAATGTGTAAGTCATATCTATGAGAATGATATTGTGATGACCTTGTAATTATAGGTTTATACTTATGATGTGTAACTATGTGGTAAAGTTGATTTATGATCATGTGTGAGGCTTTTAGACCAAATTAAATTGAGACATGATATGTTTAAGTCTTTGTTGTTGATGTATAGGTTAAATTGGCCGTGAATCGTATGTAAATATTTGATAATGACTAGCTATTGGAATGGCTAGCTATGGATATGCTTTGGTATTATGTATGTGTAAATGAAAGAGTAAAATTAGCAATAAAATAATTTTAGACAGCAGCACTTGTATAACTTTGAAAAATCACCAAAAATTATGAATCGAATTAGAGGGTGAATAAGATATGAAATTAAAGCTTAGTGAGTCTAGTTTCACATAGAAGAAACAGTGTAAGCAAAAAAAATTCATATTATGAGATGTTTGAATTTTTGTGAGACAAGGTTAGAATGATTTTGGTATCCCCTATTCTGACTTTGGAAAATCGTTAAAAATTGTATAAAAATAATGTGACAGCCCAAAATTGACCCTAGCCGGGAAGTGGTTTCGGGACCGCTAAACCGAGTCACCGAAAGGTTTGAATGTGATGTTTATTGTCTAGAATATGTAATCATGAATGTGTAAAAATTTCAAGCTTCGATTTAGTCGATTGCATGTGAATTTAGTCAATAGGACTTATATGAGAAAATTTAAAAATGTGATAGGTCAATGCATGAGGACCTATTAGTGCATGTGGAAGAAAAAGGGGACTTGCATGTCAAATTCCCCCTCCCTAATATGTAGTGGCCGGCCATGCTATAGGTGGAAACATGTCTCCAACATGTTATGCTAGTGATGCATGTTAAGAAAAATAAAATAATAAGCATGGTGATTAAAAAAATGAAAGGAAGGGTGATGGAAAAAAAAAATAATAACATGGTCTCACCCCCCCTTGTTGCCGTGAATTGAAGAAAGAAAAAAAAAGAGTTCATTCTTTTTGACAGCTGTAATATCAGCAATGTTGGCCCAGAAATATGTAAGGAAAGGGTGCGAAGCATACCTTGCGTATGTACTTGATGACAAGGAGTTAGAAAAGAAACCCGAATCGGTGCCGGTGGTCTGTGAATACCCGGATGTTTTTCCTGAAGAGTTACCGGGTTTGCCACCTGTTCGGGAGGTAGAGTTTGGTATTGAGCTTGTACCTGGAACTACGCCTATTTCGATCGCTCCGTATCGTATGGCACTAACCGAGTTAAAAGAGTTGAAAGCTCAGTTGCAAGAATTGACGGATAGAGGTTTCGCTCGACCGAGTTTCTCACCTTGGGGTGCACCAGTATTGTTCGTGAAAAAGAAGGACGGAACCATGAGGTTGTGCATTGATTATCGTCAACTGAATAAAGTGACGATAAAGAATAAATATCCGTTGCCGCGTATTGATGATCTGTTCGATCAATTAAAGGGGGCATCGGTGTTTTCAAAGATAGATTTGAGATCGGGTTATTATCAGTTGCGGATTCGAGATTCGGACGTACCCAAAACTGCTTTCAGAACGAGGTACGGTCACTATGAGTTCTTAGTGATGCCATTTGGGCTCACTAATGCCCCTGCGGTGTTTATGGATTTGATGAATCGGATCTTTAGGCCGTATTTGGATCGGTTCGTAGTTGTGTTTATTGATGACATCTTGGTCTATTCAAGAGATGAGGCCGAACATGCTGAGCATCTGAGGCTAGTGTTGCAAATTTTGCGGGATAAGCAGTTATATGCTAAGTTCAGTAAGTGTGAGTTCTGGCTAAGAGAGGTTAGCTTCTTGGGTCATGTGGTATCCGCATCGGGTATTCGGGTTGACCCGAGCAAAATTTCAGCCATACTTAACTGGAAGCCTCCGAGAAATGTTACCGAAGTCCGGAGCTTTCTAGGGCTCGCCGGTTATTACCGACGATTTGTCAAAGGTTTCTCGATGATAGCCACACCAATGACGAAGCTACTTCAGAAGGATGTTAAGTTCGAATGGACGGAGAAATGTCAGAAAAGCTTCGATCAACTGAAAACTCATCTGACTGAAGCTCCAATTTTGGTACAACCCGAATCGGGTAAAGAGTTTGTCGTTTATAGTGACGCATCCCTACTCGGGTTGGGTTGCGTATTGATGCAAGAAGGTCGAGTTGTGGCCTATGCGTCGAGACAATTGAAGCCACACGAGAGAAATTATCCGACCCATGATCTCGAACTAGCCGCCATTGTGTTTGCATTGAAAATATGGCGACATTATTTGTTTGGTGAGAAGTGCCATGTGTTTTCAGATCACAAAAGTCTCAAATATTTGATGACTCAACGGGACTTGAATCTGCGACAAAGACGTTGGCTTGAATTGTTGAAAGATTACGAGCTAGTCATTGATTACCACCCGGGAAAGGCTAATGTGGTTGCGGACGCCTTAAGCCGGAAATCACTGTTTGCTTTGCGAGCGATGAATGTACACTTGTCTGTTCTACCTGACAATGTGTTAGTAGCTGAATTAAAAGCCAAACCATTATTGACTCATCAAATTCATGAAGCTCAGAAAGTCGATGATGAATTGGTTGCAAAACGAGCTGAGTGTGTTCCGAACAAGGAATCGGAGTTTAAGATTGACGATGATGGTTGTTTGAGGTTTAGAAGTCGTTTGTGCATTCCAAGGAATTCGGAACTCATTCCGATGATCCTGAACGAAGCCCATTGTAGCCGAATGTCAATTCACCCGGGGAGCACGAAAATGTACAACGACTTGAAACGTCGGTTTTGGTGGTATGGTATGAAGCGAGACATCTCCAACTTTGTTTCGAGATGTTTAATATGTCAACAAGTGAAAGCGGAACATCAAGTGCCTTCAGGGTTACTTCAGCCGATCATGATACCCGAGTGGAAATGGGACCGAGTCACAATGGACTTTGTGTCCGGACTGCCATTGTCCGCAAGTAAGAAGGATGCGATTTGGGTTGTTGTTGATAGGCTGACTAAGTCGGCTCACTTTATCCCCGTGCGTACGGATTTTTCATTGGATAAACTAGCCGAATTGTATGTTACTCAGATTGTGAGATTACATGGAGTACCTATTTCTATCGTGTCGGATAGAGATCCGAGATTCACCTCGCGATTTTGGAAGAAATTGCAAGAAGCTCTGGGTACCAAGCTGCATTTTAGCACCGCTTTTCATCCCCAAACCGATGGTCAATCCGAGCGGATAATTCAGATACTCGAGGACATGCTGAGATGCTGCATCCTTGAGTTTAGTGGTTCATGGGAACGGTATGTACCTTTGATTGAATTCGCTTACAACAATAGTTTTCAATCAAGTATTAAGATGGCACCTTACGAGGCTTTGTACGGTCGTAAATGCCGTACACCATTGTTTTGGACCGAGCTCGGTGAAAGTAAAATTTTCGGAGTTGATTTGATTAAAGATGCCGAACAGAAAGTAAAAGTAATCCGTGAAAGTTTGAAGGCAGCCACAGATCGTCAGAAATCGTATGCGGATCTGAAACGGAAGGACATTGAATATCAGGTGGGAGATAAAGTGTTCCTTAAAGTTTCGCCTTGGAAAAAGGTACTTAGGTTTGGCCGTAAGGGCAAGTTGAGCCCGAGATTCATTGGGCCGTACGAAATCTCCGAACGAGTGGGGCCAGTTGCGTATAGATTGATTTTGCCCCCTGAGCTTGAAAAGATTCACGATGTCTTTCATGTTTCGATGCTTCGACGCTATCGATCTGATCCGTCGCATATAATTAGCCCATCAGAGGTTGAAATTCAAGCCGATATGAGTTATGAAGAAGAACCGATACGTATCCTAGCTCGTGAGGTGAAAGAGTTGCGAAACAAAAGGGTTCCGTTGGTTAAGGTGTTGTGGCTCAAACACGGGATCGAGGAAGCAACTTGGGAACCCGAGAGCTCGATGAAAGAACGATATCCAAACCTATTTACTGGTAAGATTTTCGAGGACGAAAATTTCTTAAGTGGGGGAGAGTTGTGACAGCCCAAAATTGACCCTAGCCGGGAAGTGGTTTCGGGACCGCTAAACCGAGTCACCGAAAGGTTTGAATGTGATGTTTATTGTCTAGAATATGTAATCATGAATGTGTAAAAATTTCAAGCTTCGATTTAGTCGATTGCATGTGAATTTAGTCAATAGGACTTATATGAGAAAATTTAAAAATGTGATAGGTCAATGCATGAGGACCTATTAGTGCATGTGGAAGAAAAAGGGGACTTGCATGTCAAATTCCCCCTCCCTAATATGTAGTGGCCGGCCATGCTATAGGTGGAAACATGTCTCCAACATGTTATGCTAGTGATGCATGTTAAGAAAAATAAAATAATAAGCATGGTGATTAAAAAAATGAAAGGAAGGGTGATGGAAAAAAAAATAATAACATGGTCTCACCCCCCCCCCTTGTTGCCGTGAATTGAAGAAAGAAAAAAAAAGAGTTCATTCTTGAACATCCTTGGCCGAATAGAGGAAAGAAAGGAGGGGGGGAAAAAGGCTTGAGAAAATCGGCTATGGTGGTTGCTAGACTAAGGTATGTTTGATGTTGTCTTTGAGATGCATGCATGTTTTAAATAGCCCATGTTTAAACCTTGAATCTTGTTGATAACATGAGCAATTGGTCATGAGAAAGGGTTCAAGGAATGGTTGTTGTTCATGTTATTTGGATGAGAAATGGTGAGTTTTGTTGTTTCATGTTAAAGTTAGGTGAATGATGATAGAGGAGTGTTTGAACTATAAAAAAAAAATAAATCGGCTACCTTGTTATGAGCTAGGGCCGAATGTGGGTTTGGTTGTGTTTGAATATTACATGCTTGGTAGAATGGTGGATGAAGGTGCCGAATGTATGTTGGATTGATAGAGTCTCCAAATTGATTTTATGTGTGTATGCATGACCGAATATACGTGGTCACATGAGTAAGGAAATGAGTTATTTGATATGTGGTAAAAGTTAAGTACTAAATCGAAGGTTGCTAAAATTGCCATTTCTTAGCCGAATATGTGCTTGATCAATGAAGGAATTGTTGAAGAACATAGGTGAACTTGGTGAGGGCAATCGGCCTAGTGTATAAATGATATGAAGATTTTAGGAAATTGTTTTGGTTAGGTGTATGTATGATTAAGTATATTCGGCAATATACTTAAAGTGGGTACATGATATTACATTATAATTATTGAGCTTGAGTATATGGATATGTGTATATGTGGTCATATAATGACATCTTGGTTTGAAAATTTAATGATGTGTGATTGCCGAATGTGATAAATAAATTCATGTTATTGAGTTAAATATTGAATACTCTTATTTGTATTATTTAAGCTCAAGAACCTAAAGAAGAGGCGTCCAACAAGGGGAAATCGAAGGTCATCGAGTAGCCGACTCGGAATTTATTTTACCCAACATAAAGTAAGTCATTAAGCATGTAGTGGGTAGTATTTCAAATGGTCATAATGTGTATGTATTGATGCTGATTGGAATGAATAAATATACATATATATATGCACGTACGTATGTGATGATGAAATTGTTGAATGAATGAAAAGAGGTAAGATGTACTGAGTTGTTGATCTCGGCACTAAACGTGCGGGATAACCATTTATGACCATGAGATGGGCGCTAAGTGCGCGGGATTAAATTGTACAGCACTAAGGGTGCGATTTGACTATGTTGCACTCAGTGTGCGAAATGAATATGATGCACTAAGTGTGCGAATTGACCATGCGGCACTAAGTGTGCGAGTCTGACTATGTAGCACTAAGTGTGCGATTTGATTACGTGGCACTAAGTGTGCGAGTTGATTATATAGCACTGAGTGTGCGGGCTCAATATACATTCGTGAATTATTATGGACACTATGTGTGCGACACTATTGAGTCGATCGCGGACAGTGGGTCGGGTAAGTGTCTTGAGTACGTGGCTAATAGGTGCTATGCTTATACTTGGTGTTGAGCTCGGTAAGTTCGAACCTATGTGACAAATATACTTGAAGTCACATACATAAGTTTTATCGTAGGATGGGTGAAAGGCCGTATAGTCGTTTGATTGTAACGAAAATAAATCGATTTATGAAATTGCTTCAATGTCCTATTGATGAGTATATAGAATGTGAATGCATGAATTGATATGAAATTGAATTGATAAGTTGGAGGAACTATGGTATGGTTCGGTATGGATGGAGTAAATTGTCTCGTTCCATTTTGTTTCCTCTTGTGATAATGTTGTTGATAGATGGTAGTGCATTGCTTATGACTTACTGAGTTATAAACTCACTCGATGTTTCCTTGTCACCCACTATAGGTTGCTTGGACTCATCTATTTTTGCGGGGTCGGGCCGTCATTGAAGTCATCACACCGGATAGCAAGTTTTGGTACTTTCTTCTTAGAGTGTTTAGAAGATCATTTTGGCATGTATAAGCTAGTACGTTGTGTTTGAATTATCGCATGTAAACTTTAAGCCATGCGAAAATGGCACGAATGTTCGATTGAATTGGATCAAGGGTAGGCATGAAATGGACCTAGTTACTTTCGTAACAGATGCTGGCAGCAGCAGTCTCATGAGATTGAAAAATCACTAAAAATAGTGGGAGTGGAATTAATTGATGAATAAATTATGTAATCGAAGCTCGATGAGTCTGCTTTCATGAGGAAGTAACGAAAAGATCATATGGGCAGTATATTAAGAGATAATCAGATTTTAGTGGGACAGGGCCAGAACGGTTTCTGGATTCCCTGCTCCGACTTTGGAAATTCATTATAAACTAACCAGAGATAATTAGGGGTCGTACCATATATGTGCAGATTCCTCTCTGAGTCTAGTTTTCATAGAAACAAACGGCAACAGTATTGAAGCCCCGTGCAGGGAGATATCCCAGTCGTAATGGGAAAAGGTCAGTGTAGTCGACCCCTGCAACTTGGGGGACTTTGACTAATAAACTGTACTAATTGGCCCAACCAAAAATTCTAGAAAAAAATAAATAGATGGGCACATGAGTCTAGTTTCTGGGAAAAATTACGAAACTGATTTTCGAGTTACGAAACTCAAGATATGATTTTTAAAACGGCTAGTACACAGATTGGGCAGTGTCTGGAAAATAAATTTTGTAAGGGGTTAAAGCCAGTTAACACCTCGTGTTCGACTCCGGTGTCGGTTTCGGGTTCGGGGTGTTACAAATAATTATGGGTTATAATTTATATTTTTAAAATTATTAATGAGTCTATTTTCAAGATAAAGAAACAGAAACATCATCAAAATGTCGTATTAGGAGATAATTAATTTTTAGTGAAGAAGGGTCGAAACTGTTGGACAGCAGAATAAGGAAAACTTCAAAGAATAAACTGTTCTTATTGGCTGGACCAAAAATTCAGAAAATTTTATGGTAAGAAGATATGTGAGTTTATTTTTAGGGAAAATTAGTAGATTTTAATTTGGAGTTCCGTAGATCAAGATATAAATAATTTAGTGACTATAACTCGCGTAGACAGCTTGATATGGACATAAGTGAATAGTGGAACTTTGTGCAATTATGATTGCCTTATCTTGAGACCATATTATGAGGATTGTTAAAAGCATGTTAATAAATTTTTTATTATTTACTTACCTACTTACTAAGCTATATGCTTGCTCTCTCTTCCTTTCCTTTTTCCTATCGTAACACAGATGCTAGCTCGAGCTGGAGGTCGTCGGAGATCCTATCACACTGACAAGCTATTGATGGGTATCAATGATTTTCTAGCATTTTAGGTGTATGGAATGTATAGGGATTTGGTTATTTTGTACATGATATTATGAGTTTGTAACACCCCCAACTCGGCCTAGACGTTATGGCCAAATCTGGCAGTATCACATTGGAGTGCTTTTCGAAAACTTGCTCTTGATGATGAAAACCCGTTTGGAAATTGAAAGCCTCTTTGTTAGAACTCAAATCATTCTAGCCATTGTTAATTCATTTTAAGTTGTCATTACTTTTAAAACATTATTTGTTGTAGAAGCATTTCAAAAGTGTTGTAAAAACGAAGTGTTTTGAAAAGAGTTATCGTTTTGCAAAACCGCGTTCTACTCTTAACAGATAAAAAACATAATAAACAAAAAGTCCCAAATTAAAAGATAGAACATTAGAAAGGCCTTATTACATAAATTAAAACCCAAAATGAAATCTAATAGCAAATAAAGGAAACAGAAGCAGTAGTGTGGCCATCTTCGAGTCCCTCGCAGCACCGATCCGCCTAAGGATTACCTGGACAGTTAAAACAAATGGGTCAGTTTACGAAAACTCAGTGTGTAATCCAAATAATAAACAAACAGTAAACAACAAGTCTGGGCCTAAGCCCAAGTAGTAACAGTTCAATATCAGTTAGGGCCTTGGCCCATTACAGTAACAGTATATGTACAATAATGCAAAACATCACAATCCAACCATCACACTACTCCGTACCACCAGCACACTAATATCGCAGCAAAGCTACCAGTAACAATAACGCAATAAAGCTACTAGTATCAATATATGGCACAAAGCCATGAGTAGCGGCACGAAGCCGTCAGTAGTGGCACAAAGCCATCAATAGCGGCACAAAGCCATCAGTAGTGGCACAAAGACATCAATAGCGGCACAAAGCCATCAATAGTGGTACACAACAATCAATAATGGCACAAATCCATCTGTAGCGGCACAAACCCATCAGTAGGTCCACAATCGTCTTGTGCGACCCGTGCAACCTTAGGTCTACAGTCATCTTGTGCAACCCGTGCGACCATATCAGTACAGTATACTTCCTCTAAAGTACATAAACCCATCCCCATGCATAATGTTATGTAATAAATCATACATATATGCAGAATGTCATACTTAGAAAGAATAGTCAAATCATAGCACAAATCAGCCATTTACCCTCGAGGACTAAAATAGTCATTTTACCCTATTGGGGTGTTTTGGTCATTTTACCTGCCTGGGGTCTAGGTACTCTTATCGACCCATCAGAAGGTCTACAGTCTCCTCGAGCGACTCATGTAACCTTAATGGTTCTAGCAGTGTAAATGGGCCCAAGGCCCATTATGCGGTCCAAGTAAGCCCACACGCGCGTATGGCCCATCAAGCCCAAAAATTACCACAGCCATGTGAACTACACATTCCAATCCAGTAATTACAACGTACCAGTGAATTTATCTGTGTGAAGCCCATAAGCCCATTGGGCCTACGCGGCCCATTTCGACCCATCGAATCCCAAAACAGCTTAAGCCTATGAGAACACCCATGGTGGCCTCTACAGTCTTACGCTCATGATTGGTGGGCTTGCTTACCACATGTGCATTCGCACACCCATGTGGCCAAAAGGCCATTCTTTCGGGTTTTTAGCTTTTCAGCCTTTGCCGATCCATAATTTATTCAGTGTGTGCATACACACCTGCTACAAAGTTGCAACCAAACCACTTTTGAAATGAGAACCTATGATCAACCACAACCCCTCATTAGTCTCAAACCCTTGTTAGTTCAATACCATAATATTGAAACTGTTGCAACCAAAACATCTAATTACCAAACAATTAACTCCACGTACTCTTTCCAAACATCTAATATCGTAACCTTCCCTTGCTCTAACTCCACGTACTCTTTCCAAAAGCTTTACCTTCACAAGAACAGTTAACCAAATCACCAAAATCCATAACCCCACTTAATTTTACCTAGGATTAAAGACTTACCAATAGAGAATGTACCACTTGTAGGGATAGGATAATCAGCTAAGCACCCTAATTATAGAAATCGAGCCCCTAATAACAATTGCACGAACAAGGAATAAAAAAGGTGTTAGATGAATACCACCCCATGGTAGGAAAGAGAAAGCAAACTCTCGGCCTAAGAGATACCAAAAGCTAATTTTTTTTAGAATAAACCAAATAAGATTCGACTAAGGGGGAAAACAAACCAAAGAACACTTACCCAACAAGTCAAAGGAATTTTGACAGCACTTCAGCAAGAATCAGCCAAGGGAAAGAAAAGAGAAAAAAGGAGAAAATAACTAGTCCTTGACAATTTTGGCTTTCCAAAGACAAAGGGTAATCGGTTTGGAGAACAGAGAAGAAGAAGTGAACACTACTTAGGGTATTCGGCGAACAAAGAAAGAGAGGGAATGATTCGGCCTGCCAGAGAACAGAGGAAGGAAGAATGAAATCGGGAAAAGGAGTATTCAGCTTTAGAGAAGAGGTACAAAGAAGAAGTAAAATTGCCAACCCAAGGTATTGAAACAAAAATGACCTATGGTTAGCTAACACCAAAACGACACCCCAAAAGCCAATAGCTAAATTTTTTGACCAAAAACACTTCACAAATTTGTTTAGCCTTCAACACCCTAAAAACCTCCCCACTCCCTTCACAACTGAACACTCAAAAGGAGTCTAGAGTCCCCATTCGGTACAACATCTACTTACCTCTCAACTCCCTACAATTTCCTCCTAAAATCTCTCCTCAATTCCTTCCTGCAATCCCTCCGTGACCAATTCAAACTCCACTCCACTTTGCAGTGTTTTAGTCAAACTTTACTACCTCCCATAGCCAACAATAAAAATAATCTCCATTTGCACAAGCAGAGATTTGAACCTCAGACCAATAGCATGCTCCACACACCACTATCCACCAGACTAGTAGGCTTTTTATGTCATACCTTACCAAATTTTATTTATAACCCTACTGACCAAAGATAGGGGCTTTATCCTTAAAAACCAAAACTTTGTAGAAGCCAGGACTTGAACCCATGACTTCTCAGACACTTCCAGAGCACACAACCACTAAGCTAAACACTCAATTGTGTCACTTCTTTGCACAATTAAATATTTATGTGCAGTCTCCTAATTGCACCCCTACTTAAACCTAATACTTCTAAGCCCAAATTCGGGGCGTTATAGAGTTGGCCTAGAATATTAGCCTATGCTAATTGAAGGTTATTGTTGTAAAAGACCATTTAGTGTGGCAATATTTGCTATGTTATAAGTCTATGATGAAGCATTACATGGATGTGCATGCTTGTTTGGGTTGGATGAGTGAATGTGTGATTATTATGTGTGGCAAATACTTAATGTGAATGGTTGAGTAAGTTACATGTTATAAATAATTAAGTATGCGTGTGGTTGTGCATGTTGAATGTGATTTATAAATAGTGTGTGAATGCCATGGTGTGGTTATTGGGATGTCTAAAAATTCCATGTTGTGTGTTGATAAACTTAGTATGGGTGTGCAAGTGATTTTGGATGGAAAAAGGCTTGGTAAATAGCCTAACTATCATCCACACGGGTGGCCACACAGCCTAGCACATGGGCATGTGACACAACAATGTGACCCTAAATGAGTGATGACGTCATAAGCAGAGAGCTACACGAGTGGAGGACACGGACATGTCTTGAGCCACACGGCCTGCCCACACGGGCGTGTGACTATCCAAAATATGAAAATTTTCTTAGTGTCTCAAAAGTTTCAAAAGTTCTCAATTTAGTCCCTAACCACCTCCAATGTATGTTTTGGGCCTCGTAGGCTCATATAAGGGACTTTAAGATAGAAATTGAAAAGTTTTAAATTTGAATGAAATTTTATTACCTAAAAATGTTTGTATGCATGCGTTTGAGTCTGGTAACGCCTCGTACCCTATTCTGGCGACGAACGTGGGTAAGGGGTGTTACATTTAGTGGTATCAGAGCTACAGTTTAGTCAGTTCTTGGACTAATGTGGCCTATGTGAGTGTAGCTATACATGCCAAATCCTTACTCATGACAGTGTGATATCTCCTGGCTCTAACGAATTTGTTTTGTTAAGACAGAGATGACTTCTAACCGAGTTGTTTTCAATAATGCTGAAAAATGATATTGAGGTGATTGAAATGTGTTTATGGTGAGACAAAACTTAGAAAAGTATGAATAGAAATTCATGATATGTATGTGTTAATGTACGAAGTGAGATAACCATGAGTTGAGAAATGTAGAATAAAATGAAAGTTTATATGGTGATAAGCTCATCCATGTTTGCTTGGCATGCATATGATGTTCTGTGCTCAATATATTTGATTAAGTGTATATGGTAAGCAAATTTACTCAAATAGATGGAATGTGTGTTTACATACACTTGCTTGAATAAGTGTAATCAGTATGTTCATATGGTAGAATGTTAAATTAGAGATAATATGATGTTTTATTTTATGTCTTTGTTATTGAACCATGAATATTATAATAGTATGAAAACTGAATTGGAAGATCAAAATAAGTAGAATGTAGGAAATGAATATGATCGTTCAATGAGTAATTGACGGATAAGACCATGGTTGGACCATGGCAAAGTATGGAATGTAAGACCATAGCTAGGCTATGGCATCGTAATGGCATGTAAGACCATAGCTGGGCTATGGCATCGTAATGGCATGTAAGACCATAGTTGGGCTATGGCATTTTGATTTTGTGTAAGACCATAGTTGGACTATGGCATCAAGTAAACAACGTACTCAAACCTGTAAGGCGTTCTCTAATTTGACAAATGTCAATTAGTAAAATGGAAGGTAAGTGTTGAAATTTAATTAGATATTAATATTGAGCTCGAGTAAGTAAATTCATTGTTTGAAATTGTGGATGACAGAAAACATTTGTATAATAAATAAGTGTGTTAATTTGTTTGGAATGAACTATGTGATTATGATGGCATTACATTAGTGATGAATGCTATGACATATGTGTGTATTTATAAGAGTCAAGTTAGAGGCTTTACGACCTCATCCCTTTACCAGTATTGCTTTATGATGAAATTTGACAAGAATCATGTTGAATAAGTTCATAAGTGTGAACTAAAGAGTTCAGTGGTGAAATAATTAGTAATACAAACAGAGTTGAGTATAGTGTGATAAACGAACTTAGTTTTAAAAGAAATTTCAGATTGTTTTAAATATTATACGGATTATGCAATGTCGTGATTAAAGAAGAAGATAGTCTCGGCTAGTCGACTCAATTAGGTATGGAGTCTAAAGATGTGTTTGCTGAAAGTTCTTCCAAATTGATTTTCATTAGTGAGTGGAATAATACAAGGGTTTATGATAACAAGATTAGTCGGAGAAATGATGTTTGAATTGTAAAGATGTCTGTGTGTAACAATTATGGTTGAATAGATTACAATGATCTTTTCTGAGTATTCTGAGTATATATTCATACATCCTCAGGGATTCACGTGAATGTCTGTTTTCTGATGAAATTCTTATCGATTGAGAATGTTAGCTAACTTTAATGTTAGATGAAAGTATCGATGGTATGTTTGAATTATGAATGGCATTGCCTCATCTCTTCGGGAATCTATCCTATTATGTTGGAATACGAGTAGATGATGAAAATTTATATGAGACTACTCTTCTGCTTCTACCAAAAGTTGTTTTGCTTTGTACTCGTATAATTTGAATATATATTACCCTTATTACAATTGATTTCAGAACATGTGAGCGTTGATTTCTTTCGGTTTTCTCTGAGGAATCATCAAGATCCTTATTGTTTTTCTTATGAGTTAGGTTCTTCGACTTCTAATATGTGTATTCGTTGGCTTGTGATAGCTATGTTTGTTATAGGTGCAATCCTGATTCGATCATGAGAATGTAATGCTTTTGATATCAGAATTCCTCTATTTTTCATGAAAAGAATTGACCTTGGCAAGGGTAAAAATAGTGAAAGCTCAGTCTCAAACTCTATGAAACTTTTCTTTTTCTTAGGAAAGTCTGATTAAAGTCAGTGAGTTCAATTAGTATATTTTGTTTTCCTTGAGCAAATGCAGTTGTGAAGGTTCTGATTAGAATGCTAAAGGAATTGTAAAAGATTGTATGTTTGAGTTAGTTAATAGCATGAAGAAAAGAGTATTTTGATATGCTATTAGTTGGTATTTGAAATCGACTCAATTGTTTTCATTTGAATGAGCTGGTTTGTTGCATATTAGTAAAATCAGAAAATAACAGTTGGAAGTGTTATTAATCGAAGGGCTAGTTCTGAGTTCTGTTTAAATTGATTAGAGAATTCATGATTTGTATGTAATGCACTATCAAACAGATTGGAATGTGTTCTAAAATATGAATGTAAAGTGACAGTTTATGCTTTCAAAAGGTTAAATCTCATTAAAAGAGTTGCTAAATGAGTGACTTAGAGTCAACTGTTAGTGTGTCGGTGTTGAGAAATTGATTACTTTGTTTGTTTGATGAATAAAGTCATATGATCCTTGATTCCAAGAATGTGGAGGATGCAATGTTATAGACAATTGAATGGAAAGCCTTTGTTCATTTTTTGAGTGTTGGCTACATGATCATTTCTGTTTGATGGGAGTCTAAGTTTAGCTAAAATGTAAAGCTGGAGTGATGTCTTCTTTGCAAGACTGAGAACTATCAAAATGTAATGGTGAATGGCAACTAAACAAGTACAATGTGAGATGACTTCAGATTCGAATTTCTATTATTATTAATACTTCAAGATGGGATTGATTTGTAATTCTGAGAAAAAAAAGGGCGGTGAAAATGATTCGTGAAAGCTGAAAGCAACTTTAGATTGACATGTGGTATATGGGTTTGAAAATTTAAGATGTTTGAATTCAAATCGATGACAGAGTGAACATGGAAGTATCCCCTCGAAGAGGACTCTTGGTCAAGATAGGGGAAACTATGAGAACAGTAACCTAATCTATTTTCTGATAGATTTTCTAGGACGAAAATCCCTAAAGGGGAGAATTGTAACATCCCGATTTTGGGCTTAATCGGAACAGTGGTTTCAGAACCAAAAATCCGAGGTCGGAGAAATTATTTTGGATTTTTTTATGTGTTATAGCATGATTTTATAGATATTTAAAAATTTTGGTGAATTAATTTTAGCAGTTGCATGCTTATTTTTGAAAAAAAAAGCACTAATCGTAAAAAGTACAAAACTTGAGTTCTAGAAGCTAGAGGTATTAAATAGTTATTGGTAATTAAGTTAGTGGAAGATATTTGTTTGGTATTTTTGAAATTTGTTTGAAAAGAAAAGGGCAAATTGATAATTAAGTTAATAAAGGCATAATAAGACAAAAATTTAAAAGCTATCATCTCTTTTTCTTTCTTCTTCAATCGTTTATGAAGAAAATGGGCAGCCATGGATGAGCAAACATTCGGCCAAGCTTCTATGGCTCATCTAGGTATGGTTTTTGTCCCATTTTTAATTATTTCTATGTTTTTGGAGTCGTGGTAACTCAATTTAGCTATCTCGTACCTTCGTTTTCAAAATTGTTAAAGTTTGTAAATTTTTCCATTGATGAATATATGTGTATTTTGATGCTTGATGATGGAAAATGCATCATTATTGTTAAATAAACGACTTTTAGTAAATGATTTTCGGTGGAAACGCCCAAAAGGACATATTTATGAAAGTTATGAAATACGTGTCATAAATCTATTTTAAAGGAACATGTAGGCTGCTTTAAGCATGAAAAAGGTTCGACTTGGCATGGGTAGCAAAGAAATTGAATGAATTTCATTTTACGAGCAAGTGTAAATATGACAAAGTTTACGGGTAAAAATATAATTTTACCAAAAATATGAAATTGGGCTAATTTGAACAGCATGATGAGTAAATAAACTAAATGTGTTGTTATAGATCAAGGAAGACGAGATTCGGACTTAGAACGGGAGAAAAATAAAGAGTATGATGAATAGGTCCTTTTCTCCGATTGTGCTACCGAGGTAAGTTCGTATGTTTAAATAAGCATTAAATTATATATGTATAAAGGTTAAATTGGTTAAATTGATATAATTGTGATAAGTGTTATACTATTGAAATGAAATGTGAATGCTTGAGTACGAGACTACAAAAAAGACCATGGTTTGACCATGGCAATCTGAACATGTGATATGTGTGCTAGTGTAAGACCATGTCTGGGACATGGCATTGGCCACATTATGAGAGCCAGTGCAGGACCATGTCTGGGACATGGCATCGGCATTGAGACGAGAGCCAGTGTAAGACCATGTCTCAGACATGGCATCGGCCTCGACATATGAGCCAGTGTAAGACCATGTCTGGGATATGGCATTGGCATTTTACCCTCTTGTGTGAGGCTTATCAAATATCCTTTTGTATTCCCAGTGGTTCAATGGGTAATTTAAAGTTTATGCCAAAGATGTGAAAGGTTTTGATTATGTTCTGAATTGGTACAGGTATGTACTTAAAGTTTACAAACATTGACTTCATGACATTGTAAGTTCATGATTTCTATGAAAATGTCTTTGTAAACACTTTGTGATTATTGAGCATTTGCTAAGAATGTAAATGAGTAAGTCATATCTATGATAATGATCTTGTGATGACCTTGTAATTATAGGTCTATACTTATGATGTGTAACTATGTGGTAAAGTTAATTTATGATCATGTGTGACGCTTTTAGACCAAATTAAATTGAGACATGATATGTTCAAGTCTTCGTTGTTGATGTATAGGTTAAATTGGCCGATGAATGGCATGAAAATATTTGATAATGACTAACTTTTGGAATGGCTAGCTATGGATATGCTTTGGTATTATGTATGTCTAAATGAAAGAGTAAAATTAGCAATAAAACAGTTTTGGACAGCAGCACTTGTATAACTTTGAAAAATCACCAAAAATTACCAAACTTAAATATAATGGTCTAATTACTATACAAGGACCTCAAATTTAAGAACCAATTTCAATTAAATCCCCATTATTATCTAGAACATACATTTTGCTAATTTTACAATTTAGTCCTAATTATCAAATTAGGCACTTATACATAAAATTTCTTCATGAAATTTTCACACAATTATTCAATCAATGAATAAACCTTAAAAATTAATCGAAATAATTTTTTTTGACCTTAGATTCGTGGTTTTGCAACCACTATTCCGTTTAGGCCCTATTTCAGGATGTTACATCTCCCCTCCCCTTTAGGGATTTTCGTCCCCGAAAATCTTACCTACAAATGGATTCAAATTTGATTTCCAGCAACAGTTTCAAATTCTCATTCAGCCTTGGCATACCCAACATTTTACTTCTTAAACTAAGGCTCTGAACTGGAATACCTACTGATAAGTAACTGACCTTATTTTATCATTAACCTCATACTCTCTGATGAAACACAACTAACTCTTCTTTTCTTACCAAAACGAAAATTCTCTGCCACTAAGGTACTTTAAAAAAAATACTTGTTTCTCTTTTGAGTGTCAATATTCTTACCTTTCATTTTTATATATAATTTTTTGATAATCTGTCTTTGATTCCAGTAATTAATTTTCACTTTCCTCTAATCCTTTCTGCGCAATTTAATTCTGTGAATTTCTCTTCCTCAATTCAACTATCAGTACAAATGTGACATGCAGTAACATTTAGCAATCTCATGGTCAAAACTTACTGTAGCTTTCTTCTGAAGTCACGATGCAATCCTAGATTTCCAACCATAACAACTAAAATTTACACTCTAAATGAATTGACAACCTCAAAATGAATAACTCAGATAATCCTTCAGTAGAAAAACTCATTCCTATTGAGAAGAATACACACACGTCTTCGAGCAATCAACCATAGCTCATTTAACCTTTCGGTGATAATGCTAATTTTGTTGCACAGTTCTTCGAAATACCCTCACATTTTCACACAAACATCAATACTAACTGTAATAGCTTCTAAGATACTTCAAAATCAACTTTAACTCTCTAAAAGTTCAGGTATCGGATTCAAAGTCTGGTACATAACATTTCACACTCTTACTAGTATAACTAAATCAAGTTACCATCCATCTTTGTACTTCTCAAATAATCAAATAATTATCACTGTGCTAGGCATCAAAACTGTTGCAAAATCTCTTGATTTCTCATTAATACATTTTTAGAAACCATAAACTTTTTATTCAAACCAAGCTGAATCATAATGGATACTTCAATTGTCAATATCTTCAACTGTTTATACTTTATTAGCGTGAATTCAAGCCAAACTAAACTTCATACGATGAGAACTTTAACAATCAGACAACTTGGATTTGCAAAAATATACCTCTGATGCAAGCATTCTGATATGCGTATACAACTCTGTACCAGAAACTCTAGAATATGTACTATTTACTCGGGTCATTTATCTATTTATACATGAAAAATCAGCATTTACCATTGAAGCCATGAATAATTCAAACATACATATAACTCAATCAACTGCTCAAATAAATTAGTCTCAATTAAAAGACAATAACTTTTTAAAAACTGTTCTTCTCTATGCTGTCATGATATCTCAAACATACATTCTGTCATGATTTCTTCAAAGAGCTAATCACAAATCATTATTACTGCATAACTTGAAAGAACATAGCTTTCGGTCTTTAACTCACTGATATATATATCAAGATTATGTGAAAAATGAAAATCAATACACATGTCTGAACTAAACTACACTGAGGCCACAATACTCATAATACTCAAAAAATCATAATGTCATAATAAAACTGACTTTTCAATTACTTTAGTAAATAATGTCCCGGGTGAAAATGAAACATCCTGATCATCTAAAAGATTTAAACACAAAATTCAATAACAACCAATGCAAAAGCAGAATCTTTATACCTCTAATAACTATACCTCTGTACTTTCATTATCAGGCCCAAACTCGTAATCATCATAAACATACTCATAATAAGAAGAAACTATTTTCATCAATAGAGCAGTTTCTGCTAATGTCTCATGGCTGATACCTTGAACAATAATTTATTAATAAAACCGAGATAATAAAATCTTAGAACATAGAGCTGGACAGAATTCCTGGTAACCACATCTCATATAGAACAGTTAAGGTTTCAATAGCATCTCAAAAATTTTCGAAAAAGAAAGGATAATACTCACAAGCACTGGGAACAACAATGACAGAAGCCATAAAATTTTCCTTTACTTTCATTAATCAATAGTTAACAATACAGATCACTAACATCATACAGATCTTACTATCAACCTTCCATCTGCACGCTGAAGTAGAAAACTGGAATAGATAGAGCAATATCAATTACAGGTCAAACAAACTATAATACTTTCATCTGTCTGTAAATTTAACTTTCTCATACTGCAGGAATTGCATCTATGATCTTGCATATATTTATATATATATCTCTGAAAGTAAATGTACACATATAATAGTCGGAAAAGATTTTTCTATAATTCCGCAACTATAAACTCTACATTCAACTATTAATACGGCTCAATTATTATTCCTCTGTCTAATTCTGTCATTACTGAATTCACATTATCCCATTCACAGTTGGAATTTATTTAGAAGAAAATCTAGTAATCATATACCTTACACATCATACTTGAATGAGTGCATTAGCTGAGCCTGACCTTTCTTTTACTGTGACATTTCAGTTATCCGGATGATTTTATTATTAACCTGGCATCCTTTCTGCAACTGTGTTCATTTGTTAAATCATTCTCGACTCTGATTACATCGTCAATAAATCTGTTACTGAACTCTTTACTTTTCCACTTTAGCCTATTCAATCTGAGTTGCATGAAATCTCATTCTGAATTACCTTGCTGATAAGGGGGTGAGGTTGTAACACCTCTGACCTACCTCTTACATACTCATGCATATAACTTAACACTCATCATATTAAAATATTATCACAATTATACAATTTGCTTCAAGCAACTTAACATGCACGTTCATAATACAATGACTTCATGATAATCTTATGCAAATTAGTGCACTTAAACATGCATTCATAAATCTCGAGTAAAATTACTCATAGCATTCACTTAACTTCTCTAGTTATACATATAGCATCATACAAATGCCAATTTAACATAAACACTTATCTCAATATAAACTTTCCTTTCATCTTATCTCATCTTTCATATTTCCCAAACAATTCTTATTCACAATTTATTCATTATCACATAAACATCATGAACCATTATTCTTACATTTTATGAGCCTCAACGCATCACAAACATACTGTCTATATTATAAAACTTAGCTCAGTTGGAGTTCGCATCTATCTGACAAAATATTTTATATATGGGTCGGGAGTCGTCACACTATCATAGTTCAATATTCTGAGAACCGATTAAACCTTTGCTCTGATACCAATAAATGTAACACCCCTTACCCGATACCTTCGCCTGGGTTAAACACGAGGCATTACCTGACTTAACTTACTAATTCGGGGCATAAAATTTACTTTTAAAATTAATTTATTTACATTCATTCAATATGTCCTTAATAAGGGCCCTCGAAACATGTAATTGAAACGGTTCGGGACCAAACCGGGAACATTAAAAATTTTCCTAATGCTTAGACAAATCAAAACAATTTATTTCATTATTCCTTATAAAACTACCCACCTGTCTCATAGTTACTAAATAAATCATAACTTGAGTCACAAAACTCAAAATTTAAATTCGTGAATTTTTCCTGAAACTAAACTCATATATCTTCTTACTATTTTTTTTCCAGAATTTTTGGTCTAGCCAATTAGTACAGTTAATTAGTTAAAGTTTCCCCTGTTGCACTGTTCGACTACTCTGACCCCTCCTCACTACGAATCAATTTTCTCCCTGTACAGAATTCAAAAACCATGTTGTTTGTTTCTCTTAAAAGTAGATTCACTAAGGAATCTATAAATAAAAACTATAATTCCTAATTCTTTTTATACAATTTTTAGTGAATTTCTAAAGTCAGAATAGGGGATTCAGAAATCGCTCTAACCCTGTTTTACTAAAATTCAAATCTCTCTTAATATACACTTCTTTTTCTTACTCTGTTTCTTTCATATGAAAATAGACTCAATAAGCGTTAATTCTATATCTCATTTATCATATTCATTTCTACTATTCTTGGTGATTTTTCACGATCAAATTCAATACTATTTTAATGCTAATTTCACTTTTTCATGATTTCTTTATATACCATTTAGGCATACATAACACCGAAACATATTACTCATTAGCCATTTCAATAGGTAATCATTATCAAATATTTACATACCATTCTTTAGCCATATCATAATGACATACACACAAAATGGCTAAGTCCCTATACATACCATAAACTAGAACGTTTGTAAATGAAGGTACCCATTTGGTAACTTGAGAGTCGATATTGTGAAGTGATAACCTCCAACCCGAGCTTGCTTTTAAGTACTCTGAAACATGGGAAAGTGAAAGAAGTAAGCTTATAAAGCTTAGTAAGTTCACATCTGAAATAATAAGCATTAGCAATCAATTTAGCTTACTACTATGCTGTCATAATTTGCTTAAATAATGTTTAGTTCTTACTTTCCCATCTTACTCATCGGTAACCTTACCAAAGGCTCAGAATACAAAAGGCACCTTACTTAATAGCTTGCTTACATACCTGCAACATCTCACTTAACACATGAGTACTCTTTCATAATATAGGCATATTGCCAATCATGTCATAAAGTGTCACAAGCATAACTAAAAACTCATCACTTACTTAATACATGATAATCTCAATTACTTACAATCTCAATATTAAACAAGCCTTAAATGCATACTTGTACTCTTTCTTCATGTTCTCGCCTTGTAGTTTTTTGACTTACTCTTTGGATTACTCAGGAACCTTTTCCTTTTTGAACTTACCATTTCCATGTCTTGACATGGTCTTATGTGGTATCCTTGCCTTATGAACTCACTAATGCCATGCCTTGGCATGGTCTTACATGGGGCCTTTGCCTTATTGTAAGTCATCAATGCCATGTCTTGACATGGTCTTACATGATTTCCTTGCCTTATAAAACTTATCAATGCCATACCTTGGCATGGTCTTACATGAGATCCTTATCTTACCAAATGCCATGTTCCAAACATGGTCTTACATGATATCCTTGTCTTAATGCCAATGCCACATCTTGTTGTGGTCTTACATGGAGTTCTTAATCAATGTCGATGCCATGTCTTGACACTGTCTTACACGGGATCCTTGCCTTACCAATGCCATGTCTTGACATGGTCTTACATGGTATCCTTAATCATTCATTCCTCCTTAAATGCCATGTTATGAACATGGAATTTTCTGTCAATTCTTCCTTAATTTCCATGGTCTAACCATGGACTTTAAGATATGAATGCCTTGTCAAGTCATACCTGAAATATACTTGCTCAAATTCTCAAGGTTAGTCACATAACTCAATAATAACAATACTAATAACAATAATTGCATAATAATAAAATGCTACTCAACTTACATACTTACATTCTCAATCTCATCATATTATCAACTTAACTTATTCTCATCAAAATATGCTAGTCAATACTTTCTTGTTATCATACAAAGCCATAATACAAAATATTGTCTTACATATAAAATATACAAGTTCTCTTTCCAATATCGAATTATTATCGAACATTAATCATTATATCTGAAACTCAATACTAAAGTATTTATGGCCAAAATATCAATTTATCATTCAAATATGAATAATTAAATGCTTATTAAACATATGAACTTACCTCGATACTAAAATGACCATTTTACCAACTCTCCCCATTTTCTGTTTTTCTCCCGTTCTAGGTCCAAATCTCATTTTTCGGGTCTAAAACATCATATTTCACTTATTTAATTAATGTACTATTCAAAAAATTCCCTAACTCAAAATTTTGCAAAATTACAATTTTGCCCCTAATCCTTTGCAAAATTACGAATTTTCCCCTAGGCTCGGAAATTGAAATTTAACCATTTTTCTTATGGATTATGACACGCTGAACATTTTTACCTTCTAAGGAAACATCAAATTCCCACTCTATCATGTACTTATGAACATTAGGTATTTTTACCGATTATGTCGTTTTACTCGTTTTCACTTAAAATCGCTTAGCAAAAGTTTTTTAACATAATTTCAAGCTTCATATTCTAACATAAAACATAAAAACAAACACATTTAAACTATGGGTATTTTTCCAAATATGAACCCTAGCATGAATTATTGCTAGAATAAGCTAAATCAAGTTACCGGGAATCTAAAAACGTAAAGAACATTAAAAACGAGGCTAGAACGGACTTACTATTGAGCTTGGAAAGCTTGGAAACCCTAACATTGGCTTCCCCCATGCTATATTCGGCCTCCATGAAGAAGATGGACCAATTTTGGCTTTATTTTCTCATTTTAATTCTGTTAATTACTAAATGACCAAAATGCCCTTAAAGGCTTTTGTTTCAAATTTGTCCTATTCTTGCCCATTTTTGTCCAAACTTAAATATAATGGTCTAATTACTAAATAAGGACCTCTCAATTAAATCCCTTTCTTTATCTAGAACACACATTTTGCTAATTTTACAATTTAGTCCTAATTATCAAATTAGGCACTTATACATAAAATTTCTTCCCGAAATTTTCACACAATTATTCAGTCAATGAATAAACCTTAAAACTTAATCAGAATAATTTTTTTGATCTCAGATTCTTGGTTTCGCAACCACTATTCCATTTAGGCCCTATTTTAGGATGTTACAGTGAAGATTAGGGATGATTCCGGTGGCTTAGAAGGTGGTTTCGGGCTATTTTGGGGGGTGGTTTCCAATTCTGGGTCAAATTGGATGCCATATGGCCTGGCCATACGGTAATGTGGCCGATTTAGGGATTTTGTCAAAATTCACACAATCGTGTCCCTTGGGCACATGGGTGTCTGGGTTTTGGAATTAGGGATTCTGAGTTTTGGGAGTTACGCAACTTCGCCACATGACCCTGTGGCTGATTTGGGGATTTAGGGATCCCACACGGGTGTGTGTTTCAGAACACACCGCTGTGTCTGGTGGGCACACGGGTGTGTGAAACCCTCATATGGTCGTGTCTTCCCTGCACCTTATTTTAGCAATTTTGGACAGTGAGTTTGTAACACCCCGAACCCGAGACCGACACCGGAGTCGGACACGAGATGTTAACAAACTTTGAAAAATTTTTCCAGACACTGGCCAGTCTGAGTACTAGTCGCTTCAAAAATCATATCTTGAGTTTCACAACTCAAAAATCAGTTTTGTGATTTTTCCCTGAAACTAGACTCATGTCCCCACCTATGGATTTTTTTCTAGAATTTTTGGTCGGGCCAATTAGTACAGTTTATTAGTCAAAGTCTCCCATGTTACAGGGGTCGACTACACTGACCTTTTCCCATTACGACTGAGATATCTCTCTGCACAGAGCTTCAATACTGATGCCGATTGTTTCTATGGAAACTAGACTCAGAGAGGAATCCATACATATATGGTATGACCCCTAATTATCTCTGGTCAATTTATAGTGAATTTCCAAAGGCGGAACAGTGAATCCAGAAACTGTTCTGGCCCTGTTCCACAAGAACCCGAATATCTCTTTCTGTACTGTTCCTATAATTGTTTCGTTACTTCCATATGAAAGTAGATTCATCAAGGTTCGATTACATAATTTATTCACTATTTAATTCCACTCTTACGAATTCTTGTGATTTTTCCAATCCACACCACTGCTGCTATCAGCTTCTGTTTTCAAAGTGAACCTTACCTAATTTGGGGTTTCATGGACCAACTAGGGCCTTGTCATACATAAGCCCACATATGATCATACTTAGCCATTCTAGTGGCTGATCATTTGCTCAACACTTCCATTCCAACATAGTTACATCATGAAACCATCTATACATTCATAAATACGAATGGTCTAATGCCATACTCCACTTCTACAAGCCATTTTTGCATGGCTGTACACTTATACATTTCATAAAGTACTCGAAAGACAACAATGGGTAGTCCTATACATGCCATATCAAAATTCAACCAAAATAGTACCCAAAAGAGCCTTTGATAGTGTGGGTGACTTCGACTTCAAGATCCCGAGTCCGATAGCTGGAGAACCAAAAATCTATAAAACAGAGGAGCAATGTAACGAGTAAGCAATTTATGCTTAGTAAGTTTGAGCAAGGAATTCCAGCATGCACAAAGAATAGCACACATTTAGCTAAACGGAATATTTCATAATACGCAATTTACCGATATCAAACTTGCTTCACAACATTAACAACCCTTATGTACATACACAATAAACTAACTTGGCCGAAGGCCGGTAGCTCGTTTATCAACTGAGCGAACATTTATTTGTAAGGGCTCGATTAAATTCAACACATACGTAACATATCCCCATATTGGGATGTTTTTCGAGTATTCGCTGGAATTTTACAGCAAGCTCATTCATTACCAAATCACGTACCTTCGGGATTTAACCGGATATAGCTCCTCGTTCAAATGCCTTCGGGACATAGCCCGGTTTTAGTAACTCACACAATGCCTTCGGGACATAACCCGGATTTAACAACTCGCACGAATGCCTTCGGGACTTAACCCGGATTTAATAACTCGCACGAATGCCTTCGGGACTTAACCCGGATTTAATAACTCGCACGAATGCCTTCGGATCTTAATCCGGATATATTCACTTAGCACAAAGCCTTCGGGACTTAGCCCGGACAGCATTCAATTAATCATGCACATCTAACAATAATTCATAGCACATTCATATTTCATTTTCGTTTACGAAACTCAAACACAAGGCACATATTGTCCTTGCACATTCGGCTCAATAGCCACACATAGAGCATGATTTAATCACATCGAAATTTAAGCTCTCTTACTCAAGAACTTACCTCGGGTGTTGTCGAACGATTCCGCTAGCTATTCAACCACTTTTTCCTTCCCTTTATCGGTTTTATTTCCCCTTTGCTCTTGAGCTTAATCAAACAAATAAATTGATTTCATCATTTTAGGCATCAAAAGATGAACACAAGGCACTTAGCCCATATTTATACATTAGACATTAAAGTCTCATACATGCAAAAATCATGCATCAACACAACATATTAGCTAATTTCTTTCCCCTTGGCCGAATATGCATGTCCATTTTTGGGGTCGATTTCAACACTTAATACACACATATACACACTAGTAAAGCATCCTCCCCCTTTTCATCGATTTAACACATGCATTGCTCATCAACATGCAAAGTTACATTCGGCCTTAGCACACATCTTGCTAGCCGATTCTTCTCCCTTTAGCAACCAATGCACATATGTGCTCACACAAAAATGCTAAAAAGGAGGTTCAAGAATCATCAAGCCATCATCACATGCATCATTAACAAGCTTCATATTTTGCATGCAATGGCATTAACACAACCTCCACCTAGGCCGAATCTTAACTTATCCTCATGCCTCATCACCACAACATCAAACACCAACCAAGAATGATGCATCTATGGTCAAGTGCCATTTCCATCACATAGCAAGATTTAGACCATGGGCTAGGTAGAACTCAAGCTAACAACTAAAACATGCATGCATCTCATGGAACATCATTAAACATACCTTGGCCTAGCTACATGCATGGCCGAATCTCTTCACCTTTCTTCTTCTTTCCTCCTTAAAATTTTTGGCCAAGGATGAACCAAAGGATGAGAAATTTTTTCTTTGTTTTTCTTTCTAATTTAGGCTAAAATGGAGGTGAGAAAGGATGAACACAAACTTTTCTCCTTTCTTCTCTTGAGCTCACGGCAATGGGGGGACAAACACCACACACACATTTTTTTTTCTTTTGTTTTCCATTTCTTTATTACCCATACTCCTTATTTTATTCTTCCACTAACAAAACATGTTTCATGACATGTTTTGCCCATCCTTCCTTGTCATGGCCGGCCACTACTCATTAGGGGGGGGAATTTGACATGCAAGTCCCCCCTTTGTCCACATGCACTAGTAGGTCCTCACACATTGACCTATCACATTTTAGAATTTTCTCACATAAGTCCTATTGACTAAATTCACATGAAATCAACCAAATTGAAGCTTGAAATTTTCACACATTCATAATTACATATTCTACACAATAAGTATCACATTCAAACATTTCGGTGACTCGATTTAGCGGTCCCGAAACCACTTCCCGACTAGGGTCAACTTTGGGCTGTCACAACTCTCCCCCACTTAAGAAATTTTCGTCCCCGAAAATCTTACCGGTAAATAGGTTTGGGTATCGTTCTTTCATCGAGCTCTCGGTCTCCCAAGTAGCTTCCTCGATCCCGAGTTTGAGCCATAACACCTTTACTAGCGGAACTCTTTTGTTTCGCAACTCCTTCACTTCACGAGCTAGGATACGCATCGGTTCTTCTTCATAGCTCATGTCGACTTGAATTTCAACCTCCGATGGGCTAATTATGTGCGATGGATCAGATCGATAGCGTCGAAGCATCGAAACATGAAAGACGTCATGAATCTTTTCAAGCTCCGGGGGCAAAATCAATCTATACGCAACCGGACCAACTCGTTCGGAGATTTCGTACGGCCCAATGAATCTTGGGCTCAACTTGCCCTTACGGCCGAACCTGAGTATCTTTTTCCAAGGTGAAACCTTAAGGAACACTTTGTCTCCCACCTGATACTCGATGTCTTTTCGTTTCAAATCTGCGTACGATTTCTGACGATCCGTGGATACCTTCAGACTTTCACGGATTACCTTTACTTTCTGTTCAGCATCTCTAATCAAATCAACTCCGAAAATTTTGCTTTCACCGAGCTCGGTCCAAAACAATGGTGTACGGCATTTACGACCGTACAAAGCCTCATAAGGTGCCATCTTAATACTTGATTGAAAACTATTGCTGTAAGCGAATTCAATCAAAGGTAAATACCGTTCCCATGAACTACTGAACTCGAGGATGCAACATCTCAACATATCCTCAAGTATCTGAATTATCCGCTCGGATTGACCATCGGTTTGGGGGTGAAAAGCAGTGCTAAAATGCAGCTTAGTACCCAGAGCTTCTTGCAATTTCTTCCAAAATCGTGAGGTGAATCTCGGATCTCTATCCGACACGATAGAAACAGGTACCCCGTGTAATCTCACAATTTGATAAACGTACAATTCAGCTAGTTTATCCAATGAAAAATCCGTACGTACGGGGATGAAATGAGCCGACTTAGTCAGTCTATCAACAATAACCCATATCGCATCCTTCTTACTTGCTGACAAGGGCAGTCCGGACACAAAGTCCATTGTGACTCGATCCCATTTCCACTCGGGTATCATGATCGGCTGGAGTAATCCTGAAAGCACTTGATGTTCCGCTTTCACTTGTTGACATATTAAACATCTCGAAACAAAGTCGGAGATGTCCCGTTTCATACCATGCCACCAAAATTGACGTTTCAAATCGTTGTACATTTTCATACTCCCCGGGTGAATTGACATTCGGCTACAATGGGCTTCGTTCAGAATCATCGAAATGAGTTCCGAATTCCTTGGAACACACAAACGATTTCTGATCCTCAAACAATCATCATCATCAATTTGAAACTCTGATTCCTCGTTCGGAAAACACTTAGCCCGTTTTGCAACCAATTCATCATCGACTTTCTGAGCTTCACGAATTTGGTGAGTCAATAATGGTTTAGCTTTTAATTCAGCTACTAACACACTGTCTGGTAGAACAGACAAATGCACGTTCATCGCTCGTAAATCAAACAATGACTTCCGGCTTAAGGCGTCCGCAACCACGTTAGCCTTTCCCGGGTGGTAATCAATGACAAGCTCGTAATCTTTCAACAACTCAAGCCAACGTCTTTGTCGCAGATTCAAGTCTCGTTGAGTCATCAAATATTTGAGACTTTTGTGATCCGAAAATACATGGCACTTCTCACCAAACAGATAATGTCACCATATTTTTAAAGCGAACACGATGGCAGCTAGTTCGAGATCATGGGTCGGATAATTCCTCTCGTGTGGCTTCAATTGTCTCAACGCATAGGCCACGACTCGACCTTCTTGCATCAATACGCAACCCAACCCAAGTAGGGATGCGTCACTATAAATGACAAACTCTTTACCTGATTCGGGTTGCACCAAAATTGGAGCTTCAGTCAAATGAGTTTTCAGTTGGTTGAAACTTTTCTGACATTTCTCCGTCCACTCGAACTTAACATCCTTTTGAAGTAGCTTCGTCATTGGTGTGGCTATCATCGAGAAACCTTTCACAAATCATCGGTAATAACCGGCGAGCCCCAAAAAGCTCCGAACTTCAGTAACATTTCTCGGAGGTTTCCAGTCAAGTATGGCTGAAATTTTATTCGGGTCAATTCGAATACCCGACGCGGATACCACATGACCCAAGAAGCTAACCTCTCTTAACCAGAGCTCACACTTACTGAACTTAGCATATAACTGCTTATCCCGCAAAATTTGCAGCACTAGCCTCAGATGCTCAGCATGTTCGGTCTCATCTCTTGAATAGACCAAAATGTCATCAATGAACACAACTACGAACTGATCCGAATACGGTCTGAAGATCCGATTCATCAAATCCATAAATACCGCAGGGGCATTAGTGAGCCCAAACGGCATCACTAAGAATTCGTAGTGACCATATCTCGTTCTGAAGGCAGTTTTGGGAATATCTGGATCTCGAATTCGCAACTGATAATAGCCCGATCTCAAATCTATTTTTGAGAACACTGAGGCTCCCTTCAGTTGGTCGAACAAATCATCGATGCGCGGCAATGGATATTTGTTCTTTATCGTCACTTTATTCAGCTGACGATAGTCAATGCACAACCTCATGGTTCCGTCCTTCTTTTTCACGAACAATACTGGTGCACCCCAAGGTGAGAAACTTGGTCGAGCGAAACCTCTCTCCGTCAGTTCTTGCAACTGAGCTTTCAACTCCTTTAACTCGGTTGGTGCCATACGATACGGAGCTATCGAAATCGGCGTAGTCCCAGGTACAAGCTCAATACCAAACTCTACCTCCCGAACATGTGGTAAACCCGGTAATTCTTCCGGAAAAACATCCGGGTATTCACAAACCACCGGCACAGATTCGGGTTTCTTTTCTAATTCTTTGTCATCAAGCACATATGCAAGGTATGCTTCGCACCCTTTTCTTACATATTTCTGTGCCAACATTGCTGATATTACAGCTGGCATCCCCTCCAAGTCCGCAGACTCAATTCGGACTACTTCGTTATTTGCGCACCTCAAATCAATAGTCTTGCTCTTGCAATTCACAATCGCATCATGCGCGGTCAACCAATCCAACCCAAGGATAACATCAAATTCATCAAACGGCAAAAGCATCAAGTCCACTGGAAAACAGGAACCTCGAATTTTCCAGGGGACATTTCTTACACACTTTGTCGACAAGCACGTAACGACCCAAGGGATTTGACACCCGAATTACAAACTCAGTAGACTCAATAGGTAAAGTCTTACTGGATGCTAAGGTTTCACATATGTAAGAATGGGTAGAATCGGGGTCAATCAAAGCAATTACATTAGTATCAAAGAGGGTGAATGTACCGGTAATAACATCAGGCGAAGAAGCATCCTCGCGGGCACGTATAGCATAAGCTCTAGCAGGCGCACGGGCTTCGGATCTGGTTATATCATCTCTAGATCCTCTCTGACCACCACCAGCATTGCCCATATTTCCAGATGGTCTACCTCGAGCAGTGGTAGCACCCGGTCTCCCACTCTGATTTGCATTCTGTCCCGACAACCTCGGGCAATCTTTAATGAAGTGGTCCACTGATCCGCATTTGTAACAGGAGCGGTCAGGAAATCTACAACTCCCCGAATGCCATTTACCGCAATATCGGCATTTCGTCCTGTCTCGACGTTCATTCCCAACACTGGCGACCGAAGTGCCTCGTGTACCCACAGGGGGTCGATCACGATCTAGTCCAAAAAGGCCCGAAGTGCCTCTAAACTGGCCCGCATCATCTCGAAATCTCTTCGATGTCTATTGAAGAGACCTTCCCGAGGATCTTTTACGAAACTCTCCAGTTCCCTCATCAACTCTTTGCTTTTCTTTTCTAAGCTCTTCGGCTTTACAAGCTCGTTCAACAAGTACCACGAACTTTCGTATTTCAAGAACGCCAACGAACATTTTTATATCTTCATTCAGCCCATCCTCGAAGCGTTTACACATAATAGCTTCGGACGAAACACATTCCCGAGCGTATTTGCTAAGTCTAACAAATTTTCGCTCGTAATCAGTAACCGACATGGAGCCTTACTTAAGCTCAAGAAATTCCTTCCGTTTTTGATCAACAAATCTCTGACTGATATACTTTTTCCGAAACTCAGTTTGGAAAAACTCCCAAGTTACTTGCTCTCGGGGCACAATAGAAGTCAGAGTACTCCACCAATAGTAGGCAGAATCACGTAGCAAGGAGATAGCACACTTTAGACATTCATCGGGTGTACAAGATAGCTCATCGAGTACCCGGATAGTGTTGTCCAGCCAAAATTCAGCTTGCTCGGCATCATCGCTATCCATAGCCTTAAATTCAGTAGCCCCATGTTTTCGGATTCTGTCAACTGGGGGCTTATTTGACCTTATTTGGTCAGTTACCGGTGGTATTGTAGGTGCGGGGGTAGTATTTGTCGGGAATGGAGGTTGTGGAACAGCCATATTAGTTCGAATGTATTGGTTGAACCAATCATTCATCACGCTATAGAATGCTTGTCTAGCTTCATCATTCGGATTACTAGCATTAGGTTGAGAGTCTACCGGCACTGCCCCTTGCGCGGGAGCAGGCCCTACACTCTCAAGATCATCAGCTACCTCTCGGTCACGATCGGGATCCATTACTATAAACACATTTACAATTGTCAGAAGTCACCACACTATCAAGTAATCACATAAAATGGCATGTATAGCTAGACCCAACACATTACGGTAGTCCTAGAATCGACTAAACCGTAGCTCTGATACCAATAAAATGTAACACCCCGAACCCGAGACCGACACCGGAGTCGGACAGAGATGTTAACAAACTTTGAAAAATTTTTCCAGACACTGGCCAGTCTGAGTACTAGTCGCTTCAAAAATCATATCTTGAGTTTCACAACTCAAAAATCAGTTTTGTGATTTTTCCCTGAAACTAGACTCATGTCCCCACCTATGGATTTTTTTCTAGAATTTTTGGTCGGGCCAATTAGTACAGTTTATTAGTCAAAGTCTCCCATGTTACAGGGGTCGACTACACTGACCTTTTCCCATTACGACTGGGATATCTCTCTGCACAGAGCTTCAATACTGATGCCGATTGTTTCTATGGAAACTAGACTCAGAGAGGAATCCATACATATATGGTATGACCCCTAATTATCTCTGGTCAATTTATAGTGAATTTCCAAAGGTGGAACAGTGAATCCAGAAACTGTTCTGGCCCTGTTCCACAAGAACCCGAATATCTCTTTCTGTACTGTTCCTATAATTGTTTCGTTACTTCCATATGAAAGTAGATTCATCAAGGTTCGATTACATAATTTATTCACTATTTAATTCCACTCCTACGAATTCTTGTGATTTTTCCAATCCACACCACTGCTGCTATCAGCTTCTGTTTTCAAAGTGAACCTTACCTAATTTGGGGTTTCATGGACCAACTAGGGCCTTGTCATACATAAGCCCACATATGATCATACTTAGCCATTCTAGTGGCTGATCATTTGCTCAACACTTCCATTCCAACATAGTTACATCATGAAACCATCTATACATTCATAAATACGAATGGTCTAATGCCATACTCCACTTCTACAAGCCATTTTCGCATGGCTGTACACTTATACATTTCATAAAGTACTCGAAAGACAACAATGGGTAGTCCTATACATGCCATATCAAAATTCAACCAAAATAGTACCCAAAAGAGCCTTTGATAGTGTGGGTGACTTCGACTTCAAGATCCCGAGTCCGATAGCTGGAGAACCAAAAATCTATAAAACAGAGGAGCAATGTAACGAGTAAGCAATTTATGCTTAGTAAGTTTGAGCAAGGAATTCCAGCATGCACAAAGAATAGCACACATTTAGCTAAACGGAATATTTCATAATACGCAATTTACCGATATCAAACTTGCTTCACAACATTAACAACCCTTATGTACATACACAATAAACTAACTTGGCCGAAGGCCGGTAGCTCGTTTATCAACTGAGCGAACATTTATTTGTAAGGGCTCGATTAAATTCAACACATACGTAACATATCCCCATATTGGGATGTTTTTCGAGTATTCGCTGGAATTTTACAGCAAGCTCATTCATTACCAAATCACGTACCTTCGGGATTTAACCGGATATAGCTCCTCGTTCAAATGCCTTCGGGACATAGCCCGGTTTTAGTAACTCACACAATGCCTTCGGGACATAACCCGGATTTAACAACTCGCACGAATGCCTTCGGGACTTAACCCGGATTTAATAACTCGCACGAATGCCTTCGGGACTTAACCCGGATTTAATAACTCGCACGAATGCCTTCGGATCTTAATCCGGATATATTCACTTAGCACAAAGCCTTCGGGACTTAGCCCGGACAGCATTCAATTAATCATGCACATCTAACAATAATTCATAGCACATTCATATTTCATTTTCGTTTACGAAACTCAAACACAAGGCACATATTGTCCTTGCACATTCGGCTCAATAGCCACACATAGAGCATGATTTAATCACATCGAAATTTAAGCTCTCTTACTCAAGAACTTACCTCGGGTGTTGTCGAACGATTCCGCTAGCTATTCAACCACTTTTTCCTTCCCTTTATCGGTTTTATTTCCCCTTTGCTCTTGAGCTTAATCAAACAAATAAATTGATTTCATCATTTTAGGCATCAAAAGATGAACACAAGGCACTTAGCCCATATTTATACATTAGACATTAAAGTCTCATACATGCAAAAATCATGCATCAACACAACATATTAGCTAATTTCTTTCCCCTTGGCCGAATATGCATGTCCATTTTTGGGGTCGATTTCAACACTTAATACACACATATACACACTAGTAAAGCATCCTCCCCCTTTTCATCGATTTAACACATGCATTGCTCATCAACATGCAAAGTTACATTCGGCCTTAGCACACATCTTGCTAGCCGATTCTTCTCCCTTTAGCAACCAATGCACATATGTGCTCACACAAAAATGCTAAAAAGGAGGTTCAAGAATCATCAAGCCATCATCACATGCATCATTAACAAGCTTCATATTTTGCATGCAATGGCATTAACACAACCTCCACCTAGGCCGAATCTTAACTTATCCTCATGCCTCATCACCACAACATCAAACACCAACCAAGAATGATGCATCTATGGTCAAGTGCCATTTCCATCACATAGCAAGATTTAGACCATGGGCTAGGTAGAACTCAAGCTAACAACTAAAACATGCATGCATCTCATGGAACATCATTAAACATACCTTGGCCTAGCTACATGCATGGCCGAATCTCTTCACCTTTCTTCTTCTTTCCTCCTTAAAATTTTTGGCCAAGGATGAACCAAAGGATGAGAAATTTTTTTCTTTGTTTTTCTTTCTAATTTAGGCTAAAATGGAGGTGAGAAAGGATGAACACAAACTTTTCTCCTTTCTTCTCTTGAGCTCACGGCAATGGGGGGACAAACACCACACACACATTTTTTTTTCTTTTGTTTTCCATTTCTTTATTACCCATACTCCTTATTTTATTCTTCCACTAACAAAACATGTTTCATGACATGTTTTGCCCATCCTTCCTTGTCATGGCCGGCCACTACTCATTAGGGGGGGAATTTGACATGCAAGTCCCCCCTTTGTCCACATGCACTAGTAGGTCCTCACACATTGACCTATCACATTTTAGAATTTTCTCACATAAGTCCTATTGACTAAATTCACATGAAATCAACCAAATTGAAGCTTGAAATTTTCACACATTCATAATTACATATTCTACACAATAAGTATCACATTCAAACATTTCGGTGACTCGATTTAGCGGTCCCGAAACCACTTCCCGACTAGGGTCAACTTTGGGCTGTCACAGAGTTATGTTCACACGGCCGTGCCCCCACTTCACACGGGCATTTGCCTCTAACACAAGGTTGTGTGCAACCTAGCACACGGGCGTTTGGACCCCCATCGGCCTGAAACGCTCCACACAGTCGGAGCACACTGGCGTGTGGCCCTATCTTGCTAAATAATGACTTTAGGTTAAATTTAAGTTTAATAGCAACTTTGTGTGTTTCAACCCTCGACTGCGCTTTACTGAGGGTAACTATGACTCTGATCTGGGCTTGATGTGTGTGTTATTTGTGATTGGTTTTGCAATAAGTTTGATACAAAATTTAAGTTATGAGTGTGGACATGTATGCCTTTGTAACTGACTGATTGGATGTGAATGTCTGCTTCTAATTAATTATCTGAGGCTGGTATTCTGATTGTGTACATCTAACTGTATACATGCATACATATGCATAAACTATTTTGGGTGGGATTTTGAAGAGAAGGGAGATTAAGTTGACTGAACTAGTAGCTGATCTGCTGGTTGTGAGTCCCTAATACCCAGAGGGTCGTCGGCGGTCCCAATGCCGTGAAGGTCATAGACAATGCAGATAGTCATTGTTGTCGGGCAACCCGAGACGACATCATATCGCTATAGCGGATTACTGCATTGCACTATACCGCATGTATGTTAGCTACACTACGTACCATTGACTAAACTGGCAATTTTAGTGCAACCTATCAGTATAGCAGATTACCACATTGCACCACACTGCAGGTACGTTAGCTACACTACATACTACTACCTGATCTGGTTGTTCATACTGCATGTTTGTACCGTGGTTCACCGCTTTGCACAGTACAGCCTATACGTTAGATTTGCTACGTAATTTATGTGACTGGTAGTTTATCTGCATACTATTAGCCCAAATTCCTAGAAGGTCGAGGGCAGTCCCAATACCCTGAGGGTCGTGGACATTGCTGATGATCATCGTTTTGGGGCAACCCGAGATGACATCATGCGGAGTGTAGGGTTGGATGGTAGTTCAAAACTTTAACCACAGCAATTATTATAACTAAATCAATTAACGAAACTCATAATATATGCCATTCATAGCATGATATAAATTACACATAACCCATCATTTATACATGTACAGAACATATAACACATCAAATTGTTGAATATTAGACCCATTTTTATAAAAGTCTTGCACATGCATAAATTATATACCATTTAAAATAAAATATACATTATCAACCCTTTGTTTCATATATATACGACACCAACATATTAATCTATATGAAACTTGTATATTTTGCATATTAACACCAAATATAATGAGCTTCCATTTACGAAGAAACTCATTCTAGTTTCTAGTCCATTCGGCTAGCATAAATCATTGTCTTAGTATATATGATAAAAGTACACCAAATGGTATCATGTATGTGTCTCAGTTTTTAATTAACAATCACATAGCCTACTTTAACTTATTTAACACTCAATATAAACATATAGCAAAAATACAAAACATTTTCACATGCATTATATACTCAGATACACTTCCAATATAAGCTCAAAACAAGATTAAATAATTATATGTATTTATAATCATATAACATAATCAATTTCTTCATGCCACATTTGAAATCAACAACCAATCCTCAAGACTTTCATATAACAGAAATTATGTTCAACCATGATATACAACATGATAACCAAATAAACTTTAACTGAAATGAATTTTTACCACATTTATGCATAGCTCATTAAACATAATAACTAAGCACACATAAAACCAAGACTAAGCATAAATACCAAGCCATTTTTTCATGGCTTTATACAAAACCAAAGTTCATCGTTTCAAAACATGTTCCAGCCTATACATGCCATAAGTTTAAAAATTCAGTTTATAAAATACTAAAGGTGATCGATAGTGTGTTAGACTTTTCTAACGATCCCCAAGCTTGTAACTTGAATCCGAAATCTATAAAATAAAGGTAAACTTAAATACACAAAGTAAGCTAATTTAGCTTAGTAAGTCATAAGAAAATTTAATCATTCAAATGAATAATCAAAGCATTTAAAACAAGCCAAATTATAACATTATTATTATACTTAATCTCAAATATATCATCTCATTTATTTATAACTTATACTTTTACACAAATAAGTTACCTTGGTCGAATGCTAATGTATCACATTTAGCATAATATCATTCAACTTTTCATTCCCAAACTGACATTATACCAAGTATGCTTACATTCAAATATATATATACCCATGAATCAAAACTCAACTTCATATATATATATAGCTGAAACATACTTCTCATATCTACTCATATTCTTCACTTATATCTTACATATCTTATAATAGATATCAAGAAGCTTACTTAACTTGTTTCAATTAAGTAATAAGCTAGCTCATACCTAGTCATTTTAGCTCATTTAACGTATTCAATTTCCACATCAGTATAAAGTCTTTTAAGCATAAACTTATAATAATTCACTGGCATAAAGCCTGCTAGGCCTAAGCCTGTATTTCACACCGGCACAAGACTTGCTTGACTCAGAGTATGATTTTTATACACCGGCAATAAGCCTGCTAGGCAATAAGCCTGATTAAATTCACCAACAGAAGGCTTGCTAGGCTCAAAGCTCGAATATCACTATTATAACATTGTCTCATAAATAATTCATATATCGAAACTTTTAGATATTCCAAAATAGCATATTAAACTAAGTTACGTCTAAAATTAATGATGTTTAATTGCTTAATGACTTACCTCGGACGATGAAAAATTGGTATGGATCGGCTAGTCGACAACTTTATTTTTCCCCCGATCTAAATCTAATTTTCACTTTTCTTGATCTAAATTAATATAAATTAAACTTATTAAATCAAATACTCAACCAAATTCATCCAAAAACACACAAATGGACAAATTACACTTTTACCCCTGATATTTCACATTTTTCACAATTTAGTCCATATTGCATAAAACACAAAATATGCACAATCTCACAACAACTAGTTAGGCTGAATATTCCTTATACTCATACTAGTCCATATATTTCATTTATTTCACATTTTAGTCCTTTAATTTATTATTTTTGCAATTTAGCCCTAATTACTCAAATTCATCAAAAATTCCAATACAAAACATGTTAATCTTAAACATATCTTTAATATTTCATCATCAAACATCACAAAACACAAATATTCATCAATGGCACAACTCAAAACATTCATCAAAATCAGAAATTCTAACATGGGTCGGATACAATTCGAAGCAACGATCTTAAAAACATAAAAATTATCAAAAACTGAACCCAAACTAACCTTGAATCAAGCTTGAGAAATGGTCGAATATCACCAAGCTTTAGTTTCTTTTCTTTCTTTTTATTTTTGGTCAAAGCATGCATATATGAACATCATTTTATTTTTTATGTAATATTATAACATTTATATTATTTACCTTATTACATATTTAACCTTTTAAAACTAATAACAAAAAACATACATAATAACGATACATTCGGCAATCACATAGTCTAAAGGTTTATTTGCAACATAAATACTTCAATTTATAAATCTAGTAACAAATTGGTCTTTATAAAATAAACTATCAATTTGTTAATTTATGCAATTAAACCCTTTTATTAAATTAAGCACACAAACGATCAAATTTTCACATGAAACTTTCACACATGCAAATTTGCATATAATAAACACAAAAAATAATATTTAAATATTTTTTTGACTTGAATTCGTGGTCTCAAAACCACCGTTCTGATTAGGGTCTAAATCAGGCTGTTACAACTCTCCCCCCTTAGGGATTTTCGTCCTTGAAAATCTTACCAGTAAATAGGTTTAGATAGCATTCTCTCATTATATCTTCTTACTCCCACGTTGCTTCCTCAACACCATGCTTATGTCACAGTACTTTAACCAACAGAATTTTCTTATTTTGCAACTCTTTAATCTCACTAGCCAGAATATGAATCGATTTTTCCTCATACGTCATATCAGGCTTAATCTCAACTTCAGTCAGACTAATCACATGTGAGGGATCAGATCGATATCTATGAAGCATTGAAACATGAAATACATTGTGAATCTTACCTAGTTCAGGTGGTAACAATAGTCTATAAGCAGCCGGCCCAATTTGTTTTATAATCTCATATGGCCCAATGAATCTCAGACTCAATTTGCTTTTACGACCAAATCTGAGTATTTTCTTCCGTGGTGAGACATTCAAAAACACTCTATCCCCGGTCTGAAACTCTATATCTTTACGTTTCAAGTCTGCATACGATTTCTGACGATCTAATGCTGATTTTAGACTTTCACGGATTACTTTCACTTTCTGTTCAGTTTCTCTGACCAAATCAACCCCGTGTATCTTGTTTTCACTGATTTCAGTCTAATGGTGTTTACATCCATATAAAGCCTCGTAAGGTTCCATTTTAATACTCGATTGAAAGCTGTTATTATACACAAATTCAATCAAAGGTAGGTATCGTTCCCACGTACCTTCAAACTTGAGAATGCAACATCTCAAAATATCCTAAAGTATCTGAATGATTCGTTCAGATTGACCATCTATTTGAGGATGAAAAGCAGTGCTAAAATGTAATTTCGTACCTAGTGCATCTTGCAGTTTCTTCCAAAATCACGATGTAAACCTCAAATCTCTATCCGACACAATAGAAATAGGTACTCTGTGTAGTCTCACAATATGAGAAACATATAATTCAGCAAGTTTATCGAGCGAATAATCTATTTTAACTCATTCGTATGTGTGTGAAACATTAGTATCCAGTAAGACTTTGCCTGTTGAGCCTACTGAGTTTGTGATTCAAGTATCGAACCCCCTGGGCCGATGTGTTTTGGTTGACAAAGTGTGTAAAAATTACCCGTTGATGATTCGAGATTCATGCTTTCCTGCCGATTTGATGTTGTTACCTTTCGACGAGTTCGATATAATTTTGGGTATGGATTGGTTGACTTTGCATGATGCCGTTGTTAATTGCAAAAGAAAGACCATTGGTTTGAGATGTTAGAATAACGAGATTATTCGGATTGAATCTAATTATCTAAGTGGTTTACCAGCAGTAATATCTTCGATGTTAGCTCAAAAATATATGAGAAAAGGTTTTGAAGCTCACTTTTCTTATGTACTTGATAGTAAAGTGACTGAAAAGAAGATTGAATCCGTACCAGTTGTGTGTGAGTATCCGGACATATTTCTAGAAGAATTACCTGGTTTGCCACCTATCTAAGAGGTAGAGTTTGGTATTGAGTTAGTACCGGAGACGACTCTGATTTCAATAGCTCCGTATCAGATAACGCCTATTGAATTAGAATAATTGGAAGCTTAGTTGCAAGAGTTGACAGATAGAGGTTTCGCGTGACCGAGTTTCTCTCCTTGGGTACACCGTTCTATTTGTGAAAAAGAAAGACGGAACTATGAAAATGTGTATTGATTACCACCAGCTGAATAAGGTGACTATAAAGAATAAATATCCATTGCCACAGATTGACGACCTGTTAGATTAGTTAAAAGGGGATTCAGTGTCTTCGGAGATAGATTTGAGATCGGGTTATTATCAGTTGCGAGTCAGAGACTCTAATGTGCCAAAAATTTCTTTTCGAATGAGGTACGGACATTATGAGTTTCTAGTTATGCCTTTTGGACTTACTAATGCACCTTCTATTTTTATGGATTTGATGAATCAGATCTTCAGACAGTATTTGGATCGGTTTATGGTTGTGTTTATTGATGATATATTGATCTACTCCCGTAATGAAACCGAACATGCCGAGCATTTAAGACTTGTGTTACAGACTTTGCAAGAAAAATAGTTGTATGCAAAGTTTAGTAAATGTGAGTTCTGGTTACACAAAGTTAGCTTTCTGGGACATGTTGTTTCAGCATCAGGTATTTGGGTTGATCAGAGTAAGATTTCAGCAATACTTAATTGGAAACCCTCGAGAAATGTTTTTGAAGTTTGAAGTTTTCTAGGACTTGCTGGTTATTATAGATGGTTCATGAAAGGTTTCTCTATGATTGCAACCCCGATGATGAAGCTACTATAGAAAGATGTTAAGTTTGAGTGGTCAGAACACTGGCAGAAAAGTTTTGATCAGTTGAAAGCCCTTTTGACAGTAGCTCCAGTGTTAGTTCAACCAGAATCGGGTAAAGAATTTGTTATCTATAGTGATGCATCTTTAAATGGTTTGGGCTGTGCTTTGATACAAAAAGGTAAAGTTATAGCTTATGCCTCGAGACAGTTAAAACCTCATGAAAAGAACTATCCGACACACGATTTAGAGTTGACTGCTATTGTGTTTGCGTTAAAAATTTGGCGTTACTATCTGTTCAGTGAGAAATTTCATGTTTATTCCGATCATAAAATTCTGAAGTACTTGATGACTCAGAAATATCTGAATTTGAGACAGTGTCGATGGTTAGAGTTGTTAAAAGATTACGAGCTAGTAATTGATTATCATCCGGGAAAGGCTAATGTTGTTGCTGATGCTCTAAGTCAAAAATCCCTGTTTGCTTTGTGTGCAATGAATGCACATATGGTTATGTTAAATGATGGTGCGATAATAGCCGAGTTAAAAGCAAGAGCGTTATTTATTCAGTAGATTTGTAAAGCTTAGAAGGTCGATAATGATTTGATAGTAAAATGAGCTCAATGTGAATCGAATGTTGATTCAAAATTTCAAGTGGATGTTGAGGGAAGTTTACGGTTCAGAAACTGAATATGCATTTTGAGAAATACAGAGTTGATTCAAATGATTTTGAATGAAGCTCATAATAGTCGACTATCTGTTAACCTGGGTAGTACGAAGATGTATAGTGATTTGAAACAGCTCTACTAGTGGCATGGTATGAAACGAGACATTTTTTACTATGTTTCGAAGTGTTTAATCTGTCAACAAGTAAAAACCGAACATCAGGTACCTTCTGGATTGCTTCAGCCAATCATGATACCTGAATGGAAATGGAACAGAGTCACGATGGATTTTGTATCTGGTTTACCATTGACACCGAGCAAGAAAGATGCAATCTGGTTATTGTTGATAGATTGACTAAATTGGCTCACTTTGTTCCAGTTCGAACAGATTATTCGCTCGATAAACTTGCTGAATTATATGTTTCTCAGATTGTGAGACTACATGGAGTACCTATTTCTATTGTGTTGGATAGAGATTCGAAGTTTACATCGAGGTTTATATCGAGAGTTCGAACACATTTTAGCACTGCTTTTCATCCCCAGACAGATGGTCAGTCTGAACGAATCATTCAGATACTTTAGGATATTTTGAGATGTTGCATTCTCAAGTTTGAAGGTACGTGGGAACGATACCTACCTTTGATTGAATTTGTGTATAATAACAGCTTTCAATCAAGTATTAAAATGGCACCTTACGAGGCTTTATATGGATGTAAACACCATTGTATTGGACTGAACTCAGTGAAAACAAGATACACGGGGTTGATTTGGTCAGGGAAACTGAATAGAAAGTGAAAGTAATCCGTGAAAGTCTAAAAGCAGCATCAGATCATTAGAAATTGTATGCAGACTTAAAACGTAAAGATATAGAGTTTCAGATTGGGGATAGAGTGTTTTTAAAAGTCTCACCATGGAAGAAAATACTCAGATTTGATCGTAAAGGCAAATTGAGTCCGAGATTCATTGGGACGCATAAGATTTTCGAGCGAATCGAGCCAGTTGCTTATAGATTGTTGTTACCACCTGAACTAGAAAAGATTCACAATGTATTTCATGTTTCGATGCTTCATAGATATTGATCAGATCCCTCACATGTGATTAGTCTGACTGAAGTTGAGATTAAGCCCGATATGACGTACGAGGAAGAACCGATTCATATTCTAGCTCGTGAGATTAAAGAGTTGTGAAATAAGAAATTTCCATTGGTTAAAGTACTGTGAAATAAGCACGGTGTTGAGGAAGCAACGTGGGAGTCACAATATGTAATGAGAGAATGCTATCTAAACCTATTTACCGGTAAGATTTTCAAGGACGAAAATCCCTAAGAGGGAGAGTAGTAACAACCTGATTTAGACCCTAATCGGAACGGTGGTTTTGAGACCACGAAATCAAGTTAAAAAAATATTTAAATATTATTTTTTGTGTTTATTATATGCGAATTTGCATGTGTGAAAGTTTCGTATGAAAATTTGATCGTTTGTGTGCTTAATTTAATAAAAGGGTTTAATCGCGTAAATTAAAAAATTGATAGTTTATTTTATAAAGACCAATTTGTTAATGGCTTTATAAATTGAAGTATTTATGTTGCAAATAAACCTTTAGACTATGCGATTGCCGAATGTATCCTTATTATGTATGTTTTTGTTATTCGTTTTAAAAGGTTAAATATGTAGTTAGGTAAATAATATAAATGTTATAATATAACATAAATAATAAAATGATTTTCGTATATGCATGCTTTGACCGAAAATAAAAATAAAGAAAAGAAACTAAAGCTTGGTGATATTTGGCCATTTCTCAAGCTTGATTCAAGGTTTGTTTGGTTTCGATTTTTGATAATTTTTTACGTTTTTGAGATCGTTGCTTCGAATACTATCCGACCCATGTTAGAATTTTGATTTTGATGAATGTTTTGAGTTGTGCCATTGATGAATATTTGTATTTTGTGATGTTTGATGATGAAATATTAAAGATATGTTTTAGATTAACATGTTTTGTATTGGAATTTTTGATGAATTTGAGTAATTAGGGCTAAATTGAAAAAATAATAAATTAAAGGACTAAAATGTGAAATAAATGAAATATATGGACTAGTATGAGTATAAGGAATATTCGGCCTAACTATGTTGTTGTGAGATTGTGCATATTTTGTGTTTTATGCAATATGGACTAAATTGTGAAAAGTGTGAAATATCATAGGTAAAAGTGTAATTTGTCCATTTGTGTGTTTTTGGATGAATTTGGTTGAATATTTGATTTATTAAGTTTAATTTATATTAATTTAGATCAAGAAAAGAGAAAATCGGATTTAGATCGGGGGAAAAATAAAGTTGTTGACTAGCCGATCCGTACCAGTTCTTCATCGTCTGAGGTAAGTCTTTAAGCAATTAAACATCGTTAATTTTAGACGTAACTTAGTTTGATATGTTGTTTTGGAATATCTGAAAGTTTCAATATATGAATTGTTTATGAGACAATGTTATAATAGTGATATTCGGGCTTTGAGCCTAGCAAGCCTTGTGCTGGTGAATTTAATCAGGCTTATTGCCTAGCAGGCTTATTACCGGTGTATAAAAATCATACTCTGAGTCTAGCAAGGCTTGTGCCGATGTGAAATACAGGCTTAGGCCTAGCAGGCTTTATGCCGGTGAATTATTATAAGTTTATGCTTAAAAGACTTTATGCTGATGTGGAAATTGAATACGTTAAATGAGCTAAAATGACTAGGTATGAGCTTAGCTTATTACTTAATTGAAACAAGTTAAGTAAGCTTCTTGATATCTATTATAAGATATGTAAGATATAAGTGAAGAATGTGAGTAGATATGAGAAGTATGTTTCGGCTATATATATATATATGAAGTTGAGTTTTGATTCATGGGTATATATATATTTGAATGTAAGCATACTTGGTATAATGTCAGTTTAGGAATGAAAAGTTGAATGATATTATGCTAAATGTGATACATTAGCATTCGTCCAAGGTAACTTATTTGTGTAAAAGTATAAGTTATAAATAAATGAGATGATATGTTTGAGATTAAGTAAAACAATAATGTTATAATTTGGCTTGTTTTAAATGCTTTGATTATTCTTTTGAATGATTAAATTTGCTTATGACTTACTAAGCTAAATTAGCTTACTTTGTGTATTTATGTTTACCTCTGTTTTAAAGATTTCAGATTCAAGTTACAAGCTCGGGGATCATTAGCAAAGTCTAACACACTATCGATCGCCTTCAATATTTTATAAACTGAATTTTTAAACTTATGGCATGTGTAGGCTGGAACATGTTTTGAAACGACGAACTTTGGTTTTGTATAAAGCCATGTGAAAATGGCTTGGTATTTATGCTTAGTCTTGGTTTTATGTGTTCTTAGTTATTATGTTTAATGAGCTATGCATGAATGTGGTAAAAATTCATTTCAGTTAAAGTTTATTTGGTTATCATGTTGTATATCATGGTTGAACATAATTTCTGTTATATGAAAGTCTTGAGGATTTGTAACACCCCAAACCCGGCCTAGATGTTATGGCCAAATCTGGTGCGTCACATCAAACCATTTTTCAAATTTGATCTTTCCGATGAAAATCCATTACTGAATATAAATTCCTTTATTATTGTTAAACTAAAGTTCTCATCAAAACGTTTACCAATTTGTTTGCCTCTGGTATATTACCTCATTTAAAATCACGGAAGCATTTTGAAAGCTTTGTTGTTGGAAGCTAGTGTTCCTTAGAAAAATCATGCCATTTTGAAATCTCGAGTTTTCCTAGACTAGCAGTTTAGTATAAGAAATCACAATCCAAATTAAAACTTAAAACCCACCTACGGCCTTATTACATAATTTAAAAACACAAAACGAAATCTAATTGCAATTAAAAAAAACAGAAACAGTAGTGTGGCCATCTCCGAGTCCCTCGCAGGTCCAAACCATCTAAGCTTAGGGATTACCTGCACAGTTAGAAACGGGGTGAGTTAACGAAAACTCAGTGTGTAATCCCAATAACAAACAAAGATTGAATAACACGGTATCAGTACAATCTGGGCCAAAGCCCTATTCATTCTTGACATATACTAGGCTGATGTAACACCCCAAACCCGGCCTAGACGTTATGGCCAAATCTGGTGCGTCACATCAAACCATTTTTCAAATTTGATCTTTCCGGTGAAAATCCATTACTGAATCTAAATTCCTTTATTATTGTTAAACTAAAGTTATCATCAAAACGTTTACCAATTTGTTTGCCTCTGGTATATTACCTCATTTAAAATCGCGGAAGCATTTTGAAAACTTTGTTGTTGGAAGCTTGTGTTCCTTAGAAAAATCATGCCATTTTGAAATCTCGAGTTTTCCTAGACTAGCAGTTTAGTATAAGAAATCACAATCCAAATTAAAACTTAAAACCCACCTACGGCCTTATTACATAATTTAAAAACACAAAATGAAATCTAATTACAATTAAAAGAAATAGAAACAGTAGTGTGGCCATCTCCGAGTCCCCCGCAGCTCCAAACCATCTAAGCTTAGGGATTACCTGCATAGTTAGAAACGGGGTGAGTTTACGAAAACTCAGTGTGTAATCCCAATAACAAACAAACATTGAATAACACGGTATCAATACAATCTGGGCCAAAGCCCTATTCATTCTTGACATATACTAGGCCGATGTAACACCCCAAACCCGGCCCAGACGTTATGGTCGAATCTGACGTGCCACATTGAAGTTAAAAATCCATGTTTCGTTTTAGTGCTTTAAAAACCGACTTTTGTTAAGCTAACAAAGTGAATGGGAGCTGGGCACCAGGTAGGAATCCGTAACAGAGGATGTGAGCCATGAAGGCTGCTTAAGTACCAAGCTCTTCGGTTGGATCCAATCCTAGACATGCCCACAACCATTGCCACACTTAGTTATATTGTTTTTAAATTTATTTATGTGGATATCTTTGAGAAATCGGATAATCGTAACGTTGTGTTGTTTGGAAAACAAGTGTCGTTTTGAAAACACGTCCTAAGTCTAGCCTATTTATTATCAACCAGTTTAAAGTTATTAAAAATAATATAATCCCAGAAAAGAAAGAAAAACAAATCAAAATGGCCTTATTACAACTCAAAAATAAATAATAAATAAAGCAAACTTAATGAAAACCAAACACTTATTCAAAAGCCCAAAGGCGATCACCGTGGCCACTCTGAATCCCCTTCGGCTCCAAGTCCCCAAATCAAGGCTCACCTGCAAGGTTAAGGAAATGGGGTGAGTTTGGAAACTCAATGTGTAACAAGCCCCTTTCAGAGCCCAAAGCAATATCAACCTGTTGGGCCTAAGCCCACATCCAATCTCAACATATACTGGGCCGAAGCCTTTTCATATTTCATATTTCATAACACTGGGCCGAAGCCTTTACTGTAAACGGTATTTCATGTAACTGGAGGCCTGGCCTCTTTTAATAACTGGGGCAAAGCCCTTTTGATAAACTGGGGCAAAGCCCTTTTCAATAAACTGGGGCATAAGCCCTTTTCAATAAACTGGGGCATAAGCCCTTTTCAATAAACTAGGGTATAAGCCCTTTTGCATTTCCTCCATCCATATAAAAAACCCCAACCAATGCAATTATGAATACATCATGTGCATTTCATACATATCATGTGCATATCATACATGTCATGTGCATATCATATCAACCATGTATATCATATCCCACGTATCAAATTTATAAGTAAAACCTAGGGGTATAATGGTCATTTTTACCTAGGGGTAAAATAGTCATTTCCATATTATAAAGGTAATTTCATAATTCTACCAAATATTAGGGTTTTCCATGTTCATTATTAGTTACTAACAATTCATATGTTCTAAACAGCGATTTTGGCCCATTTTTAGCGCAACCGAGTTATTGGGACGAAAACCCCTAATGGGCCCCACTTAGCCGATTTTTTCATCAAGGCCCATTTAGCCTATATTCCATAATGTTGTTACCAGTCTTAATGTGCAATTTAACAGGTTTTCATTTTCTTCCAATTCTACCCAAATGGGCCTTAAAGCCCATTGGGCCCAACTTCAGCCCCTCGAGGCCCAACTTACCGTCATGCCAAAAATCATGCTCTTACCTGTTCCAATGATCCCGATCATCAACTTAGTTAATCCAACTAACCAATCAGCGTTTGCTTGCTCACAAGTCCTCGAAATGCCAGAATTTTGGCATTTCGGCTTTTCGGCATTTATCGTTTTAAGCTATGAAAAAGGGTTCGTTACACACCTGTTTTGCGATATTCCTCGACGAAATCTGCTACACCATTTCTCCTATAATCAACCGTTAATAGATCAGCTCATAATAATTGAACCAAATCGAGAACCATCTAATATCAACACTTACACATTCGGCCACCCTCCATAATGGCCTTAAGAACCTTACCTTTGCCGAAATTGATGACTAGCTCTAGCCACTCTGATGATCCAAACTTATCCAAGTCGACCCTACGCCTTGCTGCTCCTCCACTAAACAAACCATAAAAAGATTAAAAGAAACACCCAATAGAGCTTATACCCACATTCGGCCATCTCCTAAACCATAGGGGTTTCGGCTTTGGTCAACAGTTACTATAGGAATCGTTTAGAGTTCGAGCACTTACCACAGTCTCTCTTCTTGAATCCGCTTATGCTTTAAAGATAAAGGGATTGGCCACCAAAAAGTGAAAAGAAAAAGAGGTTTTCTGGTCAACAAGAAATCGGCCCCCCTAGCTTCACAGATTTTGGCTTTTGCGGTATTTCGGCAGAAGTGGAGGTAAGAAAAACAATAGGTGAACGAAGGGGAGTAGTGGGCTGGTTTTGGAAAAGAAAAAGGAAGAAAAGATGAATAGGAGGAAGGTAGATTCGGCTGGAAAAGAAAAGAGAGAAAAAGACTACACCAAAATGAGAAAACGGCACAACCTAGACCCTAATGCCGAAAATCCCTAACTAAAACCCCTCTGCCGAAATCCCCTCTCTAACCCCTCAATTCGGCTAAGCTCTATCCTTCTCTCAAATCCCTAAAATCTCTCCCCTTATCCCTCCTTAATCCATGCATCTGACTGTTTCAAACTCTCTCCCACAGAGTTCCATCCAGCTTTAAACTCTAGCATGCACAAGCATAAAAATAACATTACCTTTGCCACCCCAGGGAATCGAACCCAGGTCTTTCCCCCAACACTTACACGCCACCTTTATAGCTCCCTAGTGGCGTCACTTAGCCACTTTACCAAAGGCTCATTTGTGTTACATTTTACCTACAAATTTTAATAAGACCACCTATCCAAGGCCCCTAACTTCTTAAGTCCAAAATTCAAAAATTCCACCGAGTTTTTGGCCAACACATGGGCCTTCAATAAGCCCATTTACCTACCCAAATTATGAATTCCACAACCAAATGCCAAATTTTAAAAACTTTACCAAAATATCGAGAATCACGAAAAACCCGAAAATCAGAATGTTACAACTCTACCCTCCTTAAAGAAATTTCGGCCTCGAAATTTACCTGATCCAACCAGTTGAGGGTATTGCTGACACATTGCCTCTTCAGTCTCCCAAGTAGCTTCTTCGTTGCCATGGTTTCTCCAAAGTACCTTCACTAATGGAACTGACTTCCTTCTCAACACCTTAACGTTGCGATCAAGTATTTGCACAGGTTCCTCTTCAAAAGTCAAATCCGACTGTACTTCGATTTCTACAACTGGCACGTTATGAGTTGGGTCGAACGATATCGCCTTAGCATGGACACATGAAAAACGTCGTGAATACGATCCAGCTCTGGAGGTAGCTCTAGCTGATAAGCCACCGGCCCTATCCGCTTAATAATTCAGTAAGGCCCAATAAACCGTGGGCTCAACTTACCCTTCTTACCAAATCTAAATATCTTCTTCCAAGGCGAAACTTTCAAAAAGACCATGTCCCCTACAGCATATTCAATATCCTTACGTTTCAGATCGGTATAAGACTTTTGTCGATCCGCTGCCTCCTTTAACCGATTCCTGATCACCTTAATCTTGTCTTCAGTATCTGTTACCAACTCTGGCCCAAGTACTTGCCTTTCCCCCAATTCTGCCCAACAAGTAGGCGAATGACACCTTCGCCCATACAGTGCCTCATACGGAGCCATCTGAATACTTGCTTGGTAACTGTTGTTATATGCGAACTCTGCCAATGGCAAATAGTCCTCCCAGCTGCCCCTAAACTCAATAACCCAACCTCTCAACATGTCTTCTAAAATCTGAATGACCCTCTCTGACTGCCCATCCAACTGAGGGTGAAAAGCCGTACTGAAATCCAATCGCGTTCCCAATGCCTCATGCAACTTCTGCCAAAATCGAGATGTAAACCTTGGGTCTCGGTCAGAAATTATTGATACTGGCACTCCATGCAACCGCACTATCTCCGCCACATACAACTTGGCCAGCTTCTGAAATGAGTAATCGTTTCAGACAAGTATGAAATGGCGAGATTTCGTGAGCCTATCCATAATTACCCAAACCAAATCCTTCTTAGAAGGTGTCAACGGCAACACACTCACAAAATCCATAGTTACCCTTTCCCACTTCCAAAGTGGTATCTTTACCGGCTGTAACAATCCTGAAGGCAGTTGATGCTCGGCCTTCACTTGTTGACATGTCAAACATCTCCCCACAAATTCAGTCACTTCTCGTTTAAGCCCAGGCCACCAATACAGCTCCCGCAAGTCTCGATACAACTTACTCACGCCTGGATGCATAGCACAAGGTCCATTATGTGCCTCTTTCAAAATCATCAATCTCAAGTTAGAGTCCTTCGGCATACAAATTCTTCCCCGAAAACAAAGAACTCCATCGTTATTTAACCCAAAATCTGGATTCTCCCCCTTTTCAACTTGCTGAAACCAAAAAACTAACGACTCATCCTCCAGCTGTTGCTTCTTAATCTGTTCTACCCAAGTCGGTCTCACTTGTAATTCTGCCAATAAGCTTCCATTATCATACAAACTTAGACGAGCAAACATTGCCTTCAACTCCGCCACAGCCCTTCGACTTAACGCATCAGCCACGACATTTGCCTTACCTGGATGGTACTCAATCGAAAAATCATAGTCCTTTAACAACTCTATCCACCTTTTGAGTTAGTAAGTACTTAAGACTCTTGTGATCCGTATAGATGATGCATTTCTCCCCAAATAAGTAATGCCTCCATAACTTAAACGCGAAAATCACCGCTGCCAACTCCAAGTCATGTGTAAGATAGTTCACCTCATGAGGCTTAAGCTGTCGTGAAGCATAAGCGACCACCTTACCCTCTTGCAGCAACACGCAGCCCAAACCTATATGTGACGCGTCGCTGTAAACAGTAAAATCCTTACCAGACTCTGGCTGAATCAACACTGGTGCTTCCTTCAAAACCTTCTTCAACTTCTCAAAAGCCTCTTGCTGCTTATTCGTCCACACGAAAGGTGCTCTCTTCCTTAAAAGTTTCGTTAACGGTGCTGCCAACACAGAAAATCCTTCCACGAATCTCCGATAATAACCTGCCAACCCCAGAAAACTTTGGATCTCTGTTACCGACTTCGGTGGCTTCCATTCCAGAATTGCCTCAATCTTTCGAGGGTCCACCTTGATCCCCTCAACAGACACAACATGCCCCAAGAAAGTGACTTCCTTTAGCCAAAACTCGCACTTACTAAACTTTGCATAAAGTTGCTTTTCCCTTAGCACTTGCAGCACAACACGAAGATGCTCATCATGCTTCTCTTCTGTTTCTGAATACACCAAGATATCGTCAATAAAAACGACTACGAACCAATCCAAGTATGGCTGGAACACTCGATTCATTAAATCCATGAATGTTACCAGTGCATTAGTCAAACCAAAAGGCATTACCAGAAACTCATAATGACCATATCGAGTCTTGAATGCCGTCTTATAAATATCCACTTCTTTAACTCTCAACTGATGATATCCTGACCGAGGGTTGATCTTAGAAAATACCGAGGCTCCTCTTAGTTGATCAAACAGATCGTCGATTCTTGGTAACAGATACTTGTTCTTGATCGTCAGTTTATTCAACTGCCGATAGTCAATACACATCCGCATAGTCCCATCTTTCTTCTTTACAAACAACACCAATGCGCCCCACGGGGAAACACTTGGTCTTATAAATCCCCTATCCAACAACTCTTGAATCTGAGCTTTCAATTCCACCAACTCCTTTGGTGCCATCCTATAAGGCGCAATGGACACAGGAGCTGTACTAGGTAACAAGTCGATTCCGAACTTGACTTCTCTGTTCGGAGGTAATCTAGGAAGTTCCTCTGGGAATACATCTTGAAATTCCTTAATGGTCATAACCGACTCTACCATTACCTCCTCCAGTTCAGTTTAACTTACAAAAGCCAAGTACGTCTCACAACCTTTCCGCATCAACTTCTCGGCCCTTAAAGCCGAAACAACATTGGACAAATAATTCCTTCGTTCCCCTATGACCATTATCTCCTCATCTTTGGCAGTTCTTAGTACCATTCTCTTTGCAACACAATCCAACGTCGCCTTATGCTTAGTTAGCCAGTTCATTCCCAAGATAAGATCAAAATCCCTAAATGGCAGCTCCATCAAATCTCCTTCAAAAATCTTACCTTGTGTCTCTAAAGGCACCGCCCTAAAGAGTTTATCTACCTTAACCGAGTGTCCTAATGGGCTTATCACCGATACCCCACTCACAGTCTCCTTAGGAAGCACACCCAATTCCCCAGATACATCACAAGTAACATACGAGTGAGTGGAACCCACATCAATCAAAGCAGTGTAAGGCGTGCTATGAATGAAGAACGTACCAGTTATAACATCAGGAGCGTCACCCTCTTCACGATGTCGTGCAGCATAAACCAATGCCGGCTGTCGAGCTTTAGCATATCCAGCACCCCTGCCAGGTGCCCCACGTCCTCATTCATTACCATTACCACCTCTCCCTTACCCACGACCTCTCTGTGGTGGTGGTCTTCCTCGCTGTGGTTGGACATCCCTTTGCTCCATAGCTAGTTCCTGAGCTGTTCTCCGAGGACAATCTCTAAACTTATGCTCATTGGACCCACATCGAAAACATGCTCCAGTTCGTTTTGCAGCACTCCCCCATATGCATCTTACCACAGTCCCTGGAAGCCTGCGGTAAAAGTATTTACTGGAACTGCTTGAACCGGTTCCTCCATCCTTGCTCTTTTAACATCCCGATTCGTAGCACTTGAGTGTCTAAAATCCCTCTTAACCTGGGTCGATCCTTCTCACGATTCTGCCGCTGAGTCCACTTTACCTCCTCAGCTATCTTAGCCTTCTCCACCAATGTAGCAAAATCACGCTCCCTCTGTGGAGCTATCAATATCCTAAGCTCATCGTGGAGGCCATCCTCAAATCGAACATTGCGCTCATATTCAGTTGCAACTATCCCGCTGGAGTATCGACTTAGCCTCAAAAATTCTGCCTCATACTCCGCAACAGTCTTATTACCCTGAGTCAGATTCAAAAATTCCTTTCGACGGGCATCCACATAACTAGCTCCAACATACCTCACCTTAAAAGCAATTTTGAACAATTTCTAGGTTACTCGTTTAATCAGGGTACTCTCCCTCACGGTGATCCACCATCGATATGCCTCGTCTCGTAGCAGTGACACAACCCCCTTCAGCTTTTGCTCTATAGAGCAATCTAGATCGTTCATGATTCGCTCTGTTACTTCTAGCCAATATTCAGCCACATTTGGGGTTACTCCTGATACGCCCCTAAAAACTTCTGCTCCGTTGGCCCGGAGTCGCTCCGATATGGATCCCCTATTCACTGTCCCAGTGCTAGCTCCAGCAACTCTTTCTAAAACCCTTAACATGGCTTCAGACAAAGCATCATCCCCCGCAGCCCGATCATAAGACCCAGTCTCTGTTGCCTGTGGCACAGATGCCTCCTCAGCTGGCCTATGCCCTGAAGATGAAGATTCAGCTTGCACCCTTCCGTGACCACGTCCGCGGCCTCGTCCACGAGTTCCTCTTGTACTCATATCGATTTATCTGATTACGAATTTTATGACATTAGTATAATGTTCAATTCTTTATTACGAGATGTCTTATGGAAATATAACAGTTCAACGATTGTTTTCGCATCATCGTAGCCTAGCTACAGTTTCATTCTTACTTTTTTCAGTCCTACCCTATCTAAAGTATCATAGTAGGGTCTCAGTTCTATTTATAGCATTATATCAATATCACATAACGTAATGAGAGTATACTTACAGACTTGGTGCCGGGGATTCAGTGCCACTTCATTCTCCAATCCAAAAACCACAAACCATGTATTTAATCACAAAAAATAGATTTTCTTAAAATTTGAAAAAAAAAAACACCTTTGTTTTGAAACTTTTTATTTTAGACCCGTTTAAAAAAAACCCAAAAAAACTTAAACCATTTTATCATGTATACCTTTATAAAACATTTTTGAGAAGATCTTTTCAAAACTATTTCCAAATATACCCTTCTTGGTAAAATTTTTTTTCCAAAAAAATTTTTGGACCCTATCCACAGCCGAGTTGTTGCAACCAAGCTCTGATACCACTAAATGTAACACCCCAAACCCAGCCCAGATGTTATGGCCAAATCTAACGTGCCACATTGAAGTTAAAAATCCATGTTTCGTTTTAGTTCTTTAAAAATTGACTTTTGTTAAGCTCACAAAGTGAATAGGAGCTGGGCACCAGGTAGGAATCTGTAACAGAGGAGGTGAGCCATGAAGGCTGCTTAAGTACCAAGCTCTTCGGTTGGATCCAATCCTAGACATGCCCACAACCATTGCCACACTTTGTTATATTGGTTTGAAATTTATTTACGTAGATATCTTTGAGAAATTAGATAATCGTAACGTTGTGTTGTTTGGAAAACAAGTGTCGTTTTGAAAACACGTCCTAAGTCTAGCCCATTTATTATCAACCAGTTTAAAGTTATTAAAAATAATATAAGCACAGAAAAGAAAGAAAAACAAATCAAAATGGCCTTATTACAACTCAAAAATAAATAATAAATAAAGCAAACTTAATGAAAACCAAACACTTATTCAAAAGACCAAAGGCGATCACCGTGGCCACTCTGAATCCCCTCTGGCTCCAAGTCCCTAAATCAAGGCTCACCTGCAAGGTTAAGGAAAGGGGGTGAGTTTGGAAACTCAATGTGTAACAAGCCCCTTTCAGAGCCCAAAGCAATATCAGCCTGCTGGGCCTAAGCCCACATCAAATCTCAAAATATACTGAGCCGAAGCCTTTACTGTAAACGGTATGGCCCGTAGGCCCATTTCATTATCACGAGTAATGTCAATGAAAGAATGAATGCAAGCCCATTTGGGGAGACTACTCGACCCACCATCCGCTACTCTCCACCCGTACCAACCAACACACCATGTAGGGAATGATTCAACCCACCCAACCAATACACCACTGGCAGCATAGCTGCTTTATCATGTAACTGGAGGCCTAGCCTCTTTTAATAACTGGGGCAAAGCCCTTTTGATAAACTGGGGCAAAGCCCTTTTCAATAAACTGGGGCATAAGCCCTTTTCAATAAACTGGGGCATAAGCCATTTTGCACTTCCTCCATCCATATAAAAAACCTAACCAATGTAATTATGAATACATCATGTGCATTTCATACATATCATGTGCATATCATACATGTCATGTGCATATCATATCAACCATGTATATCATATCCCACGTATCAAATTTATAAGTAAACCCTAGGGGTATAATGGTCATTTTTACCTAGGGGCAAAACAATCATTTCCATATTATAAAGGTAATTTCATAATTCTACCAAATATTAGGGTTTTCCATGTTCATTATTAGTTACTAACAATTCATATGTTCTAAACAGCGATTCTGGCCCATTTTTAGCGCAACCGAGTTATTGGGCCAAAAACCCCTAATGGGCCCTACTTAGCCGATTTTGTCATCTAGGCCCATTTAGCCTATATTCCATATTGTTGTTGCCAGTCTTAATGCGCAATTTAACAGGTTTTCATTTTCTACCAATTCTACCCAAATGGGCCCGAAAGCCCATTGGGCCCAACTTCAGCCCCTCGAGGCCTAACTTACCGTCATGCCAAAAATCATGCTCTTACCTGTTCCAATGATCCCGACCATCAACTTAGCGAATCTAACTAACCAATGAGCGTTCGCTTGCTCACAAGTCCTCAAAATGCCAGAATTTCGACATTTTGGCTTTTCAGCATTTATCATTTTAAGCTATGAAAAAGGGTTCGTTACACACCTATTTTGCGATATTCCTCGACGAGATCTCCTACACGATTTCTCCTATAATCAACCGTTAATAGATCAGCTCATAATAATTGAACCAAATCGAGAACCATCTAATATAAACACTTACACATTCGGCTACCCTCCATAATGGCCTTAAGAACCTTACCTTTGCCGAAATTGATGACTAGCTCTAGCCACTCCGATGATCCAAACTAATCCAAGTCAACCCTACGCCTTGCTGCTCCTCTACTAAACAAACCATAAAAATATTAAGAGAAACACCCAATAGAGCTTATACCCACATTCGTCCATCTCCTAAACTATAGGGGTTTCGGCTTTTGTCAACAGTTACTATAGGAATTGTTCAGAGTTTGAGCACTTACCACAGTCGCTCTTCTTGAATCTGCTTATGCTTAAAAGATAAAGGGATTGGCCATCAAAAAGTGAAAAGAAAAAGAGGTTTGCTGGTCAACAAGAAATTGGCCCCCCTAGCTTCACAGATTTCGGCTTTTGCGGTATTTCGGCAGAAGTGGAGGTAAGAAAAACAATAGGTGAACGAAGGGGAGTAGTGGGCTGGTTTTGGAAAAGAAAAAGGAAGAAAAGATGAATAGGAGGAAGGTAGATTCGACTAGAAAAGAAAAGAGAGAAAAAGACTACACCAAAAGGAGAAAACGGCACAACCTAGACCCTAACGACGAAAATCCCTAACTAAAACCCCTCTGTCGAAATCCCCTCTCTAATCCCCTCAATTCGGCTAAGCTCTATCTTTCTCTCAAATCCCTAAAATCTCTCCCTTTATCCCTCCTTAATCCATGCATCTGACTGTTTCAAACTCTCTCCCACAGAGTTCCATCCAACTTTAAACTCTAGCATGCACAACCATAAAAATAACATTACTTTTGCCATCCCAGGGAATCGAACCCAAGTCTTCCCCCCAACACTTACACGCCACCTTTATAGCTCCCTAGTGGCGTCACTTAGCCACTTTACCAAAGGCTCATTTGTGTTACATTTTATGTGACAGCCCTAAAGTGACCCTAGTCGGAAAGTGGTTTCGGGACCGCTAAACCGAGTCACCAAATTATTTGAATATGATGATTATCGTCTAAAATTTGTGAATATGAATGTGTGAAAGTTTTAAGCTTCGATTTAGTAAATTGCATGTGAATTTAGTTAATAGGACTTATGTGAGAAAATTTAGAAATGTGCTAGGCAAATGTAAGTGGCCTATTAATGCATGTTATAAAGGTGATGGGTTTGCATGTCAAATTACCCAAAATTTGACTAGTGGCCGGCCATGTTATGGGATAAAAGGTATTATAAACCTTTTATGTTAGTGTTTTATGTTAGGAAAAAAAAATAAGGAGCATGGGAAATAAAATAATAATGGTTAGTAGGATGATGAAAAAAAAAGTTCTCATTTGTTTCTTATTGACCGAAAAATCAAAGGAAAGAGGGGAAGAAAAGGTTGAGGAGGTTCGGCCATACTTGTATCTAGATTAAGGTATGTTTGATGATGTTCCATGAGATGCATGCATGTTTTAGTTGTTAGCTCGAGTTCTACCTAGCACATGGTTTAAATCTTTGCTATGTGATGGAGATGATATTCGGCCATGGGTGTTGTCTTCTTGGTTGGTGTTTGATGTTGTGGTAATGATGCATGAAGATGAGTTAAGTTTCGGCTAAGGTGGGTTTGTGTTGATGTCATTTGCATGCTAAATGTGAAGCTTTGTAATGATACATGTCATGGTGGATTGATGCCTCTTGGATTTTCTTTTTTAGCATTTTTTTTTGAGTTAGACATTAGGTTCTTTGTTTAACCCATGACCAAAATTGAAATGGTATGGTGTCTTGATGCATTCGGCCATAGTAGGAAATATGGTTGTTGTTCATGTTATTTGCATGAGAAATGGTAGTAAGGTGAAGTGCAAATATTAGTATTTGATTACTAGTGTATATATGTGTATTAGCCGAGTTTTGAACTTGAAACAAAATGGTATGTAGTTAATACAAGTAACCATATTTGTAGGAAGTATTAAGCATATAATTGGCCTCAAAATAGACATGCATATTCGGCCACATGAGATAGATTGGTGTTGCATGTATTCGGTTAGGGGCAAGCATATTGATGCTTTTATCTTGACTTAGATAATCGGCTCAAGGAGAATTTGTTAAAGTGCTTAGTTAATTGATATTAAGTTAATGATGTGTGTATTCGTTCATGAAGGTGCACATGAGGAAATGTTAGATTAATTGTATTAAATTGCTCAATGTGATTAAAAATGCGTATGACCACTTTATATTTGAGCTAAAGGTGGCCATATGACCTATCAACTCCTTGTCATATTCGGCCATAAGCTAGCATAATGAGATTTTAATAAGCTAAATTTTGCTTGAATTAGCTCAAGAGCTTAGAGAACTAAACTTGGACAAGGGAAAGGAAAAAGTGATCGAATAGCCGCCGAAATCGCTCGACAACATCCGAAGTAAGTTTTTGAGTAATGGATCTTAGATTATGATTCGATTAGATCATGTTTTAAGTAAATTAAAATCATGCTCTTTGTATGTAACTATTGAGCCGAAAATGATAATGCTTGATAAGTGACTTGTGTTTGAATTCTAGTTATGAAAATGAAATATAGATGTGTCATGATTTATTGATATGTACATGGATATTTGGATGATAACCGGGCTAAGTCCCGAAGGCATTTGTGCTAGTGACTAATTTCGGGCTAAGCCCGAAGGCATTTGTGTGAGCTACTATATCCGGGCTAAGTCCCGAAGGCATTTGTGTGAGCTACTATATCCGGGCTAAGTCCCGAAGGCATTTGTGCGAGTTACTATAACCGAGCTAAGTCCCGAAGGCATTTGAGCAAGTAGCTATATCCGGCTAAATTTCGAAGGTACTTGGTTTGGGAAGGAGCGATCTTGAAATAATTTCAATTAATACGCTCGTAAAATCCCAACGATGAGGTACGTTTCGTATATGCATTGGAGTAGTTGATTCCTTTTAAATATTATTCGCTCAGTCAATTAATGAGCTTCCGGCCTTTGGTTAAGTTGATCCCTTATGTGTGAATATAAGGGTTGGAAATGTGAAGTAGGACTGATTTTTGAGAATATGTGTATATGAAATTATCCGTTTAGTTATATGAATGCTATACTTCAGTTGTGCCTAATTTCATTGCTCAAAACTTACTAAGCATTAAATGCTTACTCTGTTCTTTGAATCTCTGTTCTATAGATTTTGGTTCGTCGGCTATCGGACTCGGGATTGTCGAAGTTGAAGTCGTCCACACTATCAAAGCCCTTTTGGTACACTTTTGGTTGAACTCTGAAAATGGCATGTATAGGACTACCCTTTTTGTTGTTGGTCATGTACCCTTTGGTTTTGTATAAATTTGGATAGCCATGCGAAAATGGCTTATATACACTTTGAGCATAGCATTATAATCGTTTTGTATGTTGTTCATTGAGAGGTATGGAAATGTTTGGTAACAATTAGCCATTGGAATGGTTAGTCATGATAATTTTGGTGCTTTGCATGAAAAATTCTAGTTGATTCATGGAAAACCATGAAATAGGTAAAGTTTACCTTAAAAATAGATGCTGACAGCAGTAGTGGTGCGGATTTGACAAATCACTAAAAATAGTAGGAATTGAATTAAATAGTGAATAAATGATTTAATCGAACCTTGATGAATCTACTTTCATATGAAAGAAACGAAACGATCATATGAGTTGTATTTTAAGAGATATTTAAGTTTTCGTGGAACAGGGCCAGAGCGATTTCTGGATCCCCTGATCTGATTTTGGAAATTCACTATAAATTAACCAGATATAATTATAGGTCATGCCATATATGTATAGATTCCTTTTTGAGTCTAGTTTTGTTAGAAACAAACAGCATAAGTAATGAAGCCCTGTACAGGAAGATATATAAGTCGTAATGCATGAAGGGCAGAGCAGTAAAACCCTGAAACAGGGGAGACTTTAACTAATAAACTATACTAATTGGCTCGACCAAAAAATTCTAGAAAAAAAATTTTAGATGGATATATGAGTCTAGTTTCAGGTAAAATTTACGAAACTGGTTTTCTAGTTCTGGAACTCAAGATATGATTTTTAAGGTAATTGTGACGCAGTTAGCCAGCTTGTCTGGAAATTTTTAAAATGGACTGTGAAAATCAACGAAATAAGTCCGTAAATACCTCGTGTTCGACTCCGGCAACAGTCTCGGGTATGGGGTGTTACAATTTTATTGGTATCAGAGCTACGGTTTAGTCGATTCTAGGACTACCGTAATACGTTTGGGTCTAGCTATACATGCCATTATGTGATTATTTGATAATGTGTTGATTTCTGACAATTGAAAATGTGTTTATTTATAGTAATAGATCCCGATCCCAACCGAGCAGTAGCTGATGATCTTGAGAGTGTAGCGCCTGCTCCCGCACAAGGGACAGCGCCGGCGGACTCTCAACCTATTGCTAGTAATCCGAACGATGAAGCTAGACAAGCTTTTTATAGCGTGATGAATGATTGGTTCAACCAATACATTCGAACTAATACGGCTGTTCCACAACCTCCATTCCCGTCTAATACCACCTCCGCACCTACAATACCTCCGGCAACTAACCAAATAAGGTCAAATAAGCCCCCAGTTGACAGAATCTGAAAACACGGGGCTACCGAATTTAAAGCTACGGACAGCGATGATGCCGAGCAAGCTGAATTTTGGTTGGACAACACTTTTCGGGTACTCGATGAGCTATCTTGCACACCCGATGAGTGCCTAAAGTGTACTATCTCCTTGCTATGTGATTTTGCCTACTATTGGTGGAATACGTTGACTTCTGTTGTGCCTAGAGAGCAAGTAACTTGGGAGTTTTTCCAAATCGAGTTTCGGAAAAAGTATATCAGTCAGAGATTCATGGATCAAAAACGGAAGGAATTTCTGGAACTTAAACAAGGTTCCATGTCGGTTACCGACTATGAACGAAAGTTTGTAAGGCTTAGCCGGTACGCTCGAGAATGTATTTTTTCAGAAGCCGTGATGTGTAAACGTTTCGAGGATGGGCTGAATGATGATATAAAGCTGTATGTTGGCATTTTGGAAATCCAAGAATTTGTGGTACTTGTCGAGCGAGCTTGCAAAGCCGAGGAGCTCAGTATGGAGAAAAGAAAAGCTGAGGTGGGAGCAAAGGAGTTTCATAAGAGCTCTTCGGGGAAGCCCTTCCAACAGTCATCGAAGAAATTTAGAGATGACTTAGGCCAGTCTAGAGACACTTCGGGTTTTTCTAGACGAGATCACGATCGACCCCCTGTGAGTGCACGAGTCAATTCGGTCGCCAGTGTTGGAAATGATCGTCAAGACAGAACGGAGTGTCAGTATTGTGGTAAACGGCATTTGGGGAGTTGTAGATTCCATGACCGTTCCTGTTACAAGTGCGGATCAGCTGACCACTTTATTAAAGATTGCCCGAGATTGTCTGAACAGAACGTAAATCAGAGTGGGAAACCTAGAGCTACTACTGCTCAGGGTAAACCATCTAGAAATGCGGGAAATGCTAGTGGCGGTCAGAGAGGATCTAGAGATGCTACAACCAGATCTGAGGCTCGTGCTCCTGCTAGAGCTTACGCTATACGCGCACGCGAGGATGCTTCCTCGCCAGATGTTATTACCGGTACTTTTACTCTCTTTGATACTAATGTAATTGCTTTGATTGACCCTGGTTCTACTCATTCTTATATATGTGAAACCTTAGCATCCAGTAAGACTCTACCTGTTGAGTCTACTGAGTTTGTAATTCGGGTGTCAAATCCTTTGGGTCGTTACGTGCTTGTCGACAAAGTGTGCAAGAAATGTCCCCTAGTAAACCGAGGTTCCTGTTTTCCGACCGATTTCATGCTTTTACCGTTTGACGAATTTGATGTTATCCTCGGTATGGATTGGTTGAACGTACATGATGCAATTGTAAATTGCAAAAGAAAAACCATCGATTTAAGGTGTGTAAATAACGAGGTAATCCGAGTTGAGTCTATTGACTTAAATAGGTTGCCAGCTGTAATATCATCGATGTTGGCTCAGAAATATGTAAGAAAGGGGTGTGAAGCATACCTTGCATATGTACTTGATGACAAAGAGTTAGAAAAGAAGCCTGAATCTGTGCCAGTGGTTTGTGAATACCCGGATGTTTTTCTCGAAGAATTACCGGGTTTACCACCCGTTCGGGAGGTAGAGTTTGGTATTGAGCTTGTACCTGGGACTACACCGATTTCGATAGCTCCGTATCGTATGGCACCAACAGAATTAAAGGAATTGAAAGCTCAGTTGCAAGAGTTAACGAATAGAGGTTTCGCTCGACCAAGTTTCTCACCTTGGGGTGCACCAGTATTGTTTGTGAAAAAGAAGGACGGAACCATGAGGTTGTGCATCAACTATCGTCAGCTGAATAAGGTGACAATAAAGAATAAATATCCGATACCGCGCATTGACGATTTGTTTGATCAGCTAAAGGGAGCCTCAGTGTTTTCAAAAATAGATTTGAGATCGGGTTATTATCAGTTACGAATTCGAGATTCAGATATACCCAAAATAGCTTTCAGAACGAGATACGGTCACTACGAGTTCTTAGTGATGCCGTTTGGGCTCACTAATGCCCCTGCGGTATTTATGTATCTGATGAATCGGGTCTTCAGACAGTATCTGGACTGGTTTGTAGTTGTGTTTATTGATGACATCTTGGTCTACTCAAGAGACGAAACCGAGCATGCTGAGCACCTGAGATTAGTGTTGCAGATTTTACGAGATAAGCAATTATATGCTAAGTTCAGTAATTATGAGTTCTGGTTAAGAGAGGTGAGCTTCTTGGGTCATGTGGTATCCGCATCGGGTATTCGAGTTGATCCGGGAAAAATTTCAGCCATACTTAGCTGGAAGCCTCCGAGAAATATTACTGAAGTTCAGAGCTTTTTGGGACTTGCCAGTTACTACAGACGCTTTGTAAAGGGTTTCTCGATGATAGCCACACCAATGACGAAACTACTTCAGAAAGATGTTAAGGTTGAATGGACAGAAAAGTGTCAGAAAAGTTTCGATCAACTGAAAACTTGTTTGACTGAAGCTCCAGTACTAGTGCAGCCCGAATCAGGCAAAGAGTTTGTCATTTATAGTGATGCATCCCTACTTGGGTTGGGTTACGTATTGATGCAAGAGGGTCGAGTTGTAGCTTATGCGTTGAGACAACTGAAGCCACATGAGAAAAATTATCCGACCCATGATCTTGAACTAGCTGCCATCGTATTCGCTTTGAAAATATGGCGACATTACTTATTTGGTGAGAAGTGCCATGTATATTCGGATCACAGAAGTCTCAAATATTTGATGACTCAAAGAGACTTGAATCTGCGACAAAGACGTTGGCTCGAGCTGTTGAAAGATTATGAGCTTGTCATTGACTATCACCCGGGAAAGGCTAATGTGGTTGCGGATGCCTTAAGTCGTAAAACACTGTTTGCTTTACGAGCAATGAATGTACACTTGTCTGTTCTATCCGACAATGTGTTAGTGGCAGAATTAAAGGCCAAACCATTGTTGATTCATCAAATTCGTGAAGCTCAGAAAGTCGATGATGAACTGGTTGCAAAACGGGCTGAATGTGTTTCGAATATGGAATCAGAGTTTCAAATTGATGATGACGATTGTTTGAGGTTCAGAAGTCGTTTGTGTGTTCCAAGAAATTCATAACTTATTTCGATGATTCTAAACGAAGCTCATTGTAGCCGAATGTCAATTCACCCGGGGAGTACGAAAATGTACAACGATCTGAGACGTCAGTTTTGGTGGCATGGTATGAAATGAGACATTTCCTATTTCGTTTCGAAGTGCTTAGTATGTCAGTAAGTGAAAGCGGAACATCAAGTGCCTACGGGTTTACTTCAGCCGATCATGATACCTGAATGGAAATGGGATCGAGTCACGATGGATTTTGTATCTGGGTTGCCAGTTTCGGCAAGTAAGAAAGATGCGATTTGGGTTGTTGTTGATAGACTGACTAAGTCGGCTCACTTTTTCCCCGTACGCACGGATTTTTCATTGGATAAACTAGCTGAGTTGTATGTTTCTCAGATTGTGAGATTACACGGGGTACCCATTTCTATTGTGTCGGACAGAGATCCGAGATTCACCTCGCAATTTTGGAAGAAATTGCAAGAAGCCTTGGGTACCAAGTTGTATTTTAGCACCGCTTTTCATCCCCAAACCGATGGTCAATCTGAGCGGATAATTCAAATACTCGAGGATATGTTGAGATGCTGCATCCTTGAGCTTAGTGGTTCATGGGAACGGTATCTACCTTTGATTGAGTTCGCTTACAACAATAGTTTTTAGTCAAGCATTAAGATGGCACCTTACGAGGCTTTGTACGGTCGAAAATGCCGTACACCATTATTTTGGACCGAGCTCGGTGAAACTAAAATTTTCGGAGTTGATTTGATTAAAGATGCTGAGCAGAAAGTAAAAATAATTCGTGAAAGTCTGAAGGCAGCATCAGATCGTCAGAAGTCGTACGCGGATTTGAAACGAAAGGACATTGAGTATCAGGTGGGAGATAAAGTGTTTCTTAAAGTTTCACCTTGGAAAAAGATACTCAGATTTGGGCGTAAGGGCAAATTGAGTCTGAGGTTCATCGGGCCATATGAAATATCCAAACGAGTCGGTCCAGTTGCGTATAGATTGATTTTGCCCCCTGAACTTGAAAGGATCCACAACGTTTTTCATGTTTCGATGCTTCGACGTTACAGATCTGATCCTTCGCACATAATAAGTCCCTCCGAAGTTGAAATTCAAGCCGATATGAGTTATGAAGAAGAACCATTTCGTATACTAGCTCGTGAAGTGAAAGAGTTGCAAAACAAAAAGGTTCCTTTAGTAAAAGTGTTATGCCTCAAACACGGAATCGAAGAAGCTACTTGGGAAACCGAGAACTCTAAGAGAGAACGATACCCAAACCTATTTACCGGTAAGATTTCCGGGGACGAAAATTTCTTAAGTGGGGGAGAGTTGTGACAGCCCTAAAGTGACCCTAGTCAGAAAGCGGTTTCGGGACCGCTAAACCGAGTCACCAAATTATTTGAATATGATGATTATTGTCTAAAATATGTGAATATGAATGTGCGAAAGTTTTAAGCTTCGATTTAGTAAATTGCATGTGAATTTAGTTAATAGGACTTATGTGAGAAAATTTAGAAATGTGCTAGGCAAATGTAAGTGGCCTATTAATGCATGTTATAAAGGTGATGGGTTTGCATGTCAAATTACCCAAAATTTGACTAGTGGCCGGCCATGTTATGGGATAAAAGGTATTATAAACCTTTTATGTTAGTGTTTTATGTTATGAAAAATAAAATAAGGAGCATGGGAAATAAAATAATAATGGTTAGTAGGATGATGAAAAAAAAAGTTCTCATTTGTTTCTTCTTGACTGAAAAATCAAAGGAAGGAGGGGAAGAAAAGGTTGAGGAGGTTCGGCCATACTTGTATCTAGATTAAGGTATGTTTGATGATGTTCCATGAGATGCATGCATGTTTTAGTTGTTAGCTCGAGTTCTACCTAGCCCATGGTTTAAATCTTTGCTATGTGATGGAGATGATATTCGGCCATGGGTGTTGTCTTCTTGGTTGGTGTTTGATGTTGTGGTGATGATGCATGAAGATGAGTTAAATTTCGACTAAGGTGGATTTGTGTTGATGTCATTTGCATGCTAAATGTGAAGCTTTGTAATGATACATGTGATGGTGGATTGATGCCTCTTGGATTTTCTTTTTTAGCATTTTTTTTTGAGTTAGACATTAGGTTCTTTGTTTAACCCATGACCAAAATTGAAATGGTATGGTGTCTTGATGCATTCGGCCATAGTAGAAAATATGGTTGTTGTTCATGTTATTTGCATGAGAAATGGTAGTAAGGTGAAGTGCAAATATTAGTATTTGATTACTAATGTATATATGTGTATTAGCCGAGTTTTGAACTTGAAAAAAAATGGTATGTAGTTAATACAAGTAACCATATTTGTAGGAAGTATTAAGCATATAATTGGCCTCAACATAGACATGCATATTCGGCCACATGAGATAGATTGGTGTTGCATTTATTCGGTTAGGGGCAAGCATATTGATGCTTTTATCTTGACTTAGATAATCGGCTCAAGGAGAATTTGTTAAAGTGCTTAGTTAATTGATAGTAGGTTAATGATGTGTGTATTCGGTCATGAAGGTGCACATGAGGAAATGTTAGATTAATTGTATTAAATTGCTCAATGTGATTAAAAATGTGTATGACCACTTTATATTTGAGCTAAAGGTGGCCATATGACCTATCAACTCCTTGTCATATTCAGCCATAAGCTAGCATAATGAGATTTTAATAAGCTAAATTTTGCTTGAATTAGCTCAAGAGCTTAGAGGACTAAAGTTGGACAAGGGAAAGGAAAAAGTGATCGAATAGCCGTCGAAATCGTTCGACAACATCCGAAGTAAGTTTTTGAGTAATGGATCTTAGATTATGATTCGATTAGATCATGTTTTAAGTAAATTAAAATCATGCTCTTTGTATGTAACTATTGAGCCGAAAATGATAATGCTTGATAAGTGACTTGTGTTTGAATTCTAGTTATGAAAATGAAATATAGATGTGTCATGATTTATTGATATGTGCATGGATATTTGGATGATAACCGGGCTAAGTCCCGAAGGCATTTGTGCTAGTGACTAATTCCGGGCTAAGCCCGAAGGCATTTGTGCGAGCTACTATATCCGGGCTAAGTCCCGAAGGCATTTGTGCGAGGTACTATATCCCGGCTAAGTCCCAAAGGCATTTGTGCGAGTTACTATAACCGGGCTAAGTCCCGAAGGCATTTGAGCAAGTAGCTATATCTGGCTAAATTCCGAAGGTACTTGGTTTGGGAAGGAGCGATCTTGCTGTAATAATTTCAATTAATACGCTCGTAAAATCCCTACGATGAGGTACGTTTCGTATATGCATTGGAGTAGTTGATTCCTTTTAAATATTATTCGCTCAGTCAATTAATGAGCTTCCGGCCTTTGGTTAAGTTGATCCCTTATGTGTGAATATAAGGGTTGGAAATGTGAAGTAGGACTGATTTTTGAGAATATGTGTATATGAAATTATCCGTTTAGTTATATGAATGCTATACTTTAGTTGTGCCTAATTTCATTGCTCAAAACTTACTAAGCATTAAATGCTTACTCTGTTCTTTGAATCTCTATTCTATAGATTTTGGTTCATCAGCTATCGGACTCGGGATTGTCGAAGTCGAAGTCGTCCACACTATCAAAGCCCTTTTGGTACACTTTTGGTTGAACTCTGAAAATGGCATGTATAGGACTACCCTTTTTGTTGTTGGTCATGTACCCTTTGGTTTTGTATAAATTTGGATAGCCATGCGAAAATGGCTTATATACACTTTGAGCATAGCATTATAATCGTTTTGTATGTTGTTCATTGAGAGGTATGGAAATGTTTGGTAACGATTAGCCATTGGAATGGTTAATCATGATCATTTTGGTGCTTTGTATGACAAATTCTAGTTGATTTATGGAAAACCATGAAATAGGTAAAGTTTACCTTAAAAACAAATGCTGACAGCAGCAGTGGTGCGGATTTGAAAAATCACTAAAAATAGTAGGAATGAAATTAAATAGTGAATAAATGATTTAATCGAACCTTGATGAATCTACTTTCATATGAAAGAAACGAAACGATCATATGAGTTGTATTTTAAGAGATATTTAAGTTTTCGTGGAACAGGGCCAGAGCGATTTCTAGATCCCCTGATCTGACTTTGGAAATTCACTATAAATTAACCAGATATAATTAGAGGTCATGCCATATATGTATAGATTCCTTTTTGAGTTAGTTTCGTTAGAAACAAACGGAATAAGGAATGAAGCTCTGTACAGGAAGATATATAAGTCGTAATGCATGAAGGGCAGAGCAGTCAAACCCTGAAACAGGGGAGACTTTAACTAATAAACTGTACTGATTGGCTTGACCAAAAAATTCTATAAAAAAAATTTTAGATGGATATATGAGTCTAGTTTCAGGTAAAATTTATGAAACTGGTTTTCGAGTTCTGGAACTCAAGATATGACTTTTAAGGTAACTGTGACGCAGTTAGCCAGCTTGTCTGGAAATTTTTAAAATGGACTGTGAAAATCAATGAAATAAGTCCGTAAATACCTCGTGTTCGACTCCGACAACGGTCTCGGGTACGGGGTGTTACATTTTACCCATAAATTTTAACAAGACCACCTATCCAAGGCCCCTAACTTCTTAAGTCTAAAATTCAAAATTTCCACCGAGTTTTTGGCCAACACATGGGCCTTCCATAAGCCCATTTACCTACCCAAATTATGAATTCCACAACCAAATACCAACTTTTAAAAAATTTACCAAAATATCGAGAATCGCAAAAAACCCAAAAATCAGGATGTTATAGCCGAAGCCTTTCGTTTAACGGTTACTGGGCCGAAGCCTTTTCATAAATCATATCACTAGGCCGAAGCCTTTACTGTAAATGGTATAGCCCATAGGCCAATGTCAATATCACATGTCATACCAATGGATGTATGCAAGCCCATTTGGGGAGACTACTCAACCCACTATCCGCTATTCTCCACCCATACCAGCCAAGCTCTCCATGTGGGGAATAACTCAACCCACCCAACCAAACTTTCCACTGGCAGTATAGCTACTTTATCATATAACTGGAGGCCTAGCCTCTTTTAATAACTGGGGCAAAGCCCTTTTTGATAAACTGGGGCAAAGCCCTTTTCGGTAAACTGGGGCATAGCCCTTTCAGCACTTCCTCCATTTATAAAACCCAACCCATGCAACATGTCATGTATGCAGAATGTCATGCCCATATTTGAATCAAACAATCACAATCAAGTCATTCATATCACCAACATATATTCACAATCAAATCCGTCAACCACATAGTCCAAGTCAGTCACTTGCCCACAAGGGCAAAACAGTCATTTAACACCCTAGGGGCAAAATGGTAATTTTACCCCACAAGGGTATCTTAGTAATTCTACCCTACAAGGGTATTTCGGTAATTCTACCCTACAGGGGTATTTCAGTAATTCTACCCTACAAGGGTATTTCGGTAATTCTACCCTACAGGGTTATTTCAGTAATTCTACCCTACTGGGGTTTTTTAGTAATTCTACCCTACAGGGGTATTTCGATAATTCTATCCTACAGGGGTATTTCGATATTTTACAAATCGAGAGTATTTCGATAATTTCATAAATCAGGGGTATTTTGGTAATTTTACAAGCTAGGGGTATTTTGGTAATTTTACAAACTAGGGGTATTTTGGTAATTTTACAAACTAGGGGTATTTTAGTAATTTTACAAACCAGAGGTATTTTGGTAATTTTACTGATCGAGGGTATTTTGGTAATTTTGTAAACCAAGGGTATTTCAGTAATTTTGTAAATCGAGGGTAAAACAGTAATTCTGTAAATTGAGGGTAAAATGGTAATTCTGTAAGTCGAGGGTAAAATGGTAATTCTGTAAGTCGAGGGTAAAATGGTAATTCTATAAATCGAGGGTAAAATGGTAATTCTGTAAGTCGAGGGTAAAATGGTAATTCTATAAATTGAGGGTAAAATGGTAATTCTGTAAACCGAGGGTAAAACGGTAATTCTATAAATTGAGGGTAAAAAAGTAATTCTGTAAATCGAGGGTACTTTGGTAATTTTACAATTTGAGGGTATTTCAGTAATTTGGTAAACTAAAGTATTCTAAACAAGGATAACAATTTTAGCCCAAATCTAGTCACAAATATGAGATTCACCTAGCCTAGTCCAATATTTACTACACAATCAAACAACTTATCCAATTGGGCCCGTAGGCCCATTGGGCCCACATGACCCCTTTCGGTCCATCGCGGCCCGAAGTAGCCGTCCTACAGCTAGAGTAGCGAGTGGCGACTGGAGTTAATCCACGCTTCGAGCACTCTGAGCCGACGCCCAACCCAAACGAGCACGCCATAAAGCGAAAGGGATCAGCCAAGAAAAGTACATCTACTCTCCTCATAGTTCTCTCTATTTAAAGCCAGCTTCGCATCCCCTCTTATGTTAGCTTCCCAATGTGGGATCCCTCCAACATCAGAGTTTAAATTCAACACCAACTCTTTCCGTCCCAATGTGGGATCCCTCCAACATCAGAGTTTAAATTCAACACCAACTCTTGCCGTCCCAACATAGCAAAATAAATGCTCTTTGATTGCCATGAGTTTCGAACCCTGGACCTCCTTGCCAACTCTATGACGCCACCTTCCTGCCTCTTATTTGGCGCTACTTTGCCACTAGACCACAAGGCTTTTTGTGTCATTTATTTAACACAATAATTTAAAAGGCCCTCATCCAAGCATCCAGGTTTTTTTCACTTAATACCAAAATTTTTGCTAAAGCCCAAGTTTGAACCCAAGATTTCTCCAACACTTCTCAGGGCCATTAACCACTAAAGCAGACATTTAATTGTGTCATTTCATTGCACAATTAAATACCTAAATACAACCTCCTTACGAACCCACTCAAGGCCCAATACTTCTAGGCCCAAATTCAGGGTGTTACAGGATTGGTTGTTGATTTCGAATGTGGCATGAAGAAATTTGTTATGTTATATGATTATAAATACATATAGATATTTAATCTTGTTTTGAGCTTATATTGGAAGTGTATCTGAGTATATGATGCATGTGAAAATGTTTTGTATTTCTGCTATATGTTTCTATTGAGTGTTAAATAAGTTAAAGTAGGCCATGTGATTGTTAATTAAAAACTGAGACACATACATGATACCATTTGGTGTACTTTTATCATATATACTAAGAAAATGATCTATGTTAGCCGAATGGACTAGAAACTAGAATGAGTTAGTTTTTGAATGGAAGCTCATTATATTTGGTGTTAATATGTGAAATATACAATTTCATATAGATTAATATGTTGGTGTCGTGTATATATGAAACAAAGGGTTGATAATGTATATTTTATTTTAAATGGTGTATAATTTATGCATGTGCAGGACTTTTATAAAAATAGGTCTAATATTCAACAAATGAAATTATTGATGTGTTATATGTTCGTATATGTATAAATGATGGGTTATGTGTAATTTATATCATGCTATGAATGGCATATATTATGAGTTTTGTTAATTGATTTAGTTATAATAATTGATATGATTAAAATTTTGAACTATATTATGTTATGCATATCTGTGTGAATTGCAATATGTTCGGTAATGCCTCATAACCTTAATTTGGTGACGGATATGGGTTAAGGGTGTCACATGGGCTTTGCGAGGTCTTGTATGTTGTTTTAGGTGGGACGAGCTCAAAGCTCTTATAAGGAGTGATGGGGGACGGAGAGGTGTGTTGGCTGGATGGATGGGTATTTTTAGAACTCATTTGCACTCATGTCCATCTGATTGATCTGTTTAACTGAATTGGAACTTGTGAATGGTTGAGAATTACTATTACTGTGACTGAATGAGATACTGTTCGACTGAGAGGCACGTGTTCCTATGTGAATTTTTTAGACACTGACTGCGACTGTCTGACTGGATTGTTATTGAGACTGATTGAGATTTGTTGCTACTCTGTCTGAGTGGTACTTGTGACTGAGTCTATCTAACTAATTGAGTTAAAACTAGTGGCAGAGTAGCACTATGTTTGTGTAGCTGAGAGTAATTTTTAATATGATTTAACAAATATCTATCTACCGGTACGTCTGTTTCGAACGTACCCTCGGTTCTGATTAGCTTTGTAAGTATGTTCTATTTCTGAATTGCTTTTAGTTCCCTATTTTCGTCTCTATAGTTTAACTGGTTTGATCTCAAACTGAGCTTGAGTAGCTCACCCCCTATTCTATTTCCCTTTTTAAGTATAGTTCTGGATTCTGTTTATGGACTCGGCACGCAGAGGTCTCGGACAGTCTCATAAACAAATAAATTATCAGTTTTTGTTTTCCGTTATGATTTTGTTATTTGGTTAACTTTGAACTGTAAGGCTTTATAATACTATGGTATAGTTTCCGTTTTAGATTTTCATGCGTATGTATATTTTAGGTTTTCTATTGAGTTTTACTGTAAATTTTATTGACTGATTATTAAATGGTTTTAAATACTTTTGGTTCACTGAGATGAGTTGTTTTGTAAAATTCCCCTACGAACACTTCGGTGATCAATGTAGCATTCAGAATTCGATCTACACTTCTAGGTCGGGTTTAGGGTATTACACAAATTTACTAATTCATTTCAATTTAATACATAAATGGAATAAAACACAAATCATATGAACCTACTTGGTCAAAACAACAAATAATTGAATCTTCAAGAACTAATGATAAACCGTCATTTATACATATTTTTACCCCATGCTTGCAATATTTATGAATGATTTCTCCTTGGTTTTAGTGAATTCGATGCTTCTAATCCTTTAATTTCATGTTTTATACTCAGGAAAGCTTAGGATAGCAAAAGGAGCGAGAAACGGGCCAAAAATGGACAAATTGGGCTTAAATTAGTGTTTCACACGGTCTAGGCACTTCCACACAGGTGACGCACACGCCCGTGTGTGACACACGGGTAGACCACATGCCAGTGTGTCATGGCCGTGTCGACTAAGAACCAACTCATTATTGCACACGGCCTGAGCACCTTCGCACGGGCATGGCACAGGGCCGTGTCTCTGCCGAGCCCAAGCCTAGTGCTATTCAGAAAAGGGAACTTTTGAGGGTTTTGAAGCACTCTAAAGCCTATATAAACACCCTAGAAGAGGATTAAAGGGACAAAAGTGTAACACCCTGAATTTGGGCCTAGAAGTTTGGGCCTTGATCATGAGAGCGGTTGAAGGCAGCTTATAATATTTTGTTGTGCTTGTAAATTTCATTAATGAAGGCTTGTTTTAGTGGTTAAGCGTGCTGAGATGTGTTGGAGAAGTCCTGGGTTCAAACCTGAACTCTAGCAAAAATTTTGGTTTAAGGTGAATCAAACCCTGAGTGTAGTAGGTAGGCCTTAAGAATATTGTTGGAGAAATTGTGCCACAAAAAGCCTTGTGGTCTAGTGTCAAAGTAGCGCCACATAAGAGGCAGGAGGGTGGCGTCAGAAAGTTGGTAAGGAGGTCCAAGGTTTGAAACCCATGGCAAGCAAAGAGCATTTATTTTGCTAACAGGGGGTGGCAAGAGTTGGGGTTGAATTTAAACTCTGATGATGGAGGGATCCCACATCGATAAACTAACATAAGAGTGGATGCAAAGCTGGCTTTAAATAGAGAAAACCATGAGGAGAGTAAAGGTACCTTTCTTGGCTGATCCCTTTTGCTTTATGGCGTGCTCGTTTGGGTTGGGCGTCGGCTAAGAGTGCTCGGAGCGCGGATTAACTCCAGTCTCCTATCAGGTGTATATTTTCTCGCTACTCTAGCTGTAGGATGGCTACTTCGGGCCGCAATGGGTCGAAAGGGGTCATGTGGGCCCAATGGGCCTACGGGCCCAATTGGATAAGTTGTTTGATTGTGTAGTAAATATTGGACTGGCTAGGTGAATCTCATATCTGTGGCTAGATTTGGGCTAAAAGGGCCACACGAGCGTGTGGGCCAATTTGGGCCGAGAATAGGCTTTAGGCCCATTCGTATTGTTTCCCTGTTTAGAATACTTTAGTTTACCAAATTACTAAAATGCCCTCAATTTGTAAAATTACTAAAATACCCCTAGTTTGTAAAATTACCAAAATACCCCTAGTTTGTGAAATTACCAAAATACCTCTGATTTGTGAAATTACTAAAATACCCTTAACTTGTAAAATTACCAAAGTACCCTTGGTTTAAAAAATTACCAAAATACCCCTGGTTTGTAAAATTACCAAAATACTCATAATTTGTGAAATTACTGAAATACCCTCAGTTTGTAAAATTATTGAAATACCCTCGATTTGTAAAATTACTGAAATACCCTCGACTTGTAAAAATTACCAAAGTACCCTGGATTTATAGAATTACCATTTTATCCTCGATTTACAAAATTATTGAAATACCCCTGTAGGGTAGAATTATTGAAATACCCTTGTAGGGTAGAATTACTGAAATACCCCTATAGGGTAGAATTACCGAAATACCCTTGTAGGGTAGAATTACTGAAATATCCCTGTAGGGTAGAATTACCGAGATACCTTTGTAGGGTAAAATTACCATTTTGCCCCTAAGGTGTTAAATGATTGTTTTGCCCTTATGAGCAAGTGACTGACTTAGACTGTGTGGTTGACGGATTTGATTGTGAATATATGTTGGTGATATGAATGACTTGACTGTGATTGTTTGATTCAAATATGGGCCTGACATTCTGCATACATGACATGTTGCATGGATTGGGTTTTATAAAAATGGAGGAAGTGCTAAAAGGGCTTTGCCCTAGTTTACCAAAAAGGGCTTTGCCCCAGTTTACCTAAAAGGGCTTTGCCCCAGTTTATCAAAAAGGGCTTTGCCCCAGTTATTAAAAGAGGCTAGGCCTCCAGTTATATGATAAAGCAGCTATGCTGCCAGTGGAGAGTTTGGTTGGGTGGGTTGAGTTATTCCCCACATGGAGAGCTTGGTTGGTACGGGTGGAGAGTAGCGGATGGTGGGTTGAGTAGTCTCCCCAAATGGGCTTGCATACATTCATTGGTATTTCATGTGATAGTGAAATGGGCCTATGGGCCATATCGTTTACAGTAAAGGCTTTGGCCCAGTGATATGATTTATGAAAAGGCTTCGGCCTAGTAACCGTTAAACGAAAGGCTTCGGCCCAGTATATGTCGAGACTGAATAGGGCTTTAGCCCAGATTGTACTGATACCGTGTTATTCACTGTTTGTTTGTTATTGGGATTAGACACTGAGTTTTCATAAACTCACCCCGTTTATTAACCTTTCAAGTAATTTCCAGCCTTAGACGGATCGGAGCTGCGAGGGGCTCGGAGATGGCCACACTACTGTTTCTGTTTCTTTTAATTGCAATTAGATTTCATTTTGGGGTTTTTTTATGTAATAAGGTCGTTGGTGGGTTTTAAGTTTTAATTTGGATTGTGATTTCTTATACTAAACTGCTAGTTTAGGAAAACTCGAGATTTCAAAATGGCATGATTTTTCTAAGGAATACAAGCTTCCAACAACAAAGTTTTCAAAATGCTTCACGAGTTTAAATGAGGTAATATACCAAAGGAAAAAAAATTGGTAAACGTTTTGATGGGAACTGTGGTTTAATAAATTTAGATTCAGTAATGGATTTTCACCGGAAAGATCAAATTTGAAAAATGGTTTGATGTGACGCACCAAATTTGGCCATAACGTCTAGGCCGGGTTTGGGGTGTTACAAAAAGTCCCTTTTTAAAAGTAAATCATCCATAATGAGGCGGAGTTGAATGCACTCCTAGAGATAGGACGACATAAACCTACTGAATTAGAGTCAAATCTAATAAGGGAATCCATAGATCGAGTTAATGCGATAATAGGGGTTTTAATTAGAAAAAAGATTTCAATTAATCAACCTAGAGTCAGTTGTTTTTAGTCTCAAGAGGGATAATAACATAAATCAAGGATTTCTACGGAATAAGTGAAGTGAATAAATCATCTAAGTTAAAGGTAATAAGTGAAGTCTAGGTGGATTCTTTCTTGGGTATTGTCTTTTCCATTGGTTTTTTCTAAAGTATTTTCCAACTTTCATCTCTGTCATAATCTTAGTTAAATTAGAAAATTAGTTTAATTTAAAAACACACTTTAATTCTTAGGCTAGATAATAAAAAGATAGTAATTACTAGTACTTTTAGTCCTCGTGGATACGATATTTTCGATCTCACCATAACTATACTATTGTTCGATAGGTGCGCTTGCCTTAAGTCGAATTTTTAGTTAGTTGACCATCACTAATCGACAATTTTAGCTTTTCCTCGATCTTAACTAGTTTGATTCAATTCTTGATCTACACAATTATTCCATTCAATTCATCAATACCAAACATTTATCCACTATTTCATGATATGAATGAACCTATGAAACTTCATTTTTTGATACCCTAAATTTTTACATTTTATTCAATTTAGTCCCTAAAATCGAAATAGCCAAAACTTTCAATTTTGAGTCTCAATTCGAAAATCGATCTAAATTACATTCATTTTAGACCCTCTATTCACTTTATTATTTATGTACAAAACTAACAATTAAACATTACAATCTAGTCTTTTTTTCACTTCTAAGCTTAAAATCTATCAATTTAACACAATTTCTTCATGAAATAAAAAAATGAAACTTTCAAAAACTTTAACAATTTTACAAATTGGTACATGGGCTAGCTAAATCAAGCTTCCATGACCTCAAAAACATAAAAAAAATTACAAGAAAATGACTTAATATTGCTTACCAATTAAGAACCAAATACATTGAGCTCCAAACTAGTTTTTCTTTAGGTTTTTATTTATTGATTCGGTTGAGAGATGGAGAAGTTGAGTGAAATACACTAACTTAAGCTTATATGATATGATCAACTTCCTAATTAATTAGATTAATTAACTTAACTATGTTTAATTAGTTTAATTCACCATTAATTAAAAATAGTGGAATCTCCCATCATCATCCACCAAATCATAATGTAAAATGGTTTATTTTATCATTTTGTACCTTTGGCTAATTACAATTTAAGTCCTTAAGCCTTTGGCCAATTAAAAACCTATAGTGATAAGACTTCTACAATTTAATCCATGTACCTTAATTAAGAAATTAATAAAAAAATTGAAGGACTAAAGTTTAATATTATTTTATACCAACCCTATAAATATTTTAATTTAATATTTTCGGACCCAATTTATGGATGTAACGCCCTAAAATATTTGTTTCTGTATCTGTAAATATTTGACACAAATCTATATTTGCCTCAGTGATTAAGTGTTCTGGGTGTGTGTGTGAGGTCCCAAGTTCAAGCCCTAGCTTTGGCAATGTAACACCCCTTACCCGAGTCTGAGGCAGGGACAAGGTACAAGGCATTACCGGACTGAAATGTACACAACTATGTAAAACCGGGTCATAAAATTTCATTCAAATTAAAAACATTCATTCATATTCATAATGTCTGTTATGTAGGCTTACGAGGCCCAAAACATATATCGGGGGTGGTTTGGGACTAAACCGAGAACTTACGAACTTTTTACAACACTTAGAAAATTTTCATATTTTGGAAAGTCACAAGCCAGTGTGGCTAGGCCGTGTGATCACACACGCCCGTGTGGCTCAGGACACGCCCGTGTCTTCCACCCGTGTAACTCTCTATTTATGACATAGCAACGATATAGGGTCACACGGCCAAGTCACACGCCCGTGTGCTAGACCGTGTCCTCCACATGGATGAGACACACCGTCGTGTCTCTGCCCGTGTGGGCCAGGAAATGGCTATTTACCAAGCCACCTGGCACCCTCGTTAGCACTTACTTAAACATAACTTCAATGGCACTTTTCGAGGAAATTTCATATTGATTTATTCATGCATAAGGCACCATACTTTACCTAGTTCAAACTTATCACCTTCATGCCATAATTATCGTTAACATATTCTTACACTTCATACTTATGCTAAGGTCTATCCATAGACCAATTTAGTCACTTTTAAACCATCAAGTAATCTAGAGCACATTCACAATTCATCCATACCAAACACACATGACCACACCCTATGAAACCTTTTAGCACATGCATGCATATATGGATAGGTTTACAACCCAATAACCAATATGAGCCACATCACATGGCCATATAAAAAATGAATCATATTCCCATTATGAGCCAATACATTTGGCCAAATCAAATGACACATATCGAATTGACTAAGTCCCTATACATGCCATAGACTTAAAGTGCTTGAAATCATTTATACCCTTCAATAGCTGGATAGTGTGATAGAATCTCCGACGATCTCCAACCCGAGCTAGCATTTGTGACACTATGAGAGAAAGGAAAGGAAAGGGGTAAGCTATATAGCTTAGTAAGTCCATATGAAAATAATAAGAAATTTATTAACATGTTTTTAACAATTTTCACAACATGTTCACAAGTTAATACAATCATAATTGCACAAAATTCTACTATTTACTCTTGTTCATCTCAAGCTATCTACTCGAGTCACAGTCACTAAATTATTTGTATCTTGAGCTATGGAACTCAAAATTATGATCCGCTAATTTTCCATAAAACTAGACTCAAATATCTTCTTACCATAAAATTTCAGAATTTTTGGTCTAGCCAATAAGTACAATTTATTCTTTAAAATCTCCCATGTTCTGCTGTTTGATAGTTTCAACCCTTCTTCACTAAAAATTAATTATCTCACTGTATGGAATTCGGATAATGCTTCCATTTATTTATCTTAAAAAAAACTCATTAAGTATTTATTCATATGAGTTCTAACCCGTAATTATTTTAATAAAATTTTTAATGATTTTCCAAAGTTAAGACAAGGGAACCTGAAATCACTCTAGCCCTATCTCAAAGAAATCCAAATATCTCATAACATGAAATTCTTTTCCTTACACCGTTTCTTCTATGTGAAACTAGACTCAATAAGATTTAATTTTATATTTAATTAAACCTCTAAATAAATTTCCACAAATTTTGGTGGATTTTCAAAGTCGGACTACTGCTGCTGTCCAAACCTATTTTAGTGTAGAATAATGATAACTAAGTTTATAACACCTTTACAAATCATTTCAACCTTCATGGTAAAAATACATATTTATACATCATAAGTATAGACCCATAATCACAAGGTCATCAAAAAATCATTCTCATGGGCATGACTTACTTATTTGCATCCTTACCAAAGGTGCATCAGAAACTGAGATCATTTCTAATGAGTTTTGCACACATACCCGTACCACTTGCAACATCATCATAACTTTTCTCAATCATGACACAATCTTTAAATCACCGTTGAACTAGTTGGAATACTAAAGGATACCCAATAAGCCTCATACCAAAAGGTAAAATGTTGATGCCATGTCCCGGATATGGTCTTACATTGGCTCTCATACATCAGTGCCGATGCCATGTCCCAGACATGGTCTTACATTGACACATATAACAATGCCGATGCCATGTTCCAAACATGGTCTTACACTGGCTCATATATTGAGGCTGATGCCATGTCCCAGACATGGTCTTACATTGGCTCGCATATTGAGGTCGATGCCATGTCCCAGACATGGTCTTACACTGGCTCTCATAATGTGGCCGATGCCATGTCCCAAACATGGTCTTACACTAGCACACATATCAACGCTAGTGCCATGTCCCAAACATGGTCTTACACTAGCACACATATCATCCAAATGTCTTGGCATGGATATCCAATCTATTCCTAAGGTTTAACCGGGAGTTTTACCACAACAAATCTCGTCATACATATTCCATGTAATATCACTCTTTAACACCAAGTTACCATTCATTACAATGTCATCAAACATCATAGATATATGTTTTAGGTCATTGTATATACATAGCTTATAATATAATTTCATGAAGCATAACATCATCACGTAATTCAACGCAGCCACATTTTCATATCAATTCAGATTGCAATCACAAATCACAATAACATTATTATCTTACCAATTTTATCACACGACTCGTTTGTCGATTCCTCGTCGAGTATGTCTATAACAAATCATACAAATTATATAATAATAATTAGGTATTTCAATTCAAATAAGACATTGCATTATAATTATCACACGAACTTACCTCGGATGCAAAAACGATTAATTATTCCCTTTTTGTCCTTAACCACGTACTTTCTCGATTTAAGCCCGAATCTCGATTTTCTTGATCTAACATTTCAAATATAGCTTATTTATTACTCACACTATTCAAATTGACCCAAAAATCATACTTTTAAAAATTTACAATTTTTCCCCTAAACTTTCACTTATTTGCAAATTAGTCCCTAGGCCTGAAAATAAATTTCATTCAATTTTATCCCAACCCAAGCCTAGCTGAATATTTATATTACTTACAGCAACCCACATATTTCATTATTTCACACCTTTACCATCAAGTTTACCACTTTTACAAAATGGTCCATTTTAGGTGTTTTCATGAAAATCACTTAACAAAAGTTGTTTATTTAACAACCAAGATTCTTTTTCTTCCATAAAAATGCAGCAATCAACATGAATATTCTCATGGAAAATCCCTATACTTTCAACCATTTTGCAAAATAGTCCCCTCATTAACTAAATTAAGCTACAAGGGTTCCAAAAATACAAAAATCATAAAAAATGACCATTAAAATCACTTACTTGTGAGGGTTAGAAGTTGCTGAAATTTCAAGCTTCCATGGCCATTTCCTTGGGTAAAAATCAGTGGAGAAGAAAGAGGAATAAAAAAGATGACAGCTTTTTGCATTTTTGTCTTATTATACCTTTTTAACTTAATTACCTATTTACCTTTTTAATTTCTAACTAATTTCAATAATACCAAAAAATATATTCCACTAACTTATTAATGGTCTAATTTCTACATAAGGGCTTCCACTAAAAATTCTATAGTTATTTAATACCTTTAGCTATTAGAATACAACTTTCACACTTTACGCAATTTAGTCCTTAAAGCCAAATTAAACACTTCTCACATATAATTTCTTCATGAAAATTTACAAAATCATATAAACATATCATAGACCTTATAATAATTATAAAATAATTATTTCTAATTAGGATTTGTGGTCTCGAAACCACTGTTCGACTAGGCCCTAATTCGGGATGTTATAGGCAAATTTTGATATTTTTCTGACTTAAGCCCTATCCTTACATAGCGGGCTGATATTCAATTATTTGCAAAACCATATCAGAATGAGCCTACTAGTTCAAGTGGTAAGGGAGCTGGTGTGTTGGAGGTCCTGTGTTTGAAACCCAGCATGAGTGTGGGTATTTATTTTTGCTCAGTGTTGTGTTGAAAGTTTTGGTTGATCGAAAAGTCTGAGTAGTGATTGTTAGTGGGATTAGTGGAGAGATTTGAGGGGTATGAGGAGTTGGTATTTATCCTTATTATTTTCTTTTTCAAAAATTTCAGTGGCTTTTCCCAAATTTTCGAACATGGTTCTCTGCTTCTTCGCCGAAATTCTATCTCTTTTTTTCCTCTTCATTTTTGAATTTTGTTTCAATTCATTTCCTTTTTGCACACCATTTGATTTTGCTGATTCGGTAAGTGAATTTATATGCTTTTATAATCTTATTTTTCAAATTTCCATTGGAGACTTATTCCTGGTTTTGTCTGTAGAAAATCGTGAAGTTCGGGGCTCTCCTCTCGCGGATTTGTAGTCAAATCGTACAGAGTGTTGGGGTAAACGTTGAACGCTATTTTGGACTTTTTTAGGTATCAAGTTTGTGATCAAATCATGTTATGGACTAATTTTCAAGTGTTGTGAGGTCAATTATAGGCTCTGGAAGGCTTGGGAGTGGTTTCTACATAAAATCGATATCAAGTGTGTACCCGAATACAGAAAAACGAGATTCAAAAAAAGCTGAAAAACCCCACTATCGATGCCACACAGGCCTGTGGTCGCTCATGTGTTATGTTGTGTACAACAATACGGCCATGTAATCGGTGAAGGTCAGGCAATACGCAAGACACGGCCGTGTGATGGCCGAGGTGTGGCCATGTGGGCCACATGGGCTAAATCGAATTGGGCCGTGTGGGCCATATGAGCATGTTGTACCACACAAGTAGTCCACATCGGCGTGTCCGAATTTGGGCTAGGCCGTGTGATCTACACGCGCTAAGGCCAATCTGGGCGTGTGGGCCACACGAGTGTGTGGGCCTACACGAGCAAGCCAAATAGGCATATGGGCCCATTTAGATATAATGTTTCCTAGGGTTGCATGGGTCGTCCAAGTCGATTGTGAACCTATTATAGGGTCGGTAAGCTCTACTTAGACCCTGAATCGTGTGCCTTGAATATATAATGTATTTATTGAGCATGTTAAATTTATACATGTTTACTGATCCGTATGTATGACTGATAACTGAATTTTAGCATGTAAGCATGTATTTCTGTATGTCTGCATTGAGCATGTTTAGTTGCATCTGCATTGGGGTGGGATGATTGATTATTGGAGGAAGTGTACTGAAAAGCTTTCATGCCTATTATCTGGCAGCGTAGCTACAATATTACTGATATGTGCCGCATTCGGTGTGACTTGGTGTGTAGGGCTAGGTGGGTGTTTTAAACCCCACATGGTGTGTAGGGATGGTTGGAGATGGTGTGTAGAGGCTAGTGGGTAGGATACTGATTTCTGTACTATTTGCATACTGTATCTGAGATGGGCTAAGCCCTAATTTATATCTAAAACTATATTTGAATGGGCTAAGGCCTAAATTGTATCTGAATCTGTAATGGGCTTAGGCCCCAGACTGCATTTGACTGATAACTGTTGTTTGACTGTATGCATGTCTTCTGTGGGGATTACACATTGAGTTTACGTAAACTCACCTATTTCTATTTTATCTGTATAGGTAATCTCCAAACTTAGACGGTTCGATGCGGCAGAGGACTCAACGGTGACCATATGTCTATTGAACTGCTTTAATTTTTATTATGGTTTCTATTTCCTATTTTTGATGTAATTTGGGACTTTTGGACTGTTTACCTTTATTTTGGATTTAACTATTTTTCATGGACTTTTGATCTGCAAAACTCAACGAAAACTCGGTTTAATTTAAAACAACATTTTTCCTAAATGCGAATGGTTTTCTTTAAATATCACGGTTTTAAAATCTTCCTCTACAGAATATGGTTTTAAACGAATCAAATTAATGAGAAAATAATTTTGAAGTTGACGAGAGGTAAATAGAAGCTAATAAACGGAAATGGTTTTAACTTGACAAATTCGATTTGAAATCCCATTCCATGTGACATCACCAGATTCGACCATAACGTCTAGGCTGGGTTTGGGGTGTTACAATGGAAATGGGGTTCCAAAATTACCTTTTCTGGTACCACTAAAAATTGAGTTGTTACAGAATTCATGGAGCTGAAAAAAGGAGATATGACTGTAGCTGAATATTAAAGGGAATTCTTCAGCCAAAATTAAGTATGCTTGGGAGGTCATATCTACCAAGTAGATATGTGCACCCATTTTGAGTGGGGTTTGAAAGAGTTTTTTTTCTTATCCGAATGAGCTCAGAAAATTAATCCCTTTGCATTACTTCAATAGCTTATATTCAAGTAATTTTATATCTTTTATTTTGATTACTAGAATTATTTAGTTTTAAGTCAAATTGAATGAAATTGAGCTTTTAGTGTTGTTTTATAACCTTTTAGGTTGATCCGGATTTAAGGAAGAACTAACAAGTTAATTGAGTGTGCAAGATGACATTTAAGGCTGATGAGTCAATAGAATGTCCCGAATGTTGCAACATTCAGAGAGGATGTCGAGACAAAAAACTTTGAATCGAGAGGTGGAACATACAACCACCAATGTTGCTACAACCGCTACTTAATGTCGCGACAACCAACTACGAACGAATAGGGAGAGCATTCGGCATGCAATGTCGTAACACCAACTATAGGGTGTTTCAACACTGGTTCAACACGATCCAAAATGATGCAAGGGTTTTTTTGTTCGTACAATCATATTTAACTTGTTAATCAACCTGTAATTGACCTAATTAGGTACCATTACTATATATATCAGCTCAAAATAATAGAAAAGGGGACTATAACACCCCTAACCCGTTTCTAACATCAGATTTGGGTTATAAAGTATTACAACACATAACAAAACAATTTACATTATTAAACCATTAATTTATTAAATTAAATAACAAGATTTGAATCTACATTTCATTCATAGCATAATCACCATTATGAGCTTTAAAACAAGCATATAGGACTTTAAAATGACTTTGAGAACATCTAGGGACCACTTTGAATTAAAATAGAAAACATGAAAAATTTTTAAAACATGGGTCACACGGTCGTGTGATAGAACCTAAGCCGTGTGGCTAAGGGACATGGCCATGTAGCTAAATCATGTACAATTCGAAATATGGGTCACACGATCGTGTCTTAGCCCGTGTGCCTGTCCGTGTGAGTGTTCGAAATATGGTCACACGGTCATGTTACAAATTGTGTACTGGACCATGTCAATCTTGCACCTAAAATTAACAAAACATATGACCATTGTGACGCCCCAAACCCGACCGGGATGGACCAGCCTGAATATGAAGCATTACATTAGTCACCAAAGTGACTCTCCAGCTAACAACCACCCGACGCACACCCTAACCTTATAACACCTCATTTATGACTGATTAACAATTATTTATTAATGTGGAAGCAATTTGTGAACCATTTTAAAACTTTTTCTAAGTATTTAATCCTAAGGGTATTTTGGTCATTTTACCAACTAAGGTTAAACTATCCCAATTTTATTTCTAAATAGTTACCAACCTTTTTTTAGTCAAATTATGCAAGTCTTAAAAATTTTCAGTTTAATTCGAGTTCATTTACTATGTCTAATTCAAGTTTTATTATTAGGGACTAAACCATAACTTTTACAAACTTTTAGTATATTTTTTGAATTAAAAATTAAGAGTGTTTCTACCAAATATTGAAAGTTACAAGTCTAATCCTAAAATATTACCAAGTTTCCGTATCATTAAAGGCTTTAATTAATCTAATCAAGTTTTAGGACTAAATTATAAATTAAACAAATTAGAATACTAGATTACAAAAACCAAAAGTCAAACCCCCAAAAACCTACACGCCCATGTGAAAAGACATACGCCCGTGTGCAAACCACTGCACCTATTTTTTCAAAAATTCGTTTTAATTACCCGATTTTACATATTTTACTTACTCATTAAACTTGAAATAGCTACAATTAATTACCATAAATATCCACACATCTCCAATTTAATTTATTTACAACATATATGCATCAAGTAATCAAAATTTAACTTCCAATTACACGTTTAGCAAACACCAATTAATTCACACAAGCTACATACCTTAGTCACAAGCAATCCACTCCATGGTAAGCTTCAATTAAATATTGTTAGTATAAAATACATGCTTCATACACCGTATTATCAACCATCGTATGAACACTCATCAACATACCATAAATCAAACATCAATTAGACATAAAATCATGTATTAAACAATTATAAACTCACCAAAATTAAAGTTTGAAATTTAATGTCCAATTTCCATTAAAAGTAAAATAACACTAGTCCCAAAAGCATCACAATGCCCCTATATAGTCTCTAAAGTAAATTTCTTAAGCCACTACCAAGCCTTATTCTTGATCGCCCCTACACTCGCTTCTTGACTCCTTACGCCTAGAAATTCTTTGCACGTAATGTAAGGGTGTGAGCTTAAAAAGCTCAATGGATGATAGTAAAAACATCAAGTAATTTTCACCCAATCATGCATAAATCAAAGCAATTAAGCATTAAATTTTCAGTCCCAACATGTTAACATTTCAACATAACATCATATGCTATTTCAAAAATTAAGAATCAATTTTTCCATGGCATGTAAAATCGTCTTTTAACACATAAACATTCAATTATATTGACACAATCAATCGATTAAATTGGCATAACACATCCATGGCAATAAGTAAATGTGTGATCATACATTGGATAAACAGATCTCTGAACTCCCACAAATCAAATACAGTCCTTTGAATTGAGTGAGCCGAAGCCACATGCTCCCCTATAGTGCCTCAAATAACCCGATAGTAGAGACTCAAGGTCAACACTCCCTTATCTACTCCAAACAAATCAATCCACCAAGAGCCATATGCTCACAATATCACAATTAATGGTGAGTACTCACAAATCCTATGGTATGCCAACTGTATCCAATGGATCCACCATGAAATGTTTCCAATATAATCATACATACAAGGCATAAATCTATTGTTTAATCACTTAATTTAAGATGTTAAAATGCAAGTAAAACTATCTTGCTAAGCAATTTTAACATCAATAAAATTAATCATAGAAAATATCATTTTCCCAATATTCATATACCAATTAGAACAACTTTATCTAATGTTCAATAAATCAACAATTGATGCTCCAAATATCAATTTATTCCATCCAATTTAATCATGCTAAAAGCATAATACACAACTTACCAAACCAATTGTCATTTTGCTCTTTTATAAAATAGAACATATTTTTGCAAATCCAACCATCCAATATGTAGTTAAGTCATTAGTAACACCAATTAAACCTTTTATTTAACACATAATCAGGCCAATTTACCAAATTTCCCTTAATATCACTCATCTCTACACTTAGCTCTTTAAGCAAAAATGTGTTCAAACAATCAAGTTTGAGCTTCAATTCTGATTTGCACGTTCCTCCTTTTGATGTGGATCTTTAACAGAGACAAAGTGTGCATTACAAACTAACAATAGCAACAAGAAACACAAAATTTAATAAAGTGTACGAATCTAAATAATTGCTTTAAACTACCTTACCAATGTTGCACAACTAAGCCGAAATATGTAATTCCTCAACTCAACTCTCTTTTCAGCACCTCAAACCACTTTTAATCTCCATTCCTAGTCCAATAACACGAATTCTAAGTTTTAATTTCATCATTTAATCCATTTCATAATTTTTAGGAAAAATCATCCATGTTCTTAATCAAATTAGAATTTCTCAAACTTGATCCATAAAACGTGTTTGATCTTTTGGTTTAAGATTAAAACCTCTTATTAGACCTATTTTGAGCTTAGACATCCATTAATATTTGGATTCCCACTCAAAATTAAAGATCCACCATTGTTGATCCTTAAGTTCAAGAAAGAAGAATTTAAAGTTCAAAATCCATTATAATCACTTTAATTAACAAATAATGATTGAAATCAACTTAAAAAACAAGTTTAGAGATGAGGATTACCTTCAATTGAACTCAAATCATTGATTTGGAAGTCTGAATCAAAATGCTTGAAGAAATTCGAATGACTTTTTTCCCAACTTTGAAAATTATTTCGAGAGATTTTAGAGAGAATTTTGGGAGAGAAAATGTTTAGATCTATTCCATGATATTTGGTTTATGAAAACAAGTAAAAAAAAAAAGAGAGAAAAAGCTCTCAATTTGGGTGAAATATGAGTGAAAGGTGAGGTAGTTGCAGAGTTTTTAAAACTAAAACCTCCCACCTCATTTTCAAATTTTGGAGAATTTGCCATCAGACCACTCCCCCTTTTCCCTTATTTTACAATTTGCTCATTTCCATCCAAAATTTTGACAATATGATTTATTTGTTATAAAACTTCTTACACATTTTTATTGTTTTTCAAATTAGTCCCATTTAATTAATATTTTAAATCATCCAATTAAACCCCCATTTTAAATTATTTTTAAATTCCAATTTAACCCAAAATATTTATTTTTACCCAAAAATTATTTAAAACCATAAAATTAAATTTTCTAAAAATATTTTTATTTTTTGGAATATTATTTACCGATTTTTAAATGAAATTAAGCTAACTAATTAAGAATATAAATCGTTAACTAACCCAATAAATTCCCAATTTTCACTCAGAACTGGGTAAACTTACTCGAAACTACTAGACCTATTTTCGAGGCCTTACAGCTGTGTGAATTGACCGTGTGTGGCACATGGCCATGTGACAGCCCGTGTCCCAGGCCATGTGCACCCAAAATAACTTCTAAAACAAACAATTTCATGCACCATTTCTTAAGAACCAAATCAAACCATTTCCAACTCTTTTCACGTATTCAAAACACGTCTAAACATACCAAAAACATGCAACCTATGTGCCTAACCAATAGGCCCACATTGGCACCACAATTTAAATACTATTCCAAATTCACATTGAATATGCATATATTCTTATTTTATAAACCAATAAACATATTTATTCATATATTTCTTTTACATCTAATGAAGCAAGCATCAAAAAAACTTTCATAATGCATAGAGAAAATGGTCAAAATAACTTATATAGACATACCATTGCCATCACACACCACATTCAACCATATTAATAAACTCATCTCATACTTCAATTGACACAAAACATAATCATAATGTTTATGACATATATATACCAAAATCCTATTTCATGCCACTTATAACCAAACCAAAGTGAACAGATAGTTACTGATAAAGTTGATGGGTAGTGTGATCTCCAAAGCCAATCCAATCGACAGGTTGCATCTGGCAATCTATGAGGAAGAAAAATCAATACAAGGTAAGCTTGCGTAAAGCTTAGTAAGTTCAAAATAAACTTTAACTTTAACTTACTGTAAATGATATATATTAAACATTTTACAAGATAATTCAATATCATGGTCGTGAGTTCCTTAATTACCTATATACAACATAAATCTCATAAAGTTCTTGAATTCATATATGAAACATATAACTTTATCATATTATCAAACATATACATGAAAAACACATTTGATACACAAACCAACCATCACATATTCATTTTACATTTTACATCTTTATTTCTAGTACTCATTTCAAATGTCCCTTTTCCAATATTTATATTCGCATAAATAATTTGTATAAACACTTCATAAAATCGTTTCATATATATAATTCCATATAAACATTTTGTATAACCATTTCATCTTACCATTTCATTTACACATTTAACTCATAATCATTCTGTATATCACATTTTGTTTCAATAGTTCATATAAACATATCATTCCCGAATCACTTACTTGAATTAAAAAATGTAAAAACTAAATAAATTAGATTAATCATACCTGTCAATCATTTACAAGACATGTATGTGATTATTATTGAAAATGGTTCATCATATGCTTCTTGTTCTAAAATAATTCAATCCAAACTAATTCATATTTGTATGTAAGTATCTACCTTTAATCACGTAATCATCAATATGAAAAATATCACAAAATAATTCTTGATACAATATTCAAATGGTATACATCAATATTTCAAAATTAAACCCACATTTTCATAGCCTGGTGAACTATAGCAACATGACCTGGATACTCAAGTAACTACACCACACCAAAGGCATCAAAGATGCATAACAGAGGCACCGAAGTGCAGAAAGAGGCACAAATGTGCAATCAAAGGCATCGAAGTGCAAACAGAGGCAAAAATGTGCAATTTGAGGCAGCAAAGTGCAAACAGAAGCACTGTACAAACAAGCGTTCTAACCCTATTGGCATGCCAATCGTATCCTAAACGTTTACTGCGTTCATATGAGCATTTTAATAAAATTTGTAACTTTCATAAATCAAGGTCACTTCCATGTTTTTCAATACACATGCTGTAAACAAATCATATTCAATTAGAAATTACATTTAACATATTCAACAAGTATTCAACAGTTTTCGTATAAATCCTTTCTCACATTGTACTCAGTTATAACATTTTGGTTCCCAACTCACAATTTAAACATCATATATAAACTTTAACTAATCATTATTAATCATTATGCATATAAATACGTGCATTTCTATACCCATGAACTTACCTAAACTGATTTTGAAACAAACACGACTCCAAGGACTAATCAACAATTATTTCTTTTTCCATATTTTCTAATGATTGATCTGTTTGTTGATCTATACATAATAATTTAATTCAATTATCCAATTCAAATACTTTAAAGTACTTAAATTCATGTAATTTACCATTTATAAAAATTTTACACTTTTACCCTAAACTTTCACCTTTTATTCAATTTAGTCCTCAAACCCGAAACTTCAAATTTAACAGAATTAAACTCAAATCATATTGACCTAATTTTCCATAGTCCCTATACAACCCAAATTTATTACATTTTCAAAAGAATTTCATGAAATTTTTACCATTTTAACAACTTCGTCCCAAAATACAAAATTAACAAAATTTACTTAATCAAAAAATCTTTAAAAATTTAATAGCTTCCAAATCTACAAATTTCTATACAAAAAATCTAAGATTCATCAATGGCAAGTTTTAAAATCTTTAACAGTTTTGAAAATGGAGGTACGAGTTACCTAGTTGCAACGATATAAAAAACATAAAAATTATGAGAAACTGATAAAAAATGACTTACCAATTGAAGCTTGAAGCTAGACATGAGCTAGGTCTCATTCTCCCCTTTTTGAATCGATTATAAGATGAAGAAGATGAATGAATTATGTTTTTCATTTCTTTTATTATTTTATTAACAAATTTAACATATATTATAATGTTTTATAATATATGAAACATCACTTTTTAACTAAATAATCCCCACTAACATAAGAAACACCATTAAAATGGAATATTTACCATTTAAAACCTTTAAAAATCTTTAATTATGCTCCTTAGTTAATAGAAATAAATAGAAATTAAATTCTGTAACTTTTACAATTTAGTCCTTTTCCTTAATTAACTATCTAAATAATAAAATTTCTTAACCAAACCTTCACATACGAAATAATAACTCCGTAAATATTTAATAAAAATATTTATGGCCTCGATTTACAAAAATAAGGTCTCGATACCTGATTTTCGAACACCACTTATCTTACGGAACAATCCACTATTCTAAACTATTTGTTCCATAAGTTAAAATTTATCTAATCAAAATTCAATATAAAACTATAATCGACTTGTATGAATTAAAAAATAGTTATTACGAACTTATTCGTCGAATTTGTCGTCTCAAAACCATTATTTCCAACAACATTTGAAAATGAACTATTACAGGGACTTCTAATGATTTTTCTATAGAATTATTTACGCAAATTTTAGTTTAGATTAGGTTTTTTACTTCAATTTTTTCTTTGTTGAATGTTTTCTATTTTGAAGTTGAGATGATTACGAGCAGAGATTATTTCGAAAATGCGCTTTTATAGTGATTAATCCATAAGCATTTTTTTCCCTATTCTATTTATTTCTCTTTCTTTACTTTTATTAATTGAATGTTTACACTTGTGTTTTTATACATATCTCACGTTAATTGACTGTTTAACTGATTAATCGATTAAGTAAATAATTATTTGAAGTTGGGTATTTATTCAGGTTTGCTAAAGAACTTAGTATACTAGGATTGAAGACCCTAGTAAAACATCTAGACAGATAAGACCAAAAGGGTATCCTATTGAGTAAGCCTTTAGTAGACTTGTGTAAGCGATGAGACCAAAAGGGTATCTATTTGCCTAAAGAGACCGAAATGGTATCTTCAGTAGTAACACTTAGTGGAGATAAGACTGAATGGGTATTCCTAGTTAAGATTAGTAGATAATTCAATTAAGTGTTGTTATGAAATTAACTAATAATAGGTGAGTCATCTGATTTTAGGCTAAGTAGCTCACATTATTGAAACTAGGAATAGGGAGTCCGATAATTTAACTTAGCTTTAGTTTAGATTAATTATTTTTATTATTATCTTAATTCGAAATCTACACTACTAATTCGTGACTCAACTATGTTAGTAATTACTTTCAAGTAATTAAGTTAGTAATAATTTTCTCCAATATAACAATCCCTTAGGTATGATCCTTGAAATACTTTCCATATATTTTGTTGTAAACTCACTATATTACAATTTGAGTTGTTCGCCTATAGATACCTCACTTCAATTATTTATCTAATTTGCATATTTATAAGCCCTCACACATGCACGTTGGAGTGCAGTCGGACATGCATAACGAGAAGAAGCAAGCTAATTCCAAGATTAGAGACTCCGACAAACTAGTATGGCCAAACCATTCCTGACAGCTCCACCCAAAATGTAGAGAGAACTAAAAATTCTTTTCTCAAATCTTTCAGAAATATTGACGAAAGACATGACATGATTGAGTACTCCACGACCTCAGGCTACATTTGTAGCTAGCATAAGAAGTGTTCGTAATGTGGATAGATCAGTTTGCGAGCATTGTGGGAGAATCTATGTGGGAGACTGTAGGATGGAAAGTGGAGCTTGTGTAACACCCCTCACCCGTATTCAACACCGGAATAGGGTTACGGAGAATTATCGGCTTATAATACATTTAATCATACTCTTCTCATACATTCGATCATTACATACAATTATCATTCAATCTCAAACAATTTATCCCTTATACGAGCCTACGAGACCCTAAACATGCTTTAAGAGTGGTTCGAGACTAAACCGATAACTCAAGAAACTTTCACAAAACTTTAATTTTTTTCTCAAAATAGGAGACACACGCCCGTGTGGATAGGCTGTGTGTCTCACACGACCACCAGACACGCCTGTGTCATGAGACATGTGGAAAATCAAAATGGGAGCACAAGGCCTTGTCCCAACCTGTGTCTGACCTCGTGTATCTCTCTGACTTGGGTCACAAGGCCAACACACACGCCCATGTGGGTAGCTCGTGTGCCCTAAAAATGGCCATACACGCCCGTATGCTAGGCCATGTGATAGGCCATGCCAGACCTGTAGGGTATACTAACTTATGCCACACAGCCAAGTCACACCCTCGTATGTGAGGCCGTGTGGAGCATACTGACTTGGTCTCAAATTCATCACTAGAGGAAACAGGGCCGTGTAACATGATCGTGTGTCACACACGGTTGAGACACACGCCCGTGGCTCTATCGGTGTGGACAAAAATAGGATACTTACTAAGCCATTCTGCCACCCATTTTGCACATACCTATACAAGCTCAAGTGGTTCCATTTCAAGACACAAATAAGCATCCAAATATCATCAACCAATATTCAATTCATACCATATCATTATCAACAATACAAGTCACAAATATGCCACAATTTTCCGTCTAATTACATACCTAATTCACATATACAATTCAAATTAACTATACCATTCCAAACATGCATTATCATTCACCAATTCACAAACACATAGCTTCCCAAATTATCAACCCTTTTAGCAATCAAATTACCTAATATCATTAAGCATTATAATTTCAATTTCAATCACACAATATAGGTCAATTACCAAACTTAAAATAGAACCATTTGCACATTTATAAACATCATCAAATTCATCATCACAAGCCAATTCAAATGGCCAAAATACATTTTCATCAAACATACCAGAAAGGCTCAAGCCTATACATGTCATATACCATATTTACACAACTTCAAAAGTATCAAAAATAGATGTCCGATAGTGCGATGAAGTCTCTGAGGATCCCCGAATCCAAACTAGTTTCAAAATACTATAAAACATAGAAAAATAGACAAAGTAAGCTATAAAGCTTAGTAAGTTTGTATGTAAATATGAAATAATCTCATCATTCATTAGCATTTCAAAATAGATAACATAAATAGCATTTAAAGCATCAATTAATAAGTTAACATAAAGTTTAACCACATAATAACTCATAAGTCCTCAACTTCTTTTAACTCATTACTTGAATAGTTTTCTGTATGTACTTGTACCGATACATATCTATTTCTCACTAATTCTCTTACCAAACCACTCTGACTTATAAATGTTTACGGTATGAGTACATCAATTTTTTGATGACATAGTCCAACTATGGTCTTTCACATACATTTCCATGGCCCTACCATGGTCTTACATTCACATGCCATAACCTGGTTATGGTATTATTTTCTGATTTCCATAGCCTAGCTATGGTCTTATTCTACAACTCGTCTTATTTCAACCGTACATTTAATTTAAGATCTCCAAATTTAACTAATAGAATAAATACAATCTCAATTCCATCCATCAATTAAATAAATACATATTTAAGTTCAATTATACGAACTTACCTCGTGTACGGAAATGATGAAATTGATTGACTATTCAATTACTTTGGATTTTCCCCGATCTAAGTTCAAATTCCTCTTTTCTTGATCTATAAGTAATCAAAATCATCTTATTTATTCCTCTATTTATTCAATTCAATCCAAAATATACATTTGAACTATTTTACACATTAGCCCCTAAACTTTCACGTTTTTACAATTTAGTCCTTAATACACAAAATCACAAATTCATGAAATTCAAGACTAACCCATGCTAGCCGAATTACCATTATACCCCTAACAGCCCATTTTTTTCATTTATTTCACATTTTAACTAAAAGTTTCAACATTTCTCAATTTAATCCTTATTTTGCATTTTCACTAAAAATCACTTAACAAAACTTGTATATCTATCAACAAGCATTCACAATCTATCAAGAAGCTTCAAAATACACATGTATTCATCAATGACATCATTCAAAATCTTTAACAATTTTGCAAAACAATCCTTGGGCTAGCTAGTACTAGATGCAACGATCAAAAAAACATAAAAATCATTAAAAGCGGAGCAAAAACAGACTTACAATTGAACCTTGAAGTAGCCGAATGATTCAAACCCTAAAATGGCTTTTTTCCTCCTTCAAAATTGGCAATAAGAAGATGAATGGCTTAAATAATTAACCTTTATTTATTAATTTACACTTTTAACCTTAAATAATAAGCATCAAAATACTTTAATAAATTTCCATGTATGTCCATTCATGCTATTAATGGTCTAATTACAACATAAGGACCTTTACTTTAAGTTTCTGTAACTATTAGATACTTTTAGCTAATAGAACTTGTAACACCCTGATTTTGGGCCTAGTCGGAACAGTGGGTTCGGGACCACAAATCCAACGATGAAAATTTTATTTTTTATTATATTTTTATGGTCTACGATTTCACGGAATAATTTTGTGAAAATTTTGTTCGAAAATTTTGACATTTGGGCACTTAATTTAGTCAAAAGGACTAAATCACAAAAAGTGCAAAAGTTGAGTTCTACATACTAGAGGCGTCCAGTTGTTATGAAATTTTAAGTTGAGGGACCTTAAATGGTAATTAGAGCATTGGTTAATTTCTGGAAAAAAATAGACATGAAATGGGTGTAATAAAATATTTTTTTAAGTTAGGGGTATTTTGGTAAACTAATAATTAAAAGAATTAAAAAGGGAAATAAGCCAAATTAGCTATCATCTTCTTCATTCAACCATTTTTACCAACAGCAGCCATGGTTAAGGTTTGTTCAAACTCCCAAGCTCGATTGTAAGTGCTCGCTATCCCCGTTTTTAAAGTTCTTTACATTTTTGAAATCCCGGTAACTTGGTTAAACTTATTCTAGAAATAATTTAACCTAGGGTTTATATTTGGAAAAATATCCATAGGTAAAATGTGTTTATTTTGATGTTTTATGGTAGAATATGAAGCTTGAAATTGTGTTAAACAATTTTTACTAAACGATTTTACGTGAAAACGAGTAAAATGACATAATCGGTAAAAATACCTAATGTTCATAAGTGCATGTTAGAGTGCAATTTGATGTTGCTATAGAAGGGAAAAAATGATCAAAATGTCATAAAACATAAGGAAATAGGATGAAGTTTAATTTATGAGCCTAAGGACAAAAATGTAATTTTGACAAAGTTTAAGGGCAAAATTGTAATTTTTCCAAAATATGATTTTGGGTTAATTTGAATAATGTGAATCCTAATTAGACTATATTTGAAATGATAGAGCAAGGAAAAATCAAAATTCAGGCTAAAATCGGAAAATATCAGGTTGTGGACAAAATGGTAAAAATGGTCATTTTCGCATACGAGATAAGTTCATATGACTTTTAATAATGCAATGTGTAATTTAATGATATTGCCTTGATATTAAATGAGATGTAAGTTCATGTGTAAATGTTGGTAACATAATTGTCATTTTAAGTAATTTAATGTTATTTATATGATATGATTATTATTATGAAATATTATGCTTTGTGTTTACTATTGAGTAATATACAAATTATGTGAGCTACTTGATAAATATGAAATGCTACCAAGTATCGATTCCAACATTCTGTGGAAGACGGTAAAGATGTGTGATCAAGGAAAATCCTTTTGAACCTTAGGACTAGATTAGGATACAAGTGACATGTCACTAGGATATTTGAGTTCCGAACTCGTTGAGTTGAGTCCGAGTTCGTGAGATGTAACTAGGCATCCGAACTCGTTGAGTTGAGTCCGAGTTCACTTATGGATGTGCACACCCGAGCTCATTTAGTTGAGTCCGAGTTCACTTATGGGTGGGTTACATGGTAGTTTGGCTACACATATATTTCGCAGGCTATTGAGTTTGTCTAGCTGTGGGCATGGCACTTATGTGCATGCATTCCGTGTATCCGATTATATTTCGAGTGTTCAATGGGTAATTTGGTGAAAAGTATTCATTGATGATTCCAATGAGATAAGCCATTGGTGAGTATGTCTTTGAGTTATGTTACAAGTTGTACAGGTATGTACACTAAACTTATGTGTGATGCCTTGACATGTGATGATCTATGATGTATATAGTATTTGGTGAATATTATGAAAATAACATTATTAGGAATAAGTCCTTGATACTTGATGACATTGAGATTATGTATTTATGCTTATGAAGTATAATTATGTGTTCTTACCATTATGAATGAAATGATATTGTATGGATTTGGTGAATAATAGTAATGAATGAGTAAATTTAGCATTGGCAGTTTCGGGTTACTGTAGTGGTGCAACTTTGGAAATTCACCATAAATTGTGGAAATTGAATTAGGGACTGAATAAAATATGAGGTTAAATCCCGATGAGTCTAGTTTCATATAGAAGAAACGGTATATGCAATCAAAATTTATATTATGAGATATTTAAATTGTTGTGAGACAGAGTCTGAATGACTTCGTGATCCCTTGTTTCGATTTGAGAAAATCATTAAGAATTGTATAAAAATAATTATGGGTCGTAATTCATATTATTAAATCCCTAATGATTCTATTCTCTATAAAGATAAATTATAGCATTATCTGAATTCTGTACTATGAGCAAAATAATTTTTAGTGAAGAGAGGTGAGAACTGTTGGACAGAAAAATAGGGGAAATTTTAATGAATAAACTGTACTAATTGGCTAAACCAAAAATTCTGGAAATTTTATGGGAGAAAGGTATATGAGTATAATTTCAAGGAAAGTTAATGAAACTTAATTTGGAGTCTTGTAGCTCCAGATATAAATGAATTAGTAACTGTAACTCGGTAAAACCGCTTAACTTGAACAAGAGTAAATTGTACAATTATGATGTTTTACCTTAAAAAAATGTGGGTAATTGCTTATTAACTTCATATGGACTTACTAAGTGTAAAGCTTACCCCTTCTCTCTACTTCTTCAGTTTTGGCAGGTCGGCTTGGGGTTGGAGATCGTCGGAGGCAAAATCACACTATTAAGATATCATTTTTGGGAGAATTAATTCAAATATTAGAAATATCAAGTGAGTGGCATGTATAGGAAGTTGGTTTGTGTGATATGTATTATTATTATGACTTTGACCATACGTATCGATTTTCATTGAGTTATCGTATATGATCATGAGATGTGGTCCTTATCCATTATGGTTTGTAAGTTTAATTAATCATGCCATGTCGTATGTTTTGATGTGATGATATAGTTAGCTTTGTTTGTTATGCATGATTGGTAATACATTAAGTAAGTTAAATGCAGGCCAGTGGATCATGAATTAAATGGAAATGAGTGATGTTGCCTTGAATATGGATGTTTAATGGACAATTTGGTAACTACATTATGATGGTATAAAATGAGAATAAGATTTAGCATGTCTAGTTCTAGTTAATGTAAGAATGTATATTATATACAGGATGGTAAGTAAATATGTTTAAAGTGAATGACATGTTATTACATGATTATGGATGTGTAAGTGCTCATTTATGCCACGTTATATATCTTTAAATATGAGTCTATGCATGTGTTCGAAAAGTTTTGAATTAAATGAAATTTTATGGCCCGGTTTTTGTCTATGTGTATGGTTAAGTCTGGTAATGCCTCGTACCCTGTTCCGGCCTTGGATACGGGTAATGTAAAACCCCGCACCCAAGACCGCTGCCGGAGTCGGACACGAGGGGTTAACGGCTTAAATCACTCATTTTCACAGTCCATTTTAAAAATTTCTAGGCAGTTGGCTAACTGCGTCACTGTCACTTTAAAAATCATATCTTGAGTTCCAAAACTTGAAAATCAGTTTCGTAATTTTTCCCTGAAACTAGACTCATATGTCCATCTACAGATTTTTGTCTAGAATTTTTGGTTGGGCCAATTAGTACAGTTTATTAGTTAAAGTCTCCCCTGTTACAGGGTACGACTACACTGACCTTCATGCATTACGACCTGGATATCTCCCTGTACAGGGCTTCAATACTGATGCCGTCCTTTTTCTATAGAAACTAGACTCAAAAAGGAATCTATACATATATGGCATGACTTCTAAATGTCTCTGGTTAATTTATAATTAATTTCCAAAGTTAGATCAAGGGATCCAGAAACCGTTCTGGCCCTGTCTCACGAAAACTTTAACATCTCATAATATACTGTTCATATTAACGTTTCGTTACTTTCCTATGAAAATAGATTCATCAAGGTTCAATTACATAATTTATTCACTATTTAATTCCATTCCTACTATTTTTAGTGATTTTTCACATCCACATCACTACTGCTGCCAGCATCTATTTTTAAGGTAAACTTTACCTATTTCATGATCCTTCATGGATCAACTAGAGTTTGTCATACATATATCAAAAGTGATCATGATTAACCATTCCCATGGCTAACCGTTGCCAACATTTCCATACCTCTCGACGGACAACATACAAAACGATTATAATGCTATGATCAAAGTATATTTAAGCCATTTTCGCATGGCTATCCAAATTTACACAATACCGAAGGGTTCAAGACCAACAACAAAAGGGTGGTCCTATACATGCCATTTCAAAGTTCAACCAAAAGTATACCAAAAGGAGCTTTGATAGTGGGGGCGACTTCGACTTCAAAATCCCGAGTCCGATAGCTGAAGAACCAAAATCTATAAAACAGAGAATCAAAGAAACGGAGTAAGCATTAAATGCTTAGTAAGTTTTGAGCAAAGAATTTAGACACAACCAAAGTATAGCATTCATGTAGCTAAACAGATAATTTCATATGCACAAATTTTCAATATCATACTTACTTCACATTACCAACCCTTATATTCATACACAAAGATCAACTTAGCCAAAGGCCGGTAGCTCATTTATCAACTGAGCGAATACTTATTTGTAAGGGCTCAACTAATTCAAAGCACATACGAAACATACCTCAATGTTGGGATGTTACAAGCGTATTAACTGAAATTTTTACAGCAAGATCGTTCATTCTCGAATCACGTACCTTCGGAATTTAACCGGATATAGCTACTCGTTCAAATGCCTTCGGGACATAGCCCGGTTATAGTAACTTGCACAAATGCCTTCGGGGCTTAACCCAGATTTAGTAACTCGCACCAATGCCTTCGGGCTTAGCCCGGAATTAGTAACTCGCACAAATGCCTTCGGATCTTAGTCCGGATATGGTCACTTAGCACAAAGCCTTCGGGACTTAGCCCGGACATCATTCGAATAACCATGCACATTTAACAATAAATCATGACACATTCGTATTTCATTTTCATTAGCAAAACTCAAACACAAGACACTTATCACTCTTGCAATTTCGGCTCAATAGCCACACACAAAGAGCATGATTTTGATTTGCTTAAAACATGATCTAATTAAATCATAATTTAAGCTCTATTACTCAAGAACTTACCTCGGATGTTGTCGAACGATTTCGATGGCTATTCGACCACTTTTTCCTTCCCTTTATCGGATTTAGATCCCCTTTGCTCTTGAGCTTAATTAAACAAATAAATTGATTTAATCATTTGAGCATCGAAAAGAGGAACACAAGGCACTTAGCCCATATTTATACATTAGACATTAAAGTCACATACATGTGAAATCATGCATCAACTCAACATATTAACCCACACTCCCTTTTAGCCGATTGTCCTAACCAAGATAAAGGAATCAATATGCTTGCCTCTAACCGAATGCATGCAACACTAATCTTCTCATGTGGCCGAGTATGCATGTATATGTTGAGGCCAATTATATGCTTAATACTTCCCACAAGTATGGTTACTTGTATTGGTTATATACCGTTTCGTTTCAAATTCAAAACTCGGCTAATACGCATTTATACACTAGTAATCAAATACTAACATTTTGCATTTTATCTTACTACCATTTCACATCTACTTTCTACCATAGCCGAATGCATCAAGACACCATTTACCCTTGCAAGGCATAAATTTCATCATCAAAACTAACAAGCTTATAATCCCATGACCGAAACCTCTAACAACACCAATTAAAATACTTCATGGGTTTGAGGTAAAACCAAGAAAGAAACTCATGAATATCGAGATATAAGCACTAACATTGTTCATCTAGATTTAGCATGACACAACATCCATCACCCTTATATTTACCATAGCCAAAAACCTTACTCATTCCAAAAATTCAAATCTCAACTTGGTCACAAAAATAACTTGATATCTCACCAACACAACATCAACACCAAGCAAGAATGATGCATCCATGGCCGAGTGTCATTTCCATCACATAGCAAGATTTAGACCATGGGCTAGGTAGAACTCAAGCTAACAACTAAAACATGCATGCATCTCATGGATCATCATCAAACATACCTTAGCCTAGTTACATGCATGGCCGAACCTCTTCAACCTTTCTTCTTCCTTCCTCCTTAAAATTTTCGGCCAAGGATGAACCAAAGGATGAACACTTTTTTTTTTGTTTTTCTTTCCTTCAACTCACGGCAATGGGGGGGACAATCACACACATCCTTTCTTTTTTTTTTGTTTCTCATCCTACTAACACTAATATTTTATTGCCCATGCTCTTTATTTTATTAATCCTTACATAATGCATTACCCCAACATGTTTATGACATGTTTTTAGCCATAACATCTTGTCCACCCATGCTCATGGCCGGCCACTACATATTAGGGGGAAAAATTGACATGCAAGTCCTCCTTTTTGATTACATGCACTATTAGGTCCTTGTAGATTAGCCTATCACATTTCAAAAATTTCACCCATAAGTCCTTTTGACTAAATTCACATGCAATTTACTAAATCGAAGCCTAAAACTTTCACACATTCATAATCACATATTTTAGACAATAAATATCACATTCAAATAATTTGGTGGCTCGGTTTAGCGGTCCCGAAACCGCTTTCCGACTAGGGTCACTTTAGGACTGTCACAGGTAAGGGGTGTTACAGAACTCCACTTTTACTCTTTACGCGATTTAGTCTTTTTTATCAAATTAACCATTCAAACGATAAAATTTCTTAACGAAATTTTAATACAATGACTCAATCATGCTGTAAACATTAAAATAATAATAAAATAAATATTTTGACTTAAAATTTGTGGTCCCAAAACCATTGTTCCAGTTTAACTAAAAACGGGCTTTTACAACTCTCCCCCTTAGAGATTTTCCTCCCCGAAAATCTTACCAGTTAATAAATTAGAGTATTATTTTCTCATAGCTTCTTCGGGCTTCCACATAGCCTCTTCAACACCATGACGATGCCATAATACTTTTACTAAAGCTATGTGTTTATTTCTCAGCTCTTTGATCTCTTGACCTAAAATTCTGATCGATTCTTCGTTGTATGTCATATCAAGTTGAATTTCAATCTCTGACGAAGAAATCACATGTGATGGATCATATTTATATCGATGTAACATCGAAACATGAAACACATTATGGATTTTCTCTAGCTCAATCAGTAATGTTAGCCGATATGCCACTGGCCCTATTTGTTCAATAATCTCATACAGCCCGATGAATCGTGAACTCAATTTGCCTTTGCAACCAAAACGAAGTATTTTCTTCCACAGAGATACCTTCAAGAACACTTTGTCACTGATCTGAAATTCTATGTCTTTTCGTTTCAAATTCGCGTATGATTTCTATCGATCTGGAGCTACTTTTAGACTATCACGAATTACTTTCTGTTTATCTTTAGTCTCCCGAATCAAATCAAACCTGTGAATTTGTTTCTCACCAAGATCGGTACAATACAATGGAGTTCGGTATTTGCAACCATACAAAGTTTCGTACGGTGCCATCTTTATGCTCGATTGAAAACTATTATTATACGCAAATTCAACTAGCAGAAAATATTTCTCCCAATTGCCTTCAAACTCTAAAACACAACATCTGAGCATATCTTCAAGAATTTGAATTACTCTTTCAGACTGACCATTAGTTTGTGGATGAAAAGCTATACTGAAATTCAACTTCGTACCCAGAGCTTCTTGCAATTTCTTCCAAAACTGCGACGTAAATCTTGAATCTCTATCCAAAATAATCGAAACTAGCATCCCGTGTAATCTAACGATTTCAGAAATATACAACTCAGCCAATTTATCCAGTGAAAAATTAATACATACCGTGATGAAATGTGTTGATTTTGTTAATCCCGATATGAAATCCATCATAATTCTGTCCCATTTCCACTCTGGTATCATCACAGGCTGAAGAAAACCTGAAGGCACTTGATGCTCAGCTTTCACTTGCTGACAAATCAAATACTTTGATAGAAACTCAGAAATGTCTCGTTTCATACTCGACCACCAATACGACTTCTTCAAATTATTGAACATTTTGTTACTTCCAGGGTGAACAGATAGGCATCCACTATGCGCTTCATGCAAAATTTTCTGAATAAGCTCAGAATTTCTTGGTCCACAGATTCTATTTTGGAACATTAAATAATCATAGGCTCTAATTTGGTACTCTGAATCACTAGTCAACACACTTTGAACTCTTTTAGCTTGCAATTCACTATCACATATTTGAGCTTCGCAAATTTACTAAAAAAATAATAGTCTCGCTTTCATCTCAGCTACAATCAAACCGTCATCAGAAAAAGCTAATTGTGTATTCATCGCATGCAAAGAAAATAATAACTTTCTACTTAAAGCATCAGCAATGACGTTCGCTTTCCCAGGATGATAATCAATTACTAGCTTATAGTCTTTCAGTAATTCAAGCCATCTTCATTGTCACAAGTTCAAGTCTTTTTGAGTCATTAAATATTTTAAGCTCTTGTGATCTGTATAGATGTGGCATTTCTCACCAAACAAGTGATGTCTCCAAATCTTTAATGCGAACACAATAGCGGCTAACTCTAAATCGTGCATTGGGTAATTCTTTTCATGTGACTTCAACTATCTAGAAGCATAAGCTATTACTTTTCCTTCCTGCATCAATACACAACCCAGTCTGTTCAACGACACATCACTAAAAATTACAAATTCTTTACCCAACTTAGGCTGTACTAACTCAGGCTATACTAACGCTGGTGCCTCAGTCAATAATGTTTTCAACTATTTAAAACTTTGCTGACACTTCTCAGACCATTCGAACTTTACATCTTTCTGAAGTAATCGAGTCAGCGATGTTGCAATCATAGAGAATTCATAAAACGTCGATAATAGCCAGCTAGCCCCAGAAAGCTTCAAACTTCAGATACATTTCTCGGAGGTTTCCAATCTATAATTGCAGAAATCTTGCTCGGGTCAACTCTAATACCTTCAGCTGAAATGATATGCCCTAGAAATCCAACCTCTTGGAGCCAAAACTTACATTTACTGAACTTTGCTAACAATTGATCATCTCTCAAGGTTTGCAATACAATTCTCAAGTGCCCAGCATGCTCAAACTCATCTCGAGAATAGATTAGAATGTCATCAATAAACACAACAAAAAATATGTCTAAATACGGTCTAAATATCTGCTTCATCAAATCCAAAAAAATGGCAGGAGCATTAGTTAATCCAAAAGGCATAACAAGGAATTCATAATGTCTGTACCTCGTTCTGAATGTTGTCTTCAGCACATCAGCATCTTTAACTCGCAACTGATAATAACTAGATCTTAAATGAATATTTGAAAACACTGTTGCACCTTTCAACTGATCAAAACACTGTTACACCTTTCAACTGATCAAACAAATCGTCTATTCTCGGCAATGGATACTTATTCTTAATTGTCACTTTGTTAAGCTGTCAGTAATATATACACATTCTCATAGAACCATCATTTTTCTTTACAAACAACACTGGTGCACCCTAGGGCGAGAAACTCGGTTGTGGGAATCCTCTATCAGTTAATTCTTACAACTGAGCTTTCAACTCTTTTAACTCTATCAGAGTCATTTTGTACGGAGCTATCGATATCGGTGAAGTTCTCGGTACTAAATCAATAGGAAATTCAACCTTTCTGATCGGTGGCAAACCTGGTAATGCTTTTGAAAACACATTTAGATACTCGCAAACAATTGGTACTGATTCAATCTTTGATTCTGACCATTTTGTATCAAGTACATATGCAAGATATATGTTGCATCCCTTTTTCACATATTTCTGAGCTAACATCGATGAAATTACAGCTGGTAAACCACTTAGATCATTTGATTCGATTCGAAGAGTCTCATTATTCTGACATTTCAACTCAATTGTCTTTCGTCTATAATTTACTACTGCATCATGCAATGTCAACCAGTCCATACCCAGAATTACATCAAACTCATCAAACGACAACAACATCAAATCAGCCAGAAAATAGCAACCCCGAGTCATTAACAGACAATTCTTTCAAACTTTGTCCACCAGGACATATTTACCTAAGGGGTTCGACACTTTTATAAAAAAACTCAGTAAAACCAACAAGTAAATTCTTACTAGACACTAAGTTCTCACATATATATGAATAATTGATCCGGGGTCTATCAATGCAACTATATCAATGTCATAAAGAGAGAATGTACTGGTAATAACATCTAGAGGTGACGCTTCTTCGTGAGCACGAATAACATAAGTTCTGGTAGGTGCTCTAGCTTCAAATCTTACAGTAGTACCTCGTGTTGCACCTCTACTACCACTTACATTTCCAACATTACAGGATGGTCTTCCTCTCGCAGTCTTGTTGCTTGATCTTGCATTCTGAGATTTATCTTTCTCATCTAACTTAGGACAATCTCGAATAAAATGTTCTTGTGAGCCACATAAAAAACAAGCTTTGTCATTCATTCTACACTCTCCAAAATGTCATTTTCCACATCATCCACTTTTAGGTTTATTTGGTCTAGCATTATCCACACTTGCCATTGACATAGCTGGAGTTTTTGAACTCATAAATTGCTTCCCACTATCTCAATTAGAGTACTCCATCGATGCATTTGATAGACTATAAACATGTTGTGATTTCTTGGATAAAGAGTGATAGGGTTTATTCATCAATCTCTTTCTTGAATTTCTAGCTTCAGAATTAGCCTTTCTCTTTTCCTTGCCCAGTTCTTCAGCTTTTCAAGCACGATCGACAAGTACCACGAGCTTTTTCAACTCTAGAATTCCAACTAGTAATCAGATATCTTCATTCAATCTATATTCAAATCTTTTGCGCATAATAGCTTACGTTGAAACACATTCTCGGGCATATTTACTGAGCCTCACGAATTCTCGTTCATATTTTGTCACGAATAGACGACCCTATTTTAATTCTAAAAACGCCTTGGATATCTGATCAATGAACCTCTGGCTGATATATTTCTTTCTGAACTCAGATTGAAAGAAATCCCATGTAACCCTTTCTTTCAGTACCACTAATGTCAGAGTATTCCATTATTGATATGTAGTGTTTCTCAACAAGGATACATCACATTTAATGCAGTCTTTGGGTGTGCACGACAACTCATCATATACTCTGATTGTATTTTCAAGCCAGAATTTAGCTCTCTCGGGGTCATCGTCAATTGTAGCCCTAAAATCTTCCCTCATGCTTACAAATTTTATCAACTAATGTCTTGTTCAATCGTATAGGATCCATAACTTGCGGAACACGGGGATTGGTTGAGGAATTGGCAGGGGTGGAGGTTGTTGGGCAGCCATATTTTTCCAAATATATTGAGTGGACCACTCGTTCATCATTTGGAAAAAGGCTTCTTTAGCCTCACCTCTGTGACTACTCGACATGGGTTTAGATTCAAAAGGCACTGTCCTTTGGGCGGGAGTTGGCGCATTACTCTCAACATTATCTGCTACAGCTTGTTCGGGATCCATTACTATATGAAAACATATAATGTCAGGATTCATCACACTATCACAAATTATATATATATAGCATGTATAGCTAGACTCTCACACACGCTACGTTAGTCCTAGAATCAACTAAATCGTAGCTCTGATACTAATAAATGTAACACCCCTCACCCATATTCAACACCAGAATAGGGTTAGAAGAATTACCGACTTACAATACATTTAAAGATACTTTTCTCATACATTCGATCATTACATACAATCATCATTCAATCTCAAACAATTTATCCCTTATACGAGACTACGAGGCCCTAAACATGCTTTGGGAGTGGTTCAGGACTAAACTGATAACTAAAGAAACTTTCACAAAACTTTGAAAATATTTCTCAAAATAGGGGACATATGCCTATATGGACATTCGAAATGGGAGCACACGGCCGTGTCCCAGCCCGTGTCTGACCCCGTGTAACTCTTTGACTTGGGTCACATGAGCAACACACACGCCCGTGTGGCTAGCCCATGTGCCAGGCCGTGCCAAACCTGTAGAGTATACTGGCTTATGCCACAGGCCAAGTCACACGCTCATGTGTGAGGCTGTGTGGAGCATACTGATTTGGTTTCAAATTCATCACGAGGGGACACACAGCTGTGTAACATGATCGTGTGTCACACACGGTTGAGACGCACACCCGTGTCTCTATCCGTGTGGACAAAAATAGGCTATTTACCAAGCCATTTTGCCACCCATTTTGCACATATCTGTACAAGCTCAAATAGTTACATTTCAAGACACAAATAAGCATCCAAATATCATCAACCAATAATCAATTCATACCATTTCATTATCAAAAATACAAGTCAAAAATATGTCGAAAGCTATGTGCTTGTGAATTGGTCAATTCACTATACCATTCCAAACATGCACTATCATTGACCAATTCACAAGCACATAGCTTCCCAAATTATCAACCCTTTTATCAATCAAATTACCTAATATAATAAAGCATTATAATTTCAACTTCAATCATACAATATAGGTCAATTACCAAACTTAAAATAGAACCATTTGCACAATTATAAACATCATCAAATTCATCATTAGAAGCCAATTCAAATGGCCAAAATACATTTTCATCAAACATATCAAAAAGACTCAAGGCTATACATGCCATATACCATATTTACACAACTTCAAAAGTACCAAAAATAGATGTCCGATAGTGCGATGAAGTCTCTGACGATCCCCAAATCCAAACTAGCTTCGAAATACTATAAAACATAGAAAAATAGACAAAGTAAGCTATAAAGCTTAGTAAGTTCGTATGTAAATATGAAATAATCTCATCATTCATTAGCATTTCAAAATAGATAACATAAATAGCATTTAAAGCATCAATTAATAAGTTAACATAAAGTTTAACCACATAATAACTCATAAGTCCTCAACTTCTTTTAACTCATTACTTGAATAGTTTTCTGTATGTACTTGTACCGATACATATCTATTTCTCACTAATTCTCTTACCAAACCACTCTGACTTATAAATGTTTACGGTATGAGTACATCAATTTTTTGATGACATAGTCCAACTATGGTCTTTCACATACATTTCCATGGCCCTACCATGGCGAAATTATTTCTACTGTTATTTTATGTGTTATAGCATGATTATATAGTGCATGAAAATTTTGGTGAAATAATTTTAGCCTTTCCATGCTTAATTGTGAAAAAGGACTAAATCGCATAAAGGGCAAAGTTTTGTTTTGCTAGCTAATTATGTTAAATAGCTAGAGAACCAAAATTTGGGGTGTTGAAAGTGAAAATAGACCCTCAAAAAGGTGCTTGGCCGGCCATAGAGAGAAAGAAAGTAGAAATGTCAAAATTTGGTGTGGTTGGAAACTTAATTTTGACTAGAAATAGAATAAAATAAAATAAAAGGTATCATCTTTTTATCTTTCTTATTCCCCACCAAAAATGGTAGCCAAAAAGGGGGTTTTAAGAGCTTAAGCTTTCAGCCACTTAGTTCTCTTGCAAGTAAGTGCTTTTGATGACTTTTTTTGATGATTTTTACACTTTTGGGACCCTTGTAGCATGAGCTAGCTAATGGGGGGACTATTTTACAAAATATTTGAAAGTCTAGGGTTTTTCCATGAGAGCATTTATGTTGTTTGCTAAATTTTTATGGAAGAAAATGAGTCTTGGTTGTGTAATAAACAAATTTTATGCTATTTTGTATAGTTGTAAAATAAGTTGTAAATGTGTGAAGTAATTGAAATTGTGAGTTGCTATAGTTATAAAAAGAATTCAAGTAGGCTTGGTAAAGGAGGAAATTCAATAAAAATTGATTTACGAGCCTAACGGTAAAATCATAATTTTTGTAAATTTTAAGGGCAAAACAGTAATTTTACCAAATTATGAATTATAGAATGTTTTAATTAATGTAATAATTAAATGAGTGAATTTCATCATGTTAGATAAAGAAAATCGACATTTGGGCTTAAATCGGAAAGTACGAGGTTATGGACGAAAATGGAGTAATTAGCCAAAATTGTATTCAAGGTAAGTCTGTGTGACTAATTAAGCATGTTATCTATATTATTGTTAATATACCTGAAATCTATTTTGTTATAATTGTATTGAATTATATGTTGATGGTGTTATGTATGATAAAATGATGCCAAAAGTTAATAACACTCATGTGATGATAGAATACATTATAAATTTGATGGAGTATGATATTCCATTGAAACGAGTAAGTTGTACATAAATAATGAAAATATAATGTTACCATGTAATGTATGATTAGTATGGTCTGAATTTTTTACTTGCGTTGTAAATGTAAATTATGGGAATTTACGTAGCAATAACTCCCGGTTGAACCTTAGGAATAGATTGTGATATTCATGCCATGACATTGGGTGATATGTGTGCTAGTGTAAGACATGTCTGGGACATGCATCGGCCATATTATAAGAGCCAGTGTAAGACATGTCTGGGACATACATTGGCATTGAGACGAGAGCTAGTGTAAAACATGTTTGGGACATGCATCGGCCTCGAGATATACAAGCTAGAGTAAGACTTGTCTGGGACATGGCGTCAGCTTGTTGTGTGTCAGTGTAAGACCTGTCCGGGACATGGCATCGGCACCGATAGATGAGAGCCAGTGTAAGACCTATTTGGGACACGACATCAGCCTCGATATATGAAAGTCAATGTAAGATTTGTCTGTGACATGGCATCAAATTTGATGTGCTAGCTAGTGTAAGACCATGTCTAGGACATGGCATCAGCATCTTATTCCATGTTTGGGGCTATTAAATATCCTATAGTATTCCAAATGGTTCAAATGGAGATTTATGGTATATATCGAAATGGGAGAACTTATGACCATGTTATAAGTGGTACAGGTACTTACATGAAATTGATGAGGATGTAAATAGGTAAGAATGACCTTGTGGCCAATGTGGTGAAAATGAATTAATAAGGGTGATAAACTTAGTATCATAAAATTACACTAAAATAGTTTTGGACAGTAGGAGCAGTTTGACTTTGAAAATCCACCAAAAATTGTGAAAATTGAGTTAGAGGTTGAATAAAATATGAAATTAAAGCTTGATGAGTCTAGTTTCAGATAGAGAAATGGTGTAAGCAAAGGAGTTTCATAACACAAAATATTTAAATTTTTGTGAGACAGAGTCAGAATGATTTCAAAATCCCCTATTTTGATTTGAGAAAATAATTGGAAATTGTAAAAAAATAGTTATGGGTTATAATTTATATGCTTAGAATTCTTAATGAGTATATTTTCAAGATAAATAAAGGGAATCATCATCTGAGTTTCGTATTATGAGATAATTAATTTTTAGTGAAGAAAGGTCAGAATTGTCAAATAGTGAAAATGGATAATTTTAAGGAATAAACTGTAGTTATTGGCAAGGCCAAAAATTCTAAAAATTTTATGGTACGAAGATATGTGAGTATAGTTTCACGAACAATTAGCAAATCTCAAGTTGGAGTTCTGTAGCTCCAGATATAAATAATTTAGTGACCATGACTCGAGAAAATAGCTTGACTGGAACATAAGTAAAAATGCGAATAGGGTTGTATTACCTTGAGAAGCAAGTTGATAAATTGCTTATTATTTTCATTTGGTCTTACTAAGCTATAAAGCTTACCCTCTCCTTTCTATTTCTTTAGTGTTGTTAGGTTAGCTCAGGGTTGGAGATCGTCGGAGGCAGCATCACACTATCAAGCCATCACCTTTGGAGTATTGACATATGTGTATTAAGCACCTTCAAGTGGGTGGCATGTATAGGGACTTAGTTTTTATGATAGATGTTGTTATGATTAGCCAAATGTATTGGCTTAGATTGATTAATTGTATATAGCCATGAGACGTGGCTTATAATGATTGTGGCTTGTAAGCCTAGTCATTCCTGATAAGTTCTAATGCTTGCGGTGTGATGATGTTTTTATGCTTGTGGGACATGCATGATTGGTGCTAAGACATGTGTGTATGATAAATGCTTCATGACCAATCAAAATGGTTATAGTCATGAAGTAATTGTATGGTATAGAAATAAGACGATGATGATTGAACATGAATGCTTAATGTTTAAATAATGTCACTTGACAAGGTCAATGAATATGGATTAATGTGTCTAGACTTGATATTATATGAGTATGTGAAACTTGTAAATGATAGCATGTTAAAGTTAAGAATACACCTTAGTAAAGTCTACTAAATCATTAAAATGATGCTATGATGTATAACTTTGACGTGTGTAAAGATGTGAGGGATTAATGGTAACAAAAGGCTTGGAAAATAGCCTAAGTGTCAGCCACACGGGCAGAGACACGGCCGTGTAGATAATACAGCCTAGCACACAGGTGTTTGGTTTGGCCGTGTGGTTAAATTTTGTTTCCTGACGTTATATTCAGAGAGTTACACGGCCTGAAGACATGGGCGTAACCTGGGCACACGGACGTGTGACCCTGTTTCATGGAAAGAAATTTTCTAAGTTTTCTCAAAACTTTCTAAGGTTCTCGGTTTATCCCTAACTACTTTCAATGCATGTTTAGGGCATCGTAGGCCTATGTATAGGATATTATGCATGTGTATGAAAAGTTTTGAACTAAAAAGAAATTTTATGCCCCAGTTTTTACGTGTATGTGGATGTTTAATTTCGGTAATGCCTCGTACCTTGTCCCGGCATTAGACACGAGTAAGGGGTGTTACATTTAGTGGTATCAGAGCTATGGTTTAGTCAGTTTTAGGACTAACCTAGCACGTGTAAGAGTCTAAGTATACATGCCACAGATTCGTGATAGTGTGATGTCTATCGACGCGAATGAGAACTATCTTGCTCAAACAAAAGTACTCTCCGACCGAGGTACACCCAACTATGTTAATAGTAATACTAAAGTATTTGAATAAAGTGTCGTGGTGATGAGTCAAAACTCGGAATGGTACGAACAAGATTTATAACATCATGCTACGGATAAAATAACTTTGTTTCGATTGGACATTAAAATTTTGATGGATTGCAATGGTTCCTTGAAGTGAGACAAATGACTATATTGTAATGAGTTTATTTATGTTTAGTTGATGATTCTATGATGTATATGGCCGATTTACTCGGGAAAAAGCATGTGTTTAGATAACTTATCAAAAATATAGATGGAATGAATGTTCATGTATACCTATTTGAATGAATATGGTTGGCCAAATTCACATAGTCTGAGTATAAGGGTTAAATTGCTTGAATTGATTTACATGTTTATAATGGCATGCATATGATGATGTGCGAAATCAAAGTTTCGATTGTAATGTATATTCATCCATGTTTGTTGGCCCTCATATGATATGATGTGCTTGATATGTTTAATTAAGTGAATGTGACGAGAAAAGTTATTCAGGATCCATAAAATGCATGCATAAGTGTACTTGTCTAAATGATATAACTGGAAAGTTGGCATAAAATGAATATGAATGTCAGTTTGTCTGAAATGAATGATATGATTTTGATGAAGTTGCTATCATGATGAAAGTTGTGTTACATGTATATGTATATGAGAGTCGAGTTGGAGGCTCTACGACCTCACCCCCTCTCTAGAGTGATGTTTTATAATGGAATTTCATGAGACTTGCGTTGAATAGACTCACAAGTGTGAAAACCAAAGAGTTTAGTGGAGAATATCTATAAACATGATTAGAGATTGAGAGTGAGTTGATAAGTAAAGCCAGAGCTAGAAAGGTATCAGGTTGGCATAAAGATTATGTGAATTATACACTGTCACAGTTAGAGAAGAAATTTACTTTGGTAAATCAAATTACTCAGGTACGAGGTTGAGAAAATGTAATAATATGAGATTTGAGATGACAAAAATAGTTAGAGAGATAATATTTGAAACATGAGATGTTTGAGTATGGAAATCATAGTAAGCAGATGATGACTGTCCCTCTTGATATATTTTAAGAGATCATTGTTCTTGGAAGTGTTATAGTAGCTATCTATCTTTTGATGAAATTCTTGTTATATGAGAATGCTATCTAATCTAAATGTCGAACGAAGGCATTGTCAGTCTGACCAATTTATAATCTGTTTTGCTCTACTTCTCTCTGGTATTTTGTTTTATTCTATCTGGTGGGAACTTATGAGAAAATGCATATGATGCTATGATTTTGTTTCCTTTAATTGTTGCATTTGATTCCAGTGGGATGAAATGATTTTTTCTTCTGGACTTTTTCTCTCTGAGGAATTATCAAGGTCTTTCATATTTCCTTAAGAGTTTGTTTACGATCTTACGATATAGTATCGTATCTTGGGATTTCTCTAATTCCCGTGTAAGGATTTGGCTTCGGCAAAGGCATAAGTGGTGAAATTTCAAATTTCAATTGGTATGATAGATCTTTATTCTCAAGTAAATTAATCAAAGCTAATGTCTTCAATTGAGATATATTGGTTATTTGTGCTAATGCAAGTGAAATGGTCTTTGATTAGCATGAAGAGCAAATTCTGAATGATTGTATAATAAAATTTTTGTCTTATGAAAGTCGAATGGCTTATTCCATGTTAGCAAAACTTGGACAGATGATAATATTATTAACTGAAGCATTTGAACTGGTCTAATCTACAATTGGGCAGGGACTTCTTAATTTTCAGTGATGCACTATTATATAAATTGTGATGTGTTTTAAGATAATAAGATAATGTGATAGCTTAGAGCATTCGGTACCACATAAATATTTGAGTTGTTAACGAGGTTAGAGTCAAGCATCATGTTTTACCAGAGCTATCTTCTCCAGTGCTGATATTAGAATAGAAATGAGAAATGATTATTCTCAAGGTCTTATCAGAATTATTACCGTCTTGGAAAGAGGAAAAATGTGATGTAGCTTATTGTTAAATGTTTAATGAGATCTGTAAATCATGCCGGTATGTACTGAATTTCCGCTCATCAGATTAATAAGACTTCGTGTCTTTATGATTGTCGAATTTCTTGCAATACTAATCTCCATTAATTGGACTATGTGAAATTAGAGAGCATAAGACCAAGATGAACTAACTAGTTTCACCATTCGAATTCGAAAAGATTCAAGTAAGAGTGTATATGTAGCATGATGGTATGGATCAGACTTTTGAGTGCATGAACTCTTTGATAAAGGTTAAGGTTCAGTGAAAGCGTTGTATAACGAAGAATCGCTCATGATTCGAATATGAGAAAATAATGAGATAAGTATTAAAGGCACAAACGAGTAAAAATTCTTTAGCAATGATTGTGAGAAAGAGAAGTTTATGTGAGAAACCAAACCACTTTTCTGATAAGATTTTCGAGGACGAAAATCCCTAAAAGGGGAGAATTGTAACAGCCCAATTTTGGGCCTAGTTGGAAAAATGGTTTTGGAACCACTGTTCCGGGGCCAGGTAAATTATTTCTAATGTTATTTTATGTGTTATAGCATGATTATATGAGTGCATGAAAATTTTGGCGAAAATATTTTAGCGATTCCATATTTAATTGTGAAAAGGGACTAAATTACATAAAGGGAAAAACTTTTGTTTTGCAAGATAAATACGTTAAATAGCTAGAGAACCAAAATTTGGGGTGTTTAAAGTGCAAATAGACCCTAAAAAAGGTGCTTGGCCGGCCATAAAGAGAAAGAAAGTAGAAAAGTCAAAATTTGGTATGGTTGGTGACTTAATTTTGACTAGAAATAGAATAAAATAAAACAAAAGGTATCATCTTTTTATCTTTCTTCTTCCCCACCGAAAATGGTAGCAAACAAGGGGGTTTTAAGAGTTTAAGCTTTCAGCCACTTATTTCTCTTGCAAGTAAGTGATTTTGATGACTTTTCTTGTTGATTTTTACACTTTTGGGACCCTTGTAGATGAGCTAGTTAATGGGGGGGACTATTTTACAAAATGGTTGAAAGTCTAGGGTTTTGCCATGAGAGCATTTTTTTTGCTAAATATTATGGAAGAAAATGAGTCTTGGTTGTGTAATAAACAACTTTTGTGAAAGAAGTTTGCATGAAAACACCTAAAAAGGGCTATTTTGTAAAGTTGTAAAATAAGTTGTAAATGTGTGAAATAATTGAAATTGTGAGTTGCTATAGTTATAAAAAGAATTTGGATAGGCTCGATAAAAATTGATTTACGAGCCTAAGGGCAAAATTGTAATTTTTGTAAAGTCTAAAGGCAAAACAGTCATTTTGCCAAATTGTGAATTATGGAATGTTTTAATTAATGTAATGATTAAATGAGTGAATTTCATCATGTTAGATCAAGAAAATCTAGATTTGGGCTTAAATCAGGAAGTACGAGGTTATGGACTAAAATAGAGTAATTAGCCGAAATTATATTCGAGGTAAGTTCGTGTGACTAAATAAGCCTGTTATCCATATTATTGTCAATATACTTGAAATCTATTTTTTTATAATTTTATTGAATTATATGTTGATGGAGCTATGTATGAGAAAGTGATGCCAAAAGTTAATAACACTCATGTGATGATAGAATACATTATAAATTTGTTAGAGTATGATATTCCATTGAAACGAGTAAGTTGTATGTAAATAATGCAAATATAATGTTATCATGTAATGTATGATTAGTATGGTCTAAATTGTTGACTTGCGTTGTGAATGTAAATTATGGGAATTTATGTAGCAATAATTTCCGGTTGAACCTTAGGAATAGATTGTGATATTCGTGCCATGACATTGAGTGATATGTGTGCTAGTGTAAGACATGTCTGGGACATGCATCGGCCACATTACGAGAGCTAGTGTAAGACATGTTTGGGACATGCATCGGCATTGAGACGAGAGCTAGAGCAAAACATGTCTGGGACATGCATCGGCCTTGAGATATACAAGCTAGAGTAAGACTTGTCTTGGACATGGCGTCAGCTTGTTGTGTGTTAGTGTAAGACCTGTCTGGGACATGGTATCGACACCGATAGATGAGAGCCAGTGTAAGACCTGTCTAGGACACGGCATCGGCCTCGATATATGAAAGTCAGTGTAAGAGCTTTCTGGGACATGGCACCAACTTTGATGTGCTAGCAAGTGTAAGACCATGTCTAGGACATGGCGTTGGCATCTCATCCCATATTTGGGGCTACTGAATATCCTATAGTATTCCAAATGGTTCAATGGGAGATTTATGGTATATATCGAAATGAGAGAACTTATGACCATGTTGTGAGTGGTACAGGTACTTAATGAAATTGATGAGATGTGAATTCAATTCATGTTGTATGATTAATCAGGAATGAATATGAGTAAGTATATGAGCATGTTAAGTAACTCAGGTATGTATGCCAAACTCATAAGAAATGATTCCGGTTTATGATGTACTTTTGGTGAGGATGTAAATAGGTAAGTCATGTCTATGAGAATGATTTTGTGATGACCTTCTGATTATAGGTCTATACTTATGATGTATAAACATGTATTTTACCAATGTGGTGAAAATGAATTAAATAAGGGTGATAAACTTAGTATCATAAAATTACACTTAAACAGTTTTGGACAATAGCAGCAGTCCGACTTTGAAAATTCACCAAATATTTTTTAAATTGAGTTAAAGGCTGAAAAAATTATGAAACTAAATTTTAATGAGTCTAGTTTCACATAGAAGAAATGGTGTAAGCAAACGAGTTTCATAATATGAAATATTTAAATTGCTGTGAGACAGGTGTTAGAATGATTTTGAAATCCCCTGTTCTGATTTGAGAAAATCATTGGAAATTGTAAAAAAATAGCTATGGGTTATAATTTATATGCTTAGAATTACTAATGAGTGTTTTTTCAAGATAAATAGTCGGGAATGTCATCTGAGTCCCGTATTATGAGATAATTAATTTTTAGTGAAGAAGGGTCGGAACTGTTAGATAGCAAAAAAGGGGTAGCTTTCAGGAATAAACTCTAATTATTGGCTAAACCAAAATTATTAAAATTTTATGGTAAGAAGATATGTGAGTCTAGTTTCAGGGAAAATTAGTGGATCTTAATTTGGAGTTACGTAGCTCCAGATATAAATAATTTAGTGGCCACGACTCGAGAAAATAGCTTGACTAGAACTTAAGTAAAAATGAAAATAGGGTTGTATTACCTTGAGAAGCAAGTTGATAAATTGCTTATTATTTTCATACAGTCGTACTAAGCTATAAAGCTTACCCTCTCCTTTCCATTTCTTTAGTGTTGTCAGGTTAGCTCGAGGTTGTAGATCATCGGAGGCAGCATCACACTATCAAGCCATCACCTTTGAAGTATTGACATATGTGTATTAAGAACCTTCAAGTGAGTGGCATGTATAGGGACTTAGTTTTTATGATAGATGTTGTTATGATTAGCCAAATGTATTGGCTTATATTGATTAATTGTATATAGCCATAAGATGTGGCTTATAATGATTGTGGTTTGTAAGCCTAGTTATTCATGATAAGTTCTAATGCTTGTGACGCGATGATGTTTTTATGCCTGTGGGACATGCATGATTGGTGTTAAGACATGTATGTATGATAAATGCTTCATGACCAATCAAAATGATTATAGCCATGAAGTAATTGTATGGTATAGAAATAAGACGATGATGATTGAACATGAATGCTTAATGTCTAAATAAGGTCACTTGACAAGGTCAATGAATATGGATTAACGTGTCTAGGCTTGATATTATATTAGTATGTGAAACTTGTGAACGATAGCATGTTAAAGTGTGGATAACATGGCGTAGCACACGGGTGCATGGTTTGACCGTGTGGTTAAATTTTGTTTGCTGATGTCATAGTTAGAGAGTTACACAGCCTGAGGAGACAGGCGTGTCCCTGTGCCCACACGGTCGTGTGACCTTGTTTCATGGAAAGAAATTTTTTAAGTTTTCTCAAAAACTTTCTAAGGTTCTCGGTTTAGTCCCTAACGAATTTCAATGCATGTTTAGGGAATCTTAGGCCCGTGTATGGGACATTATGCATGTGTATGAAAAGTTTTGAATTAAAAATAAATTTTATGGCTCAGCTTTTTCATGTATGTGAATGTTTAAGTCCAATAATGCCTCATACCTTTTCCCGGTGTCAGACACGGGTAAGGGCTGTTACACAATCTCAATTCCATCCATCAATTAAATAAATACATATTTAAGTTCAATTATACAAATTTACCTCATGTATAGAAATGACGAAACGGATCGACTATTCAATTACTTTGCTTTTTCCCCGATCTAAGTTCGAATTCCTCTTTTCTTGATCTATAAGTAATCAAAATCAGCTTATTTATTCCTCTATTTATTCAATTCAATCCAAAAATATAAATTTGAGCTATTTTACACATTAGCCCCTAAACTTTCACTTTTTTACAATTTAGTCTTTAATACACAAAATCACAAATTCATGAAATTCAAGACTAACCCATGCTAGTTGAATTACCATTATACCCCCTAACAGCCCATATTTTTCATTTATTTTACATTTTAACCAAAAAGTTTCAACATTTCTCAATTTAATCCTTATTTTGCTTTTTCACTAAAAATCACTTAACAAAACTTGTATATCTATCAACAAGCATTCATTATCTATCAAGAAACTTCAAAACACACATGTATTCATCAATGAAATCATTCAAAATCTTTAACAGTTTTGCAAAATAGTCGTTGGGATAGCAAGTACTAGATGCAACAATCACAAAAACATAGAAATCATTAAAAACTGAGCAAAAACGGACTTACAATTGAACCTTGAAGTAGCCAAATGATTCAAAACCTAAAATGGCTTTCTTCCCCCTTCAAATTTGGCAATAAGAAGATGAATGGGTTAAATTTATGTGTTGTTTTAATTAAATTAACCTTTATTTATTAATTTACACTTTTAACCTTAAATAATAATCATCAAAATACCTTACTAAATGTCCATATATGTCCACTCATGCTATTAATGGTCTAATTACAATATAAGGACCTTTACTTTAAGGTTCTATAGCTATTAGATACTTTTACCTAATAGAAGTCCACTTTTACTCTTTACACGGTTTAGTCCTTTTTATCAAATTAACCATTCAAAAGATAAAATTTTTGAACGAAATTTTCATACAATCACTCAATCATGCTGTAAACATTAAAATAATAAAAGAAATACTTTAACCTCAGATTTGTGGTCCCGAAACCACTATTCTGATTTGACTAAAAATGGGCTGTTATAGCTTGTTTCCAATACGACTCTAAAGAACATTGTAGAAGGTTCCACTCGAGAAAGCCAGATGAAAGGAAAGAACAAACTGCAACGTTAGTGCCAACCTCGCTTAGAGGAAGAAAACTGGGGACTAGTAGTAGTGTTAGTGGTAATCGGGGAGGAGCTAGGGATACATCAAAGAGATCTAAGGCTCGTGCGTTTGCTAAAGCCTATGCAATCTAGGCCAAAGAGGAGGTTGTTGCTCCTAATTTGAATGTTGGTACATTTTTCTTATTTGATATATTTTTCCATGCATCAGTTGATCCTAGGTTGACTCATTCATACATCTACACATCATTAGTAGCGGAGAGAAATATACCAGTAGAAAAGATAGAATTTGATGTACACGTGACTAAACCTGTAACAACTTTTTTCAATAGTTTCAAAAATAGTGGTTTTGAGACCAGAATTTTGACGAGTGAGTCCATAAAAATTGTTATTTAATATTTATGAGTCAAGTATAGTAAAATAGTGAATCATGATTTGGTAGATTTAGTAATTGAATAGTTAATAAAGTACAAGTGTTCTAACTTAAAGTTAGTGTTTTGAAAAATGAGGTATTGATACCTCTTTTCCAAAATCCAGGCCCTAAATAATTTTATTAAATATTCGAAGTTGTTATATAGGTGTATTTAATTTTAGTCTAGAAATTTTGGAGATTGGAGGGTTAATTAAGATACAAGGACTAAATCGTAAAAACCATAAAAGTTAACTGGTATTGGTTTTTAGTTTTTAAACGGATAAATTAATAACTGTTTAAGGTTTTATGTGGCGAATTACCCTCTTTATAGTTAGTGGCCTGTTAGTATATGGTTTATTTGAATTTTATAATTGAAAATTTAATTAAATTAAGTTAAAATAATAATAAAACAAGTTATCATCCATTTTGTTTTCATTACCTTCTTTCTTCTCCAACCAAAAACACCAAAAACCTAAGGAAACCATAGCTCTTTTCTCCAAGCACAATCAGCCATTGCATGTGAGTATTCACAGGGCTCATTTTTCGTAATTTTTATGTTTTTGAGATCATTGTATCTTAATCTAGCTAGCCTAGGTATTAAATCATAAAACTATTAAAAGTTTTAAAAGTTACCATTGATGTTTTCTGAAGTTTTTTATGTTAAGTAGTAGGATTTGAAGCTTTGATGGAAAATATGACTATTTTATAAAGTGATTTTTGTTAGTTTTGAGTTTAAGGACCAAAATGAAAATATGTTGAAATTAGCAAGAAATTATTATAATATAGATGATTGAGGGCTGTATAAGGATAAGATTAAAGTCGTATGAAAATTTTCGGGCTTAAATATGAAATATATGCTTAATTTAGTTTTAGGGACTAAATAAACTGTAAAACTTTAGGGAAATTATGAAAAATGATAATATGATATCTTATGTATTGAATAAGATGTTTTAAGGTATTTAGAATTGATAATTTGAAAGAATTACTGTATAGATCAAGAAACAATTCAAACAGTAGATAAGCGAGAAAAAGGGGAAATAGCATATTAGTCATCGACACTTCCACTATTAATGTTTCTACCTGGTAAGATCATACGATATAGTTCTATGTATTTTTGTAATGATTATGCTGAATTTTATATTTTTGGAATGTTCGAATGTATACTTAAATGCCACAAATAGATTTAGAAATATTAGATATTATTTAAAATGTGAAATTGTGCTAAGGTTGTGATGAAATATATTGTTATATATATGTGGAAAATTGGATTGGATGATTCTGATTATGAATTTGAAATAGAGAAATGTTTATAAACAAAATGTGAGAAAACTTGTTACCTTACTAATTGTTCGAGCAGGGTCGGGTATAATTAGCATGCCATAAGATAGAAAGAGTTCAGGGTTTTACGACTACGTGCTAGGGAATGTTAGGCACACTAATTGTCAATTATACCAACTAATGCTAGGCATATTTATTGTCAATTTTACCAAACAGCATAAGGCACAATTCATTATTACGGATTTATCATCAGGTACTAAGTGCCAAATCGGTGTGTTGGTTGGATCTACGTATCCATCCAAGTCCGAGTCATGTTAATAGGGAAAATTGAAATTGGAAACTGTGATTACAACTTGTGGAATGAGTTAAAATAAAGTTAATTATGAACTTTAGATTGCATAGAATGAACCTTTAGATGAAATGATACATTAATGTTGATTTTTCAATGAATTTGAGTGAAAGGGTGAAAGTACATGTAAAATGTACATATTGTTCATTACATTTAACTTATACATTAGTATGTATCATATTATGTTTAATATTTGGATTATAAAAATACCATTGAGTTATACTCAACGTACGATTTTGTTTCGTGCGTAGGTTAGGTATTGAAAGAATCGGTTGTCAATCCAACATTCAGTGGCAATCCTGAACTCAAGTGTTGGTGAATTACTCTTTTTGGTATTGGCATGTACCTAGGAATGTTTTTGTATTTATAATGGCCATTTTTTGTTTTGGTTGGCATTTTGAAGGCTATGTATATATATATGTATGAATGTGATGTTAATGGTCTTGTTGTTGATGACTTGTTAGGTTGCTTGGTTTTTATGCCTAATGTTCAAATGGATTAGATAATATCATGGTATGCATTGTGGTTTGATTGATGCTTGGATGTGAAATGATGGATGATATAGATTTAGGTTATGTTTAGGGATATTTTGGTAAGTTAATTCTTAATACTGGAGATTGGTTGAATAGTTAATTGGTAATTGAGAAGTTGAAGATGAATAGTCATTTAGTGATTATTAAATTGGTATTTGTATGTTCTTTTGGTTGTGCTTTGTATGATGGAAATGGTTGACGTGCCTTAAAGGTATATTGGTATTTTTGTGTGTATATTCATTTGGTTAGCTTAAATTATGAATTGAGGTGTAAATTTTGAAATATTAGTTAGGCACATAGGATGGTGATTTTAAAGGATGTTTTGGGCTTGTTTTAATTTTCTTTTGAAGTGGTTGAATATGGTTTAAAACGAGTGACTTGTAGCTGTAACGCATGGGTTTGTGCAAGTGTACACAGTCATTATCAAGTAATAATTAAGTATCAGGTTATCATCTCCATAGGGATTGTATTTTTGTTAAATCACTTAATTGTATAATTATATTAACAACTTGGTAAATAAAAACACAATATGATTAGGAAGTGATGATTAAAAGTAAATATATTAAACTAAATGCAATCATTTCTAATGCACATTATCCTAAATATGCAAACTATATGAATGAAATAGATTTCAACAAAATTAAACACAATTTGCAACAATTATAACATAAATAAACTAGGACAATTACTTTAATTAAACTAAATTTATTATCAACATGCTTAATAACATTCAGAAAAACATTCCATAGCAACTCAATCTTTCATGAGTTTGGAAACCACTTTAGGTCCTTTAGGAATCCTTTAGTTAGTAAATAAGCATTTTACTGATCCTTATTTACTAAGGGTTTCTTAGCTTTCATGTGAGGTAATAGGGACATGTTAGGTTTGAAACAATTTAATCGTACAAATCTAAAAACTATGCTGATAACAGAGCTTGGTTAGAGTTGTTATGCAATCTGCAATTTAATCAGGTTAGGATCTAAATTGAGCATGCACATTTCAATTATGTGTCCATTAGCCGTCATCTGGTTAGGATTGCTCAGCTAATTCAGGTGCATTGCAATCACGTATGAACGAAATACAGACTTGATTTTAATTGAAAACATGATCGATTGAGGCACAAACATTATAAGCATAAATCAAATAAATATTATTTAATCAAAGTAATCATCCTAGCTTAAATAAAATTAAGCTAAAATTGTTATAAACAAGAACAAAGAACACATAGAAAACATTTTTAGATTAAATTAAAGAAAAGAAAGATTAAACTCAAATCAAAGTGGCTGTCACCCAAGCCTCTGACTGACAAGGCTCCTTCGCTTCTTCACTTTGCTTCTTTGCTGATGGCTTTCCAAGGTGGCCGACCAAGGGCTCTTTAAAAGGATTTAATTGCTAAAATCTCTATAAAGATATGATTCTAGGTGTGGGGAATGGAAAATGCTAAAGAGAATTGAGAGAGAAGAGAATGATGAGGGATGAGGGATGATGAATGAGGGAATGAAGGGGTCTTATTTATAGGTGAAGAGAGGTGGGTAGTTTGCTAAAAATAGCTAGGTTTAGTCTTTTCAAACTTCTTTCAGAGTGGCTGGCAATATTTAGTGGAATTTGATCTGATTTTTGCTTGATTTTTAGGCAATTTCAATGCCACAATAACTCAGGACTAAGACTTGGTCAAATGTAAATCTTCGGGCAAATCTATAATTTCTTCAACAATGCAAGGACCTTGTGTATTTAAACCAAAAAGCGGTTTAAATAGACAGCCATGTGTAGCCGAATTTGGGTTGACTTGGTCTTCAATTTGGATGGTTTTTGTAATCAAACAAAGCTATCAGACCTGTCCAAAATAAATCAATAAGTTAAAGGACCAAAGAATAAAATTTATCCAATTTAAATAATTAATTACAACCTAGATTATTAATGAAATATTTAAAATGATTTATTAAATATAATTTTATATTTTATTATTTAATTTAATCATACATGGCCCATTTTATGTCTTAAAAAATGTAATATGTTCAAATCAATATAAAATAAGCCATTTTATGCATGAAAACTATATAATAAAGCATAAAATCACATTTTAATAATTTCTATGTCCTAATTTCATATTTTCACATATTTCATTAATTTATTAAACAATTACTTAGATTTAACAACGAATTTAAGTAAAAAGGTTATAAATTACATAGGAAAAATCCTATATATTTTTCAGTTTATAGTAGCTAAGTGATTTATGCTAGAACTCTTATTTTGAAAGGTAACTACAGGTTCACACGGTCTGAGACATAGTCCGTCACACTACTATGTGCCATACATGGGATCATGGCACGACTGTGTGATTTGTAAAAATTTAAGTGGTTTTGGTGCACATGGGCATAGAGAGTTACAAGGCTTGCTCACACGGCTGTGTGACCTTTCCACACAGCCATCTGACCCAGTCACATGGCCTTGTGGCTTATCTTACAAAGGCACGATTTAGGGACACGATCATGTGGTTCATCACACATGGGCTAAGCTTTCACACATGGGCAAGGGACATGGTCGTGTGACCTCTGTAAGTAGATTTTGTGATAGCCCAAAATTGACCCTAGTTGGGAAGTGGTTTCGGGATCGCTAAACCGAGTCACCGAAATGTTTGAATGTGATATTTATTGTCTAGAATATGTAATTAGGAATGTGTGAAATTTTCAAGCTTCGATTTAGTCGATTGCATGTGAGTTTTAGTAAATAGGACTTATGTGAGAAAATTTTGAAATGTGATAGGTCAAAGCATAAGGACCTATTAGTGCATGTTGAAAAAGGGGGGACTTGTATGTCAATTTCCCCCCTATTAGTAGTGGCCGGCCATGACAAGTATGGTAGACCAAGTGTGATGGGCAAGACATGTCATAGACATGTTGTGTTGGTGCATCATGGGTGGAAACAATATAATAATGAGCATGGTAATTAAATAATGAAAGGGAGGAGTGATGAAAAAAAAAGAATGGTCTCATCCATGCCCCCCCATTGCCGTGAGTAAAAGAAAAGAAAAGAAAAATTTTGTTCATCCTTTTTCATCTTCTTTTGGTCGAAAATTCTAAGGAAGGAGGAAGGAGTTCTTGCTTCATGTTTGGTTTGGAAGAGGATTAGGAGGAGGTTTGGCCATACTTGTATCTAGATCAAGGTATGTTTGAGGTTGTGCCATGAGATTCATGCATGTTTTTAGTTGCTAGCTTGAGTTCTAATTAGCCCATGGTTCAAATCTTTGCTATGTCATGGGGATGATATTCGGCCTAGGTGGATTTTGTGTTAATGCCATTGCATGCTAAATATGAAGCTTGTTAATGATGCATGTGATGGTGGATTGATGATTCTTGAATCTTCCTTTTAGCATTTTTGAGTGAGCACATATGTGCATTAGTTGCTAGATGAAGAAGAATCTGCTAGCAAGTTGTGTGCTAAGGCCGAATATAATTTTTGTATATTAATGAGTAATGCATGTGTTAAATTGATGGAAAGGGAGAGGATGCTTTACTAGTGTATATATGTGTGTATTAGCCAAGTTTTGAACTTGAAACAAAATGGTGTTTAGTCAATACAAGTGACCATACTTGTAGAATGTATTAAGTGTTGCAATCGGCCCCAACATAGACATGCATATTCGGCCATAGAAAGGAGATTGGTGTTGCATGTATTTGGTTAGAGGCAAACATATTGATGCTTTTGTCTTGGCTTAGAAAATTCGGCCAAGGGGGAAAATTAGCTAAAATGTTGAGTTTGATTCATGATTCCGTACATATGTGACTTTAATGTCTAATGTATAAATATGGGCTAAGTGCCTTGTGTTCCTCTTTTCGATGCTCAAATGATTAAATCAATTTATTTGTTTAATTAAGCTCAAGAGCAAAGGGGAACTAAATCCGATAAAGGGAAGGAAAAAGTGGTCGAATAGCTATCGGAATCGTTCGACAACATCCGAGGTAAGTTCTTGAGTAAAAGAGCTTAAATTATGATTTGATTAGATCATGTTTGAAGCAAATCAAAATCATTCTCTTTGTGTGTGGCTATTGAGCCGAAATTGCAAGAATGATAAGTGTCTTGTGTTTGAGTTTTGCTAACGAAAACGAAATACGAATGTGCCATGATTTATTGTTAAATGTGCATGGTTATTTGAATGATGTCCGGGCTAAGTCCCGAAGGCTTTGTGCTAGGTGAGCATATCCGGACTAAGATCCGATGGCATTTGTACGAGTTACTAAATCTGGACTAAGATCCGAAGGCATTTGTGCGAGTTACTAAATCCGGGTTAAGTCCCGAAGGCATTTGTGCGAGTTACTAAATCCGGGTTAAGTCCCGAAGGCATTTGTGCGAGTTACTATAACCGGGCCATGTCCCGAAGGCATTTGAACGAGTAGCTATATCCGGTTAAATTCCGAAGGTACGTGATTTGGGAATGAATGATCTTGCTATAAAAATTTCAGTTAATACGCTTGAAACATCCCAACATTAAGGTATGTTTCGTATGTGCTTTGAATTAGTTGAGCCCTTACAAATAAGTATTCGCTCAGTTGATAAATGAGCTACCGGCCTTTGGCTAAGTTGATCTTTGTGTATGAATAAAGGGTTGGTAATGTGAAGTAAGTATGATATTGAAAAATTGTGCATATGAAATTATCCGTTTAGCTACATGAATGCTATACTTTTGTTGTGCTGGAATCCCTTGCTCAAAACTTACTAAGCATAAATTGCTTACTCCGTCTCCTTGATTCTCTGTTTTATAGATTTTGGTTCTCTAGCTATCGGACTCGGGATTTTGAAGTCGAAGTCGCCCACACTATCAAAGCCCCCCCCTTTTGGTACAATTTTGGTTGAACTTCGAAATGGCATGTATAGGACTACCCTTTTTGTTGGGGGTCATGGACCCTTTGGACTTGTATAATTTTGGATAGCCATGCGAAAATGGCTTATATATGTTTGAGTATAATGTTATAATCATTTGGTATGGATATGGTTATTGAGAGGTGTGGATATGCTTAACAAGGATTGGCCATGGGAATGGTTAATCACTATCATAATTTGTGCTATTTATGCTAAAAGGGCTAGTTGAATCATGGAAACTATGAAATAGGTAAAGTCTACCTTAAAGGCAGATGCTGACAGCAGCAGTGATGTAGATTTGGAAAATCACTAAAAATAGTAGGAATGGAATTAAATAGTGAATAAATTATGTAAACGAACCTTGATGAATCTATTTTCATAGGAAAGTAACGAAACGATCATATGGACAGTATGTTAAGAGATATTCAGGTTCTCGTAAGACAGGGCCAGAACGGTTTCTGGATTCCCTGTTTTGACTTTGGAAATTCATTATAAATTAACGGCAGATAATTAGGAGTCATGCCATATATGTATAGATTCCTCTTTGAGTCTAGTTTCTATAGAAACAAACGAAATCAGTATTGAAGCCCTGTACAGGGAGATATCCAAGTCGTAATGCTCAAAGGTCAGTGTAGTCGATCCCTGTAACATGGGAGAATTTGACTAATAAACTGTACTAATTGGCCCAACCAAAAATTCTAGAAAACAATATGTAGATGGAAATATGAGTCTAGTTTCAGGGAAAATTTACGGAACTGGATTCCGAGTTTCTGAACTCAAGATATGATTTTTTAAGCGACTAGTACGCAGATTGGCAGTGTCTGGGAAATTTTTTTATAAGTGGTTTAAAGTCTGTTAACACCTCGTGTTCGACTCCGGTGACGGTCTCGGGTTCGGAGTGTTACATTTGATTGGTATCAGAGCTACGGTTTAGTCGATTCTAGGACTACCGTAATGCGTTGGGTCTAGCTATACATGCCATTTTATGTGATTATTTGATAGTGTGGTGATTTCTGACAATTGTAAATGTGTTTATTTATAGTAATGGATCCCGATCCCGACCGAGCGGTAGCTGATGATCTTGAGAGTGTAGCGCCTGCTCCCGCACAAGGGACAGTGCCGGCGGTCTCTGAACCTAATGCTAGTAACCCGAATGATGAAGCTAGACAAGCTTTCTATAGCGTGATGAATGATTGGTTCAACCAATACATTCGAACTAATACGGCTGCTCCACAACCTCCATTCCCGACTAATACCACCCCCGCACCTACAATACCTCCGGAAACTGACCAAATAAGGTCAAATAAGCCGCCAGTTGATAGAATCCGAAAACATGGGGCTACTGAATTTAAAGCTATGGATAGCGACGATGCCGAGCAAGCTGAATTTTGGTTGGACAACACTATCCGGGTACTCGATGAGCTATCTTGTACACCCGATGAATGCCTAAAGTGTACTATCTCCTTGCTACGCGATTCTGCCTACTATTGGTGGAGTACTCTGACTTCTGTTGTGCCCCGAGAGCAAGTAACTTGGGAGTTTTTCCAAACTGAGTTTCGGAAAAAGTATATCAGTCAGAGATTTGTTGATAAAAAATGGAAGGAATTTCTTGAGCTTAAGCAAGGTTCTATGTCAGTTACTGATTACGAGCGAAAATTTGTTAGACTTAGTAGGTATGCTCAGGAATGTGTTTCGTCCGAGGCTATCATGTGTAAACGCTTCGAGGATGGGCTGAATGAAGATATAAAAATGTTCGTGGGCATTCTTGAAATACGAGAGTTCGTAGTACTTGTCGAGCGAGCTTGTAAAGCCGAAGAGCTTAGAAAAGAAAAACAAAAAGTTGATGTGGGAACTGGAGAGTTTCGTAAAAGATCCTCGGGAAAGTCTCTTCAACAGGCATCGAAGAAATTTCGAGATGATGTGGGCCGGTCTAGAGGCACTTCGGGCCGTTTTAGACGAGATCGTGATCGACCCCCTGTGGGTACACGAGGCACTTCGGTCGCCAGTGTTGGGAATGAACATCGAGACAGAACGAAATGTCGATATTGCGGTAAATGGCATTCGGGGAGTTGTAGATTCCCTGACCGCTCCTGTTACAAGTGCGGATCAGTTGACCACTTCATTAAAGATTGCCCAAGGTTGTCTGAACAGAATGTAAATCAGAGTGGGAAACCGGGTGCTACCACTGCTCGAGGTAGACCATCTGGAAATACGGGCAATGCTAGTGGTGGTCAGAGAGGATCTAGAGATGCTACGACCAGATCCGAGGCTCGTGCGCCTGCTAGAGCTTATGCTATACGTACCCGCGAGGATGCTTCTTCGCCTGATGTTTTTACCGGTACTTTTACTCTCTTTGATACTAATGTAATTGCTTTGATTGACCCCGGTTCTACTCATTCTTACATATGTGAAACCTTAGCATCCAGTAAGACTTTACCTATTGAGTCTACTGAGTTCGTAATTCGGGTGTCAAATCCCTTGGGTTGTTACGTGCTTGTCGACAAAGTGTGTAAGAAATGTCCCCTAGTAATTCGAGGTTCCTGTTTTCTGGTGGACTTGATGCTTTTGCCGTTTGATGAATTTGATGTTATTCTTGGTTTGGATTGGTTGACCGCGTATGATGCGGTTGTGAATTGCAAAAGCAAGACTATTGATTTGAGGTGCGCAAATAACGAGATGATCCGAGTTGAGTCTACGGACTTAAAGGGGTTGTTAGCTGTAATATCCTCAATGTTGGCCCAGAAATATGTAAGAAAAGGGTGCGAAGCATACCTTGCGTATGTACTTGATGACAAAGAATTAGAAAAGAAACCCGAATCTGCGCCGGTGGTTTGTGAATACCCGGATGTTTTTCCTGAAGAATTACCGGGTTTACCACCTGTTCGGGAGATAGAGTTTGGTATTGAGCTTGTACCTGGGACTACGCCGATTTCGATAGCTCCGTATCGTATGGCACCAACCGAGTTAAAAGAGTTGAAAGCTCAGTTGCAAGAATTGACGGATAGAGGTTTCACTCGACCAAGTTTCTCACCTTGGGGTGCACCAGTATTGTTCGTGAAAAAGAAGGACGGAACCATGAGGTTGTGCATTGACTATCGTCAGCTGAATAAAGTGACAATAAAGAACAAATATCCGTTACCGCGTATCGATGATTTGTTCGACCAACTGAAGGGAGCCTCAGTGTTCTCAAAAATAGATTTGAGATCAGGCTATTATCAGTTACGAATTCGAGATTCCGACATACCCAAAACTGCCTTCAGAACGAGATATGGTCACTACGAATTCTTAGTGATGCCGTTTGGGCTCACTAATGCCCCTGCGGTATTTATGGATTTGATGAATCGGATCTTCAGACCATATTTGGATCGGTTCGTAGTTGTGTTCGTTGATGACATCTTGGTCTATTCAAGAGATGAGACCGAACATGCTGAGCACCTGAGATTAGTGTTGCAAATTTTGTGGGATAAGCAGTTATATGCTAAGTTCAGTAAGTGCGAGTTCTTGTTAAGAGAGGTTAGCTTCTTGGGTCACGTGGTATCCGCATCGGGTATTCGAGTTTACCCGAGCAAAATTTCAGCCATACTTAACTGGAAGCCTCCAAGAAATATTACCTAAGTTCGGAGCTTCCTGGGGCTCGCCGATTATTACCGATGATTTGTAAAAGGTTTCTCGATGATAGCCACACCAATGACGAAGCTACTTCAAAAGGATGTTAAGTTCGAATGGACGGAGAAATGTCAGAACAGTTTCGATCAACTGAAAACTTATTTGACTGAAGCTCCAATTTTAGTGCAACCCGAATCAGGCAAAGAGTTTGTCATTTATAGTGACGCATCCCTACTTGGGTTGGGTTGCGTATTGATGCAAGAAGGTCGAGTGGTGGCCTATGCGTCGAGACAATTAAAGCCACATGAGAAAAATTATCCGACCCATGATCTTGAACTAGCTGCCATCGTATTTGCTTTAAAAATATGGCGACATTACTTATTTGGTGAAAAGTGCCATGTATTTTCGGATCACAAAAGTCTCAAATATTTGATGACTCAAAGAGACTTAAATCTGCGACAAAGACGTTGGCTTGAGTTGTTGAAAGATTACGAGCTTGTCATTGATTACCACCCGGGAAAGGCTAATGTGGTTGCGGACGCCTTAAGCCAGAAATCATTGTTTGCTTTACGAGCGATGAATGTGCACTTGTCTGTTCTACCCGACAATGTGTTAGTAGCTGAATTAAAAGCCAAACCATTATTGATTCATCAAATTCGTGAAGCCCAGGAAGTTGATGATGAATTGGTTGCAAAACGGGCTGAGTGTGTTCCGAACAAGGAATCGGAGTTTCAAATTGATGATGATGATTGTTTGAGGTTCAGAAGTCGTTTGTGTGTTCCAAGGAATTTGGAACTCATTTCGATGATTCTGAACGAAGCCCATTGTAGCCGAATGTCAATTCACCCGGGGAGTACGAAAATGTACAACGATTTGAAACATCGGTTTTGGTGGCATGGTATGAAACGAGACATCTCCGACTTTGTTTCGAGATGTTTAATATGTCAACAAGTGAAAGCAGAACATCAAGTGCCTTCAGGATTACTTTAGCCGATCATGATACCTGAGTGGAAATGGGATCGAGTCACAATGGACTTTGTGTCCGGACTGCCATTGTCAGCAAGTAAGAAAGATGCGATTTGGGTTGTTGTCGATAGACTGACTAAGTGAGCTCACTTTATCCCCGTGCGTACGGATTTTTCATTGGATAAACTAGCTAAATTGTACGTTTCTCAGATTGTGAGATTACACGGGGTACCTCTTTCTATCGTGTCGGATAGAGATCCGAGATTCACCTCACGATTTTGGAGGAAATTGCAAGAAGCTTTGGGTACCAAGCTGCATTTTAGCACTGCTTTTCACCCCCAAACCGATGGTCAATCTGAGCGGATAATTCAGATACTTGAGGATATGTTGAGATGTTGCATCCTCGAGTTCAGTAGTTCATGGGAACGGTATTTACCTTTGATTGAATTCACTTACAACAATAGTTTTCAATCAAGTATTAAGATGGCACCTTACGAGGCTTTGTACAGTCGTAAATGCCGTACACCATTGTTTTGGACCGAGCTCGGTGAAAGTAAAATTTTCGGAGTTGATTTGATTAAAGATGCCGAACAGAAAGTAAAGGTAATCTGTGAAAGTCTGAAGGCAGCCACAGATTGTCAAAAATCGTATGCGGATTTGAAACGAAAAGACATTGAATATCAGGTGGGAGATAAAGTGTTTCTTAAAGTTTCACCTTGGAAAAAGGTACTCAGATTTGGCCGTAAGGGCAAGTTGAGCCCGAGATTCATTGGGCCGTACGAAATCTCTGAAAGAGTTGGTTCGGTTGCGTATAGATTGATTTTGCCCCCTGAACTTGAAAAGATTCACGATGTCTTTCATGTTTCGATGCTTCGATGTTATAGATCCGATCCATCACATGTGATTAATCCCTCAGAAGTTGAAATTCAATTTGACTTGAGTTATGAAGAAGAACCGGTTCGTATCCTAGCTCGTGAAGTGAAAGAGTTGCGAAACAAAAGGGTTCCGTTAGTAAGGTGTTATGGCTCAAACACGGGATCGAGGAAGCTACTTGGGAAACCGAGAGCTCGATGAAAGAACGATACCCAAACCTATTTACCGGTAAGATTTTCGGGGACGAAAATTTCTTAAGTGGGGAAGAGTTGTGACAGCCCAAAATTGACCCTAGTCGGGAAGTGGTTTCGGGACCGCTAAACCGAGTCACCGAAATGTTCGAATGTGATATTTATTGTCTAGAATATGTAATTAGGAATGTGTGAAAATTTCAAGCTTCGATTTAGTCGATTGCATGTGAGTTTTAGTAAATAGGACTTATGTGAGAAAATTTTGAAATGTGATAGGTCAAAGCATAAGGACCTATTAGTGCATGTTGAAAAAGGGGGGACTTGCATGTCAATTCCCCCCCTCTATTAGTAGTGGCCGGCCATGACAAGTATGGTAGACCAAGTGTGATGGGCAAGACATGTCATAGACATGTTGTGTTGGTGCATCATGGGTGGAAACAATAAAATAATGAGCATGGTAATTAAATAATGAAAGGGAGGAGTGATGAAAAAAAAAGAATGGTCTCATCCATGCCCCCCATTGCCGTGAGTAAAAGAAAAGAAAAGAAAAATTTTGTTCATCCTTTTTCATCTTCTTTTGGCCGAAAATTCTAAGGAAGGAGGAAGGAGTTCTTGCTTCATGTTTGGTTTGGAAGAGGATTAGGAGGAGGTTTGGCCATACTTGTATCTAGATCAAGGTATGTTTGAGGTTGTGCCATGAGATTCATGCATGTTTTTAGTTGCTAGCTTGAGTTCTAATTAGCCCATGGTTCAAATCTTTGCTATGTCATGGGGATGATATTCGGCCTAGGTGGATTTTGTGTTAATGCCATTGCATGCTAAATATGAAGCTTGTTAATGATGCATGTGATGGTGGATTGATGATTCTTGAATCTTCTTTTTAGCATTTTTGAGTGAGCACATATGTGCATTAGTTGCTAGATGGAGAAGAATCGGCTAGCAAGTTGTGTGCTAAGGCCGAATATAATTTTTGTATATTAATAAGTAATGCATGTGTTAAATTGATGGAAAGGGAGAGGATGCTTTACTAGTGTATATATGTGTGTATTAGCCAAGTTTTGAACTTGAAACAAAATGGTGTTTAGTCAATACAAGTGACCATACTTGTAGAATGTATTAAGTGTTGCAATCGGCCCCAACATAGACATGCATATTCGGCCATAGGAAGGAGATTGGTGTTGCATGTATTCGGTTAGAGGCAAGCATATTGATGCTTTTGTCTTGGCTTAGAAAATTCGGCCAAGGGGGAAAATTAGCTAAAATGTTTAGTTTGATTCATGATTCCGTACATATGTGACTTTAATGTCTAATGTATAAATATGGGCTAAGTGCCTTGTGTTCCTCTTTTCGATGCTCAAATGATTAAATCAATTTATTTGTTTAATTAAGCTCAAGAGCAAAGGGGAACTAAATCCGATAAAGGGAAGGAAAAAGTGGTCGAATAGCTATCAGAATCGTTCGACAACATCCGAGGTAAGTTCTTGAGTAAAAGAGCTTAAATTATGATTTGATTAGATCATGTTTTAAGCAAATCAAAATCATGCTCTTTGTGTGTGGCTATTGAGCCGAAATTGCAAGAATGATAAGTGTCTTGTGTTTGAGTTTTGCTAACGAAAACGAAATACGAATGTGCCATGATTTATTGTTAAATGTGCATGGTTATTTGAATGATGTCCGGGCTAAGTCCTGAAGGCTTTGTGCTAGGTGACCATATCCGGACTAAGATTCGAAGGCATTTGTACGAGTTACTAAATCTGGACTAAGATCCGAAGGCATTTGTGCGAGTTACTAAATCCGGGTTAAGTCCCGAAGGCATTTGTGCGAGTTACTAAATCCGGGTTAAGTCCCGAAGGCATTTGTGCGAGTTACTATAACCGGGCTATGTCCCGAAGGCATTTGAACGAGTAGCTATATCCGGTTAAATTCCGAAGGTACGTGATTTGGGAATGAATGATCTTGCTGTAAAAATTTCAGTTAATACGCTTGAAACATCCCAACATTAAGGTATGTTTCGTATGTGCTTTGAATTAGTTGAGCCCTTACAAATAAGTATTCGCTCAGTTGATAAATGAGCTACCGGCCTTTGGCTAAGTTGATCTTTGTGTATGAATAAAAGGGTTGGTAATGTGAAGTAAGTATGATATTGAAAAATTGTGCATATGAAATTATCCGTTTAGCTACATGAATGCTATACTTTTGTTGTGCTGGAATCCCTTGCTCAAAACTTACTAAGCATAAATTGCTTACTCCGTCTCCTTGATTCTCTGTTTTATAGATTTTGGTTCTCCAGCTATCGGACTCGGGATTTTGAAGTCGAAGTCGCCCACACTATCAAAGCCCCCCCTTTTGGTACAATTTTGGTTGAACTTCGAAATGGCATGTATAGGACTACCCTTTTTGTTGGGGGTCATGGACCCTTTGGACTTGTATAATTTTGGATAGCCATACGAAAATGGCTTATATATGTTTGAGTATAATGTTATAATCATTTGGTATGGATATGGTTATTCAGAGGTGTGGATATGCTTAACAAGGATTGGCCATGGGAATGGTTAATCACTATCATAATTTGTGCTATTTATGCTAAAAGGGCTAGTTGAATCATGGAAACTATGAAATAGGTAAAGTCTACCTTAAAGGCAGATGCTGACAGCAGCAGTGATGTAGATTTGGAAAATCACTAAAAATAGTAGGAAGGGAATTAAATAGTGAATAAATTATGTAAACGAACCTTGATGAATCTATTTTCATAGGAAAGTAACGAAACGATCATATGGACAGTATGTTAAGAGATATTCAGGTTCTCGTAAGACAGGGCCAGAACGGTTTCTGGATTCCCTGTTTCGACTTTGGAAATTCATTATAAATTAACGGGAGATAATTAGGAGTCATGCCATATATGTATAGATTCCTCTTTGAGTCTAGTTTCTATAGAAACAAACGACATCAGTATTTAAGCCCTGTATAGGGAGATATCCAAGTCGTAATGCGCAAAGGTCAGTGTAGTCAATCCCTGTAACATGGGAGACTTTGACTAATAAACTGTACTAATTGGCCCAACCAAAAATTCTTGAAAAAATATGTAGATGGGCATATGAGTCTAGTTTTAGGGAAAATTTACGGAACTGGATTCCGAGTTTCTGAACTCAAGATATGATTTTTTAAGCAACTAGTACGCAGATTGGCAGTGTCTGGGAAATTTTTTTATAAGTGGTTTAAAGTCTGTTAACACCTCGTGTTCGACTCCGGTGACGGTCTCGGGTTCGGGGTGTTACAAATTTTTTCTTCCTTTTTAAATTTGTTTCAATTTAATCCCTATCAATTTCTTGCTTAGTTTTGTCCTTCCGTAAGCTCGATATTAATTCAATTGATTGAATCACATGATAATTTGATTAATTATGAATTGTTGATAATTAATTGAGATTTTAAATTATAATGTGCTTGTAAATGTTTGTATTTGCTTGTAGCACCTTATTACTCGAGTTCGGCGACCGGACCGAGTAAAGGGTGTTACATCTTATCTTTGTTGCTAATGAAAGAGATCGAGCTATTCGGTAGTATGTTATGCCCTTATTCAGTGAACTCAATCCAAGGATTTTAAGACTCGAAATTGAGGCCCCCTCAGTTTGAGTTAAAACAAGTGATGTTCCAAACATTGCAAACAATGAGACAATTCAGTAGGAAGCCTACTAAAGATCTACATCTGCACCTCTGCTTATTTATGGAAGTAAACAACTCTTTCAAGCTACCCAGAGTATCTAAAGATGCCTTAAGATTGAAGAAATTCTCATATTCGTTGCGAGATCGAGCACGAGCATGATTGAATTCCTTACCGCCCAGTTCTATATCCACTTGGCAAGAATTGGAGAAACATTTTCTGAATGAAATATTTTCCACCAAGTAAGAATGCTAAATTCTGAAATAAAATTTCTATCTTTCAACAAGCTGATGATGAGACCTTGTATAAGGCATGGGAGAAATTTAAGGAACTATTCCGAAAATGCCCTCATCATGGTATTCCTCACTACTTCCAATTGAAGACCTTTTACAATGGTCTCAATGCTCACACAAGAATAGTGGTGGAAGCTTCAAGTAACGGAGCTCTTCTTTCAAAGTCATGCAATGAAGAGTTTGTTGAAATACGTGTTGAAACCCCATATATTTTGGGATATTTTTTAAAGTTATTTAGGTAGATAAATCCTAGAATAATCAACTGAGAATTTTTAGGAATACTTTTTTATCTTTTAGTAGTTTACGAGAATAAGGGAATTACTTTCCTAGTTAGGTTATGAGTATTTTTTCTATTTATATTTAGTTTTTTCCTTAACAAAATTAGAACAATTTTATTGAATACTCTCTTGAAAACTTTCATGGCATCTGTGCTAGGCTAAATCTCCAATAACACCATGGTTAAAACAACCTCCACTTAAGATAAGAGATCCAAAAACCAAATAAAGCTAGAAAGTTTTATCGTCGGAACAACTACCGAAAGTGCAATGACTAAAAGGATAGAGGTGTCTCACCTCTCTTTTCAGTTGACATCTCACAAGCTGAATGGCATGAATTCCCTCAAATGGTCGCAATCCACGAAATTAGCAATTGATGAGCACGGCAAGCTAGGCCATTTTATTAGAAAAGTCAAGCAACCTGTAACAGCCCAAACCCGGCCAAGTAGATTTGACCCGAATTTGGCGAACTACATTAGCCACCAAAGTGACTTTCCGTTAACTCCCAACCTAACCTCCAACACACCAACTATTTACAACATAAATTATGCTAAGTTATAGCACAATTGTGAGAATAATTCATGCATAAGATATAAACATGCAAGTTAACAAGCATACATAGGTAGGGTTTGCACCACAACTTAGGCTTGAATACGTCTAACAACATAGGTTCGCCCATTAGAATAACATATGAGTTCGCAGTACAGTATAAAGCATGAGTTCGCATGAAAACATAAGTTCACATATCAAAGTAACACACACTGTTCTCATTAAAGACAAGGCATGAGTTCGCACAATAATACGTGTTTGAAAAATAACTAAAGTTCACATACTTCCTAGGTTTGCACCTACCATTTTAATTTCACATGTATTACAGGCTTCGCAAATAGAAAAGTCATTCACATAAGAGTTGACATACATGTACAAGGTTTTCATACTTTTAATAGGGTTCGCAAAAAATATATGGGTTCGTTAAGTAGTAAAACTATCACTAATAAGGGTACACATTTAATTTTTGGGGCTGTAGAAAATTATAGTTCACAGTAATACTGAATCTGGTATATTACTCAAAAGTAAAGGAAATATAATGTAACACTCATACATGAAGAAACATCAAACTTTTTTCATAATAAAAGATAATTTAATGTTTTAAGACATGGTTTGCAAAACAAAAATAAACTTAAACTTTTAAAGATATTATTTCAATAACAGAATCAAAATATAATAAGTCTAAAACCCACATAAATAAAACCCCATCGCCTATTTTCTAGGTTTGCCAAAGTATGTTCAAGGATGAGTCTTGCCAAGTCATCCACCTTGCCACTACCATTTATGACCTACTTACCTACAAAGTAAGAGAGAAGTGGGTGAGTTCATTGAAAACTCAGTGAATAATCAAGAATCATCAACATTTGCTTTACAATATAGAGTTTAAAATAGAAATCAGACTTAGTCTAAAAATCATGTCGTGAGCTGGTTTTGTCGTACATATGCCAGATCCAATTCACTGTTTTACCTTCTTATCAGAAAAACATATAAGTTTGTTAAAATAGTTTCAATTGTGCTTGTAGAAAAATCATACTTGAAAACTTAGCTTGTTTGAAACAGATCTTGTATAGCATGAAACATGCTCACACAATTGTCTTATCAGAATGGTTGAAGAACATAAATATGTTCTCACCCACACTTATCAGAATATGTTGGATATGCATATCTCCTTATAATGCCTTAGAATGACTCAAAAAGTCCTTATAACATGTCCCATAAGTGCAGCGCGAAGCTGTGCACTCTCTTGTACACCAACATGTCCCAGTGAATGGGGCATAACTCGACATTCCCTTATCTCTCCATATGTCCCAGGGCCTTAATGCCCAAATCATAAAAAACTTATGGTGAGTACTCAAAATCTTATGGCATTCCATTATATCCATTGTAAGGGCTTGCAAAGGAGTACGCACAGAAACTTACATATAGAGCTTGCATAGGAATCTTTTGCTTGAAAACACTTATTTATATAGAGCTCGTGTAACGCCCCAAATCTTAAATAATGATTTTTGTATGGTTGTGACACAAGTGTGTGTCTGCTTTAACGGTTAAGTGTTCTAAGAGTGTCTGAGAAGTCTTGGGTTCAAGCCTTGGCTTATACAAAATTTTGTTTCTTTCTTGAAAAAACCCTGTCTTCGGTCAGTAGGCTTTTAATTAAAAATTGGGTAAAACATGACAGAAAGGGCCTGTTGGTCTAAGGATATGTGGCTTGTTGTTGGTGCTTGAGCTCTGGGTTTTGAATCTTGGAGATTCAAGGAGTGTTTTATTTTGCTACCATTGTCGTGTGGGTAGTAGAAGTTGACCGAAACATTGCTAAGTGAGAGGAGTTTGAATTGATAGTTTAAGAGATTATGATGGAGGAATTTTAGGAGGGATGTCGGGTTGTGGATAGTGGTCGGTTGGAGAGATTTGAGGAGCCAATTGAGGAGAGTGTTAAGGGTGCCGATTGGGGAAGTTCATTTTGGCAAAATCGATCATAGGACTTTCTACTCTTAGTGTCGAAATTGTGTTCTAGGTTTGCTCTCCTTTTCGGTAGCTGTTAGCTTTTCTTCTTTGCTTTTTTGTTTAAGCCCGAATTGACCATTCGGGTATTTTCTTCTGCTTGTTGCGATTCTACTCTCCCTTTTCTCTACTTTTCCCTCTCTCCCTTACTTTTCTTCTCTTAATTATTCTTATTGCTTTCCCATCGCTCTCACTCGGTTTTGTGTAGCCGAATACCTCCTTCCTTTGCAGCTGAATATTGCTTTTATTCTATCAATCTTTCCCTTTTTTCTTCATTTCTGAATTCTCATCTCCTCTTTCTTTCTTCTTGTGTTGTCAATTTCTGTTAGGGGATAACTGTTCCATTGTTGCCTCTGTCAAAGCGAATGCTTCAGGCTTTCATGTTGAGTGTAGGCTGACTACTCCTTTCTCCGAATCTGGGTTTTGCGTTTCGGTAGGTCCCTGTTTGGCTTCTGCTCTTTCAGCTTTTCTCTTCTTTGTCTATACATGTCGTTACACCTCCCTGTTTACTCTTTCAGTTCAATCCTCATTTTCAGTTCACTACCGAATATGTTCTTCCTCTTACACTCAACTCTTGTCTCGTGGGCTCAGTAAGTCTTCTGGTAAGGGGGAAATAAATGCCCAATTGATTAGGGAAAGATGCCATTTGATTCAATTATGTTAAGGCTCTAATAATGTTATTTTGATAGCGCCTAATCGTGTTGGACTTGATTTACCGACGGAGTTGTAAGGCTTCATCGTTTGAAGCAGTGGAAGAAAGTGTCAGTAACAAGTTCGCTTGGTGACTGTTTCAGTATTAAGCATGACTAACGCTGGTCATGAATTTGTTATTTGTTTTAGGTACGGTTCATCTCAGGAGGGGTTGGAAACCTAGAATCCTATCAGGTGTGTAAACACTATCTAAACTATGGAAATCGGGAAAAGCCAGTAAATGTGACCACTGACGCTACACGGGCGTGCGCTCACTCGTGTGGTAACCTGAACGCATAGACATGGGCGTTTGATCATAGAGGCCACCATGAACAATTTCATGGGCTTAGCCTGTTTTGGGCCATGTTGGGCCGAAATGGGCCATGTGTCTGTAGGGCCTCACACGGGTAAATCACACTGACGTGTGGTGAACATTGAGCCAGGTTGTGTAATCCACTTGGCCAAGGACATTTCTAGGCTAGGTGGGCTACACGGGCGTGTGGGCGACATGGGCTTGCATTATGGGCCTTGGGCCCATTTTTACTGTTTGACTGTTAAGGTTGCACAAGTCGCCCATGACGATTGTGGACCTACTGTGGGGCCGGTAAGCATACCTAAACCCCAAATTGATAAATGACTGTTATGCCCCTATGAGGTAAAATGACTATTATGCCCTTATAATATGTATGACTGATTGAGCATGCTATTTTTTATATATTGCACACATGCATGATATTATGATATGTTGCATGGGGATGGGTTTATTATGATTGGAGGAAGTGTACTGTACTGGCAGCTTTGCTGCAAATGCTATTTAGTGTCGCAACCGGTGCTATTTTGGAGTGTAGGGATGGGTGGGTTGATTTTATTCCCACATGGAGTGTAGGGCTAAACGGAGTGGACTGTAAAGGCTGGTTGGATAGGATTTCTGATTGCATATCTGTACTATCACTGTTACTGAAATGGGCTAAGGCCCATACTGATACTGATGCTGTAATAGGCTAAGGCCCTAATTGAAACTGAACTATTACTGATACGGCCTTAGCCCAGACTGAATTGGTCTACTGTATGATTGACTGTATGTTTTTAAGGGTTTACACACTGAGCTTTCATAAACTCACCCTTCTTTTTATCCGCGTAGGTAATCTCCAGTCTTAGGTGGGTCGGTGCTGCGAGGGACTCAAAGGTGGCCACACAACTGCATGGACTTCCTTATTAAATTTTAAATTATAAGTATTTTAATTTAGGTATCTTTTTATGTAATAAGGCCTCTATAAATTTTTAATCTTTAATTTGGGCTTTTAATTATTTTGATTCATAGCTGCTAGCAATAGAGTAAGATGCGTTTTTTCAAAAGACTAATATTTTCCAAAAATACCAAGAATATGTAATTGTTTAAAAGCTTCCGCAAGAGACAATATTTTAAAAATTAAAGACATTTTATGAACGACATGTTTTAAAAACATCATTAAGAATACATAACAAAGGTAAATATGGAAAAAGGGTTTTTCTTTTGATATCAAGTCTTGCGAAAATCACTCCTATGTGACATCGCCAGATTCAACCGTAATGTCTAGGCCGGGTTTGGGGTGTTACAGCTCGCAAAAGTAGCTCATGAAAACACAGCTTATAAAACTGTATTTAAAAAACATATCTTAAAACATAGGCTCGTGTAGGAGCATGCGTAAAACTTATCTTTAAAAAAAATTTAAAAACATGACTTGAAACTTTATCTTCAAAACAAAGTGTCAGAACTTGAAAACAGAGTTTTTAGAAAAACCTTGTTCTTGGAGCTTAGTTTAAAAACCTCAAGTTTAAAAAAAAAACATAAAGTTTGCACACATATGGCAATTCTTAACCATTCATTAATATAGAAAATAATAATAATTAAACAAGCTTGGCTTTGCCTTTATCCTTGCTGGTAGATGCTTTGCAATATAAACAAACACATAGATTACTAAGCAGCAGAGCTTACAAAATTCAAACATGCAAGCGAACCTAGCTTTCTGGATAATCAACTCTAATAGGTCAGAGGCTTACCTTGGTTACTACAAACTTGGTTCATAACAGAGACTTAATGATAGAATATTTAATGAGAGAATTCCCATGGATTAAGGGTTGTATTTATAGGCCCCTACTTGACTTAGGAAAGGTGTTACTTGCATGAAATGTGTTCCTACATACACCAAATATTTATTTCTTAATTTGAGTCTGACTTGACTTTGACTAGAAAACACCATTTCACAACTTAAATGGTGAACCCCAGCTTATTAGACAAACTGGTGAGCCAAACTTGTAGTGAATTTGGCGAACCCCCTTACCGTATCTTTTGGCATATAGTGCAACACTGAAACATTGGTGGACTCTTTACTGACACTCCTTTGGCGAACTCCCTAGTTTACTGAAACACTGGCGAACCCTCACTTGCGAGGCCAAAACTTCCAGACCTGATCTCGAGATGTTACACAACCACATGTGGGCGATCCAATGATAACACTTGGAGGTTAAAAAAATCTATGATAATTGCATGGCTTATTAATTCCATGGAAGCATCCATAAGTAAATCTTTTCTTTTTCTCCCAATTGTTAAAGATGTTTGGGAGATTCTGAAAGACACTTATTCAAATTTAGAAAATGCTTCACAGATCTTTGAGTTAAAAATAAAGCTTTAGAAGGCTAGACAAGGGAAAAATAAGATTTCTTTTTATTATAACCAGATGGTGTCTCTTTCACAAGAACTAGATCAATCTTATAATGATGAATAAGAGTATCCTAGAGATAGTTTAAAAGCCACGAGGAAAAAAGAGAATGAGCGAGCTTATTTATTTCTGGCTTGTTTAAATAGAGAATTTGATGAAGTGAGATCTTAGTTCTTAGGGACAAAACCACTTCCAACTCTTTGTGAGATTTTTTTAGGTTAGAAGAGATGAGACTAGGAGAAAAGTAATGTTAAGGCCAAGATTTGAAGCTAATGATAATTCTACTCCTGTGACTATTAAAAATGATGATGATAGTGAAAAAAGGGAGAAACCTTGGTACGGCCACTGAAAAATATTGGCACACTCGAGAAACATGTTGAAAGATCCATGGAAAATTGATGAATGGGAGAAATAAGAGTGGAAATGGTTGTGGTTCACAATCTGGGGATAGCAGAGCTTTCAAAACAATGAATGAAAATCATAAGTAGCAAAGTTCTCTAGAAGGGTCTCAATTCACTAAAGAACAACTAGAGCATCTACAGAAGCTTTTTCAATCACCACAGCTTCGGATGAATTCTTCTATTCCTAACTCATCCAATAGTCCTTCTTGCTCCTTTTCCCAATCAGGTATTGATTCTTCTATTTTTTTTTCAATGTCAAACCTTGTAAAACAAACAAGTGGATTGTTGATTCTAGAGCTAGTGATCACATGACTAGTAGTCATTTCCTTTTCTCAGCTTATACGCCTTGTGAAGGAAACAAAAAGATCAAATTAAAAGATGGGTCATTCTCGACAATAGCCAAGAAAGGCACTATTAAAATTTCACCTTTCTTGGTTTTACGTGACGTTTTACATGTGCCAAATCTAGCTTGTAATATCATATCTATCAGTAAATTATCCCAGTCGTTGAATTGTTGTGTTATATTTGACTCCTCTATGTGTAAATTTTATGACATGGCCTCGAGGAGGATGATTGGCAATGCTAAAGAATCTAGTGGAATTTACTTTCTTGATGACAGCCATCTAAGTCAACCAGCAACTACACTATGTTTGAGCATTGTTTCTAGTTTTGATAAGGTTATGATTTGGCATTATAGGATTGGACATCCTAATTTTTACTATTTAAGACATTTGTTACCTAATCTGTTTAAGAATAAAAGTCCTTCTTCATATCACTATGAATTTTGTGAATTGGCTAAACATGATCGGCCATTTTTTCCACCTCAAACATATAAAGTGTCCAAACCTTTTTTGTTAATTCATAGTGACATTTGGGGACCCTCGAGAGTCTCAACTTTTTTAGGAAAACATTGGTTTATCACATTTATTAATAATCATACTTGAATTTGTTGGATGTTACGATTAAAAGATAAGTCTGAAGATAAAAATGTGTTTCAATCTTTTTATGCTATGGTGAAAACACAATTTGGTGTGAAAATAATATATTTTGGAGTGACAATGGTGAAGAATTTTTTTAGTGACCAATTAAGTGTTTTCTTAACCAAACAAGGAATAATAAACCAAAGCTCTTTTACAAATACACCAAATAGAATGGGATTGCAGAAAGTAAAAACCCTCATCATTTGGAAGTAACAATAGCCTTGATGTTCACTAGTCAGGTACCACGTTATCTTTGTGAAGAGGCCTTGTTAACGGCTACATATCTTATTAATAAAATTCCTAGTAAAAATCTAAACTATAAAACTTCTTTCAATCTTTTTAAATATAGCTTTCCTAACTCTAAATTGATCATAGATTTACTCCTTTAATTTTTGGGTGTAGTGTTTTTGTTCATTTTCACAACCAGGGTAAACTAGATCCTAAAGCAAAAAAAATGTGTCTTTGTTGGGTATGCTTGTAACAGCCTGTTTTTAGTGAAATTGGAATAGTGGTTTTAAGACCACAAATCTTATGAGTAAATTTTTATTTTATTACTATTTTAATGTCTATGGGATATTGTAAGGTCGTATTAAAATTTTGTTAAGAAATTTTGATGTTTGCATGATTAATTAAGTGAAAATGACTAAACCGTAAAAAGTGTAAAAGTAGAGTTTCATTAGTTAAAAGGGTCAAATGGCTATGAAACTTTAAAGCGAAGGGACTTAGATGGTAATTAGACCATTTGAATAGTTAGTGGATATTCATGGCTAGGTTTTATTGAAATTTTGATTGTTTTTAAAGGGAAAAATGGTAAAATGGTCAATAAAGATAAAAAAAATGCTAAAATTATCATCTTCTTCCCATTTGTTTCTTCTCGATTCTTCAATGGAGAAATAGCTAGGGTTCGACCAAGCATTGTTTCACTTGCATGGTATGTAATTTTGTCCTATTTTTAATGATTTCTATGTTTTTGAGGTCATTTTAGCTTAATCTAGCTAGCCCGGGAGTCAATTTGTAAAACTGTTAAAGATTGAGAGTTATACCATGAATGCTTTTGAATGGTTCTTGATGTTCTATGGTAGATTATGAGTCATTTTTAATAAATAAACAAGTTTTGTAAAGTGATTTTTGATGAAATTTGCAATTAGGGATTGATTTGTAAAAATGATAAAAAAATTCATGTTAAATTTATGAACTGATGGTTGATTTGGGTTGACATAAGTCCCTAATAAATTCGGTTAGCTTGAATGGGGGATTAAAATGTTTAGATTTCAATTTATGAGCTTTAGGAATAAGTTGTGAAAAGTTAAAATGTTAGGGGCAAAATAGTAATTTGACATAAACATGAAATATGGACTGAATTGAATACTAGAAGTATTAAATGGATTGAAATTGACTATTTAGATCAAGATAGACCACGTATGGACTTAGATAGAGGAAAAACTGAAGCTTCGAAATAGCTCAATTAAACTTTCATGCTCCTAGTTGTCAAGGTAAGTTCATATGAATGGTTGTTATATTTGTAACACCTCTAACCCGTATCCTTTGCCAGAACAGGGTTACAGAGTATTACCAAAACTTTAAGAACATTTACAAATAAATCAAGTCAATCACTGTTCATTTTTCGAGATTATTCATAACGTCCTTTAAATGGTCCCTCGAGGCCCAATAAGTGTATTAGAATCAAGTCGGGACTTAATCAGAGACTCTAAGAAATTTTCGCAAGATTTCAAAAATTTTCCAAGTTACAAGGCACACACACTTGTGTGGTCCGAGGGACACGCCCGTGCTACAGGCCATGTTCAACCCTGTGTAACTCTTAGATTTGTGCACACGGTGATGCCACACGCCCGCGTGTTAAGCCATGTGGTTAATTAATTCTTTTCAAAATTATGTGCAGGTTTCACACGACCAAAACACATGCCCGTGTTCTAGGCCGTATAGCACATACGGCTGAGACACATGCCCGTGTCCTTGTTTGTGTGCTCAATTTTGAGCATTCTGTTTTCTCGAATTTAAGATAAAGTGGACACACGGCCTAACCACACACCCATGTACCAGGCCATGTGTCACACACTGTCTGCCCCTGTGGACAAATTAAAGCCATTCTTAGCTTCATTTCTCACCCAAAATCATACCAAATTCCTGCACCAAACTTACATCCGAATACCAACCAATTCAAGCATTGAATTCAAGTAATTTATAACATCTAACATGATATATTGTTACATGCATTCATGCTTTTAAACTTACTTTTTATAAGCATACTCATTTAAGCTTTCTCAATCAGCCAATAAAAAATACTTATGTTATCTCTATAAAATAAATTTAAATACATATATACATGTACCCAAACAAAATTATCATTAGCTATTCCAATGGCCAGATTACAGTAATCATTTACAATTAAATGCCAATATGGCCAATACAACCTATACATGCCATTATAACCACAGTTGATTTACCATATTGTACCGACATGGGCCAATGGATAGTGTGAGTGATCTCCGCCCAACTTTCAATCCAACGAGCTTCCAATTTACTCTAAAATAGGAAAATAAAACTAAGTAAGCATAAAATGCTTAGTAAGTTCGTATAACATGGTACTTAACTTACCATTCATTCTATTTTGAGGTAACTATGTAAGGCATATTCAATCAATTTGACCTCAAGCCCTACACATATCCTCATTGCCTTTGTTAGTCATATATTCCATAATAACATCAAAATATATATGGTCTCAACCACAATCAAGTTTCCATGCACATATGTTTTCCACAACATGTATTCATTTAACATGTATAAATCATCGCTTTATATTACAAGTATAATTTCATAATAGTTCATCTTGAGTTCAGATTATTTCATGTCAGAACTTTACTCATATCATTCAAAACATCAAGGTCACACGAGTAGTAGTACACTCGAGGTGTACAAGTCTATAATCAAGGATGAACATTCTCATCAAATAATTTCCATGTACAAATATCATCATCTCATACTTTCATATATCACTTGTCATGTATCATCATTTTCTTGTATTTCAGATGGATACGTGTAATAACTCATTTTGTTATTCATATCTTCTCATGTCTGGAATTGTCACTCGTTGAATTTATCTGAAATATTGATGGAAACACAGGTAAAACACTCGAGATGTACAAATCAGGATCCGTCAATTCATGTCTATTAGTACCCATAAGGTACTATTTTAGAGAGTACACTCTCAAGCCACACATGTATACAACAGGATTACCAGACCAAGCTAAATCCTGTCTCCTATGTATATATACTCAATAGAGCTTAGTTAGGATTACCAGTCTAGGCTAAATCCTTCTTATGACATATGCTCTAAAGAGTTTGATTTGGATTACCCATCCAGGCTAAATCCAATCCACAACATATGCTCAGAGGGCTTATATCAAGATTACCCATCCGGGCTAAATCCTATTAGAAACGAGGTCAAAGGATTACCTGTCTGAGCTAAATCCCGTCAACAACAATTGCAGGACCTCAATCCATAAGGGAAATCACATTTATCCATCGATTTTCATTTATTCAAACGGGATTTAACATTTTTCAAGCACTATCAGGCATGTGATTATATATCTATAACATTCATAAAATTCAAATAAACACATTCCACATTCATTTCAAGCATAAAAGTAACATTTTATCATTTATCATTTTTCGGGCATTATCGTTGATCGGGCTTTGTCAGATACAATTTCAATGTCACACACACACACACACACACACACACATATATATATGATATTTATAAAATTCACCAAGCATATAAACATACACAAATTAGTTACATGAACTTACCTCGACAAGTGTGTTTGTGTATAAAAAATCTACTAATCTGTCATTTTCCTCTTTTCCTCGTTCTAGCTCCGAATTTGGTCTATTTGGATCTATACAAGTAAATTTTACATCAATTTATCACATTTCATATTCAAGTGAACTCAATTTACATCCTAGGCAAAATTACCATTTTGCCCTTAACTTTTCCATAAACTCCTATTTCATCTCTAGGCTCAGAAAATGAAATTTATGCAATTTACTCCCTATTCCAAGCCTAACCAAAATTTCACCTTAAAATTTACAACACATATATTCTACAAAATTTAGAATTTTTCTTAAATTTTCACAAATTTATATTTTAGTCCCTAAATCATGTTTTCAGCAAAAATCACTTTGTAAAAGTTGTTTATCTATCAACAACCTTTCATTTTCTACCATAAATTTAAAATTACTAAAAACAGGAGAAGAAAACTAACCCAATTTGGCCAAAAAAGTTTCTTCTCTCTCTCCTAGGGTTTCCATGGAATATTTTGGGGAAGAAGATGATAAAAATGATTTTTATTTCTATTTAATTAATTTATCATCTTTAATAATTTTGATTTCCAATTTAGTCCTTAGCCTTTTTTCTAATTTTCCATGGATGAATCATCCAAAAATATCTACTAGCTTTTTATTAATGGTCTAATTACCATATAAGGACATTAAGTTTTGAATTGAATAGCTATTTAACCCTTCTAGCTACTAGAATTCAACTTTTGCATTTTATGCGATTCGGTCCTTCCCATAGTTAAACATGTAACACCCCTAACCCATATCCGTCGCCAGAATAGGGTTACGAGGCATTACTAGATAATACACATCATTCAAAACTTCTATGCATTCATAGTCTAAATCTATTCAACTCATTCACATTGTCTCTTATAAGGTCCTATGAGACCTTAAAACATGCTTAAAAAAGGTTCGGGACTAAACCGATAACATTTAAAAACTTTGGAAAACTTAGAAAAAATTTCATGCATTCAAGGGTCACACGCCCGTGTGAATAGGCAATGTGCCTTACACGGCCACCAAACACGCCCGTGTCACAGACGGTGTGAAAACATGGCAACATACTGACTTGCACCACAAGGCTGAGGACATGCCCGTGTGCTTGGCCGTGTGAAATCTAGAGGGGTTACTGACTTGGGTCACGTAGTTAGCCACACGCCCGTGTGCCAACCCGTGTGCCACACACGGCCAGTAGAGACGCCTATGTGTCTAGAACGTGCAAAACCTATGGGGTATTCTGACTTAATTTGAAAGGGTACCTTAGGGGACACACGGCCGTGTACCAATGCCATGTGTCACATAAGGTCAAGCCACATGCCCGTCTGCTCGGCCGTGTGGACTGAAAATAGGCTTGGTTTAAGCCACATTTCTCACCCTTCTCATGCCTTCCTACAACAAAACAGTTTATACCATTTCAACACATTTATAGGCATCCAAAACATCATCAACTCATGTACAATTCAAGCCATAATAACACTAGCCAATTTAATACACATTTACTACTCCAATCATATAGATTTCATATGCCAAATTCATCCCTTCCACTTAATTTCAATATGAATTTATTCATCCTTCAAAACATCTAACTCAAAATTCAAAATAACACCAATTCAATACCTTAATCTCATACCATACTATGCCAAATTCACAAGGCATGTCATTTATATCACATAGCATATATAAACACATTCTATAAGCAAAATTCACATCCCACAACTTTACCAAATACAAGCCAAATCACATAGCTATAATTCCAAAACACAAAATGTACCATAATGACACTATCCTATACATGCCATATACCACATATACAATGCTTCAAAAGTGCAAACAAAATGATCGATAGGGTGATGACGGTTCCTGACGATCCCCGAGTCTGAGCTAGCTTTGATTATCTATAAAATGTAGGCAAATAACACACAGTAAGCTTCATAGCTTAGTAAGTTTGTAAGTGAATATCTCAGTTCATCAAATAAATACAATTTAAATATTTTCACATTATCGAATCAAATCACATTAACCACAAACCTTTATCATGTCTCATAACATGATTAAATACCATCTCATTAAACTTTCTCAATGTAATTGTAACACACTTTACCCGATACCCAAGACCGGGACCAGGTACGAGGCGTTACCAGGCATGTACTAAAACATTTTCGGGAAATACGAATTATAAAATTTTGTTCCAATTTGAACCCAATCAAACAAAAACTTAATGTCCCTATTATGGGCCCCCAAAACATATATTGAAAATGGTCTGGGACTAAACCGAGGACCTAAGAAAATTTTAAGAAAATTTCTAGGTTAATGTCTCACACAACCATGTAGAGACAATGCACACGCTCGTGTGTTTTGGGACACGCCCGTGTTCCCTACTCATGTGGAATTTATTGAATTTATTTCTCATTTCAAACCTACAGGGGTTTTCATACGGCCAAGCACACGCACGTGTCCCTGGCCTGTGTCCTTCGCACGGCCTAGACACGCCCGTGTGGTTGCCTGTGTCCAAAAACTCGAGCATTCTATTTATGACGTCAACGTACATTTAGCGGCACACGGCTAAGACACATGCCCGTGTGCTAGGCCCTGCCGTCCACACAGTTGAGACATAAGGCCGTGCCTCTACCCATGTGTTTACTACCAAGCATTCTGACTTAAAAAGTTTTAGGTTCAGTGGACACACGGATGAACTACACACCCATGGGGCTATCCATGTGTCACACATGGCCTAGACACAAGCCCGTGTGTCTACCCATGTGAACCTTGTTGGGCTATTTTCCAAGCCTTTGGTCACCCTCTAATGTTCTTACCCACTTATAGTTTCTATTAACACTTAACATGGTCTAATTACACTCTTAAATGACCTTAATATATTGCATGTAAACCTCATCTCATCGGTTTCATACATGCTCGGTTATCCTCTTTATATTAAAGATTTCTATAACTGGTAACTCAGTTAAGCTTGGCTCATTACCTTAACTCATTGCCAAATTGTGGCCTAACCACCCCATGTGATTTGGTCATATTACATGTGAGTAATTGTAACACACCATATTTAATCATCACAAGAACATTGGAACATAATTATGCACAAACTGGTAGGTCATAACCTACACCAAAATGAGCCAATTCCCAAGACCATAGACAAGTGAATAAGTATACTTTTATAAGCCTTCATATTGGCTAATCAAATGACACATATAACAAAATAACAAAAGCCCTATACATGCCATTAAACAAAATAAGAGTATCTATATACCAAAGCTAGACAAGATGATAGTGTGTTGATTCCCCATCCATCTCCCAATCTTCATGGGTCCACGAGTTCTGTGAAACAAGGAAAAGAGAGGGATAAGCATTTACATGAGCCCGAATAACTGGAAAGTAAACTTATCGATTAATTAGCATGCCTCCATATTAGGCAATAAAACCAACAAGCAAGAAATAGTTTCCCTATCACATGCACTCAATCGACAAGTTAGTTCCATAACAACACACCATGTAATTTGTCGTAGGTGAGCTCATCATTCAACATATTCATTTTTATATCTCATGTTAATCCCGTTGAGTTTCTTGGAAGTCTTGATGGATTATCCATTTACCGTCAAATTATAAACACAATCATCTCCAGTACGCTCTCCTGCAAACCTCACATCTTACAGTAGGATTACCAGTCTAGGCTAAATCCCCTGTAATATAAACTCATAGGGTGATGTCGAGATTACCAGTCCAGGCTAAATCCCTTATAGTGACAAGCACCCTTAATGAGCCTGGATCTGAATTACCCGTCTAGGATAAATTCACAATGCGCACATATTTTTCGGGAGGCTCGATCACTCAAGGAACAACCATCTGGGCTATATCCTTTCTATATTTGAGATCAACGGATTACCCTTCCGGGCTAAATCCTTTTTCTGCAACACATGCAGGATCTCAAGTCATGTAAGCCATGGTTTATCCATCTAATTTCCCTTTTTACTTCAACTGGGACATTTATTATCATATCATTATTATTAACATATTTCATAGCTTTTCATGCCATCATCACATACACAATTATCATACATTCATATAACATACATATAGGCAAATTATGAGTTTACTTTAAGTTATACGAACTTACCTGGTATCCGTTTCGATTTTCCGTCTCGGTTATTCTAAAACTTTTCATTTTCCACGATCGACCTCCGAAATTTGTTCCTCAGAGTCTATAACAATAAAAATGAATCATTAATACCTCACATTATTCTTTTCGAGTCTAAATTTCACCCTGGACAAAATGACCATTTTACCCCTAACCTTTTCCATTATTTATGATTTAGTCCCTAGGCTCGTATGATGAAATGCATGAATTTTCTACATTACCCAAGCCTAGCCGTATGTTCTTTCCTCTTATGGCAGCCCACATTTTCCATTATTTCAAATTTCTACCACATATTTTACAACTTTTGCAAAAAGGTCCTTTTAGGAGTTTTTCATGAAAATCACCTAGAAAAAAATGTTTAACACACATCCAACTTTCATATTCCTTCATAAATCATCAAAGAATAAACATGTCACACATGGGTCACTTTACATACATGAACCCTGACTCAAAATATGGGTAGAAATGGAGAGAGTAAGTTATCGGTATTTAAAAAATACGAAGAACATTAAAAATGGGGCTAGAGAGCACTTACTATTGAGCTTGGAAAGCTTGGAAACCCTAGCTATGGAGAACCTCAATTTTCAGCAGCAACATGGAGAGAATGGGCTGATTTTTGGCTCATTTTCCCATTTTATTTCATTAATTAGCCAAATGACCAAAATGCCCTTAAGCCCTTTCTTTCAAATTTTATCCATACATGCTCATTTTTGTCCAAAAACTTAGAAATTGGGAAAATTTCTCTTTAAGGACTTTTAATTAATAATCTAAAGTAATTTTATGCAAATTGCTTCTAAAATCCAAGTTTTGCACTTTGTTCAATTTGGTCTTTATTTTCCAATAGGATACCTTGCTCATAGAATTTCTTCATGAAACTTTAACACATGCATATTTTCATATTCTAGACCTCATAATAATCATAAAATAAATATTTCAACGTCGAATTTGTGGTCCTGAAACCACTATTCCAACTAGGCCCTATTTTGGGATGTTACATTTCTCCCCCCTTAGGGACTTTCATCCTCGAAAGTCTTAATATTGGCTTCTCATGGTTTCTTCCGACTCCCATGTCGCCTTTTCCACACCATGTCAATGCCATAAGACTTTTACCAAGGTGACATCTTTATTTCTCAACTTTTTAACCTCACGGGGCAAAATCTTGACTGGTTCCTCACCATAAGTCATGTCCTATCTAATTTCAATCTCCGTTGATGAAATCACATGAGAGGGGTCTGATCGATATCGCCTTAACATAGATACATGGAACATGTCGTGAATCTTTTCCAGTTCTGGCGGCAATGCTAACATATATGCCAAAGGTCCAACTCGTTCAATAACCTCATATGGTCCAATAAACTGTGGACTTAGTTTTCCTTTCTGGCCAAATCTCAATACTTTTTTCCATGGAGATACTTTCAAGAATACTTTATCTCTGACTTGGAACTCAATTTCTTTTCTTTTCAGATCAACATATGACTTTTTTCCATCTGATGTCGCTTTTAAGCAATCACGTATCACTTTAACCTTTTCTTCAGTTTCCTTGATTAGATCAACTTCGTAAATCTGACTCTCTTTGAGTTCTGTCCAATACAATAGAGTTCGACACTTTCTTCCATACAAGGCCTTATAAGGTGCCATCTTCAAACTCATTTGAAAACTATTGTTGTAGACGAACTCTACCAATGGCAGGTATTTTTCCCAACTGCCCTGAAACTTAAGTATGTAACATTGCAACATATCCTCAAGAATTTGAATCATCCGTTCAGACTGACCATCAGTCTATGGGTGAAACGCTATACTAAAACTCAACCTAGTACCCAAGGCTTCTTGTAACTTCTTCTAGAATCTCGAAGTGAATCTCGGGTCTCTATCTGAAATAATCGATAGTAGTACCCCGTGTAATCTCACGATCTCAGATATATACAAGTCGGTCAACTTGTCAAGTGAATAATCTATCCTTACCGAAATAAAATGACCTGACTTTGTCAACTTATCAACCATAACCCATATAGCATCTTTCTTTTTCAGGGTCAAGAGTAATCCTGTCACGAAGCCCATAGTGATTCTGTCCCACTTCCATTCGAGGACCATCACAGGCTGTAGTAACCGGGAACGTACTTGATGTTCAGATTTGACTTGCTGACATATCAAACATTTCGATACAAATTCGGAGATGTCTCTTTTCATGCTGCTCCACCAGTACTTTTTCTTCAAATCATTGTACATCTTGGTACTTCCCGGATGAATAGACAAACGGCTATCATGTACTTCTTGCAAAATTTTATGAATAATTTCATCATTCCTCGGTACACAAACTCTGTCTCTGAACATCAAACATCCATCAGAACCAATCTAAAAAATCTGATTCGATACCCGCCTCACATTGAGTTCTTTTGGCTTGCAGGACACTATTATTAGTCTGAGCATCATAAATTTCCTGAAGAAATGTCGACCTAGCCCTTAGCTCTGCCAAAACCGAACGATCATCAAACAATGCCAATCGAGCATTCATGGCCTTCACTGCAAACAAAGATTTTCTGCTTAACGCGTTGGCGACCACATTCGCCTTTCCCAGGTGATAATCGATGATCAGCTCGTAATATTTAATTAATTCTAACCATATCTAGTGTCTCGATTCAATTCTTTTTGAGTCATCAAATACTTCAAACTCTTGTGGTCTGTGAATATACGACAAGTCTCACTATATAAATAATGCTCTAGATTTTCAAGGAAAAAACAATAGCGGCAAGCTCTAAGTTGTGCGTCGGATAATTTCTCTTGTGTGGGTTCAACCGTCGTGAAGCATAGGCTATCACTTTGCCATCTTGGATAAGCACACAACCTAATCCATTTAAGGAAGCATCACTGTAGACCACAAACTCTTTTCCCGACTCGGGTAATACTAGAACTGGAGCTTCCGTCAGCAATGTCTTCAACTTCTTGAAACTCTGTTGACATTCGAACTTAACGTCTTTCTGTAGCAACCTCGTCATTGGAGTCACTATCATGGAGAATCCTTTCACAAATCCTTGGTAGTAACTGGCCAAGCCCAAAAAGCTTCTAACCTCAGTTACATTTTTAGGCAATTTCTATTCAACGATGGCAGAGATCTTACTTAGATAAACTCGGATGCCATCACCCGAAACAATATGACCCAAAAACCCTACTTCTTGGAGCCAATTCACTCTTACTAGACTTAGCATACAATTGCTATTCCCGTAAGGTCTGCAACACAGTCCTCAGATGCTTCACATGCTCCATCCCATCCTTAGAATAAATCAAAATTTTGTCAATGAACACAACGACGAACTTGTCCAATTATGGCCGAAATATCCTATTCATTAGGTCCATAAATACGGCCGGTGCATTCGTCAACCCAAACGGCATGACAAGGAATTCATAGTGTCCATACCTTGTTCTGAAAGCTGTCCTAGGCACGCTCGATTCCTTAACTCGCAACTGATAGTAGCCGGATCTCAAGTTTATCTTAGAGAATATAGTGGCTCCCCTCAACTGGTCGAACAAATCATCGATTCTTGGCAAAGGATACTTATTCTTGATAGTTACCTTATTTAGTTGCCGATAATCTATACAAAGCCTCATTGAACCATCTTTCTTCTTTACAAATAATACGGGAGCACCCCAAGGCGAAAAGCTCGGCCTTGCAAAACCTTTATCCGTCAGTTCTTGCAACTGTGCTTTTAATTCTTTCAACTTGGTTGGTGCCATCCTGTACGAAGTAATAGGAATAGGAGCTATTCCTGGCACCAGTTCAATACCAAACTCTATCTCTCTATTAGGAGGTAACCCAGGTAGTTCCTCCGGGAACACGTCTAGATATTCACATACTATTGGTACAGACTCAATCTTTAACTCCATTTCCTTAGTGTTCAGTACAAAAGCAAGGTAGGCTTCGTACCCTTTTCTCATATATCTTTGTGCAACCATTGTTGTGATTACAACCGGCGGTGTATCCAATTCTCTTGAATCAACCCGTAAAATCTCACCATCTGGGCACTTCAATTCAATATACTTGCTACCACAATTTACAATTACATCATGCAGGGCTAACCAATCCATGCCAAGTATTACATCAAACTTATCAAATGATAATAACATAAGGTTAGCCGGAAAACAATGACCCTGAATCGTCAAGGGACAATTCTTACAGACTTTATCAACTAGGACTAACTTGCCTAATGGGTTCGACACTCTGATAATAAATTTCGTAGGTTCAATGGATATATTCATACTAGCCACCAATCTCATGCAAATGTATGAATGCGTCTATCCCGGATCAATTAAGGCAACAACAAAAGTATTAAGAAGAGAAAAAGTACCCGTGATGATGTCAGGAGCAGAGGCTTCCTTTCAAGTGCGTATTGCATACGTTCTTACTGGGGCTCGAGCCTCTGATTTCGCAGTGTCTTTGACCGCAACCCGACTACCACTAGCACTTCTAGGATATCTCGGAGGTCTACCTCGTAAAATAGGAGCACTCGATTTCAGGGCTACTTCCACCTCTTTATCGGTTCACTCTGGGCAGTCTCTGAGGAAGTGGTCAAGAGAACCACATCTGTAGCACGCACCGCTCTTCATCCAGCACTCTTCAAAGTGAAATTTATTGAAGCTTTTACACTTCGGCTTTTGTTCATCTACACTCCCCACACTAGTCACACGCACCGATGAAGTGGAGCGTTCATGTTGGCTCCTTGATTTCTTTGTGGGAAATGAGAGCGTCTTACCACTAGATCTCTTGCTCGCAACTCGAGCTTCTCTCTTAGCATGTTTCCTTTCATTATTGAGTTAATCGGCTTTCTTGGCTTGATCAGCTAATGCAACGAACTCTTGTATCTCAAGAATCCCAAACAACAACTTGATTTCCTCATTCAGACCTTCCTCGAAGCGTTTACACATTTTTGAATTTGTTTGAACCCATTCATTCGCATACTAACTTAGTCTTACAAAGTCCCTTTTATATTCTGATGCAGCCTTATTTCCTTGTTTGAGTTACAGGAACTCCTTTCGCTTCGAGTCTAAGAACCTTTGACTGATTTATTTCTTCTTAAACTCCACTTGGAAAAATTCCCAAGTGATGTTTTCCTTTGGCACCACTGAAGATACAGTCTTCCACCAATGGTATGCAGTATCCTTTAAAAGAGATACAGCACACTTTAAACACTCTTGAGGTGTACACGATAACTCATCCAATACTCGTGTAGTATTCTCAAGCCAAAACTTGGCTCGTTCAGCATCATTATCAATTTTAGCTCTAAATTCCTTAGCCCCATACTTTCTAAGCTTGTCCACTAGGGCTTTACCAACTTTTACAAGTGCCATACCTCGTTGCACTTCCACATCAGGTCGGTTAGGGGGTGGGGGAGGTCGTGGTATGTTGGGGCGATTCCTCAAATAATCCCCAAACCATTCATCCATCATGTCAAAGAAGACGGCTTTGGCCTCTTCCCGACCTTCAGAAATAGGCCTTCTATTACTACTAGAAACAACTCGTTGTACGGAAGCTGGAGCATGGCTATCGGCTCCCTCGGACTTATCTTGTGCTTGATTGGAAGACATTTACTATATTCAAAGACGATTAAACAGTTAGGAGATGTCACACTATCAACATTCATATAATGGCATGTATAGCTAAACTCGATACACTCTACGATAGTCCTAAAACTGACTAAACCGTAGCTCTGATACCACTAAATGTAACACCCCTTACCCGAGACTGAGACCAGGTACGAGGCATTACCAGGCATGTACTCAAACATATTTAGGAAATACGGGTTATAAAATTTCGTTCCAATTTGAACCCAATCAAACAACATCTTAGTGTCCCTATTATAGACCTACAAGGCCCAAAACATATATTGAAAATGGTTCAGGACTAAACCAAGGACCTAAGAAAATTTTAAGAAAATTTCTAGGTTAATGTCTTACACGCCCATGTGGAGACAATGCACACGCTCCTCTCCTTTGGGACACGCCCGTGTCCCCTACTCGTATGGAATTTATTAAATTTCTTTCTCATTTCAAACCTACAGGGGTTTTCATACGGCCAAGCACATGCACATGTCCCTGGCCCGTGTCCTTCATACGGCCTAGACACGCCTGTGTGGTCACTCGTGTCTAAAAACTTGAGCATTCTATTTATGACGTCAGCGTGCATTTAGGGACACACGGCCAAGACACACGCCCGTGTGCTAGGTCGTGCCCTTCACACAGTTGAGACAAACGGCCATGCCTCTACCCATGCATTTACTACCATGCATTCTGAAATAAAAATTTTTAGGTGCAGGGGATACACGAACGGACTACACGCCCATGAGGCTATCCGTGTGTCACACACGGCTTAGACACATGCCTATGTGTCTACCCGTGTGGACTTTGTTGGGCTATTTTCCAAGCCTTTGGTCATCCTAGTTTTCATTAACACTTAACATGGTCTAATTACACTCTTAAATGACCGTAATATGCCTCATTGCATGTAAACCTCATCTCATCGATTTTATACATGCTAGGTTATCCTCTTTATATTAAGGATTTCTATAACTAGTAACTCAATTAAACTTGGCTCATTGTCTTAACTCATTGCCAAATTTTGGCCTAACCACCCCATGTGATTTGGTCATATTACATGTGACTAATTGTAACACACCATATTTAATCATCACAAGAACATTAGAACATAATCATGCATAATTGGGTAGGTCGTAAACTACACAAAATGAGCCAATTCCCAAGACCATAAACAAGTGAATAAGTATACTTTTATAAGCCTTCATATTGGCTAATCAAATGACACATATAACAAAATAAAAAAACCCTATACACACTATTGAATAAAATAAGAGTATCTATATACCAAAGCTAGACAAGATGATAGTGTGTTGATTCTCCAATCATCTCCCAATCTTCACGAGCCCACGAGCTCTGTAAGATAAGGAAAAAAGAGGGATAACATTTACATGCTTAGTAAGCTCGAATAACTGGAAAGTAAACTTACCAATTAATTAGCATGCATCCATATTAGGCAATAAAACCAACAAGTAAGAAATAGTTTCCCTATCACATGCACTCAATCTACAAGTTAGTTCCATAACAATACACCATGTAATTTGTCTTAGATGAGCTCATCATTCAACATTTTCATTTTTATATCTAATATTAATCCTGTTGAGTTTCATGGAAGTCTCGATGGATTATCCATTTACCGTGAAGTCATAAGAGCGATCATCTTAAGTACGCACTCCCGCGAACCTCATATCTTACAGTGGGATTACCAGTCTAGGCTAAATCCCCTGTAATATAAACTCATAGGGTGATGTCGAGATTACAAGTCTAGGCTAAATCCCTTTATAGCGACAAACACCCTTAATGAGCTCAGATCTGAATTACCTGTCCAAGCTAAATTCAGACCCTAATCGAATTACCCGTCTGGGCTAAATCTACAATGCACACATATTCTTCAGAAGGATGGATCACTCAAGGAACACCCGTCCTGGCTAGATCCTTTCTATATTTGAGATCAACGGATTACCCGTCCGGGCTAAATCCTTTTTCTGCAACACATTCAGGATCTCAAGTCATTTAAGCCATGGTTTGTCCATCGAATTTCTCATTTGACTTCAACCAAGATATTTATTATCATATCATTATTATTAACATATTTTATAGATTTTCATGCCATCATCACATACACAATTATCATACATTCTTATAACATACATATAGGCATATTATGAGTTTACTTTAAGTTATTCGAACTTACCTGGTATCAGTTTCGATTTTGCATCTCGGTTATTCTGAAACTTTTCGTTTTCCTCAGTCGACCTCTACAATTTGTTCCTCAAGGTTATTACAATAAAAATGAATCATTAATACCTCACATTATTCTTTTCGAGTCTAAATTTCACCCGAACAAAATGACCGTTTTACCCCTAACCTTTCACGTTATTTACGATTTAGTCCCTAGGCTCGTATGATGAAATGCATGAATTTTCTACATTACCCAAGCCTAGCCGAATGTTCTTTCCTCTTATGGCAGCCCACATTTTTCCATTATTTCAAATTTCTACCACATATTTTACACATTTTGCAAAAAGGTCCTTTTAGGGGGTTTTCATGAAAATCACCTAGAAAAGATGTTTAACACACATCCAACTTTCATATTCCTCCATAAATCATCAAAGAATAAACATGTCACACATGGGTCACTTTACATACATGAAACCTAACTCAAAATATGGGTAGAAATGGAGAGAGTAAGTTACCGGGATTTCAAAAATACGAAGAACATTAAAAACGGGGATAGAGAGCACTTACTATTGAGCTTTGAAAGCTTTAAAACCCTAGCTACGGAGAACCCCAATTTTTGGCAGCAACATGGAGAGAATGGGCTAATTTTTGGCTCATTTTCCCATTTTATTTCATTAATTAGCCAAATAACCAAAATGTCGTTAAGCCTTTTTTTTTCAAATTTTATCCATACATGCCCTTTTTTTCCAAAAACTTAGAAATTGGGCAAATTGCTCTTTAAGGATTTCTAATTAATAATCTAAAGCAATTTCATGCAAATTGCTTCTAGAATCCAGGTTTTGCACTTTATTTAATTTGGTCCTTATTTTTCAATTGGACACCTTGCTTATAGAATTTCATCATGAAACTTTAACACATGCATATTTTCATATTCTAGACCTCATAATATTCATAAAATAAATATTTCAATGACAGATTTGTGGTCTCGAAACCACTGTTCTGACTAGGCCCTATTTTAGGATGTTACAGCAATACTCAAATAGGTTCCGTACGTACCTGTACCACCTCGTACTAACCCCTTTCTCAACTACATCATTCTTTACCCATTGAACCATTCAAAATAGAAATTAAATACTTAAGGATTACAATACATGGACCATAGCCAAATCAAGGTATTATTCGCACCCGTAGTGTCGATATCATGGCCCGAAGCCAATACATTAACCTAATGACATGTTATTAGCATCCTAACTATTCCTAAGGTTCAACCGGGAAGTTTCACTTGTCTATTTCATCATCGAACACATCCGTATAGTCGTATTAACCATTCAAACATTATTCGTAATCTCATAATCACATTTTATGCAATACTAAAGCATATAACATACACTTATAATGAAATTACCACATACGAACTTACCTCGTACTCGGAATTGACGAATCGGATCGATTACTCGATAAGTTTTGATTTCCCCCGATTTAAATCTGAATTTTTTCTTTCTTGATCTATATGTATTCAAAATTAACCCATTTAGTCAACTACTCATTCAATTTAATCCTTAAACACATATTTGGGAATTTTTACACTTTAGCCCTAAACTTTCACATTTCTTACAATTTAGTCCTTATTTCAAAAATACACAAAATTCACGAAATTTCATTAAACCCAAGCCTAGAAAAATTTCATATAGGTCTCTAGCACCCATATTTTTCATTTATTTCATATTTAAGCCCCTCAATTTGCACATTTCACAAATTAATCCTTATTTGACATTTTTGTCAAAAATCACTTTATAAAACATTAAAATCTATCAACAATTATTCATTTTCCATCATTAACATTCAAAAACATGAAGCTATCATCAATGAAAACTCACAAATTCATCAACCAATTCAGAAATTAGGGTATGGGCTAGCTAGTACTCAAAGCAACGATCACAAAAACATAGAAATCATCAAAAACTGAACAAAAATCACATACCAATTTGAGCTCACAAGTGTTAAACCCTAAGGAGCTTCAATAGAATCTTTTCTCTCTTTAAAATTCGGCTAAGTGATGAATGAAGATGATATTTTAACTTTGTTTTATTTTAATTATCATTTATTAGCCATTTTACAATTTTAACCTTAATGAAACCATTATAAAATCATCAAATATATGCCCATTTATGACTATTCCCACTATCAATGGTCTAATTACATGATAAGGACCTTTCATTTTACAAACCATAGCAATTAAGCACTTTTAACTTATAGCATTCTACTTTTGCATTTTACGCGATTTAGTCCTTTCATTAAATTAAACAGTCAAACGCTAAAATCATTTCACGAAATTTTCACACATACATAGTCACATGCTATAAACACTAATAAAAATTAAAATAAATTTTCGACCTCAGATTTGTGGTCCCAAAATCACTATTTTGACTAATCTAAAATCGGGCTATTACAACTCTCCCTTTTAGGGATTTTCGTCCCTGAAAATCTTACCAGTGAATAGATTAGGGTATTGATTTCTCATAGCATCCTCGGGTTCCAACATAGCTTCTTCAACCCCGTGTGGATGCCACAAGACTTTCACTAATGATATTCTTTTATTTCTCAGCTCTTTGATCTCACGAGCTAGAATTAGAATCGGTTCTTCACTGTACGACAAATCTGACTGAATTTCAACCTCAGAAGGAGAAATAACATGTGACGAATCAAATTGGTATCCTCAAAGCATTGATACGTGAAACACATTATGTATTTTCTCTAATTTAGATGGCAATGCTAGCCGATAAGCCACTGGTCCAACTTGCTCAATAATCTCATACGGTCTGATGAATCACGGACTCAGTTTTCCCTTTTGACCAAAAATTTATATCTCTTTCCATGGTGATACTTTCAGAAACACTCTACCTCCAATCTGAAACTCAATATCTTTCTGTTTCAAGTCTGTGTATGATTTCTATCAATCAGACGCTGCTTTCAAACTATCACGAATTACTTTCACTTTCTCTTTTGTCTTTCTGACCAGATCAACCCTATGAATCTTATTCTCACTAAGTTCAGTCCAATACAATGGTGTTCGACTTTTACGACCATATAGAGCTTCGTATGGTGCCATTTTAGTACTTGATAGAAAACTGTTGTTATACGTGAATTCAATCAATGGAAAATAATTTTCCCACGTACCTTCGAACTCAAGAATGCAACATCTCAACATCTCCTCAAGTATCTGTATAACTTGCTCTAATTGACCATCTGTCTGCGGGTGAAATGCGGTACTAAAATGTAGTTTTATACCCAGTACATCTTACAGTTTTTCCTAAACCTCGATGTGGACCTCGGATCTCTATCCGAAATAATAGAAACAGGTACTCGTAATTTCACAACCTCATAGATATACAACTCATCAAATTTTCAAGCGAATAGTCTATTCGTATTGGAATAAAATGAGCTGATTTTGTAAATCTGTCAACTATAACCCATATTGCATCTTTTTTTCTCGGAGATAGGGGCAATCCCAACATAAAATCCATAGTCACTCTATCCCATTTCCATTCGGGAATCATAATCGGCGGCAATAAACTAGACGGTACCTGATACTCAACTTTAACCTGCTAACAAATCAAACATTTCAAAACAAATTCTAAAATATCATGTTTCATGCCATGCCACCAATATAACAGCCCGATTTAGGGCCTAGTCAGAATAGTGGTTTTGAGACCATGAATTCAAAGTTAGAGAAATAATTTTATTATTATTTAACTGTTATAGCATCTTTTTAAGAGTGCATGAAAAATTTGGTGAAGAAATTTTAGCGTTTGTGAGCTTAATTGTGAAAAAGGACTAAATCGCATAAAATGCAAAAGTCCTAAATTGATAGCTAAAAGTGTCAAATAGCTAGAGGACCTAAATTGGGGGTCTTTAAAAGAAAATTAGAACCTAAATTAGAGCTTGGCCGGCTGTGGGAGACAATTTGGTTAAAAAGTCCAAATTTGGTTGAGTTTGGTGGCTAATTTGACTAAAATAAAAATAAAATAAGAAAAAAGATGATATCACATTCTCATGTTCTTCTCTACCACAAATTTTCAGCCGTTTTTAGGGGTTTTGAACTCCCAAAAATTTCAGCAACTCATTCCTCTTGAAAATAAGTGATTTACATACTTTGTCTTTATGATTTTTACATTTTTTGGACCCCTTGAAACATGAGCTTTCAAATGAGGGGACTATCTTGCAAGATGGTTGAGAGTGTAGGGTTTTGAAATGAAATAATATGTGTATTTTTCTGAAATTTCATGGAAGAAAATGAGTCTTGGGTGTCTTATAAACAACTTTTTAGAAAGGTGTTAGCATGAAAACACCTAAAAGGGCCATTTTGCACAAGTTGCAAAATAGATGATAAATGTGTAAAATAATGGGGATTTTGGATTATTATAAGTATAAAAAGTGTTCTGTTAGGCATAAGACATGAAGAAATTTGATAAAAATTGATTTTCAGACGTAGGGGTAAAATGCTCATTTTGTCAAAATCTAGGGGCAAAATGGTCATTTTACCACAGATGTGAATTGTCGATTGCTAAATTCTATTTAGTGACTAAATAAGTACATTTTTATAATATAGATCAAGAATTACCAAGTCCGAACCTAGACCGGGGGAAAGCCAAGCAAATCGCCTAAACTGTCTAGTCGTTACATTCTGAAATCCGAGGTAAGTTGTATGTAAATAATACAACTACATTGATAATATATGTGTTTGAATTGTATCAAAATTATTATAGAATAAATTGCTTGATTTCTAAAAATGAAAAAATGTGATGAGAATAGAGATAGTAAAATTCACATTGGAACCCTAGGAAATAAATCGGATATTCATGCCATGACGATTGGGTCATTTGTGTGAGCTAGTGTAAGACAAGTCTGGGACATGCATCGGCCACGTTATTGTCTGGGACATGGCATCGACATTGAGATGAGTGCTAGATTAAGACATGTTTGGGACATGCATCAGCCTCGAGACGTAAGCCAATGTAAGACATGTCTGGGACATGCATCGGCTACGAGATGATAGTCAGTGTAAGACCATGTCTGGGACATGGCTTCGATTTGAGATATGAGCTAGTATAAGATTGTGTCTAGGACATGACATCGACGCCTTACCCATGTTTGAGGTCTAATGGATGTCCGATAGTGTTCCAAATGGTTCAACGGTGAAAGTTATGATTTCTAGTCATTGAGGAAAGTATAATCGTGTTGTGAGTGATATAGGTACCTATTTTGGTATGTTTGAGTCGTGAGCTCAATATATGTTATATGATGTGTATTGAATATTGATGAGTCAGTCTTACTTATACCCACTTGTGTACTATGAGCTTGTTGATGAATGGTAAAGTTGTGTTGTATGTTTATTTATGTGTAACTTACAAAGCTTTATGCTTACTTCCTCTTCTTTTTCATTTTCTTATAGTGCTGCCTATTTAGCTCAAGGATCAACGGAAGTTAGAGATATCGATCACACTATCAATCGGAGCATTAGGTATAGTTCGATTTATATTTTTGAATATGTGACAGCCCTAAATTGACCCTAGTCGGAAAGTGGTTTCGGGACCACAAAACCGAGTCATAAAAATAATTAACCGTTATATTTGATGCTTATTATATGTAGATAGGCATGTGTGAAAATTTCATGTTTGAATTTTGTTAATTGTAAGTGAATTTTGCTAAATAGGACTTGTGTGAGAAAATTTAGAAATGTGCTAGGCAAATGCTAAAGTGGCCTATTGATGCATGCTGGAAAATGCTTGTCCTTTCATGTCAAATTACCCAAAACTTAGGATGGTGGCCGGCCATGCTATGGGTTAAAAGGTATTATAAACATTTTATGTTAGTGTTTTATGTTAGGAATAATAAAATAAGGAGCATGGGTGATGAAAAAAAAAAAGAGAAAAAGTTCTCATTTTGTTCTTCTTGACCGAAAAATCAAATGAAAGAAAGGAAGAAAGGTTGAAGAGGTTCGGCCATGCTTGTAACTAGGTTAAGGTATGTTTGATGTTAATCCATGAAATTCATGCATATTTTTAGATGTTAGTTTGAATTCTACCTAGCCCATCGTTTAAATTCTTTTTGCTATTTGATGGAGATGATACTCGGCCATGGATGTTGTCATTCTTGCTTGGTGTTGATGAGGTATCAAGTTATTTTAGTAACCCATGTCAAAATTATGAAAATCATGGTATGGTGTCTTGAGCATTCGGCCATGGTAGGAAGTAGAAGAGAAATATGGTTGTTGTTCATGTTATTTGGATAAAAAAAAGGGTTAGTAGTTAGATGAAGTAGAGTCTAAAAAATGAGCACATATGTGCATTAGTTGCTAGATGGAGAAAAATCGGCTAGCAAGTTATGTACTAAGGCCGAATATGATTTTGAACATTATTGAGTAATGTATGTGTTTTGAATTGATGGAATGAAGAGGATGCTTTAATTGTGTTATGCACAATTATATGTTAAATTAAGGTTTGCTAAGCTAGCTATTAAGGTGAAGTGCAAATGTTAGTATTTGATTTCTAGTGTATATATGTGTATTAGCCGAGTTTTGAACTTGAAACAAAATGGTATTTAGTCAATACAAGTGACCATATTTGTAGAATGTATTAAGTATACAATCGGCCCCAACATAAACATGCATATTCGGCCACATGAATGAATACATAGGTTGATGTGTACATTCGGCTATAGGTAACCATATTGATGGCTTTATCTTGACTTAGAAAAATGGCTAAAGGGGAATATTGGCAAATATGTTGAATTTGATTCATGATTTCATACATATATGACTCTAATGCCTAATATACATGGGCTAAGTACTTTGAGTTTCTCTTTGATGTTCAAAATGATTAAATCAATTTATTTGTTAAATTAAGCTCAAGAACAAAGGGGAACTAAATCCGATAAAGGAAAGGAAAAGGTGATCGAATAGCCGTTGAAGTCGTTCGACAACATCCGAGGTAAGTTTTCGAGTAATGGAACTTAGATTATGATTCGATTAGATCATGTTATGAGCAAATCAAAATCATGTTCTTTGTATGTAGCTATTGAGCCAAAAATGATAATGCTTGATAAGTGACTTGTGTTTGAATTCTAGTTATGAAAATGAAATATAGATGTGTCATGATTTATTGATATGTGCATGAATATTCGGATGATAACCGGGCTAAGTCCCGAAGGCATTTGTGCTAGTGACTAATTCCAGGCTAAGCCCCGAAGGCATTTGTGTGAGTTACTATATCCGGGCTAAGTCCCGAAGGCATTTGTGTGAGTTACTATAACCGGGCTAAGTCCCGAAGGCATTTGAGCGAGTAGCTATATCCGGCTAAATCCCGAAGGTACTTGGTTTGGGAATGAGCAATCTTGCTGTAATAATTTCAATTAATACGCTCGTAAAACCCCAACGTTGAGGTATGTTTTGTATATGCATTGGAATAATTGATTCCTTTTAAATAGTATTCGCTCAATCGGTTAACAAGCTTCCGGCCTTTAGTCAAGTTGATTTCTTATGTATGAATATAAGGGTTGGAAATGTGAAGTAGGTATGGTTGTGAGAAAATGTGTATATGAAATCATTCGTTTAGTCATATAAATGATGTACTTTAGTTGTGCATGATTTCATTACCCAAAACTTACTAAGCATTAAATGCTTATTCCGTTTCTTTGATTCTCTGTTTTATAGATTTTGGTTCGTCAGCTATCAGACTCGGGAGTGTCAAAGTCGAAGTCGCCCACACTATCAAAGCCCTTTTGGTACTCTTTTAGTTGAACTATGATAATGGCATGTATAGGGCTGCCCTTTTGTTGTTAGTCAAGTACTTTGGTATTGTATATATTTGGATAGCCATGCGAAAATGGCTTATATATTTTGAGCATAGCGTGATAATCATTTTGTATATATATGGTTATTGAGAGGTGTGGAAATACTTGGCAATGATTAGCCATTGGAATGGTTAATCACGATCATATTTTTGTGCTATGTATGTAAAAGGGCTAGTTGAATCATGGAAATTATGAAATAGGTAAAGTCTACCTTAAAAACAGATACTGACAGCAGCAGTGATGTGAATTTGAAAAATCACTAAAAATATTAGGAATAGAATTAAATTGTGAATAAATTATGTAATCGAACCTTGATGAATCTATTTTCATATGAAAGTAACGAAACGATCATATGAGCCGTATTTTATGAGATGATTAAGTTTTTGTGAGACAGGGCCAGAGCAATTTCTGGATCCCCTGTTCTAACTTTGGAAATTCATTATAAATTAACCAGAGATAATTAGAAGTCATACCATATATTTATAGATTCCTTCTCAAGTCTAGTTTCTTTAGAAACCAACGACATAAGTATTGAAGCCTTGTACAGGGAGATATCTAAGTCGTAATGCATGAAGGTCAGAGTAGTCGAACCCTGAAACAGGGGAGACTTTGACTAATAAACTGTACTAATTGGCTTGACCAAAAATTCTAGAAAAAAATTTGTAGATGGACATATGAGTCTAGTTTCAGGAAAAATTTACGGAACTGATTTTCTAGTTTTCGAACTTGAGATATGACTTTTAAGGTGACAGTGACGCAGTTAGCCAGCTTGTCTGGAAATTTTAAAATGAACTGTGCAAATAAATGAATTAAGTCTGTTTACACCTCGTGTTCGACTCCGGCAACGGTCTCGGGTACGGGGTGTTACAATTTTATTGGTATCAGAGCTACGGTTTAGTCTATTCTAGGACTACCGTAATACGTTTGGGTCTAGCTATACATGCTATTATGTGATTATTTGATAGTGTGGTGATTTCTGACAATTGAAAATGTGTTTATTTATAGTAATGGATCCCGAGCCCAACCGAGCGGTAGCTGATGATCTTGAGAGTGTAGCGCCTGCTCCTGCACAAGGGACAGCGCCGGTGGACTCTCAACCTATTGCTAGTAATCAGAATGATGAAGCTAGACAAGCTTTTTATAGCGTGATGAATGATTGGTTCAACCAATACATTCGAACTAATGCGGTTGTTCCACAACCTCCATTCCCGACTAATACAACCCCCGCACCTACAATACCTCCGATAACTGACCAAATAAGGTCAAATAAGCCCCCAGTTGACAAAATCTGAAAACATGGGGCTACTGAATTTAAAGCTACGGACAGCGACGATGCCGAGCAAGCTGAATTTTGGTTGGACAACACTATTCGGGTATTTGATGAACTGTCTTGTACACCCGATGAATGCCGAAAGTGTACTATCTCCTTGCTACGTGATTCTGCCTACTATTGGTGGAATACGTTGATTTCTATCGTGCCCAGAGAGCAAGTAACTTGGGAGTTTTTCCAAACCGAGTTTCGAAAAAAGTATATCAGTCAGAGATTCATTGATCAAAAACGGAAAGAATTTCTTGAACTTAAACAGGGTTCCATGTCGTTACCGACTATGAACAAAAGTTTGTAAGGCTTAGCCGGTACGCGCGAGAATGCATTTCTTCAAAAACTGTGATGTGTAAACGTTTCAAAGATGGACTGAACGATGATATAAAGTTGTATGTTGGCATTTTAGAAATCCGAGAATTTGTGGTACTTGTCGAGCGAGCTTGCAAAGCCGAGGAGCTCAGTATGGAGAAAAGAAAAGCTGATATGGGAGCAAAGGAGTTTCGTAAGAGGTCTTCGGGGAGGCCCTTTCAACAGTCATCAAAAAAATTTAGAGATGATTTAGGCTGATCTAGAGACACTTCGGGCTTTTCTAGACGAGATCGTCATCGACCCCCTGTGAGTGCACGAGTCACTTCGGTCGCCAGTGTTGGGAATGATCGTCGAGACAGAACGGAGTGTCAGTATTGTGGTAAATGGCATTCGGGGAGTTGTAGATTCCATGACCGCTCCTGTTACACGTGCGGATCAGCTGACCACTTTATTAAAGATTGCCCGAGATTGTCTGAACAGAATGTAAATTAGAGTGGGAAACCTAGTGCTACTACTGCTCGGGGTAGACCATCTAGAAATACGGGCAATGCTAGTGGCGGTCAGAGAGGATCTAGAGATGCTACAACCAGATCTGAGCCTCGTGCTCCTGCTAGAGCTTATGCTATACGTGCTCGCGAGGATGCTTCCTTGCCAGATGTTATTACCGGTACTTTTACTCTCTTTGATACTAATGTGATTGCTTTGATTGACCCTGGTTCTACTCATTCTTATATATGTGAAACCTTAGCATCCAGTAAGACTTTACCTGTTGAGTCTACTGAGTTCGTAATTCGGGTGTCAAATCCCTTGGGTCGTTACGTGCTTGTCGACAAAGTGTGTAAGAAATGTCCCCTAATAATCCGAGGTTCCTGTTTTCCGGCCGATTTGATGCTTTTACCGTTTGATGAATTTGATGTTATCCTCGGTATGGATTGGTTGACCATACATGATGCAATTGTAAATTGAAAAAGAAAAACCATCGATTTGAGGTGTGTAAATAACGAGATAATCCGAGTTGAGTCTACTGACTGGAATAGGTTGCCGGCTGTAATATCATCGATGTTGGCTCAGAAGTATGTAAGAAAGGGGTGTGAAGCATACCTAGCATATGTACTTGATGACAAAGAGTTAGAAAAGAAGCCTGAATCTGTGCCGGTGGTTTGTGAATATTTAGATGTTTTTCCCGAAGAATTACCGGGTTTACCACCTGTTCGGGAGGTAGAGTTTGGCATTAAGCTTGTACCTGGGACTACACCGATTTCGATAGCTCCGTATCGTATGGCACAACGGAGTTAAAGGAATTGAAAGCTCAGTTGCAAAAGTTGATGGATAGAGGTTCCGCTTGACCAAGTTTCTCACCGTGGGGTGCACCAGTATTGTTTATGAAAAAGAAGGACGGAACCATGAGGTTGTGCATCGAATATCGTCAGCTGAATAAAGTGATAATAAAGAATAAATATCCGATACTGCGCATTGACGATTTGTTTGATCAACTAAAGGGAGCCTCAGTGTTTTCAAAGATAGATTTGAGATCGGGTTATTATCAGTTGCGAATTCGAGATTCTAATATACCCAAAACAGCTTTCAGAATGAGATACGGTCACTACGAGTTCTTAGTGATGCCGTTTGGGCTCACTAATGCCCCTGCGGTATTTATGGATTTGATGAATCGGATCTTCAGACAGTATTTGGACCGGTTTGTAGTTGTGTTTATTGATGACATCTTAGTCTATTCAAGAGATGAGACCGAACATGCTGAGCACCTGAGATTAGTGTTGTAGATTTTACGGGATAAGCAATTATATGCTAAGTTCAGTAAGTGTGAGTTCTGGTTAAGAGAGGTTAGCTTCTTGGGTCATGTGGTATCTGCATTGGGCATTCGAGTTGATCCGAGCAAAATTTTAGCCATACTTAACTGGTAGCCTCCGAGAAATATTATTGAGGTTCGGAGCTTTTTGGGATTTGCTGGTTACTACAGACGGTTTGTAAAAGGTTTCTCGATGATAGCCACACCTATGACGAAACTACTTCAGAAAGATGTTGAGTTTGAATGGACAGAAAAGTGTCAGAAAAGTTTCGATCAATTGAAAACTCATTTGACGGAAGCTCGAGTACTAGTGCAGCCCGAATCAGGTAAGGAGTTCGTCATCTACAGTGATGCATCCTTACTTGGGTTGGGTTGTGTATTGATGCAAGAAGGTCGAGTTGTAGCTTACGCGTCGAGACAATTGAAGCCACATGAGAAAAATTATCCAACCCATGATCTCGAATTAGCTGCCATCATATTCGCTTTGAAAATATGGCGACATTACTTATTTGGTGAGAAGTGTCATGTATTTTCAGATCACAAAAGTCTCAAATATTTGATGACTCAAAGAGACTTGAATCTGCGACAAAGACGTTGGCTCGAGTTGTTAAAAGATTATGAACTTGTCATTGACTATCACCCAGGAAAGTCTAATGTGGTTGCGGATGCTTTGAGTCGTAAATCACTGTTTGCTTTACGAGCGATGAATGTACACTTGTCCGTTCTATCCGACAATGTGTTAGTAGCGGAATTAAAGGCTAGACCATTGTTGATTCATCAAATTCGTGAAGCTCAGAAAGTCGATATTGAATTAGTTGCAAAACGGGCTGAATGTGTTTCGAATATAGAATCAGAGTTTCAAATTGATGATGACGATTGTTTGAGGTTCAGAAGTCGTTTGTGTGTTCCAAGAAATTCAGAACTTATTTCGACGATTCTGAACGAAGCTCATTGTAGCCGAATGTCAATTCACCCGGGGAGTACGAAAATGTACAACGATCTGAGATGTCAGTTTTGGTGGCATGGTATGAAACGAGACATTTCTGATTTTGTTTCGAAGTGTTTAATATGCCAAAAAGTGAAAGCGGAACATCAAGTGCCTACAGGTTTACTTCAGCCGATCATGATACCTGAATGGAAATGGGAAAGAATCACGATGGATTTTGTATCTGGGTTACCATTGTCGGCGAGTAAGAAAGATGCGATTTGGGTTGTTGTTGATAGACTGACTAAGTCGGCTCATTTTATTCCCGTACGTACGGATTATTCATTGGATAAACTAGCTGAATTGTATGTTTCTCAGATTGTGAGATTACACGGGGTACCCATTTCTATTGTGTCGAATAGAGATCCGAGATTCACCTCGCGATTTTGGAAGAAATTGCAAGAAGCTTTGGGTACCAAGTTGCATTTTAGCACCACTTTTCATCCCCAAACCGATGGTCAATCTGAGCGGATAATTCAGATACTCGAGGATATGTTGAGATGCTGCATCCTTGAGTTTAGTGGTTCATGGGAACGGTATTTACCTTTGGTTGAATTCACTTACAACAATAGTTTACCTTGGGTTGAATTCACTTACAACAATAGTTTTCAATCAAGTATTAAGATGGCACCTTACGAGGCTTTGTACGGTCGTAAATGCCGTACACCATTGTTTTGGACCGAGCTCGGTGAAAGTAAAATTTTCAGAGTTGATTTGATTAAAGATGCTGAGCGGAAAGTAAAAATAATTCGTGAAAGTCTGAAGGTTTAAAACGAAGAGATATTGAGTATCAGGTGGGAGACAAAGTGTTTCTTAAGGTTTCACCTTGGAAAAAGATACTCAGATTTGGCCGTAAGGGCAAACTGAGTCCAAGATTCATTGGACCGTATGAAATCTCCGAACGAGTTGGTCCAGTTGCATATAGGTTGCTTTTACCCCCCGAACTTGAAAGGATTCACAACGTTTTTCATGTTTCGATGCTTCGACGTTACAGATCTGATCCTTCGCACATAATTAGTCCATCAGAGGTCGAAATTCAGTCTGACTTGAGTTATGAAGAAGAACCGATTCGTATCCTAGCTCGTGAAGTGAAAGAGTTGCGAAACAAAAGAGTTCCGTTAGTAAAGGTGTTATGGCTCAAACACGGAATCGAAGAAGATACATGGGAAACCGAGAACTCTATGAAAGAACGATACCCAAATCTATTTACCGGTAAGATTTTCGGGGACGAAAATTTCTTAAGTGGGGGAGAGTTGTGACAGCCCTAAATTGACCCTAATTAGAAAGTGGTTTCGGGACCACAAAACCGAGTCATAAAAATAATTAACTATTATATTTGATGCTTATTATATGTAGATAGGCATGTGTGGAAATTTCATGTTTGAATTTTGTTAATTGTAAGTGAATTTTGCTAAATAGGACTTGTGAGAGAAAATTTAGAAATGTGCTAGGCAAATGCTAAAGTGGCCTATTGATGCATGCTGGAAAATGCTTGTCCTTGCATGTCAAATTACCCAAAACTTAGGATGGTGGCCGGCCATGCTATGGGTTAAAAGGTATTATAAACATTTTATGTTAGTGTTTTATGTTAGGAATAATAAAATAAGGAGCATGGGTGATGAAAAAAAAAGAGAAAAAGTTCTCATTTTGTTCTTCTTGACCGAAAAATCAAAGGAAAGAAAGGAAGAAAGGTTGAAGAGGTTCGGCCATGCTTGTAACTAGGTTAAGGTATGTTTGATGTTAATCCATGAAATTCATGCATATTTTTAGATGTTAGTTTGAATTCTACCTAGCCCATGGTTTAAATTCTTTTTGCTATTTGATGGAGATGATACTCGGCCATGGATGTTGTCATTCTTGCTTGGTGTTGATGAGGTATCAAGTTATTTTAGTAACCCATGTCAAAATTATGAAAATCATGGTATGGTGTCTTGAGCATTTGGCCATGGTAGGAAGTAGAAGAGAAATATGGTTTTGTTCATGTTATTTGGATGAAAAAAAAGGGTTAGTAGTTAGATGAAGTAGAGTCTAACAAATGAGCACATATGTGCATTAGTTGCTAGATGGAGAAAAATCGGCTAGCAAGTTATGTACTAAGGCCGAATATGATTTTGAACATTATTGAGTAATGTATGTGTTTTGAATTGAAGGAATGGAGAGGATGCTTTAATTGTGTTATGCACAATTATATGTTAAATTAAGGTTTGCTAAGCTAGCTATTAAGGTGAAGTGCCAATGTTAGTATTTGATTTCTAGTGTATATATGTGTATTAGCCGAGTTTTGAACTTGAAACAAAATGGTATTTAGTCAATACAAGTGACCATATTTGTAGAATGTATTAAGTATACAATCGGCCCCAACATAAACATGCATATTCGGCCACATGAATGAATACATAGGTTGATGTGTACATTCGGCTATAGGTAAGCATATTGATGGCTTTATCTTGACTTAGAAAAACGGCTAAAGGGGACTATTGGCAAATATGTTGAATTTGATTCATGATTTCATACATATATGACTCTAATGCCTAATATACATGGGCTAAGTACTTTGAGTTTCTCTTTGATGTTCAAAATGATTAAATCAATTTATTTGTTAAATTAAGCTCAAGAACAAAGGGGAACTAAATCCGATAAAGGAAAGGAAAAGGTGATCGAATAGCCGTTGAAATCGTTCGACAACATCCGAGGTAAGTTTTCGAGTAATGGAACTTAGATTATGATTCGATTAGATCATGTTATGAGCAAATCAAAATCATGTTCTTTGTATGTAGCTATTGAGCCAAAAATGATAATGCTTGATAAGTGACTTGTGTTTGAATTCTAGTTATGAAAATGAAATATAGATGTGTCATGATTTATTGATATGTGCATGAATATTCGGATGATAACTGGGCTAAGTCCCGAAGGCATTTGTGCTAGTGATTAATTCTGGGCTAAGCACCGAAGGCATTTGTGCGAGTTACTATATCCGGGCTAAGTCCCGAAGGCATTTGTGCGAGTTACTATATCCGGGCTAAGTCCCGAAGGCATTTGTGCGAGTTACTATAACCGGGCTAAGTCCCGAAGGCATTTGAGCGAGTAGCTATATCCAGCTAAATCCCGAAGGTACTTGGTTTGGGAATGAGCAATCTTGCTGTAATAATTTCAATTAATACGCTCGTAAAACCCCAACGTTGAGGTATGTTTTGTATATGCATTGGAATAATTGATTCCTTTTAAATAGTATTCGCTCAATAGATTAACAAGCTTCCGGCCTTTAGTCAAGTTGATTTCTTATGTATGAATATAAGGGTTGGAAATGTGAAGTAGGTATGGTTGTGAGAAAATGTGTATATGAAATCATTCGTTTAGTCATATAAATGCTGTACTTTAGTTGTGCATGATTTCATTACCCAAAACTTACTAAGCATTAAATGCTTATTCCGTTTCTTTGATTCTCTGTTTTATAGATTTTGGTTCGTCAGCTATCGGACTCGGGAGTGTCAAAGTCAAAGTCGCCCACACTATCAAAGCCCTTTTGGTACTCTTTTAGTTGAACTCTGATAATGGCATGTATAGGGCTGCCCTTTTGTTGTTAGTCAAGTACTTTGGTATTGCATATATTTGGATAGCCATGCGAAAATGGCTTATATATTTTGAGCATAGCGTGATAATAATTTTGTATATATATGGTTATTGAGAGGTGTGGAAATGCTTGGCAATGATTAGCCATTGGAATGGTTAATCACGATCATATTTTTGTGCTATGTATGTAAAAGGGCTAGTTGAATCATGGAAATTATGAAATAGGTAAAGTCTACCTTAAAAACAGATACCGACAGCAGCAGTGATGTGAATTTGAAAAATCACTAAAAATAGTATGAATAGAATTAAATTGTGAATAAATTATGTAATCGAACCTTGATGAATCTATTTTCATATGAAAGTAACGAAACGATCATATGAGCCGTATTTTATGAGATGATTAAGTTTTCGTGAAACAGGGCCAGAGCGATTTCTGGATCCCCTATTCTGACTTTGGAAATTCATTATAAATTAACCAGAGATAATTATAAGTCATACCATATATTTATAGATTCCTTTTCGAGTCTAGTTTCTTTAGAAACCAACGGTATAAGTATTGAAGCCCTGTACAGGGAGATATCTAAGTCATAATGCATGAAGGTCAGAGTAGTCAAACCCTAAAACGTGGGAGACTTTGACTAATAAACTGTACTAATTGGCTTAGCCAAAAATTCTAGAAAAAAATTTGTAGATGGACATATGAGTCTAGTTTCAGGAAAAATTTACAGAACTGGTTTTCGAGTTTTGTAACTTGAGATATGACTTTTAAGGTGACAGTGACGCAGTTAGCCAGCTTGTCTGGAAATTTTAAAATGGACTGTGCAAATAAATGAATTAAGTCTGTTTGCACCTCGTGTTCGAATCCGGCAACGGTCTCGGGTACGGGGTGTTACAGAATATGACATGTATAGGGAACTAGACTAGTGTTTTGTGCTGTTATTAATTTGGCCAAAAGTGTTGGCTTGGGGTAAATTCCTCATTTTGTATTAAGTCTCGAATGATGGCTAATATTTATTTTGATATATGGAAATGGTGTATGTTCATTGATGAGTAAAATGCACAAATGAAATGTTTTCTATTGTGGCTGATTTTATTACATGAAATAGTCTTGTACTAGTTTTGGTTACATTTGTGTAGGTTGTGTAAGTAAGGGTGGCAAAGAGGCTTGATAAATAGCCTAATTTTGTTCACACGAGTAGACACACGAACGTGTTTTTAGACCGTGTGTGACATACGGCCAGCCCCATGGGCGTGTGGTCCGACCGTGTGTCCTCTACACGTAAAAATTTTAAGTCAGTATGCATGATAATAAAAACATGGGCAGAGACATGACCGTGCAGCCGTGTAAAGGACACAGCCTAGTACACGGCGTGTTACTTGGCTGTATGACATTTTGGGGTTGCTGACGTTAGAAATAGAATGTCCAAATTTTGTCACACGGGCGTGTCATGGCCGTGTGAAGGATACAGATTAGGGACACAGCCGTGCGCCAGGCCGTATGAAAACCCATGTATGTGTGCATTTAGATTAATTCCATATGGGTGGGGAGCACGGGAGTGTCTCTGTATTGCTTAGGCCGTGTGAAACACACAGGCCATCAGCACGACCATGTCAAAATGGTTAGACGGGCATGTTGCCCTTTCACACGGGCGTGTTGCCCTTTCACACAGGCGTGTGCCCCTGTGTCAAGTGACATTTTTCTATAGTTGGAAAAAGAACCCGAGTTAGTTCCGAGTGATTTACTATGTTTGTTTTTGGCCTCGAAGGCCGTTATTAATGACATGTTGATAAGTTTGAGAAAGTTTTAAATTTGTCCAAGTCTTGGAGACTCGAAAATGGTTGTAAGCACGAGTTTAAGTGAGGTAATCCCTCGTATTCCGTCTCGATGTAGGATACGGGTATGGGGTGTTACATTTAGTGGTATCAAAGCTATGGTTTAGTCTGTTCTAGGACTAGCCTAGCATGAGTACGAGTCTAGCTATGCATGCCATAACTGTATATTGATAGTGTGACAACTCCTAACGATTATAAATTATGTTTTCATATAGTAAATAAATCCTGATAGAGCTACGACGGATGACGTGGAGAGTAATACGCCAGCTCCCACTGAAGGGACCACGCCAGTTGAGAGTAAGCCCGTGACTATGGGCCAAGATGGAAGGGCTAGAGAAGTCTATCTCTGAATGATGGACGCTTGGTACACGGAGTTCGTTCGTATGAATCTGAACACCCCACCTCCTCCGATTCCTAAGTATGCCCTAGTAGCTCCGCAATGTGCAGGCATAATTAGGAGAGATAAGCCTCCGATGGACAAGATTCAGAAACAAGGGGTGAGGAATTTTGGGCTAACATAGATGACGACCCAGAGAAAGCAGAGTTTTGGTTAGAGAATACAATCAGGGTATTTGATGAACTGTCATGCACGCTTGAGGAGTGCGTGAAGTGTGTCATATCGCTGTTGTGAGATTCGTCCTACCAGTGGTGTAACACACCCGTGTATGTGGTATCGAGAGAGAGAATAACGTGGGAATTTTTACAAGAAGAGTTTCAAAAGAAGTACATTAGCCAGAGGTTCATAGACCAGAAAAGAAAGGATTTTATAGAGTTGAAACAAGGTAATAGGACTGTGACGGAATATGAATGAAAGTTTGTGAAACTCAGCAAATATGTGCGGGAGTGCGTGTCCTCAAAAGCTGCTATGTGCAAAAGGTTTGTGGATAGTCTAAATGAGGATATCCGAGTATTTGTTGGCATTTTAGAGCTAAGAGAATTTGTGGTGCTCGTTGAGAGAGCATGCAAGGCAGAAGAGGTGGTTAAAAAAAGAAGGAAACCAGTTGTTGAGTCACGGGACTCAAAGAATAGACAGATGGGGAAATTACATCATACCTCATCCAAGAGATCGAAGGAATTCACTACCTAATCAAATGTTACGGTAGGGTTTTCTAATAGGAACAAGAACCAGTAGAATGCAACTTCTAGAGCCCAGACCACTTCTGTTGTGAACATCGATAGTGCTGGGCCAAACAGGCCAAAATGTTCACAATGTGGTAGACGCCATTTCGGTGAGTGCCGACAAAAAAAAGGGTGTTTTAAATGTGGGTCACTGGACCATTTCATCCGATACTATCCCGAATTAGAAGAGGGAGAGAAAAAGCAAGAAGTAAAGGCAAGTAGTGCTCCATTAAGGGGTAGACCACAAAAGAACCTGGAAAGTGGGGCTACTAGCAGAGATATGCCAAGAGATGCTGTAGTGAGCTCCGAGGGCAGAGCGCCTACAATGACTTACGCTATTCGTGCCTGTGAAGAGGCAGAGTCTCCCGACGTGATCACGGGTACCTTTTCTATTCATGATAGATCTGTTGTTGCTTTAATTGACCCGGGGTCTACCCACTCCTATATTTGTATGAAATTTATACCTCGTATGAGCATGATAGTAGAGTCAACTGAATTTGTGATAAAAGTGTCCAACCCCTTAGGAAAGCATGTGCTTGTAGACCACGTGTGTAGAAATTGTCCGTTGACAATTAGAGGCTATTGTTTTCTGGCTAATTTGATGTTATTGATGTTTAATGACTTTGATATAATCCTTGGGATAGGTTGGTTGACTTTTCATAGGTTGTAGTGGACTGTGGAAGGAAAATTATTGAGTTGAAATGTGCAGATGGGAATGTCCTTCGGGTTGGACCAGATGAACCGAATAAATCGCCTAAAGTAATATCGTCTTTGGTTGCTAAAAAATATTTGAGGAAAAGATATAAAGCTTATCTCGCTTTTGTGTTGAATACTCAAGTGTCTGAGTTGAAGATTGAATCGGTACCAGTGGTTTGTAAGTTTATAGATGTGTTCCTAGAAGAGTTACCCAAATTACCTCCATCTAAGGAAGTTGAATTTGGTATCGAGCTGGTCTCTGATTCGGTACCTCACTCGATTGCTCCGTATAAAATGGCCCCATCAGAGTTGAAAGAGTTGAAAGTACAGCTGCAAGAGTTAACGGATAAAGGTTTTGTGAGACCTAGTTATTCACCGTAGGGCGTACCAGTGTTGTTTGTGAAAAAGAAAGACAGGTCGATGAGGTTATGTATCGACTATAAATAGCTTAATAAAGTAATAGTGAAGAATAAGTATCCTTTGCCAAGGATTGATGATTTATTCGATCAGTTGAAGGGAGCCACGGTGTTCTCCAAGATAGACTTGTGGTCTGGTTATTATCAGTTGAGAGTTAAAGAGTAAGATGTACCGAAGACTGCATTTCAGACAAGATATGGGCATTATGAGTTCCTCGTCATGCCCATTGGTTTGACTAATGCCTCGGCGGTGTTTATGGATTTAATGAACCACATTTTTTGGCCGTATTTGGATAAGTTGGTAGTGGTCTTTATTGACGACATACTGATTTACTCGCGTTATGAGGGTGAGAACACGGAGCATTTGAGAACGGTTCTACAAACTTTGAGAGATAAGCAGTTTTATGCCAAGTTTAGTAAGAGCGAATTTTGGCTTAAAGAGGTCAGATTTCTAGGATACATTGTGTCGGGTGATAGGATTAGAGTTGACCCAAGCAAGATTTCAACTATTGTTGAGTGGAAACCGCCAAGGAATGTGATTGAGGTTCGAAGCTTTTTGGGTTTGGCTGGATATTATAGACAATTTGTAAATGGATTCTCTATGATAGCTATGCCGATGACAAGGCTATTACAAAAAGATGTCAAGTTCAAATGGACAGAAAAGTGCCAACAAAGTTTCGAGAAATTAAAGGCTTTGTTGACCAAAGCCCAAGTTTTAGTGCAACCGAAGTTAGGCAAGGAGTTTGTGATATATAACGATGCCTCCTTGAATGGTTTGGGGTGTGTACTTATGCAAGAAAGCAAGGTTATAGCCTATGCCTCAAGACAACTTAAGCCACACGAGAGAAATTACCCGACCAATGACTTGGAATGAGCAGCTATAGTGTTCGCATTAAAGATTTGGAGACACCATTGGTATGGTGAGTAATGTCGAGTATTCACTGATCACAAGAGTCTTAAGTACTTGATGACTCAAAAAGAGTTGAACCCACAGCAACGATGATGGTTAGAGCTAATAAAGGATTATGAGCTGATTATCGACTACCACCCGGGAAAGGCGAATGTGGTCGTTGATGTATTGAGTAGAAAATCAATGTTTGCGTTGAGAGCATTGAATGCCTATTTGGCTTTGTTAGATGTGGTTCAGTTCTGGCAGAGTTAAAAGCTAAGCCGATATTTCTATAAGAAATCCGTGAAGCTCAGAACAGTGACAAAGATTTGCAGACCAAGTGAACTCAGTGTGAGTTGGGAATTGAAATAGATTTTCGGATCGGCACCAATGGATGTCATGTTTAAAGATAGAGTTTGTGTACCCAAGGATAGCGAGCTTATTCGGAAGATTCTGCGAGAGGTGCATAGTGGTTATTTGTCTGTTCATTCGGGTAGTGTGAAAATGTGCAATGACTTGAGGAAAGTGTACTGGTGGTCAGGAATGAAAGGAGACATTTCAGAGTTTGTTTCCAAGTGTCTTGTGTGTCAGCAAGTGAAGGTAGAACACGAAGTACCTTCGGGTCTACTTCAGCCTATTACGGTCCTCGAGTGGAAGTGGGATCGGATTACTATGGACTTTGTAACGAGTTTGCCATTGACCCTGATGAAAAAAGATGCTGTTTGGGTTATTATGGATAGGCTAATAAAGTCGGCACATTTCATACCAGTGCGTACCGACTACTCCCTTGAGAGATTGGCTAACTTGTATATTTCCGAGATTGTGAGACTACACGGAATACCCTTGTCAATTTTTTTGGATAGGGATCCGAGATTTACCTCGAGGTTTTGGAAAAAGTTACAAAAGGCTTTGGGAACAAAGTTGAGTTTCAGCACGGCATTTCATCCGCAAACCGACGGTCAGCCGGAAAGAGTGATTTATATTTTAGAAGACATGTTACGACGTTGTGTTCTCGAATTTCAAGGTAGTTGGGAAAGGTACATGCCATTGGTTGAATTTGCCTACAACAACAGTTATCAATCAAGTCTGGAAATGGCGCCTTATGAGGCTTTGTATGGGCAAAAGTGTCGAACGCCCTTATATTGGACTAAACTAAGAGAAGGTCAAATTCACGGGGTCGATTAAGTCAAAAAGACCGAGGAGAAAGTTAAAGTAATTTGCGACTGTTTGAAGACTGCCTTGGATAGGCAGAAATTCTATGCAGATTTAAAACATAAAGAGATCGAATTCCAATTTGGTAATCGAGTGTTTTTGAAAGTATCCCCGTGGAGGAAAATTTTCAGATTTGGTAGAAGGGGCAAGTTGAGTCCTCGTTTCATAGGACCCTATGAGGTTACCGAGAGAGTAGGGTCGGTTGCCTATCGATTGGATTTGCCACTAGAATTGGAAAAGATTCATGATGTGTTTCATGTGTCCATGCTACGCCGATATAGATCAGACCCTTCGCATGTGATTGCGCCAATGGAAGTTGAGATTCATTCGGACATGACTTATGGCGAAGAGCCAGTCAAGGTATTGGCTTGTGAAGTCAAACAATTGAGGAATAAGAGTGTAGCACTTGTGAAAGTTTTATGGCATAGACATGGAGTCGAGGAAGCCACATGAGAACCTGAGGAAACTATGTGAGATCAGTACCTAATCCTATTTCCCGGTAAGATTTTCTGGGACGAAAATCCCTAAGGGGGAAATGTAACAGGCCGATTTAGGGCCTAGTCAGAATAGTGGTTTTGAGACAACGAATATGAAGTTATAGAAATTATTTTATTATTATTTAGATGTTATAGCATGTTTTTAAGAGTGCATGAAAAAATTGGTGAAGAAATTTTAGCGTTTGTGAGCTTAATTGTGAAAAAGGACTAAATCGCATAAAATGTAAAAGTCCTAAATTGATAGCTAAAAGTGTCAAATAGATAGAGGACCTAAATTGGAGGTCTTTAAAATAGAATTAGACCCTAATTTAGAGCTTGGCCGGCCATGGGAGACAATTTGGTCAAAAAGTCCTAACTTGGTTGTGTTTGGTGGCTAATTTGACTAAATTAGAAATAAAATAAGAAAAAGGTGATATCACATTCTCATCTTCTTCTCTACAACCAATTTTCAGTCATTTTTAGGGGTTTTGAACTCCCAAAAATTTCAGCAACTCATTCCTCTTGCAAGCTCTTTCTTTATGATTTTTACATTTTTAGACCCCTTGAAACATGAGCTTTCAAATGAGGGGACTATCTTGCAAGATGGTTGAGACTCTAGGGTTTTTCCATGAAATCATATGTGTATTTTTTTGAAATTTCATGGAATAAAATGAGTCTTTGGTGTCTTATAAACAACTTTTGTGAAAGGTGTTAGCATGAAAACACCTAAAAAGGTAATTTTGCACAAGTTGCAAAATAGATGATAAATGTCTGAAATAATGGGGATTTTGGATTGCTATAAGTGTAAAAAGTGTTCGGTTAGGCATAAGACAAGAAGAAATTTGATAAAAATCAATTTTTGGACCTAGGGGTAAAATGCTCATTTTTTCGAAATCTAGGGGCAAAATGGTCATTTTACCAAAGATGTGAATTTTCGATTGCTAAATTCTATTTAGTGACTAAATAAGTACGTTTTCCTATTATAGATCAAGAATTACCAAGTCTGAACCTAGACCGGGGGAAAGCCAAGCAAATCGACTAAACTGTCTAGTCACTACATTCTGAAATTCGAGGTACGTTGTATGTAAATAATACAACTACATTGATAATATATGTGTTTGAATTGTATCAAAATTATTATAGCATAAATTTCTTGATTTGTAGAAATGAAAAAAATGGGATGAGAATAGAGATAGTAGAATTCCCGTTGGAACCCTAAGAAATAAATCGAATATTCAAGCCATGATGATTGGGTCATTTGTGTGAGCTAGTGTAAGACATGTTTGGGACATGCATCAGCCACGTTACGAGAACCTGTGTAAGACCATGTCTGGGACATGGCATCCGTATTGAGACGAGTGCTAGAGTAAGACATGTCTGGGACATGCATCATCCTCGAGACGTAAGCCAGTGCAAGACATGTCTGGGACATGCGTCGGCTACAAGATGATAGTCAGTGTAAGACCATGTCTGGGACATGGCTTTGACTTGAGATATGAGCCAGTGTTAGACCATTTCTGGGACAAGGCATCGAATGCCTTACCCATGTTTGAGGTCTAATGGATGTTTGATAGTGTTCCAAATGGTTCAAAGGTGAAAGTTATGATTTCTAGTCATTGAGGAAAGTATAACCGTGTTGTTAGTGATATAGGTACCTATTTGGTATGTTTGAGTCGTGAGCTCAATATATGCTATATGATGTGTATTGAATATGATGAGTAAGTCTTACTTATGCCCACTTGTCTACTATGAGCTTGTTGATGAATGGTAAAGTTCTGTTGTATATTTATTTATGTGCAACTTACAAAGCTTTAAGCTTACTTCCTCTCCTTTTTCATTTTCTTATAGTACCGCCTATCTAGCTCAAGGATCAGTGGAAGTTAGAGATATCGATCACACTATCAATCGAAGCATTCGGTATTGTTTGATTTATATTTTTGAATATGGCATGTATAGGGAACTAGACTTGTGTTTTGTGTTGTTATTAATTTGGCCAAAAGTGTTGGCTTGGGGTAAATTCCTCATTTTATATTAAGTCTCGAATGATGGCTAATATTCATTTTGATATATGCAAATGGTGTATGCTCATGGATGAATAAAATGCACAAATGAAATGTTGTCTATTGTGGTTGATTTTATTACATGAAATAGTCTTGTACTGGTTTGGTTGCTTTTGTGTAGGTTGTGTAAGTAAGGGTGGCAAAGAGGCTCGGTAAATAGCCTAATTTTGACCACACGAGTAGACACACAGGCGTGTGTCTAGGCCATGTGCGACATACAACCAGCCCCATGGGCGTGTGGTCCAGCCGTGTGTCCCCTGCACGTAAAAATTTTAAGTCAGTATGCATGATAATAAACACACAAGTAGAGAGACGACCATGTGTCTCAACCGTGTGAAGGGCACGACCTAGCGCATGGGCGTGTTACTTGGCCGTGTGACATTTTGGGGTTGCTGACGTTAGAAACAAAATGTCTAGGTTTTTGCATACTGGCTAGGGCACGGGCATGTCATGGCCGTGTGAAGGACACGGGCATGTGCTAGGCCGTGTGAAAACCCCTGTAGGTGTGCATTTAGATTAATTCCACACGGGTAAAGAGCACGAGTGTGTCCCTATATTTCTTAGGCCATGTGAAACACACGGGCCATCAGCACGACCATGTCAAAATGGTCACACGGGCGTGTTGCCCTTTCACTCGGGCATGTGCCCCTGTGTCAAGTGACATTTTTCTATAGTAGGCAAAAGAACCCGAGTAGGTTTCGTGTGATTTACGATGTGTGTTTTGGGCCTCGAAGGCCCTTATTAAGGACATGTTGATAAGTTTGAGAAAGTTTTAAATTTTTCCAAGTTTTGGAGACTTAGAAATGGTTGTAAGCACAAGTTTAAGTGAGGTAATGCCTCGTATTCTGTCACGATGTAGGATACGAGTATAGGGTGTTACGATTAATAAAGCTGTTTCAAATCATTATACATTTTCATGCTTCCCGGATGAACAGATAAATGACTACGATGTACTTTATTCAAAATCATCTGAATCAATTCTAAATTTCTCGGAACACATATTCGGCCTCTGAATCTCAAACAATCATCAGCGTCAACTTGAAATTCTGAAGCAAGGTTCGAATCACATTGAGCTCATTTGCTAACATTTCATCATCTAACTTTTGAGCCTCCCAAATATGTTGTAAAAACAATAGTCTCACTTTCATCTCGGCTACAATCGAACCATCATTACACAAGGCTATTTGAGTGTTCATCACACGTAGAGAAAATTGGGATTTTTGGCTCAAAGCATTAGCAACGACAATCTCCTTTCTCGGATGATAATCAATCACTAGCTCGTAATCTTTTAGCAATTCTAGCCATCTCCGCCGTCGCAAATTCAAATCTTTCTGAGTCATCAGATATTTCAAACTTTTGTGATCAGAAAAAACATGGCATTTCTCACCAAACAGATAATGGCACCAAATCTTCAATGCAAACACAATGGCTGCTAACTCTAAATCGTGCGTCAGATAATTCTTTTCATGTAGCTTCAATTGTCTCAGGCATAAGCTATGACTTTGCCTTCCTGTATCAAAACACAGCCCAAACCATTCAATGATGCATCACTATAGATCACAAATTCTTTACCCAATTCTGGCTGTACTAACATTGGAGCTTTAGTCAAAAGAGCTTTCAGCTAATCAAAACTTTTCTGATATTTCTCAGACCATTCAAACCTTACATCTTTCTGAATCAATCTCATCAATGGAGTCGCAGTCATTGAAAAGCCTTTTACAAATTGTTTATAATATCCTGCTAGTCCCAGAAAATTACGGGCCTCAAAAACATTTCTCGGAGGCTTCCATTATATAATCGCAAATATCTTGCTCGGATCAACCTGAATACCTGATGCTAACACAATATGCCCCCAAAAACCAACCTCACGCAACCAGAATTCACATTTGCTGAACTTTACAAATAATTGCTTATCTCGCAGAGTCCATAAGACAATTCTCAGATGCTCAGCATGCTCGACTTCATTTTGAAAATATATCAGTATGTCATCAATAAATACAACAACAAATCAATCTAGATACAGTCTGAAAATTTGGTTCATTAAATCCATAAAGCCAGCAGGTGCATTCGCTAGTCCAAAAGGCATAGCTAAAAATTCATAATGTCCATACCTCGTTCTAAAAGCTGTCTTTGGCACATCAAAGTCTCTGACTCGCAACTGGTAATAACTCGATCTCAAATCTATCTTTGAAAACACTGTAGTCCTTTTTAATTGATCAAGAAAATCTCCAATCTTCGGTAGAGGGTATTTATTCTTGATTATCACTTTATTCAACTGTTTGTAGTCCATACACATTCTCATCGTGCCATCTTTTTTTTTCACAACCAACTCGGGAGCACCCCAGGGTGAGAAACTCAGTCTTGCAAACCCTCTGTCGGTTAATTCTTGCAACTCAGCTTTTAATTCTTTTAACTCTGTCGGAGCCATTCTGTACGGAGCTATCGGTATCGGCGTTGTTCCTGGCACTAAATTAATGCCAAACTCAACCTCTCGGATCGGTGGTAAACCCGATAACTCTTCGGGAAACACATATGGATACTCACACACAACTGGCAGTGATTCAATCTTCTTTTTAGTCACTTTTGTATCAAGCACGTAAGCCAAGTAAGCTTCGCAACCCTTTTTCATATAATTCTGAGCCAACATCGATGAAATCATTGCTGGCAAGCCATTTAGATCATCTGACTCAATCTGGATAATCTCATTATTCTAACATCTCAGATCAATCATTTTTCATTTGCAATTCAAAATAGCATCATGCAACGTTAGCCAATCCATACCTAGAATTATATTAAATTCTCAAATGGTAATAACATTAGATCAGCCAGAAAATAGGAATCCCAAATCATCAATGGATAGTTCTTGCACACTTTATCAACAAACACACACTTGCCTAAGGGATTCGATACTCTAATCACAAATTCAATAGACTTTATAGGCAAAGTCTTATTGAATACTAAATTCACACATATATACGAATGAGTTGATCCTGGATCTATCAATGCAATAAAAAGTGAAAGTACCAATTATAACGTCTGGCAAGGATGGTTCCTCCCATGCACGGATAGCATAAGCTCGAGCAGGTGCTCGTGCCTCAAATCTCATAGTAGAATCTCTCGCAACACTTCGGCTACCACTCATATTTCCAGTGTTTCGGGGTGGTCTCCCTCTAACAGCAGTATTACTTGATCTCACATTCTGAACTTTGTCTTTCTCATCTAACTTTAGGTAATCTCAAATGAAGTGTTCTAACGAACCACATTTGTAGCAAGCTTTATTACTTTTATTCCAACATTCTCTGACATGTTGTTGTCTACAGTGCTGACATTCGGGTTTATTGTCTCTTACACTGCCAACACTAGCTACTGATGTAGCTCGAGCTTTGGAACCTAAATATTGTTTAGCAAGATCCTTGTTAGGATATTCAATCGAAGCATTCGGGTAGGTGTACAAATCTCTAGATTCCTTTGATGAAGATTGATACGATTTACTCATCCATCTTTTTCTAGTGCCTCTAGCCTTTGAATCTGCTTTCCTCTTTTCTTTGCTGAAATTTTCGGCTTTACAAGCCCTTTCAACTAAAACAATGAATTCTTTGATTTCCAGAATTCTGACTGGAAGTTTTATATATTCATTCAACCCATCAACGATCCGCTTACACATAATATCTTCGGTAGAAACATATCTTCGAGCATATTTGATAGATCGTACAAATTCTCTTTCGTACTCGGTCATAGTCATTCGACCTTGTTTCATTTCTAGAAACTCTTTATATTTCTGATCAAGGAATCGTTGACTTATATACTTCTTTCGAAATTCAGATTGGAAGAACTCCTAAGTGACCTGTTCCCTCGGAACTACAGATATCAATGTTTTCCACCAATGGTACGCATTATCTCTAAGTAAAGATACTACACATTTGATACACTCATCAAGAGTACAGGATAATTCATCGAATACTTGGATAGTATTCTTGAGCCAAAACTCAGCTCTCTCAGTATCATCATCAATGGTAGCCCTAAACTTCTCAACCCCATGTTTACGTATCTTATCTACTAGCGGCTTACTCAATCGAATTGGATCAATCACTTGTGGCACATCTGGGATTTGTTGAGGAATAGGTAGGGGTCGAGGTTGTTGAGCGGTCGGATTCTTTCGAACGAACTTCAAAAACCACTCACTCATCATCTGGAAGAAGGTTTACTTAGCCTCTCCCTCTTGACTACTAGAAATCGGCCTAGAATCAGTCGGCGCTTCCCCTTGAACAGGAGTGGGCACATTACTTTCCATATCATCAGCTATTGCTCGTTCGGGATCCATTTACTATACAAAAACACAATTTCAGCTGTCAGGAATCATCACACTATCGCAGTTTATATATATGGCAAGTATAGCTAGACTCTCACACGCTATATTAGTCCTAGAATCGACTTAACTGTAGCTCTCACACCAATAAAATGTAACACCCCTAACCCGCATCTGTCACCAGAATAGGGTTACGAGGCATTACCGGATAATACACATCATTCACAAACTTCTCTGCATTCATAATCTAAATCCATTCAACTCATTCACATTGTACTTTATAAGGTCCTACGAGACCTTAAAACATGCTTAAAAGAGGTTCGAGACTAAATCGATAACATTTAAAAACTTTGGAAAACTTAGAAAAAATTTCATGCTCTCAAGGGTCACACGCCCGTGTGAACAGGCCGTGTCCTAACACGGCTTCCAGACATGTCCGTGTCACAGACCATGTGAAAATAGGGCATACATACTCACTTGCACCATAAGACCGAGGACTTGCCCGTGTGCCAGGCCGTGTGAAATCTAGAGGGGTTACTGACTTGGGCCACACGGTCAGCCACACGCCCATGTGCCAACCCGTGTGCCACACACAGCCAGTAGACACACCCATGTGTTTAGGCCGTGCCAAACCTGTAGGGTATACTGACTTAATTCGAAAGGGTACCCAAGGGGATACACGGCCGTGTACCAAGGCCTTGTGTCACCCATGGTCAAGCCACACTCCCGTCTGCTCAGCCATGTAGAGTGAAAATAGGCTTGCTTAAGCCACATTTCTCACCCTCCTCATGCCTTCCTACAACAAACATTTTATACCATTTCAACACATTTATAGGCATCTGAACCATCATCAACTCATGTACAATTTATGCCATAATAACAGTAGCCAATTTAATACACATTTACTACGCAATCATATAGATTTCATATGCCAAATTCATCTATTCCACCTAATTTCGATATGCATTTATTCATCCTTCAAAATATCTAACTCAAAACTCAAAATAACACCAATTCAATAACTTAATCTCATACCATACTATGACAAATTCACAAGGCATATCATTTATATCACATAACATATATAAACACATTCTATAAGCAAAATTCACATCCCACAACTTTACCAAAACAAGCCAAATCACATAGCTATAATTACAGAACACAAAATGTACCATAATGACACTAGCCTATACATGCCATATACCATATATACAAGGCTTCAAAAGTACCAACAAAATGATCGATAGTGTGATGACGGTTCCTGACGATCCCCGAGCCTGAGCTAGCTTTGATTATCTATAAAACATAGGCAAATAACACACAGTAAGCTTTATAGCTTAGTAAGTTCGTAAGTGAATATCTTAATTCATCAAATAAATACAAATTAAATATTTTCACATTACCGAATCAATTCACATTAACCACAAACCTTTATCATGTCTCATAACATGATTAAATGCCATCTCATTGAACTTTCTCAATGTAATATTAAAAATACGTTCCTTACGTACCTGTACCACCTCGTACTAACCTTTTTCTCAACTACATCATTATTTACCCGTTGAATCATTCAAAATAGAAATCAAATACTCAAGGATTACAATCGATAAGTATCTATATGATGGCCCATAGCCAAATCAAGGTAACTTATCCCAGAGTACCTATATCATGGCCCGTAGCCAAATCAAGGTAACTCCTCTCTAAATACCTATAACTTGGCCCGTGGATAAATCAAGATATTATTCGCACCCAAAGTGCTGATATCATGGCCCGAAGCCAATACATTAACCTAGTGACATGTCATTAGCATCCTAACTATTCCTAGGGTTCAACCGGGAAGTTTCACTTGTCGATTTCATTGTCGAACACATCCGTATAGTCGTATTCACCATTCAAACATTATTCTTAATCTCATAATCACATTTTATGCAATACCAAAGCATATAACATACATTTATAATGAAATTACCACATACGAACTTACCCCGTACTCGGAATTGGCGAATCGGATCGATTACTTGATAACTTTTGATTTCCACCGATCTAAATCTGAATTCTTTCTTTCTTGATCTATATGTATTCAAAATTAACCCATTTAATCAACTACTCATTCAATTTAATCCTTAAACACATATTTGGGAATTTTTACACTTTAGCCCTAACAGCCCATATTTTTCATTTATTTCATATTTAAACCCCTCAATTTGCACATTTCATAAATTAATCCTTATTTAATAGTTTTGTCAAAATTCACTGTACAAAACATTAAAATCTATCAACAATTATTCATTTTCCATCATTAACATTCAAAAACACCAAGCTATCATCAATGGTAACTCACAAATTCATCAATCAATTCAGAAATTAGGGTACAGCTAGCTAGTACTCAAAGCAATGATCACAAAAACATAGAAATCATCAAAAACCAAACAAAAATGACATACCAATTTGAGCTCACAAGTGTCGAACCCTAAGGAGCTTCAATGGCTTCTTTTCTCTCTTTAAAATTCAACTAAATGATGAATGAAGATGATATTTTAACTTTTTTTTATTTTAATTATCATTTATTAGCCATTTTACAATTTTAACCTTAATGAAACCATTATAAAATCATCCAATATATGCCCATTTATGACCATTACCACTATCAATGGTCTAATTACATCATAAGAACCTTTCAGTTTATAAACCATAACAATTAAGCACTTTTAACTTATAGCATGCTACTTTTGATTTTACGCGATTTAGTCCTTTCATCAAATTAAACACTCAAACACTAAAATTATAAAGCCCCAAATTCTCAAATCCTGAAAACTGTGTTAAAAGAAATTAGTGTTGTGTGTATGTGTTGTGGTAGTATGCTTGCATTAGTGATTTAGTGCTCTAGGAGTGTTTGAGAAGTCATAGGTTCAGGCCTTGTCTTGAACAAAGTTTTAGCTTTTTTTTTTTAATAAAACCTTGTCCCTTGCTAAATGACTTTTAAATTAAAAGGAGTGTTGTTTAGCATAAAAAGTTTACTGGTCTAGTGGCAAAGGGCGTATGGAGTGATCTTAGGGTCTGAGGTTTGAGGCGTAACAATACAGTAGATCTATGGATGGTTGTACATTACTGGGACTCAGAAGCTTGGGCAGTTGGTATTTGAGGGAAGTAGGAGTGTGTAGCCGAAATTCTAGGAGGGATTTTGGGGATGTGGATAGAAGGGCTCGGTTGAGGGATTTGTGGAAGATTTTGAGGAAGTGATCTTGGGGAGTTGAGGAAGGAGAGAAGGTTGTGTCGAATAGGGACTCTAGGCACCCATTGAGTTTTGGTTTAGGGAGTCTTAGCTTTGGGATTGGTTTTTTTGGGAAAACTGATTGGTGTCAGGGGTTTGGTGGTGTTCCTCTCACTTTAGTGCTTTCGGGTTTTCAGTTTTGGGTTTTGTTTTGCCGTTGCTGATTTCCTCTTCTTTTCTATCTTCCAAACTTTGGCCAAGCTATTCCATTCTCTTGTGACGAATACAAACTCTTCTTTTCTCTTCTCTGTTTTCCCTCTCCAACCTTTTCCCGTCGCATCTTTGGTTCTTCGTTCATGCTATATACCCTTTCTTTTCTCCTCTTTTTGTGACATCCATTTATCATAACACTTTGACTGGTTACCACACTACTTCCCCTTTTGTGTTTCGACTACCATAGTTGTTTCTCGAACAATCGGATTCAAGTGTAAGGTTTTTTCACTCCTTCCATAACTTTCTTTCTTTTCTTTCTCTAGTATTGTCGATTATTCATTTTTTGTATGAGGGTTCAATTGCTAGCCTTCTTTCTCCTGCCAAAATAATCTCTGTCTATCACCTCTCTTCTCTGACGTTTTCTGCTAGGAAGCAAGATTGTTTCATCTCGTGCCTTGGATTTTAGAAGTGTCTTGGGTGTTGGTTGAATACCACTGTTCTTCATTCTTCGATTTTGTTTAGGTAAGGCACTATACTTTTGGTTTGTAAGCTATGTGTATGGAAGTAGTTTAGAAGTAGTATTTGGGTTGCAGGTAATCTCTAAGGATTGGAAGCGGTTGTTGCAATGGTGCTTGGATGATCAAAGAAGGTAAGTGATAGGCTTAACTGTGAGCAAGTGTCGGTTAGGGTCTCTTGTAATTTGTTGTTGGGTATCTAACCGAAGTTTTGATTGTGTTAGGTTTTGGGCGCGTAGGCCAATAAGCGCATTCTCGCAACCAGGTGTGTAATCACACTACTTAAATCGTTAAACAGCAAAAGCCGAAAAACTATTACCATTGGTGCCACGCGGGCGGGCGTTCACCCGTGTGGTCAGATAAATGCATAAACACGAGCACAAGACTATAGAGGCCACCACGAGCGATCTCGTGGGCACAGGTCGTTTTAGGCCACGTTGGGCTGAATTGGGCCGTGTGGGCCCCACAGACTCGTGGGCCCCACACGAGCAAATCACACGGATGTGTGAAGTATAATGGGCCAGGCTCTGTAGTTCACATGGCCAAGGCTATAATTGAGCTTAATGGGCTACACGAGCGAGTGGGCCCACATAAGCTGTAGTAGGGGCTTGGGCCCATTTTTTCTGTTTAAACTGTTAAGGTTGCACAGGTCAATCAAGACGACCATGGACCTACTGGCGGGTCGGTAAGTATATCTAGACCCTAATTATATCCCTATGAGGTAAATGACAGATATACCCCTATATGTTATATGACTGTTAAGCATTACATCTTTATTGTATGAACATTTTTATTATGTTGCATTGCATTGGGTGGGATATATGATATTGGAGGAAGTGTACTGAAAGGCTATCAGCCTAGACTGGCAGCTCTGCTACAAATACTATTAGTGCCGAGACTGGTACTATATTCTGGAGTGTAGGGATGGGTGGGTCGATTTTATCCCCATATGGAGTGTAGGGTTGGATGGAGTGGAGTGTAGAGGATGGATAGGTAGGATCTTTGTATGCATTTTGGATACTGTACTGAAATGGGCTAAGGCCCATATTGATACAGTTACTGTATTGGGCTAAGGCCCACACTGATATTGCGACTGATATGGGCTTAGGCCCAGAATGTTCAACTCTGTATGTTTGACTGTTTGATACATATGGATTATACACTGTGTTTCATAAACTCACCTTTTCTGCCTATCTGTGCAGGTAATCCTTAGGCAGGCCGGTGCTGCGTGGGACTCGAGGATGGCCACACCACTATCTATGTTTCGTTTTGGATTTTTGGTAAAAGTAGTTTTATTTGGGTTATTTTTTTTGTAATAAGGTCGTCTTAGGTTTTATTTTTACTTGGGGATTTATTAAAATTGACTTATATCTGTTAGCAGTAGGACACGAGTTTTTGGAAAAGTAAATGATTTTCAACTACCAATCTACAAAACTTGTTTTAAAAGCTTCCGCAACGAACAATGTTTTCAAAGCGTAATAACGATTTAGTATGGATCATGTTTTGCTAATCAAACCCATAAATTAACAAATGAACAAATAAGTTAACTTCTCTTAAAGAACACAAATGAGGTTTTAAAACAAACAAACTTTTCTAGTGAAACTACGCTATTCAAAACTTACGCCAATGTGACATCACAGATTCGACCATAACGTCTAAGCTGGGTTTGGGGAGTTACATTTAGTGGTATCAGAGCCAGGTTGCAAAACTCAGCTGTGTATTTGGGTTTTTCTAAAAGACATAAATTTTCAAAAGAACTGTTTTCAAATAAAAGTAAAGAATTTTCGAAGTAATACTTCTGAATGTATGGTCTACCGAGTCTTCAGTGCCGGTCCTGTAAATCCTTTGAAACTACTATATGTTTTAACCACAATATTGACATTATCATAGATAATAGACTATACTGAAACCTTTATTAGGGTAACCTAAAACTGTAGTAAGACTACTAACTACGAAAGCAAACAACTCTGAATTATTAATACTATTTTTCATAAAACATCCGTTAATAAACACTGGAACTGTAAAATTGATACATAAAACTGTTAATACAGATAATACGCAAATTGATAATGAGAACCAGAGGTACTCGTGGAAGGGGTACAAGAGGCGGCGACAGAGGCCGTGGAGGTGCTCGGGCTAGGTCGTTGGCATCAAGCGATATGCCTAACATTGAGGTAAGAGAGGCTCCGGATTCACTTGTTACTGAGACTGGGTCACATGATCGTGTAGTTGGGGCCGATGCACTGTCCCAAGCAATGTTGCGAATTTTGGAAATGGTTGTCGATGACAGAACGACTCAGGTCTAATGGGGCTGAGATTTTTAGGGGTATCGCTAGAGTTGCCCCTAATGTGGCTGAATATTGGATAGAGGCCAAGTATAGGGTCATGGATGACCTCGACTGCACCCCAAAGTAGAAACTAAAAGGTGCAGTATCGTTGTTGCGAGATGAAGCCTATCAGTGGTGGCTTACTGTGAAAGAGGGTACTCAACCTGACCGATTGACTTTGGAGTTCTTCAAGAATGTGTTCCAAGGGAAGTATGTGGACGCTAGCTATGTGGATGCCCACAGGAGGGAGTTTCTCAGTCTGATCCAGGGGGATAAGTCCGTGGCTGAATATGAGGCGAAATTTTTTAAATTAAGCCACTATGCACGATGCATGGTGGCAACTGAGTATCAGCATTGCATGCGGTTTGAGGACGACCTCAGAGATGATCTACGAGTTTTGATAGCTCCACAAAGGGAGTGAGATTTTGCTATATTGGTGGAAAAGGCAAAGATTGCCAAGGATGTGAAGCGCACTAAGCGCCAGAATCGTAAAAAGGATAGTGTAGAAATAAGAGGGTTTGGGAGTCCTCAGGTTCAGCTATGGGGCCTAAGAAAAAGGCCAAGTTTGATGGGCCAATCAGAGTTGGCCCCCTGTTGCTACTTTTGGGTCGCAGCCTTGTACTATTTGTGGGAAGCGCCATCAGGGTGGGTGCTGGCTACGGATAGGGGCGTGTTTGAGGTGCAGATCTATGGAGCATTGTATCAGGGATTATCCACGAAGTCCCGATCAGATGCAAGCTACTGGTATGGGCACTGTTCAGTGGCAGAGAGGTTTTCAGCAGCCACCGAGAGGCCGTGGTCAAGCCAGGGGTGGAAATGGCATGAGCTGGGTCGTGAAGCACTGGGTAGAGGTGCGGGTCGTACTGAAGCGAGGTAGCCAAGACTGGTTTATGCTGCACGTCGTCGAGAGGATGGAGATGCCCCAGATGTTAATATAGGTACATTCTTTATTCATAATATACTCTATACTGCACTGATTGATGTTGGATCTACCCACTTTTATATAGCATGCACTATGTCTGAGACTTTGGGTATAATGGTTGAAAACACTACAAGTGAGGTTACCGTGTTGAGTCCATTAGGGCAGTCTGTGAGAGTGAACAAATTGTTTAAGGATGTACCTTTGGAGGTTGAAGGAATGATCTTTTTAGCTGACTTGATGGAACTTCCTTTTGAGGAGTTCAACATAATATCGGGCATAGACTGGCTGGTTAAGCATCAAGCAAATTTGGACTGTGCTGCAAAGTGGGTGAAACTTAGAACTGAAAAGGGTGATGAGGTAGTTGTGATTGGGGAGCGCTGGAACTATCTCTCTAATGTGATTTCTGCACTTAGAGCTGAGAAATTGGTTCGTAAGGGTTGCGAGGCGTATCTAGCCTACGTCAGTGCTTCTGGTTCTGAGGTTTCATCAGTTAAAGATATCAGAGAAGTTAAGGATTTTTCAAATGTTTTTCCCGATGAGCTACCAGGGTTACCTCCTAAATGTGAAGTTGAGTTTGGGTGTAACAGCCCGTTTTTGGGTCAGATAGGAACAGTGGTTTCGAGACCACAAATTCGAAGTTAAAAATATTTATTTTATTATTTTAATAAGATTTACAGTATGATATAATGTTCGTGTGAAAATTTTGTAAAGAAATTTTACCGTTTGAGTGGTTAATTCGGTAAAAAGGACTAAATCGCGTAAAGTGTAAAAGCTGAATTCTATAAGTTAAAAGTATTAAATGGCTATGGAATTAAATAGAAAAGGTCCTTATGTGGCAAATAGCCCATTTATGAGATAGTGGAGTGTAACACCCCCTTACCCGAGACTGTCGTCGGAGTCGAGCACGAGGCGTTAACAGACTTAAATTATCACTTAAACAATTTCAAACAATTTATTTCACCTTTCGTAATAAACTACCCATCTGTGTCACAGTCGCTAAAAAAAATCATATCTCGAGTTACAAAACTCAAAATTAAAATCCATAAATTTTCTCTAAAACTAGACTCATATATCTATTTAATCATTTTTTTTCCAGAATTTTTGGTTGGGCCAATTAGTACAGTTTATTAGTTAAAGTTTCTCCTGTTTTAGTGTTCAACTGTTCTGACCTCTGTTCACTACGAATACTTTCTCTCTTTACAGAATTCAGATGACTATGCTGTTTGTTTCGTTTAAAATATATACTCAATAAAAAATCTATAAATATAAATTATGACTCCTAATTATTTTTGTACAATTTTTAGTGAATTTATAAAGTCAGAACAGGGGATTCAGAAATTGCTCTGACCCTGTTCCACCAAAACTCAAATTTCTCATAAAATACTACTCATTTACCTGTTTTATTTCTTCCATATGAAAATAGACTCAATAAAATTAAATTTAATATTTTATTCATTATCTAATTCTATCTATAATATTTTAGTGATTTTTCAAACTCACGTCATTGCAGTTGTATGATACTATTTTATAGCAAATTTCACCTTTTTATGAATTTCTATGGATTAGATAGCACATTAAGTATACATAACACCAAATATGATCTTGATTAGTCATTCCAATGGCTAATCATTACCAAACATTTCCTTACCACCCAATAGCCATATCATAAGATCATATACACAAAATGATTATAATACTATACATGCCATACTCAAAATATACAAGCCACTATACCAAAATGGTCCAAAGATAGTGTGAGCGAGCCTCTGACCATTCCCAATTTCCGAGTTGGCTTGTCAAAACTACAAAGAATGGAAAGGAGAGAGTAAGCATAAATGTTAGTAAGTTCACATGTAAATAGCAAGTAACATAATCATGCAATCCAACATAAAACATCATTTGTATAAATATCATCAAGACATTCATGTTACATTTGCATTTACTATCTTACCACAATTTCATCATACCAAGTTCTTAACCCGAGGGTTTAAGGACATACCTGTCCAAATTTTCTCATTCACCACACTTACCAACATGTCACCTTCGTCTTAAGTATTCTCCTTATTCACTTAAGATTCACCCGTTGAAACATCGGAATATAATTTGGATACACAGATTGCATGCACATAAGTGTCATAGCCACAGCTAGACAAACTCAATAGCCTGCAGAAATTATGTAGCCAAGCTACCATGTAACCCGCCCATAAGCGAACTCAGACTCAAATCAACGAGCTTGGGTGTTCGCATCCATAAGTGAACTCGGACTCAACTCAACGAGCTCGGAACTCAAATATCCTAGTGACATGTCACTTGTATCCTAATCTATTCCCAAGGTTCAAACGGGATTTTCCTCAATCACACATCTTTGCTGTCTTCCATGGAATGTAAAAAACCGATACTTGATAACATTTCATATTTATCAAGTAGCTCACATAATTTACATATTACTAAATAATAATCCACAAAGCATAATATTTCATGATAATAATCATCATATCATATAAATAACATTAAATTACTTAAAATGACAATTATGTTTCTACATTTACACCTGAACTTACCTCGGTACAAAATGTTAGAAATCGAGCCTATTCCTCGTAAACTTTATTTTTCCCTTAATCAGGACTTGAATCTTATTTATCTTGATCTAAAATAACAAATTTAGCTTATTTAATACTCACATTTATTAAAACAGTCCTTGGCTCAAACTTTGACAAAATTTCATTTTTACCCCTAAACCTTTACATATTTACACTTTTGCCCCAAGGCTCGGAAATTAAACTTCTGTGACAGCCCAAAATTGACCCTAGTCGGGAAGTGGTTTCGGGACTGCTAAACCGAGTCATAAAAATAATTAACCATCATAATTGATGCTCATTATATGTACATGTGCATGTGTGAAAATTTCGTGTTTGAATTTTGTTTAATTGTAGGTGAATTTTAGTAAATAGGACTTATGTGAGAAAATTTTGAAATGTGATAGGTCAAAGCATAAGGACCTATTAGTGCATGAAATAAAAAGGGGGGACTTGCATGTCAAATTCCCCCCTCTATTAGTAGTGGCCGGCCATGACAAGCATGGTAGACCAAGTGTGATGGGCAAGAACATGTCATAAACATGTTGAGTTAGTGTGTCATGGGAAGTATGATAAAATAAGGAGTATGGGCATAAAATAATGAAAGGGAATATGATGAAAACAAAAAAAAAGTGTGTGGTTGTTTCCCCCCCCCCATTGCCGTGTGTTAAAGAAAAGAAAAGAAAAATTTTGTTCATCCTTTTTTATCTTCTTTTGGTCAAAAATTCTAAGGAAGGAGGAAGGATTTCTTGCTTCATGTTTGGTTTGGAAGAGGATTAGGAGGAGGTTTGGCCATACTTGTATCTAGATCAAGGTATGTTTGAGGCTGTGCCATGAGATTCATGCATGTTTTTAGTTGCTAGCTTGAGTTCTAATTAGCCCATGGCTCAAATCTTTGCTATGTCATGGGGATGATATTCGGCCTAGGTGGATTTTGTATTAATGCCATTGCATGCTAAATATGAAGCTTGTTAATGATGCATGTGATGGTGGATTGATGATTCTTGAATCTTCTTTTTAGCATTTTTGAGTGAGCACATATGTGCATTAGTTGCTAGATGGAGAAGAATCAGCTAGCAAGTTGTGTGCTAAGGCTGAATATAATTTTTGTATATTAATGAGTAATGCATGTGTTAAATTGATGGAAAGGGAGAGGATGCTTTACTAGTGTATATATGTGTGTATTAGCCAAGTTGTGAACTTGAAACAAAATGGTGTTTAGTCAATACAAGTGACCATACTTGTAGAATGTATTAAGTGTTGCAATCGGCCCCAACATAGACATGCATATTCGGCCATAGGAAGGAGATTGGTGTTGCATGTATTCGGTTAGAGGCAAGCATATTGATGGTCTTGGCTTAGAAAATTCGGCCAAGGGGGAAAATTAGCTAAAATGTTGAGTTTGATTCATGATTCCGTACATATGTGACTTTAATGTCTAATGTATAAATATGGGCTAAGTGCCTTGTGTTCCTCTTTTCGATGCTCAAATGATTAAATCAATTTATTTGTTTAATTAAGCTCAAGAGCAAAGGGGAACTAAATCCGATAAAGGGAAGGAAAAAGTGGTCGAATAGCTATCGGAATCGTTCGACAACATCCGAGGTAAGTTCTTGAGTAAAAGAGCTTAAATTATGATTTGATTAGATCATGTTTTAAGCAAATCAAAATCATGCTCTTTGTGTGTGGCTATTGAGCCGAAATTGCAAGAATGATAAGTGTCTTGTGTTTGAGTTTTGCTAACGAAAACGAAATACGAATGTGCCATGATTTATTGTTAAATGTGCATGGTTATTTGAATGATGTCCGGGCTAAGTCCCGAAGGCTTTGTGCTAAGTGACCATATCCGGACTAAGATAAGAAGGCATTTGTGCGAGATACTAATTCCGGGCTAAGCCCGAAGGCATTTGTGCGAGTTACAAAATCCGAGTTAAGTCCCGAAGGCATTTGTGCGAGTTACTATAACCGGGCTATGTCCCGAAGGCATTTGAACGAGTAGCTATATCCGGTTAAATTCCGAAGGTACGTGATTTGGGAATGAATGATCTTGCTGTAAAAATTTCAGTTAATACGCTTGAAACATCCCAACATTGAGGTATGTTTCGTATGTGCTTTGAATTAGTTGAGCCCTTACAAATAAGTATTCGCTCAGTTGATAAATGAGCTACCGGCCTTTGGCTAAGTTGATCTTTGTGTATGAATAAAAGGGTTGGTAATGTGAAGTAAGTATGATATTGAAAAATTGTGCATATGAAATTATCCATTTAGCTACATGAATGCTATACTTTTGTTGTGCTGGAATCCCTTGCTCAAAACTTACTAAGCATAAATTGCTTACTCCGTCTCCTTGATTCTCTGTTTTATAGATTTTGGTTCTCCAGCTATCGGACTCGGGATTTTGAAGTCGAAGTCGCCCACACTATCAAAGCCCCCCCCTTTTGGTACAATTTTGGTTGAACTTCGAAATGGCATGTATAGGACTACCCTTTTTGTTGGGGGTCATGGACCCTTTGGACTTGTATAATTTTGGATAGCCATGCGAAAATGGCTTATATATGTTTGAGTATAATGTTATAATCATTTGGTATGGACATGGTTATTGAGAGGTGTGGATATGCTTAACAAGGATTGGCCATGGGAATGGTTAATCACTATCATAATTTGTGCTATTTATGCTAAAAGGGCTAGTTGAATCATGGAAACTATGAAATAGGTAAAGTCTACCTTAAAGGCAGATGCTGACAGCAGCAGTGATGTAGATTTGGAAAATTACTAAAAATAGTAGGAATGGAATTAAATAGTGAATAAATTATGTAAACGAACCTTGATGAATCTATTTTCATAGGAAAGTAACGAAACAATCATATGGACAGTATGTTAAGAGATATTCAAGTTCTCGTGAGACAGGGCCAGAACGGTTTCTGGATTTCCTGTTCCGAATTTGGAAATTCATTATAAATTAACCAGGGACAATTAGGAGTCATGCCATATATGTATAGATTCCTATCTGAGTCTAGTTTCTAGAGAAACAAACGGCATCAGTATTGAAGCCCTGTACAGGGAGATATCCAAGTCGTAATGCGCAAAGGTCAGTGTAGTCGATCCCTGTAACATGGGAGACTTTGACTAATAAACTGTACTAATTGGCCCAACCAAAAATTCTAGAAAAAATATGTAGATGGGCATATGAGTCTAGTTTCAGGGAAAATTTACAGAACTGGATTCTGAGTTTCTAAACTCAAGATATGATTTTTAAAGCGACTAGTACGCAGATTGGCAGTGTCTGGGAAATTTTTTTTATAAGTGGTTTAAAGTCTGTTAACACCTCGTGTTCGACTCCGGTGACGGTCTCGGGTTCGGGGTGTTACATTTGATTGGTATCAGAGCTACGGTTTAGTCGATTCTAGGACTACCGTAATGCGTTGGGTCTAGCTATACATGCCATTTTATGTGATTATTTGATAGTGTGGTGATTTCTGACAATTGTAAATGTGTTTATTTATAGTAATGGATCCCGATCCCAACCGAGCGGTAGCTGATGATCTTGAGAGTGTAGCGCCTGCTCCCTCACAAGGGACAGCGCCGGCGGACTCTCAACCTAATGCTAGTAACCCGAATGATGAAGCTAGACAAGCTTTCTATAGCGTGATGAATGATTGGTTCAACCAATACATTCGAACTAATACGGCTGTTCCACAACCTCCATTCCCGACTAATACCACCCCCGCACCTACAATACCTGCGAAAACTGACCAAATAAGGTCAAATAAGCCCCCAGTTGACAGAATCCGAAAACATGGGGCTACTGAATTTAAAGCTACGGATAGCGACGATGCCGAGCAAGCTGAATTTTGGTTGGACAACACTATCCGGGTACTCGATGAGCTATCTTGTACACCCGATGAATGCCAAAGTGTACTATCTCCTTGCTACGCGATTCTGCCTACTATTGGTGGAGTACTCTGACTTCTGTTGTGCCCCGAGAGCAAGTAACTTGGGAGTTTTTCCAAACTGAGTTTCGGAAAAAGTATATCAGTCAGAGATTTGTTGATCAAAAACGGAAGGAATTTCTTGAGCTTAAGCAAGGTTCTATGTCGGTTACTGATTACGAGCGAAAATTTGTTAGACTTAGTAGATACGCTCGGGAATGTGTTTCGTCCGAGGCTATCATGTGTAAACGCTTCGAGGATGGGCTGAATGAAGATGTAAAAATGTTCGTGGGCATTCTTGAAATACGAGAGTTCGTAGTACTTGTCGAGCGAGCTTGTAAAGCCGAAGAGCTTAGAAAAGAAAAACAAAAAGTTGATGTGGGAACTGGAGAGTTCCGTAAAAGATCTTCGGGAAAGTCTCTTCAACAGGCATCGAAGAAATTTCGAGATGATGTGGGCCGGTCTAGAGGCACTTCGGGCCTTTTTAGACGAGATCGTGATCAACCCCCTGTGGGTACACGAGGCACTTCGGTCTTCAGTGTTGGGAATGAACGTCGAGACAGAAAGAAATGTTGATATTGCGGTAAATGGCATTCGGGGAGCTGTAGATTCCCTGACCGCTCCTGTTACAAGTGCGGATCAGTTGACCACTTCATTAAAGATTGCCTGAGGTTGTCTGAACAGAATGTAAATCAGAGTGGGAAACCGGGTGCTACCACTGCTCGAGGTAGACCATCTGGAAATACGGGCAATGCTAGTGGTGGTCAGAGAGGATCTAGAGATGCTACGACCAGATACGAGGCTCGTGCGCCTGCTAGAGCTTATGCTATACGTGCCCGCGAGGATGCTTCTTCGCCTGATGTTATTACCGGTACTTTTACTCTCTTTGATACTAATGTAATTGCTTTGATTGACCCCGGTTCTACTCATTCTTACATATGTGAAACCTTAGCATCCAGTAAGACTTTACCTATTGAGTCTACTGAGTTCGTAATTCGGGTGTCAAATCCCTTGGGTCGTTACGTGCTTGTCGACAAAGTGTGTAAGGACTGTCCCCTAGTAATTCGAGGTTCCTGTTTTCTGGCGGACTTGATGCTTTTGCCATTTGATGAATTTGATGTTATTCTTGGTTTGGATTGGCTGACCGCGCATGATACAGTTGTGAACTGCAAAAGCAAGACTATTGATTTGAGGTGCGCAAATAACGAGATAATCCGAGTTGAGTCTACGGACTTAAAGGGGTTGCCAGCTGTAATATCCTCAATGTTGGCCCAGAAATATGTAAGAAAAGGGTGCGAAGCATACCTTGCGTATGTACTTGATGACAAAGAATTAGAAAAGAAACCCGAATCTGTGCTGGTGGTTTGTGAATACCCGGATGTTTTTCCTGAAGAATTACCGGGTTTACCATCTGTTCGGGAGATAGAGTTTGGTATTGAGCTTGTACCTGGGACTACGCCGATTTCGATAGCTCCGTATCGTATGGCACCAACCGAGTTAAAAGAGTTGAAAGCTCAGTTGCAAGAATTGACGGATAGAGGTTTTGCTCGACCAAGTTTCTCACCTTGGGGTGCACCAGTATTGTTCGTGAAAAAGAAGGACGGAACCATGAGGTTGTGCATTGACTATCGTCAGCTGAATAAAGTGACAATAAAGAACAAATATCCGTTACCGCGTATCGATGATTTGTTCAACCAACTGAAGGGAGCCTCAGTGTTCTCAAAAATAGATTTGAGATCGGGCTATTATCAATTGCGAATTCGAGATTCGGACATACCCAAAACTGCCTTCAGAACGAGTTATGGTCACTACGAATTCTTAGTGATGCTGTTTGGGCTCACTAATGCCCCTGCGGTATTTATGGATTTGATGAATCGGATCTTCAGACCATATTTGGATCGGTTCGTAGTTGTGTTCATTGATGACATCTTGGTCTATTCAAGAGATGAGACCGCACATGCTGAGCACCTGAGATTAGTGTTGCAAATTTTGCGGGATAAGCAGTTATATGCTAAGTTCAGTAAGTGTGAGTTCTGGTTAAGAGAGGTTAGCTTCTTGGGTCATGTGGTATCCGCATCGGGTATTCGAGTTGACCCGAACAAAATTTCAGCCATACTTAACTGGAAACCTCCGGGAAATATTACTGAGGTTCGGAGCTTTTTGGGACTCGCCGATTATTACCGACGATTTGTAAAAGGTTTCTCGATGATAGCCACACCAATGACGAAGCTACTTCAAAAGGATGTTAAGTTCGAATGGACGGAGAAATGTCAGAAACGTTTCGATCAACTGAAAACTTATTTGACTGAAGCTCCAATTTTAGTGCAACCCGAATCAGGCAAAGAGTTTGTCATTTATAGTGACGCATCCCTACTTGGGTTGGGTTGCGTATTGATGCAAGAAGGTCGAGTGGTGGCCTATGCGTCGAGACAATTAAAGCCACATGAGAAAAATTATCCGACCCATGATCTTGAACTAGCTGCCATCGTATTTGCTTTAAAAATATGGCGACATTACTTATTTGGTGAAAAGTGCCATGTATTTTCGGATCACAAAAGTCTCAAATATTTGATGACTCAAAGAGACTTAAATCTGCGACAAAGACGTTGGCTTGAGTTGTTGAAAGATTACGAGCTTGTCATTGATTACCACCCGGGAAAGGCTAATGTGGTTGCGGACGCCTTAAGCCGGAAATCATTGTTTGCTTTACGAGCGATGAATGTGCACTTGTCTGTTCTACCCGACAATGTGTTAGTAGCTGAATTAAAAGCCAAACCATTATTGATTCATCAAATTCGTGAAGCCCAGAAAGTTGATGATGAATTGGTTGCAAAACGGGCTGAGTGTGATCCGAACAAGGAATCGGAGTTTCAAATTGATGATGATGATTGGTTGAGGTTCAGAAGTCGTTTGTGTGTTCCAAGGAATTCGGAACTCATTTCGATGATTCTGAACGAAGCCCATTGTAGTCGAATGTCAATTCACCCGGGGAGTACGAAAATGTACAACGATTTGAAACGTCGGTTTTGGTGGCATGGTATGAAACGAGACATCTCCGACTTTTTTTCGAGATGTTTAATATGTCAACAAGTGAAAGCAGAACATCAAGTGCCTTCAGGATTACTTCAGCCGATCATGATACCCGAGTGGAAATGGGATCGAGTCACAATGGACTTTGTGTCCGGACTGCCATTGTCAGCAAGTAAGAAGGATGCGATTTTGGTTGTTGTTGATAGACTGACTAAGTCGGCTCACTTTATCCCCGTGCGTACGGATTTTTCATTGGATAAACTAGCTAAATTGTACGTTTCTCAGATTGTGAGATTACACGGGGTACCTATTTCTATCGTGTCGGATAGAGATCCGAGATTCACCTCGCGATTTTGGAAGAAATTGCAAGAAGCTTTGGGTACCAAGCTGCATTTTAGCACCGCTTTTCATCCACAAACCGATGGTCAATCCGAGCGGATAATTCAGATACTTGAGGATATGTTGAGATGTTGCATCCTCGAGTTTAGTGGTTCATGGGAACGGTATTTACCTTTGATTGAATTCGCTTACAACAATAGTTTTCAATCAAGTATTAAGATGGCACCTTACGACGCTTTGTACGGTCGTAAATGCCGTACACCATTGTTTTTGACCGAGCTCGGTGAAAGTAAAATTTTCGGAGTTGATTTGATTAAAGATGCCGAACAGAAAGTAAAGGTAATCCGTGAAAGTCTGAAGGCAGCCACAGATCGTCAAAAATCGTATGCGGATTTGAAGCGAAAAGACATTGAATATCAGGTGGGAGATAAAGTGTTTCTTAAAGTTTCGCCTTGGAAAAAGGTACTCAGATTTGGCCGTAAGGGCAAGTTGAGCCCAAGATTCATTGGGCCGTACGAAATCTCCGAACGAGTTGGTCCGGTTGCGTATAGATTGATTTTGCCCCCTGAACTTGAAAAGATTCACGATGTCTTTCATGTTTCGATGCTTCGACGTTATAGATCCGATCCGTCACATGTGATTAATCCCTCAGAAGTTGAAATTCAATCTGACTTGAGTTATGAAGAAGAACCGATTCGTATCCTAGCTCGTGAAGTGAAAGAGTTGCGAAACAAAAGGGTTTCGTTAGTTAAGGTGTTATGGCTCAAACACGGGATCGAGGAAGCTACTTGGGAAACCTAGAGCTCGATGAAAGAACGATACCCAAACTTATTTACCGGTAAGATTTTCGGGGACGAAAATTTCTTAAGTGGGGGAGAGTTGTGACAGCCCAAAATTGACCCTAGTCGGGAAGTGGTTTCGGGACCGCTAAACCGAGTCATAAAAATAATTAACCGTCATAATTGGTGCTCATTATATGTACATGTGCATGTGTGAAAATTTCGTGTTTGAATTTTGTTTAATTGTAGGTGAATTTTAGTAAATAGGACTTATGTGTGAAAATTTTGAAATGTGATAGGTCAAAGCATAAGGACCTATTAGTGCATGAAATAAAAAGGGGGGACTTGTATGTCAAATTCCCCCCTCTATTAGTAGTGGCCGGCCATGACAAGCATGGTAGACCAAGTGTGATGGGCAAGAACATGTCATAAACATGTTGAGTTAGTGTGTCATGGGAAGTATGATAAAATAAGGAGTATGGGCATAAAATAATGAAAGGGAATATGATGAAAACAAAAAAAAAAGTGTGTAGTTGTTCCCCCCCCCCCATTGCCGTGAGTTAAAGAAAAGAAAAGAAAAATTTTGTTCATCCTTTTTTATCTTCTTTTGGCCGAAAATTCTAAGGAAGGAGGAAGGAGTTCTTGCTTCATGTTTGGTTTGGAAGAGGATTAGGAGGAGGTTTGGCCATACTTGTATCAAGATCAAGGTATGTTTGAGGCTGTGCCATGAGATTCATGCATGTTTTTAGTTGCTAGCTTGAGTTCTAATTAGCCCATGGCTCAAATCTTTGCTATGTCATGGGGATGATATTCGGCCTAGGTGGATTTTGTATTAATGCCATTGCATGCTAAATATGAAGCTTGTTAATGATGCATGTGATGGTGGATTGATGATTCTTGAATCTTCTTTTTAGCATTTTTGAGTGAGCACATATGTGCATTAGTTGCTAGATGGAGAAGAATCGGCTAGCAAGTTGTGTGCTAAGGCCGAATATAATTTTTGTATATTAATGAGTAATGCATGTGTTAAATTGATGGAAAGGGAGAGGATGCTTTACTAGTGTATATATGTGTGTATTAGCCAAGTTTTGAACTTGAAACAAAATGATGTTTAGTCAATACAAGTGACCATACTTGTAGAATGTATTAAGTGTTGCAATTGGCCCCAACATAGACATGCATATTCGGCCATAGGAAGGAGATTGGTGTCGCATGTATTCGGTTAGAGGCAAGCATATTGATGCTTTTGTCTTGGCTTAGAAAATTCGGCCAAGGGGGAAAATTAGCTAAAATGTTGAGTTTGATTCATGATTCCGTACATATGTGACTTTAATGTCTAATGTATAAATATGGGCTAAGTGCCTTGTGTTCCTCTTTTCGATGCTCAAATGATTAAATCAATTTATTTGTTTAATTAAGCTCAAGAGCAAAGGGGAACTAAATCCGATAAAGGGAAGGAAAAAGTGGTCGAATAGCTATCGGAATCGTTCGACAACATCCGAGGTAAGTTCTTGAGTAAAAGAGCTTAAATTATGATTTGATTAGATCATGTTTTAAGCAAATCAAAATCATGCTCTTTGTGTGTGGCTATTGATCCGAAATTGCAAGAATGATAAGTGTCTTGTGTTTGAGTTTTGCTAACGAAAACGAAATACGAATGTGTCATGATTTATTGTTAAATGTGCATGGTTATTTGAATGATGTCCGGGCTAAGTCCCGAAGGCTTTGTGCTAAGTGACCATATCCGGACTAAGATCCGAAGGCATTTGTGCGAGATACTAATTCCGGGCTAAGCCCGAAGGCATTTGTGCGAGTTACTAAATCCGGGTTAAGTCCCGAAGGCATTTGTGCGAGTTACTATAACCGGGCTATGTCCCGAAGGCATTTGAACGAGTAGCTATATCCGGTTAAATTCCGAAGGTACGTGATTTGGGAATGAATGATCTTGCTGTAAAAATTTCAGTTAATACGCTTGAAACATCCCAACATTGAGGTATGTTTCGTATGTGCTTTGAATTAGTTGAGCCCTTACAAATAAGTATTCGCTCAGTTGATAAATGAGCTACCGGCCTTTGGCTAAGTTGATCTTTGTGTATGAATAAAAGGGTTGGTAATGTGAAGTAAGTATGATATTGAAAAATTGTGCATATGAAATTATCCGTTTAGCTACATGAATGCTATACTTTTGTTGTGCTAGAATCCCTTGCTCAAAACTTACTAAGCATAAATTGCTTACTCCGTCTCCTTGATTCTCTGTTTTATAGATTTTGGTTCTCCAGCTATCGGACTCGAGAATTTGAAGTCGAAGTCGCCCACACTATCAAAGCCCCCCCCTTTTGGTACAATTTTGGTTGAACTTCGAAATGGCATGTATAGGACTACCCTTTTTGTTGGGGGTCATGGACCCTTTGGACTTGTATAATTTTGGATAGCCATGCGAAAATGGCTTATATATGTTTGAGTATAATGTTATAATCATTTGGTATGGACATGGTTATTGAGAGGTGTGGATATGCTTAACAAGGATTAGCCATGGGAATGGTTAATCACTATCATAATTTGTGCTATTTATGCTAAAAGGGCTAGTTGAATCATGGAAACTATGAAATAGGTAAAGTCTACCTTAAAGGCAGATGCTGACAGCAGCAGTGATGTAGATTTGGAAAATCACTAAAAATAGTAGGAATGGAATTAAATAGTGAATAAATTATGTAAACGAACCTTGATGAATCTATTTTCATATGAAAGTAACGAAACAATCATATGGACAGTATGTTAAGAGATATTCAGGTTCTCGTGATACAGGGCCAGAACGGTTTCTGGATTTCCTGTTCCGAATTTGGAAATTCATTATAAATTAACCAGGGACAATTAGGAGTCATGCCATATATGTATAGATTCCTCTCTGAGTCTAGTTTCTATAGAAACAAACGGCATCAGTATTGAAGCCCTGTACAGGGAGATATCCAAGTCGTAATGCGCAAAGGTCAGTGTAGTCGATCCCTGTAACATGGGAGACTTTGACTAATAAACTGTACTAATTGGCCCAACCAAAAATTCTAGAAAAAAATATGTAGATGGGCATATGAGTCTAGTTTCAGGGAAAATTTACGGAACTGGATTCTGAGTTTCTGAACTCAAGATATGATTTTTAAAGCGACTAGTACGCAGATTGGCAGTGTCTGGGAAATTTTTTTTATAAGTGGTTTAAAGTCTGTTAACACCTCGTGTTCGACTCCGGTGACGGTCTCGGGTTCGGGGTGTTACAACTTCATCCTATTTTCTTATGTTTTATGACATGCTGATCATTTTTCCCTTCTATGGCAACATCAAATTCACTCTAACATGTACTTATGAACATTAGGTATTTTTACCGATAATGTCGTTTTACTCGTTTTCACGTAAAATCGCTTAGTAAAAGTTGTTTAACACAATTTCAAGCTTCATATTCTACCATAAAACATCAAAATAAACACATTTCACCTATGGGTATTTTTCCAAATATAAACCCTAGGTAAATTATTGCTAGAATAAGCTTAATCAAGTTACTGGGACTCTAAAAAACGTGAAGAACATTAAAATGGGGCTAAAATGGACTTACAATCGAGCTTGGAAGCTTGAAAAACCCTAGCTATGTCTTCCTCATGTGAAATTCGGCCAAGGGGTTGAAGATGGACAAAAATTGGCTTTTAATTTTGTTTTTAATTCATTTTAATAACTAAATGACCAAAATGCCCTTAATTAAAACTATGGTGTTTTGTCTTCCTTTTGGTATTTTTGTCCAAACTAGTATAATGGTCTAATTACTATCTAAGGACCTCCACTTTAAAAACCCATTACTCACAAGTACTTAGTACCTTTGTGAACTAGAACACTCATTTTACAACTTTTGCAATTTAGTCCTAAATATCAAATTGGACCCTCTATCGATAAAATTTCTAAATGAAATTTTCACACAATCATGAAATCATGTCATAGACCTCAAAATGATAATAAAATAATTAGGCCCTAATTTGGGATATTACATAGAGGTTAGTGGAGTGGCATTTGGTGTATTTAGTAATATTTTTAAAGGGTAAAAAGGTAAAAAGGTAATTAAAGTTAATAATAAATAAAATAAAAGCAAAACCATGTTATATTTCTTCATCTTCCACCGAATATAGAGAAAAGAAATAGCCATGGTTTTGTTTTAGGGTTCGGCATCTTCATGGCTCAATTTGTAAGTGTTTTGAGCTCGGTTTTGGATGATTTTTATGTTTTTGTGATCGTTGCTTTGTGTTCTAGCTAGCCCATACCCTAATTTCTGAATTTGTTGATGAATTTGTGAGTTTCCATTGATGATAGCTTGAGTTTTTGAGTGTTGATGATGGAAAATAAATCATTGTTGTTAGGTTAACAAGTTTTATAAAGTGATTTTGAGTAAAAATGTCAATTTTGGACCAAACTATATAAGGTGGAAATTTAGTGGTTAAAATGTGAAATAAATTGAAAATATGGTCTTAGATTAACAAGTTTTATAAAGTGATTTTGAGTAAAAATGTCAATTTTGGACCAAACTATATAATGTGGAAATTGAGTGGTTAAAATGTGAAATAAATTGAAAATATGGGCCGATAGTAATATATGGAAAATTCAGCTAGCTTGGGTTTGTGTTTAATTTCATGAAATTGTGATTTTAAGTGATAAGGACTATTGCAAAAATGTGAAATAATAGGGGCAAAAATGTAATTTTTCCAAAATGTGTAAATTGTGTTAAATTGAATGAAATATTGATTAAATAAGTAAATTTTGATATTATATAGATTGAGATAATCGAAAATTGGATCTAGAATTGGGGAAAAATAAAGTACCGGACTAATTGATCCGTTCCCTCGTTTCAACGATCGAGTTAAGTTTGTATGTAATAAGCATTATTAAATTTATGCTTTTAATGCTTTGATATTATATAAATTGTATATACGTGACTATTGTTATGTTCAATGACATATCGGCTAAAAAAAATGGCACTTAGTGTGCAGTCCGAAATAGCTTCGGCTAAATGTGGCACTTGATGTGCGATTGGAGATAGCTTCGGCTATATATGTATATGGCACTTAGTGTGCGAAATATTAAGACTAGAACTTGATGTGCGAGATATTAAGTATGTCACTTAGTGTACGAGACATCGAAGATGCAACGACATTACGTGTATGTATGAAATGGTAAGGATCGGTACAGGTATGTACATGAGTTATGAGGCATCTTTGTAACGAAGTAAATAAGTAAGTCATGTTTATGAAATGATTTTGTGATGACCTTGTGATTATGGGTCCATGCTTATGTTGTATAAATATGTATTTATACCATGATGGTGGAAATGATTGGTGAAGGTGTGATGAGCTTATTTATCATCATTTTGTACTAAAACTGTTTTGGACAGTAGTTGTAGTCCAACTTGAGACAGGGTCAGAATGATCTCAAAATTCCCTGTTCTGATTTTGAAAAACCATTAAAAATTGTAAAAAAATAATTAGGGGTTATAGTTTATATTATTAGAATATTTGATGAGTCTATTTTCTAAAGAAACAAACAGTAACATCATTCGAATTTTGTATGAGGATATAATTAATTTTTAGCAAAGAGGGGTCGGAATTGTCAAACAGTGAAAAAGGGGTAACTTTGAAGAATAAACTGTACTTATTAGCTAAACCAAAAATTTTTTAAATGTGAATCTAGTTTCAGGTAAAATTAGCAGATCTTAATTTGGAGCTGCATAGCTCTAGAAATAAATAATTTAACGACTATAACTCGAGTAGACAGCTTGACTGGAATTTGAACAAATAGTGGAATACTATGAAATTATAATTGTGATACCTTGAAAACATGTTGTAAGAATTTGGAAAAAGTATACTAATAAATTGCTTATTATTTTCATATGAACTTACTAAGCTTTATAGCTTACCCCCTCCCTTTTCATCTCTTATAGGTTTATATAGCTAGCTCGGGTTGGAGATCGCGGGAGATTCAATCACACTATCAAGCTATCATTTGGGGTATAAGTATTCAAATACTTAAGTCTATGGCATGTATAGGGGCTCTATCTTTATAATTATGTCAATGCTAATGTGGCCAAATGTGTTGGCCTATAATGGTTATAGTCTAATTTATATATAGCCATGAATGATGGCTTGTGCTGATCATATGATTATTCATGTGTATTTGCCAATGTTTTACGGTGTGATCATGTTGTTTGATATGGATGACTGTGCGCATACGACTTAAGTACTCGATGATTGATTTTAGCATAATTGGCATATGGATAGATTATAGCATAAGTGTGAAATGTGAAAATGTATTAATGATAATCTCGGTATGAAAGTTGTTATGATTAATTTTGATAAAGTATGATGCCTCGTGTATGCGTAAGTTGTTATGAGAATGTCATGCATAAGCTATATTTACGATTATTAAGTGTTCATTTATGCTATGTTGGATGCCATTGAGATATGTGAGTGTGCATGTGTTGTGAGGGTGACAAAATGGCTTGGCACATAGCCTAGCATTTGTCCACATGGGCGTGTGACCCTACTTTATGATGAAATTTTCTAAGTTTTCCCAAAAGTTTTCAAAGTTTCCTGTTTAGTCCCAAATCATCTTCGATGCTTGTTTAAGGTCTCGTAAGCCCGTTTAAGGGACGTTATACATATTTATGAATATTTTTTATTTGAAAGAAATTTTATGGCCTGATTTTATATTATTGTGTATGTTTAAGTCCAATAATGCTTTGTAACCTGTCCTGACCTCAGACATGGGTAAGGAGTGTTACATTTAGTGGTATTAGAGCTATGGCTTAGTCGATTCTTAGACTAACCTATCATATGTGAGTCTAGCTATACATGCCATATTACTACTCTTGATAGTGTGATATCTCCCAGCTCTAACGAAATTGTTTTGTAAGACAGAGATGACCTCCAACCGAGCTATTTTTTGATAATGCTAGAAATGATATTGAGATGATTGAAATGTGCCTATGATGTGTCGAAATTTAGAAAGGTATGAATATAAGTTCATGATATGTATGTGTTAATATACGAAATGAGATAACTATAAGCTGAGAAATGTAGAAACGTGGAATGAAATGGAAGTTTATGTTGTGATAAGTTTATCCATGTGTGTTGGTATTCGTATGATGTTATGTACCCAACCTATCTGATTAAGTGACTATGATAAGCTAATTTACTCAATTTGACGGAATGTATGTTTATGTCCACTTATCGAATAATGTATAATCAGTATGTTCATATAGTTGACTCTTATGCTTAAATTGCTAACTTAAAGGTATTATAATGTTATGTTTTTTGGTTTTGATATGGAATCATAAATAATATGATAATATGAAATTGAGTTGAAAGATCAAATTGAGTAGAACGCAGGAAATGAGTACGATCGTTCGATGATAAATTGACGGATAAGACCATGGTTGGACCATGGCAATACATGTGGTACGTGTAAGACCATAGCTGGGCTATGGCATCGTAATAGCGTGTAAGACCATAGCTGGGCTATGGCATCGTGATGACATGTAAGACCATAGCTGGGCTATGGCATTGTGATACGTGTAAGACCATGTCTGGGACATGGCATCGATATGAGATCCTGTGTAAGACCATATCTGGGATATGGCATCAGCATCGATATGAGATCTTGTGTAAGACCATATCTAGGGTATGGCATCAGCATCGATATGAGATCTTGTGTAAGACCATATCTAGGATATGACATCAGCATCGACATGAGATTGCGTGTAAGACCATATCTGAGATATGGCTTCGATATGAGATTTCGTGTAAGACTGTGTCTAGGATGCGGCATCGATATGTGATTTCGTATAAGACCATGTCTAGGACATGGCATCGATGTGAGATTTTGTGTAAGACCATAGTTGGACTATGACATCAAGTAAACGACATACTCAGACCCATAATACGTTCTCTAATTTGACAAATGTTGGTAATTAAAATTGAAGTTAAATGTTGAAATTTAATTAGATACTGATATTGGGCTCAAGAAAGTAAATTTGCTGTTTGAAATTGTGGATGAAAAAAACATTTGTAAAATAAATAAGTATGTTAATTTTCTTAGAGTAAATTATGTGATTATGATGATATTATATTGACGAAGAATGTTGAGTCATATATGTGTATTTATGAGAGTTAAGTTAGAGGATTTACAACTCCCCATTACCAGTGTTGCTTTTGTGGCGAAAAATTTACGAGAATTATGTCGAATAAGTTCATAAGTGTGAAAACTAAAGAGTTCGGCGGTGAAATAATTAGTAATGCATATAGAGATGAGGATAGTTTGGAAAGTAAAAATAGTTTGGGTGAAATATCGAAATGTTTTAAGGATTATACGGATTATGTAATGTTATGGTTAAAGAAGAAAATTAGTCTCGGTTATTTGACTCAATCGGGTATGGGGTCTAAAGATATGTTTGCTGAAATTTCCTTCAAATTGGTTTTCATTAATGACTGGAATACTACGGTGTTACATTTTTTATCTGTGATGATTATGTTTATTGTGATGGTATTTCTGCATTCTATATCAGGAATGTGGAAAATTCTAGTATCTGGATTTCTTTGATTTTCAGTGTAAAGAATTATCATTGGCAAAGGCATAAATGATGGAAATCCAAGCTTCAAATGTGTAGTGGTTTTATTTTCTCGAGTAAGCTTGACTAAGGTTAGTGAGGTCTTTGATTTGCATGATAAGAGAATTATGAACAAGTGCATGTACTTAGGTTGTAGTAGCAGAATGAAAAAAAAAGTACCTTGATATGTTATTATTTGATAGTGGAAATCAACTCAGTTGTTTATATCGGCGTGAACAGATTTGTTGAGATGTGAATTGAGTTATGTGTAAATTATATTCTTAAGAGTATGATACGAAACTATGCTTATTGGATTGTTCTAACCGAATGATGTTGTTATGAGCTAAAGTTGTTCTAGTTAATGATATTATCATGTTCGTGAAAGTTGAATGATAGATACAAGTTAGCAAAATTGGAAATAGTTGAAAGTATTATTAACTGAAGCTTTAGTGTTTAGTTCAGTTTGGATTAAGTAAAGAATTTATGATTTTTAGTAATGCACTATTGAACTTATTGAAATATGTTTCATTATGAGAATGTAAACAAGCAGTTTGTACTTCCAGACGGTTAAAGTTATAATAAAAGAGAACTGTTCAATTAGCAATTTAAAGACGACCACTTTTTTTTGTCTGTGTTGTGAATTCGATGATATCATGTGTTCGATCGAAAATGTCATATGCTTCCTGAATCTTAATGGATTAAAGTATCTAATGTTACTGAAATAGATCTGGAATTAAGACAGGATCAATGATTTGAGATATTGAAAGACTCTAAATAGTTGTTGATTAATCTATATAGTTACAGATGCCGAATGAAAAGATCTTTGCTTATTTTGTGCAAATGATTACTCGATTGATCTTATTTGATGATGGTCTGATGTTAGCTAAATAAAAAGATAAAGTGATGTTTTCCTTGCGAGTTTGAAAAACTCAGAAACATGTTAGTGAATTGCAAGCTAAACAGGTACAATGTGAAACGACTTTCGATTACGAATTTCAAAAGTTTTTGTATGAGGCTTAGTAGTAGCTCGTCTGTTCATCCGAGAGTAAAAAAATGTATAGTTATATGAAGTAAATGTTTTGGTGTACGGGTATGAAACCCGATATTTCTAATTCTGTGCTCAGATCTTGAATTGTCAATAGGTTTAATCCAAAGATCAAGTGTATTCATGTCTAATACAGTCATTCATGGTAAGGGTGTGATAAATAGATAGAGTCACTATAGACTTAGTATTGGGGTTGTCATTATCACCAATAAAAGAGATGTTATTTGCATTTTGGTTGATTGTTTGGCCAAAAACCCGCATGATTGATTTAGTATATACAGAGTTCTTATTTGACAGATCAACTGAGCTATGTGTTCTGAGTGAGTAATTCAAAATTTTAACAATATGCTCCGGCACTGTGTGTTAGAGTTCAAAGGCTATGGGAAAAAGGTATGCAAGGCTAAAATCAATTTGTGACCCTGAGAATTAGTGAAAGTGATTCATAAGATTTGGACGCAACTTCTTCTGGTAAGATTTTCGAGGACAAAAATTCCTAAAGGAAAGGAGAGTTGTAACAACCCGTTTTTGAGTCAGATCGGAATACTGGTTTCAGGACCACAAATTCGAAGTCAAAAATATTTATTTTATTATTTTAATAAGGTTTACAGTATGATATAATGTTTGTGTGAAAATTTTGTAAAGAAATTTTACTGTTTGAGTGGTTAATTCGGTAAAAAGGGGGAAATTTAGTGTTGATGATGTTGATGATGGAAAATAAATCATTGTTGTTAGGTTAACAAGTTTTATAAAGTGATTTTAAGTAAAATCTCAATTTTGGACCAAACTATATAAGGGGGAAATTTAGTGGTTAAAATGTGAAATAAATTGGAAATATGGGCTGATAGTAATATATGGAAAATCCGGCTAGCTTGGGTTTGTGTTTAATTTCATGAAATTATGATTTTAAGTGATAAGGACTAAATTGCAAAAATGTGAAATAATAGGGGCAAAAATGTAATTTTTCCAAAATGTGTAAATTGTGTTAAATTGAATTAAATTTTGATTAAATAAGTAAATTTTGATATTATATATATTGAGATAATCGATAATTGGATCTAGAACGGGGGAAAAATAAAGTACCGAACTAATTGATCCGTTCCATCGTTTTAACGATCGAGGTAAGTTTGTATGTAATAAGCATTGTTAAATTTATGATTTTAATGCTTTGATATTATATAAATTGTATATATGTGACTATTGTTATGTTTAACGACATATCGGTTAAAAAAAATGGCACTTAGTGTGCAATTCAAAATAGCTTCGGCTAAATGTGGCACTTGATGTGCGATTGGAGATAGCTTCGACTGTATATGTATATGGAACTTAGTGTACAAAACATTAAGAATGGCACTTGGTGTGCGAGATATTGAGTATGGCACTTACTGTACGAGACATCGAAGATGCAACGGCATTATGTGTATGTATGAAATGGTAAGGATCGGTATAGGTATGTACATGAGTTATGAGGCATCTTTGTAACAAAGTAAATAAGTAAGTCATGTTTATGAGAATGATTTTGTGATGACCTTGTAATTATTGGTCTATGCTTATGTTGTATAAATATTTATTTATACCATGATGGTGGAAATGATTGGTGAAGGTGTGATGAGCTTATTTATCATCATTTTTGTATTAAAACTGTTTTGGACAGTAGTTGTAGTCCAAATTTTTAAATTCACCAAAAATTGTGAAAATCGAGTTAAAGGATGAATAAAAAATTAAATTGGAGCTTATTGAGTCTATTTTTACATTGAAGAAACGGTGTACGTAAAAGAATTTCAGATTATGAGATATTTTAATTTTCGTGAGACAGGGTCAGAATGATCTCGGAATCCCCTATTCTAATTTTGAAAAATCATTAAAAATTGTAAAAAAATAATTAGGGGTTATAGTTTATATTATTAGAATCTTTAATGAGTATATTTTTTAAAGAAACAAACATTAACATCATTGAAATTCTGTATGAGGACATAATTTATTTTTAGCAAAGAGGGGTCGAAACTGTCAGACAGCAAAAAAGAGGTAACTTTGAAGAATAAACTGTACTTATTAGCTAAACCAAAAATTTTGTAAATTTTATGGTAAGAATATATTTGACTCTAGTTTCATTTAAAATTAACGTATCTTAATTTGGAGCTCAATAGCGCCAGAAATAAATAATTTAATGACTATAACTCGAGCAGACAACTTAATTGGAATTTGAACAAATAGTGGAATAATATGCAATTATAATTGTGATACCTTAAGAACATGTTGTAAGAATTTGGAAAAAGCATGTTAATAAATTGCTTATTATTTTCATATGAACTTACTAAGCTTTATAGCTTACCCCCTCCCTTTTCATCTCTTATAGGTTTATATAGCTAGCTCGGGTTGGAGATCGCCGAAGATTCAATCACACTATCAAGCTATCATTTGGGGTATAAGTATTCAAATACTTGAGTCTATGGCATGTATAGGGGCTCTATCTTTGTAATTATGTCAATGCTAATGTGGCCAAATGTGTTGTCCTATAATGGTTATATTCTAATTTATAAATAGCCATGAATGATGGCTTATGTTGATCATATGATTATTCATATGTATTTGCTAATGTTTTATGGTGTGATCATGTTGTTTGATATGGATGACTGTGTGCATACGAATTAAGTACTCAATGATTAATTTTGGCATAATTGGCATATGGATAGATTATAGCACAAGTGTGAAATGTGAAAATGTATTAATGATAATCTCAGTATGAATGTTGTTACGATTAATCTTGATAAAGTATGATGCCTTGTGTATGCGTAAGTTGTTAAGAGAATGTCATGCATAAGTTATATTTACGATTATTAAGTGTTCATTTATGACATGTTGGATGCCATTGAGATATGTGAGTGTGCATTTGTTCTGAGGGTGGAAAAATGGCTTGGACCATAGCCTAGCATTTGTCCACACTGGCATGTGACCCTGCTTCATGATGTAATTTTCTAAGTTTTCCCAAAAGTTTTCAAAGTTTCCTGTTTAGTCCCAAATCATCTTCGATGCGTGTTTCGGGTCTCGTAAACGCGTTTAAGGGACGTTATACATATGTATGAATGTTTTTTATTTGAATGAAATTTTATGGCTCGATTTTATCTGATTGTGTATGTTTAAGTCTGGTAATGCCTCGTATCCTGTCCCGGCCTCGGACATGGGTAAGGGGTGTTGCATTGGGATAAAGCTTTTGCCTGGTACAACTTTGATGTCTATTGCCCCTTATAGAATGGCACCGAAAGTGCTTGTGGAGCTGAAGGCTCAAGTTCAAGAATTACTGGAACGAGGGTTCATCCGCCCTAGTGTGTCTCCATGAGGAGCACCGATTTTGTTCGTGAAAAAGAAGGATGGAACCATGCGTATGTGCATCAATTACCGACAATTGAACAAATTAACTATCAAGAATAAGTACCCCCTACTGAGGATAGATGATCTACTCGACCAATTTCGAGAAGCTTTGGTCTTCTCTAAGATTGATCTTCGATCAGAGTACCATCAACTGAGGGTTAAGGAGACTGATGTATACAAGACAGCATTTAGGACTCAGTATGGTCATTACGAGTTCCTAGTGATGCCATTTGGACTGACGAATGCACCAGTAGCTTTTATGGATTTGATAAATTGAGTGTTCCAGCCCTATCTGGATCGATTCGTAGTGGTGTTTATAGACAACCTTTTGGTGTATTCGAGGACTAAGGAGCAGCACGATGCATATCTCCGTGTTGTTCTACAGATTTTGAGGGAGAAACAATTGTACGCTAAATTTATTAAGTGTGAATTCTGGCTTCGAGAGGTAACTTTTCTGGGTCATGTGGTGTCTGCTGAGGGGATTAGGGTTGATCCTCGAAAAATTGAAGCGGTTCTAGATTGGAAGAAACCTAAGTCGGTATCTGAGATTCGAAGTTTTCTAGGTTTGGTAGGGTATTATAGATGGTTTGTTAAGGGATTTTCATTGATTGCTGCACCTTTGACTAAGTTGTTGCATAAAGGGGTACCGTTTAACTAGACTGTAAGCAGCAGGAAAGTTTTGAGAAACTTTAGAAAGTTCTGACTAAGGCCTCTGTCTTAATAAAACCAGAATCTAGGAAGGAATTCACTATCTACAGTAATGCATCACATGTTGGCTTGGGATACGTGTTGATGCAAGAGGGTAAGGTAGTGGCATATGCGTCTCGTCAGCTTAAGACACATGAAGCAAACTACCCAACGCATGACTTGGAGTTGGCAGTGGTGGTTTTCGTACTGAAGATTTGGAGGCATTACCTGTATGGTGAGAAGTGTATCATTTACACAGATCACAAGAGCCTCAAGTATCTTCTCACTCAAAATGAGTTAAACCTTAGGCAGCGTAGATGGATAGAGTTGCCTAAGGATTATGACTGTTCCATTGAATACCATCTTGGTAAGGCTAATGTGGTAGCCGATTCACTGAGCTGTAGGGTTGTTACTGATTTAAGGGCGATGTTTGCTTGTCTCAGCTTATTCAATAATGGTAGTTTACTGTCGAACTTCAAGTTAAACCAAGGTGGATTGAGCAGATTAAGGGTAAACAGTTGGAAGATGAGTCGTTGGGTATGCGATTTCGCAGATAGAGAGTGAGGAAACTTCATATTTTGGATTGAATAGTGAAGGGGTACTTTGTTTCTGTGGGAGAGTCTGTGTATCGAAAGACACTGATTTGAGGCAGTCTAACTGCAAGAGGTGCATAGTAGTCCTTACGCTATGCATCTTGGCTGGAATAAGATGTACCGAGACCTTCAGGAGTTATATTGGTGGCCAGGACTTAAGCGGGAAGTTACTGATTTTGTGAGTGAGTGCCTAACTTGCCAACAGGTTGAGGCAGACCATCAGTTGCCTTCAGGGTTGCTTCAGCCAGTTAAGGTTCCACTTTGGAAGCGGGAGAGAGTAACTATGGACTTTGTTAGTGGGCTACCCTTAATGCATACTAAGAAGGAGTCAGTTTGGGTCATCGTTGATCGACTGACTAAATCTGCTCATTTTATACCCATCCATACAGACTCACTATATTTAACTAGACTCTGTCACTCCTCAAATATAGAGATCTCACTTTTTTACCCGAAGATTAGAACACTCAATAAGCTATCATACAAAACCTAAGACAAGCCTATATATTCAGTTTCGGCTTGCTAACATGGAATCTAAGTGAACATAATTTAACTCCTTGAATATCCGATAGAGATCCTCACTTCACATCTCAGTTTTGGAAGAAGTTGCATGAAGCATTGGATACAAGGTTGGACTTCAGTACTGCGTTCCATCCTCAGACAGACGGGCATTCAGAGAGAGTGATTCAGATACTGGAGGATATGTTAAGAAGTTGTGTGATTGACTTCCGGGGCAGTTGGGAGGACAACTTACCGTTGGCAGAGTTGCGTACAACAATAGCTACTAGTCTAGCATACAGATGCCACCCTACGAGGCATTATATGGTCGTAGGTATCGTACTCCTACTTGTTGGACTGAGTTGAGTGAGCGGCGTGTTCTAGGTCCTGAATTGATTTCTGATACAGAAGATAAAGTTAGATTGATTCTGGATCAACTAAAAGCGGCATCTGACAGGAAGAAATCGTACGCGAATCTAAAGCGTTAAGAGATTGAGTATTTTATGGGGGACTTGGTGTTTCTCAAGGTCTCACCATGGAAGAAGGTACTGTGGTTTGGTCGAAAGGGCAAGTTAAGCCCTAGGTTCATTGGGTCATATTTATATTGAAGCGTGTGGGACCGGTTGCCTATCAACTTGAGTTACCTCCAGAGTAGGACCAGATTCATAATGTATTCCACGTCTCTATGTTGAGGCGATATCATCCTGATCCTGTGCACATCATTTCGACTGAGGAGGTTGAGGTTAGGCCGGATCTGACCTTTGAGGAGAAGCTGGTTCAGATTTTATATCGCGATGTGAAGGTTATTAAGAGGAACTCAATTCCACTGGTTAAGGTGCTATAGCGTAATCACAGTTTTGAGGAAGCCATGTGGGAACTCGAGGAGGCAATACGATAGCAATACCCTCACCTATTTTAATCAGGTAAATTTGAGGCCGAAATTTCATTTAGGGGGTAGAGTTGTAGTGCCCCAAATTTTTAAATCCCGAAAATTGTGTTAAAAGAAATTAGTGTTGTGTGTATGTGTCGTGGTAGTATGCTTGTGTTAGTGGTTTAGTGCTCTGGGAGTGTCTGAGAAGTCATGGGCTCAGGCCTTGACTTGAACAAAGTTTTAGCTTTTTTTGAATAAACCCTTGTTTCTTGCTAGATGACTTTTAAATTAAAGGGAGTGTTGTTTAGCATAAAAAGTTTGCTGGTCTAGTGGCAAGGGGCGTGTGGAGTGATCTTAGAGTCTGAGTTTCGAGGCATAGCAATGCAGTAGAGCATTTTATTTTGGCATGTTGCCATATGGATGGTTGTAGATTGCTGGGACTCTGAAGCTTGGGCAGTTGGTATTTGAGGGAAGTGGGAGTGTGTATTCGAAAGTCTAGAAGGGATTTTGGGGATGTAGATAGAAGGGTTCGGTTGAGGGATTTATGGAGGATTTTAGGAAGGTGATCTTAGGGAGTTGAGGAGGGAGAGAAGGTTGTGTCGAATGGGGACTTTAGGTACCCATTGAGTTTTGGTTTGGGGAGTCTTAGCTTTGGGATTGTTTCTTTTTTGGGAAAACCGATTGGTGTTAGGGATTTGGCGGTGTTCCTCTCACTTTAGTGCTTTCAGGTTTTCAATTTTGGGTTTTGTTTTTCCATTGCCGATTTCTTCTTCTTTTCTATCTTCTAAACTTTGGCCGAGCTATTCCATTCTCTTGTGACCGAATACTGACTCTTCTTTTCTCTTCTCTATTTTCCCTCTCCAACCTTTTTCCCGTTGCATCAATGGTTCTTCGTTTGTGCTGTATACCCTTCCTTTTCTCCTCTTTTCGTGACATCCATTTATCATAACACTTTGACTGGTTACCGTACTCCTTCCCCTTTTGTGTTTCGACTGCCATAGTTGTTTCTCAAACACGGATTCAAGTGTAAGGTTCTTTCACTCCTTCCATAACATTCTTTTTTTTTCTTTTTCTGGTATTGCCGATTATTCATTTTTGGTATGAGGGTTCGGTTGCTAGCCTTCTTTCTCCTGCCGAAATAATCTCTGTCTAACACCTCTCTTCTCTGACGTTTTCTGCTAGGAAGCGAGATTGTTTCATCTCATGCCTTAGATTCTAGAAGTGTTTTGGGTGTTGGCCGAATATCACTGTTCTTCATTCTTGGCTTTCTTTTAGGTAAGGTACTATACATTTGGTTTGTGGGTTGTGTGTATGGAAGTAGTTTACAAGTAGTATTTGGGTTGCAGGTAATCTCTAAGGATTGGAAGCTGTTGTTGCAACGGTGTTTGGGTGATCAAAGAAGGTAAGTGATAGGTTTAATTGCGAGTAAGTATCGGTTAGGGTCTCTTGCAATTTGTTTTTGGGTATCTAACCAAAGTCTTGATTGTGTTAGGTTTTGGGTGAATGGGCCAGTAAGCGCATTCTTGCAACCAGGTGTGTAATCACACTGCTTAAATCGTTAAACAGCAAAAGCTGGAAAACTATTACCATTAGTGCCACGCGAGCGTACGTTCACCCGTGTGGTCAAATAAATGCATAAACGTGAGCACGCGACTATAGAGGCCACCACGAGCGATCTCGTAGGCACAGGTCGTTTTGGTCCACGTTGGGCTGAATTAGGCTGTGTGGGCCCCACACGAGTAAATCACACTGATGTGTGAAGTATAATGGACCAGGTTATGTAGTTCACATGGCCAAGGCCATAATTGAGCTTAATGGGCCACACGAGCGATTGGGCTCACATAAGCTGTAGTAGGGGCTTGGGCCCATTTTCGCTGTTTAAACTGTTAAGGTAGCACGGGTCGTTCGAGATGACCATGGACCTACTGGCGGGTCAGTAGGTATATCTAGACCCTAATCTATAAAATGACTATTATACCCCTATAAGGTAAATGACGGATATACCCCTGTACGTTATATGACTGTTGAGCATGCCATCTTTATTGTGTGAACATTTATATTATGTTGCATTGCATTGGGTGGGATATATGATATTGGAAGAAGTGTACTGAAAGGCTATAAACCTATACTGGCAGCTCTGCTGGAAATACTGTTAGTGTCAAGACCGGTACTATATTCTGGAGTGTAGGGATGGGTGGGTCGATTTTATCACCACATAGAGTGTAGGGCTGGACGGAGTGGAGTGTAGAGGATGGATGGGTAGGATCTTTGTATACATTTTGGATACTGTACTGAAATGGGCTAAGGTCCACATTGATACTGTGACTGTATTGGACTAAGGCCCACACTGATATTGCGACTGATATGGTCTTAGGCCCAGACTGTTCAACATTGTATGTTTGACTGTTTGATAAATATGGATTATACATTGAGTTCCATAAACTCACCTTTTCTGCCATCTGTGCAGGTAATCCTTAGGCGGGCTGGTGCTGCGAGGGACTCGGGGATGGCCACACCACTGTTTATGTTTTGTTTTAGATTTTTTGTAAAAGTAGTTATATTTGGCTAATTTTTTTTAATAAGGTCATTTTAAGTTTTATTTTTACTTGGGGATTTATTAAAATTGACCTATATCTGTTAGCAGAGGACATGGGTTTTCCAAAAAGTAAATGATTTTCAACTACCAAGCTACACAACTTGTTGTTCACATGCTATAATCACCAAAAATAACATTAAAATAATTTTTTGACCTCGAATTTGTGGTTCCGAAACCATTGTTCTGACTTATCTAAAATCGAGTTATTACAAAAACACATAATCTGTAACACCCCTCACCCGTATTCAATGCTAGAATAGGGTTATGGGCCATTACTGAAATTACAATACTTATAAACGTACTTTTCTCATACATTCAATCTTTTCATACAATCATCATTCAATCTCAATCAATTTGTCCCTATTATGAGCCTACGAGGGCTAAACATGCTTTAGGAGTGGTTCGAGACTAAACCGATAACTTAAGAAACTATCATGAAACTTTAAAAATTTTCTCAAAACAGGGGACACACGCCCGTGTGGCCAGGCCGTGTGTCTCACACGGCCACCAGACACGCTCGTGTCAAGGCCGTGTGGACATTCGAAATGGGAGCACATGGCCGTGTCCCAGCCTGTGTCCGACCCCGTGTAACTCTCTAACTTGGGTCACACAGCCAACACACACACACATGTCTGCCTAGCCTGTATGCCTTAAAAATGGCTATACAAAGTAAGCTATGAAGCTTAGTAACTTCATATGTAAATATGAAATAATCACAACATTCATTAACATTTCAAAATGGATAACATAATTAACATTTAAAGCATCAAACAATGAGCTAACATAAAGTTTATCCATATCATAACTCATAAGTTCTCAACTTCTTCTAACTCATTATTTGAATTAGTTTTCCGTACATACTTATACCAATACTTATCTATTTCTCAACAATTCTCTTATCAAACCACTCCAACTTATAAATGCTTATGACACAAATACTTCGATATTCCGATGCCATAGTCCAACTATGGTCTTACACATACGTTGACAAGGCCTTGTTGTGGTCTTACATTCACATGCCATAACCCAGTTATGGTCGTATTATCTGATTGCCATAGCCCAGTTATGGTCTTATTCAGCAACTCGTTTACTTAAACCGTACATTGAATTTAATATCTCCACATTTATCTATTAGAATAAATACAATCTCAATTTCATCCATCAAATAAATAGATGCACATTTAATTTCAATTATACGAACTTACCTCGTGTACGGATATGACAAAATGAACTGACTATTCAATTACTTTGCTTTTTCCCTGATTTAAGTCCGAATTCCTCTTTCCTTGATCTATAAGTAATCAAAATCAACTTATTTATTCTTCTATTTATTCAATTCAATCCAAAACACACATTAGGGCTATTTTACACATTTTCACATTTTAACAATTTAATCCTTATCACATAAAATTGCAAATTCATGCAATTTAGTACAAACCCATGTAACGGTCCGATTTTGGACCTAGTCGGAACAGTGGTTTCGGGACCACTGATCTGAGGGTAGAGAAATTATTTTTAATATTATTTATGTGTTGTGGCATGATTATATGAGAGTATGAAAATTTTGGTGAATTAATTTTAGCGGTTTCATACTTAATTGTGAAAAAGGACTAAATCACACAAAGTGCAAAAGTCTTAATTTGATAGTTAAGGGTGTTAAATTGCCATGTATCATAAATTGGGGGTTTTTAAAGGGAAATTAGACCCTTTAGAGAAGCTTGGCTAGCCATAAGACAAAGAAAATAAAATAGTCAAAGTGTTAGGTATTTGATGACCTAATGTGTGATAAAATAATACCCTAAAGCCTAGCCTTCATCTTTTTCATTCATCCTTTCTTCTTGACCAAAAATATCAGCCTTAGGAGGGTTTTGGAAGCTTGCAAAATTTTAGCCACTTAATCTTCCTACAAGTAAGTGGTTTTGATGACTTTTCTTCATAATTTTTGTATTTTTGGAACCCTTATAGCATGAGCTTCCAAATGAGGGGACTATTTTGAAAAATGGTTGAAAGTCTAGGGTTTTACCATGAGTGTGTTCATGTTGTTTTCTAAAATTTCATGGAAGAAAATGAGTTATGGTGGTGTAATAAACAACTTTTATGAAGTAGTTTTCATGGAAACCCTAACTAAGGACCATTTTGCATAAGTTGAAAATTAGATGATAAATGTAAGAAATAATGGAAATTTTGGGTTGCTATAAGAATAAAAAGGGTTTGGTTAGGCTTAAGAAATAATGGTCATTTTGCAAAAGTCTAGGGGGAAAATGGTCATTTTGCCCAATTTTTAAAATGCTGACTACCTAGATTAATAAAATGATTAAATGTGTGAATTTTCATCATTATAGATCAAGAATTACAAAATCTGGGCCTAGACCGGGGAAAAGCAAAGCAAGTGGACTAAGTCAAACTAGTCGTCTACATTTTGTAATTCGAGGTAAGTTGTATGTAAATAATACAACTACATTGTTAATATGTGTTTGAATTGATATAGCATAAATTGTTTGTTTTTTGAAATGATTATATATGATGAATACTGAGATAGTAGAACTCTCATTTGAACCTTAGGAAATAAATCGGATATTCATGCCATGACATTCGGGTTATTTGTGTGCCAGTGTAAGACTTGTCTGGGACATGCATTGGCCCACATTATGAGAGCCAATATAAGACCATGTCTGGGACATGGCATTGGGATTGAGACGAGAGTGAGTGTAAGACATTTCTGGGACATGCATCGGCTACGAGATGTGTTAGTGTAAGACCATGTTTGGGACATGGCATCGGCACGGATATGTGAGAGCTAGTGTAAGACCATGTCTGGGACATGGAGTCAGCCTCAATTTCGATAGTCAGTGTAAGACCATGTCTGGGACATAGCATCGACTTGATGGATAAGCCAGTGTAAGACCATGTCTGGGACATGGCATCGGCATTATACCTATGTTTGAGGCTTAGTGAATATCAAATAGCTTTCCAAATGGTTCAACGGTGAGAGTTACAGTTTAAGTTAAAAAGAAAAGTATAACCATGATGTGAGTGGTATAGGTACCTATTTGAAATGTATTAGACGTGAGCTCAATATATATGCTATGTGAATTATATTGGTTAGTGACGAGTAAATTGTGCTTATGCCTACTTTTGTACTATAAGCATGATGATGAATCGTAAAGTTACTGTTATATTTATTTACATGCAACTTACTAAGCTTTATGCTTACTCCCTCTCTTTTCCATTTTCTTATAGTGCCTCCTAACTAGCTCGAGGATCAACAGACGTCGGAGGCATCAATCACACTATCAGCTGAAGCACTCGGTATAATTAGATTTATCACTTTGAATATGGCATGTATAGGAACTTAGACATTTGAGTTTTGTGTCATTGTTAATTGGCCGAATGTGATGGCTTACCTTAGCATTTGATTCATTTTGTATTAGGCCACGAAAAATGGCTAATATTGAAAGTTATTATATGAATGCAAGATAGTCTTTCATGAATGTGAAATTGTTGGCATGTTGGAGTACATGAAATGTATATAAGCCTTACCTATAGTTGTTTGGTCGAGAAATCATATTAAGTTAGATTTTGATATGTTGGTTGGCATTAGATTGTGTTTCAGGGTGGCAAAGGGCTTGGTAGATAGCCTCATATTGTCCACATGGGTAGACACACGGGCCTGTGTCTAGGGGGATGTGTCTAGGCCGTGTGTCCCTTGCACGTAAAAATTGTAAGTCAGTATGCATGGTAGTAACACACGGGCAGAGACACGGCCGTGTGAAGGGCATGGCCTAGTACACAGGCGTGTGCCTTGGCCGTGTGACCCTTAAGGATTGCTGACGTCAAAAACAGAATGTCATAGTTTTTGAACAGGGGATGAGACGCGGGCGTGTCAAGGCTGTGTGAGGGACACAGGCCATGGACACGGGCGTGTGCCAAGCCATGTGAAAACCCCTATAAGTTCGAATTGAAAAATTAATCTACACGGGTATAGGACACGAGCGTGTCCCTAGGTTCTTAAGCCGTGCATGTCACACGAGCCATCAGCACGACCATGTTCAAGTTCCATATGAGCATGTGCCCTGTTTCAAAGGTCATTTTCCTAATGTTGGTTAAAGGACCTGAGTTGTCCCGAATAGCTTCCAAGAGGTGTTTTGGGCCTTGTAGGCCCAAGATAAAAAGTTTTAGACAAAGTTTGAAAAAGTTTTAAGTTTTAAGGGCTCGTATAATCTGACTTGTATGTATAGATGTGATTTGTGAATGGGTGATGCCTCGTACTTGGTGTTGGCGTCGAACCCGGGTTAGGGGTGTTACAACCCATGCTTAACTGAATTTAATACATGTTACTAGTAGCCCTAATTTTCAATTTATTCACACTTTTAACCACCACATTTCACATTTTCTCAACTTAACCCCTTTTTGACATTTTTGTCAAAAATAACTTTATAAAAGCTATTAATCTAACATTAAACCTTCCAAATCTATCATAAATCATCAAGTTTCTCAAGCATTCAACAATGGCAACATGATAAATCTTTAACAGTTTCAAAATTTAAGGTACGAGCTAGCTAGAATACAAAGCAACGATCTTAAAAACATATAAATCATTAAAAATGAGACAAAACACATACCTAATTGCTTGAATTTAACTTAGCCCAATGAATAACCCTAGTTTCTTCTTGTTCGTCTTTAATTTCAGTTCAAAGATGATAATGGAAGCCTTTAATTTAGTTTGTGTTTTATTTATTTTATATTAATTAATCAAATTACCATTTTAACCTTAATAACCTTTAATAACTACACCAAATACCACTCCACTATCATCCAATAACTCTCAAATGGGTTAATTTCCATTTAAGGACCTTTACTTTAAGGTTCTATAACTATTAGACACCTTTTGCTATTAGAACTCAAGTTTTACGCTTTACGTGATTTAGTCCTTTTTATCAAATTGAGCAATTAAACGATAAAATTTCTTAACAAAATTTTCACACCAAAATGATATCATAATATAAACATTAAAATAATAATAAAATAATTATTTTGACTTCGGATTTGTGGTTTCAAAACCATTTTTCTGATTTTTCTAAAAACGGGCTGTTACAACTCTCCCCCGTTAGGGATTTTTGTCCCCAAAAATCTTACTAGTGAATAGGTTAGAGTACTGTTTTCTCATAGCTTCCTCAGGCTCCTACATGGTCTCTTCGACACCATGACATTGCCATAACACTTTTGCTAAAGCTATGAATTTATTTCTTAGCTATTTGATCTCTCGAGCTAAAATTCTTATCGGTTCTTCATTGTATGTCATATCAAGTTGTTTCAATCTCAGATGGAGAAATTATATGTGATGGATCAGATCTATACCGACGTAGCATTGATACAAGAAACACGTTGTTGATCTTTTCTAACTTTGATGGTAGACATAGCCGATATGCTACTGGCCCTATTCTTTCAATGATTTCATACGGCCCGATGAATCGCGAACTTAACTTGCCTTGGCAACCGAAACAAAGTATTTTCTTCCACTAAGATACTTTCAAGAACACTTTGTTGCCAAATTGAAATTCAATGTCTTTTTGTTTCAAATCAGCATACGATTTTTGACAATCTGAAGCTGCTTTCAAACAATGTGAAGTACTTTCACTTTCTCTTTTGTTTCTCTAACCAAATCTATCCTGTTGATCTGTTCCTCACTAAGTTCGAACCAATACAATGGAGTTTAGCATTTGCGACCATACAAAGCTTCATACATTGCCATCTTTATGCTCGATTGAAAATTGTTATTATATGCAAATTCAACCAGAGGCAAATATTTCTCCCAATTGCTTTCGAACTCTAAAACACAACATCTGAGCATATCTTTGAGAATCTGAATTACTCTCTCAGACTGACCGTCGGTTTACGAATGAAAAGCTGCGCTAAAATTCAACTTCATACCCAAAGCTTCTTGCAATTTCTTCTAAAACCTCGACGAAAACATGGATCTCTATCCAAAATAATAGAAATTGGCACCCCGTGAAATCTAACAATTTCAGAAATATACAACTCAGCCTTTAGCAAGTGAAAAATTAGTACGTATAGGAATGAAACGTGCAGATTTCGTTAATCTATCAATGACAACCCAAATTGCATCTTTTCTTTTTCGGAGACAGGGGCAACCCCGATACAAAATCCGTTGCAACTCTATCCCATTTCCACTCAGGTATCATCACTGGCTAAAGTAATCTCGACGATACTTGATGTTTAGCTTTAACTTGTTGACAAACTAAACATCTCGACATGAACTCCGAAATGTCTCGTTTCATGTGTAACACTCCTAACCCGTATTCGTCGCCGGACTAGGGTTACGAGGCATTACTGAACAAAAACAAAATTCCAAACATTCACATATTCATACAAGTCATACTCATACATATATTAAGCACATGGCTAATTAAATATTTAACATACTTTATTTATCATATTGCATTTACGAATCATACCTCAAAATTCAACCAAATCTATACCTTTCAAATAATCACATTTTCATTAACAAATATAAACATACGCATATACTTTCATTATATGCCCAAACCATCATTCGAATTAACAATCAAAGTACATGTACATACACAGAATTATCAATTTTTCAAAAATGCATATAATGCTCATGGTGCACTATTACATAAAATCACTATTCAAATGGTCATTTATCAATGTCTCATTTACAAGCATTATTAAACAATATAATCTCAATAATTCACCATTAATAAACTTGTAACACCCCAAACCCTGCCCGGACGCTATGGCCGAATCTAGCGCGTCACATTGAAGTGTTTAAGCGAAAACCTTGTTTTCATTGAAAACCCTTCCTTAAGATATGAAACCTTAGTTATTTTATGAAAACACTCTTTTCAGTTGTGAAAGCTTTGTTTAAAACATTTGATTTAAGAAAACTTATCATTTAAGAATTTAGTTGCGGAAACGTAGTAAACATGCTATAATTCAAGAAACCATGTTCAACCTCTCATAATTACATCGCATAAAAATAATAATCCAAATAATAAGAAAAAGGGGAGGCCTTATTACAATCTAGTCTAAAATCACTTAATAAATCAGAAACTAAATGCTCTTCTTCTTTTTTTATTAGAACAAACAAGTCCAAGCTGTCTAGCTAGCTGGCCACCCAGAGTCCCTCCAGATCGAACCTCCTATTAAGCATCACCTGAGAAAAATAAAAGAGGGGGTATGTTTTCACAAACTCAGTGTGTACATCCCTTGAACAAACATTAAGCATACATCAACCACCATACATCATACATGTAATGCAATGCAGTGCAATCCCATCCCAATAATCCATCCGCTACACACCAACTCCGTCCCCCGATACACATTATGTGGGGATATAAATATCGACCCACCCAACTGATACACATCGAGGGTAGCCCGGTTGCGGAACTACCTTCATTTACATATTGGGCTTAAAAGCCGTCGGTGGATCCACGATTGTCAGGCAACCATGCAATCCTCATATACTTCCTCCATTCCATAATTCCCAACCCATATGCAACCTAAGCAGAATATCATTTGTATGCAGCAGATATGCATGTCACATCTATTAAACTTACATTCAACACATAGAGGTATTTTGGTCATTTCCGCCCTTAGGGGCATTTCAGTAATTTTCCCTTTATTACGGTTTTCACTTACCTTAGCCCATTAACAAATCCCGTGAGCTAAGATGAGTGAATACTATGCACCAGGTGGGATTCCAGAAAAGAGGAGGTGGGTCATTAAGACCGTTTAAATACCAAGCTCTCCCTAGATCCAATCCTAGACATGCATATACACGTTGCCACACCTTACCCCTTTGACCTGTCCACGGTTTCAACAATTTAATTAAGTTTTAGGTAGTCATCATATACTAAGCCCAAAACCCCTGCATACATGCATATGGCTCACTAGGCCCAATCCCATTTATATGGCCCATCCAGCCCAATTCACGTTCATATGGCCCATCAGGCCCAATCTCATTTATATGGCCCATCCGGCCCAAATGACATTATATTCATGCTCACATACAAATTTTCTATCACATAGCATCATTTATCAGATTTTTCCTAATATGGGCCCAACAGCCCATCGGGCCCGTTTAGCCCATTCCGGCCTATTTGACCTATTCACAATCCAAGCCCATGGAATCATCCATGGGCCTCAAGCAACCTATCGGTCTCCCCCTTACGAGTGTTTGTGCACTCGCAAGACTACCGTAGCCAAACTTTCGGCTTTTCGACATTTCGGCTTTTGCCGATCTACTTGTGTGTGCAATGTAAGTACACACCTGGTAAGCAAGCGTGTTGTGATTCCCTTAGTCACCAACCTACAAACGATATCACCCTTCCACTAATCGTGTGCTTAACACATATTTTACCCAAAAAACTGAAACCTCACCTTAACCTTACCTTGAACACCAATTCCTAATAGTTTTTCCTTGATCACGTACTCCTTAGATCTGCATTAATCTTACTCATTAAAACCAAATACTAAGGGACTAGCATCCAACATAATTCACCCCCTTATCTCACTTAAGATAATTCGGCCAACCTTAGCCAATAAGAGAGAAATACTTAACAAACCGCAAAACACCTAAAGGAGAAATTCGGCAGAGAGCTAAAACCCGAGATCCAATACTAATTCCCTACCAAAGTTTATTAGAAAGAGTGAGGGAGGGAACTAATCGGTATTAACAATACTAGCCGAAAAAGAGATAAGGTACTTACACCAAAAGAGTAATCGGCCCAAGGGAGATTTGGCTTTTCGGCTTTCAAACTAGTATGGTGAATAAGGTTTATTTGGCACAAATTAAAGAAGAAGAGTAGAAGAAGGAATCGGCTAACCCAAAAGTGGAACAAAGAAAATTGAGTAGAGGAAAAGAGGGAAAATTGGCACAAAGAAAGAAAGTAAAACAAAGGGCTTTCAGCTTTTAGGAAAAAGGGTTTCTAGCAAAAAGGTGAAGGGAATTCGGCATTAGCCTGGCCACCCCCATTCGGCACTTATTTATAGCCCTTATAGCCGAATCGCCTGACCCTCAATTCCCCATTCAGCTCCATCACTTCCCCCTTCTCATCTCCTCATTTTTCTCCCTAATAACTCCCCATTCTATTTCCTAAATTTTATCTTCTAAACACTCCCCCTGGAGTCCATCTTCACGCCACTTCCAACCTTCTAGAAGGCCAAAATTAAACTCTTAAAAAAATATTAAGCTAGGATTCGAACCTCAGATCTCCTTGCTATCTACTAACACCACCTCCCTACACCTTAAGTGGCGTCACTTACCCACTCCTCCACAAGGCTTTTTGATGCCATTTTCCCCTATCTTTATTATAAGTCCAACTACTCCCAACCCTAATTCCTTTAGTAATTAAATTAAAATTCCTCCACCACAAAACTCGAACCCAGAACTTCTCCAACTTACCTCGACATTTCAAATTCCTTAAACCCTTAAAGCCAACATGTCATTTGTCATTTTATTGCTCACTTAAAAATTTTATGAGACCCAAAGCCCATTTCATCTAGGCCCAAAATACAGGGCATTACAAAACTTATAACTAATTATAGTACTTATACATTTTTCCATGCAAACCGAACTAAACTAATCTTTGCATATTCGAATATAAGCATGCCTCATATCATGCATTTCTAATATACATAAAACATGCTAACACTTGAGCTCACGTTTATAAATGAATAAACATACATCAAAATCAAATCATCAAACCATATTTATTTATATTTATACATATCAAAATCGAGTGACCAACCACAGCCAATTCCACCTATCATCTCAAGCTATTACCAAGACATATAATACCATTCACATTTACTTTTCATGCACTTCACATATCATTATAATCAAATAGAATAAACCATTACCAAACATAACCGAAATCAAGCTTTAAAGCTAAGCCATTTTCGCATGGCTCAATATATACATATTCAAAGTTGAACATAATATGTATTAGCCTATACATGCCAAAAGTTTGAAAATAAACTTTTAAGAGTACTGAAAGTTGACGATAGTGTGAATGACTTTGTTAATGATCCCCGAGCTCGTAACTTACAACCAAAATCTATAAAACAGAGTAACAAAAACACACAGAGTAAGCTAACTTAGCTTAGTAAGCCTTAAGCAAATTAAACAACTCAATGAATAATTAAAACATTCAAACTAAATAAATTAAATCAATAATATTATACTTTTACACAATAAGATACCTTGGTCGAATGTTCAATATCAAATACATATCACCATATGAATATTTCCTATATAACCGATTATAAAACATCAAATATATCATCACATAGATACTTACATGTATGGCCAAATATAGAAGTTAAATAAAACATCACATGTAACCTATAGTTCAACTTCAATAGAACATCACAAATGGCCGAATATGCATATTCAAAATAACTTCACATAAAACCGAATATATAAGTTCAATATAATTCACATGTGATCGAATAATCAAGTTCAATATAAGCTTACATATACTTACCTATGTGGTCGAACATATACAGTCATTTAGCTCAATTATACTTGCTCAATATCCACAATAACTTGAACTCTTATAATCATGGACTTGAAAGAAAATCACTGGTATAAAACCTGCTAGGCATAAGCCTGAATTTCACACCGGCATAAGGCCTGCCAGACTCAAAGTTTGATATTTATTCACTGGCACTAAGCCTGCTAGGCACAAAGCCCGATAAAAGTCACCAACACAAGGCTTGCTAGGCTCAAGGCATATAATATTCAAAAATCATTCCACAATATTTCATATATCGAATCATATAATATTTCATGTAACACATACACACTTTCAGAGATTTTGATATTTTTCAAATACAACTCGATCACATTAATTCATTGATAATTCTCATTCGGCTAACATACTAATACATTATAAAATTTGAATCATCATAGTAAATCATTCTATGTTCAAAATAAACCATGTTTAATTACTTAAAGACTTACCTCGGATATCGACAGATGTTACAAATCGGCTATTCGACTATTTTTGTTTTTCCCCGATCCAAGTCTGATTTCCTTTGTTCTTGATCTATATAATTTCAAATTAACCTCATTTAAATACAATTTCATTCAATTTAATCCAACAACACATAAATGGGTAAATTACCATTTTACCCCTGATATTTCATACTTTTACAATTTAGTCCAAATTGCACAAAACACAAAATACACCAAATCTCACAACAACATAGTTGAGCCAAATTTTCAACATACTCATACTAGTCCATATATTTCATTTATTTTGCATTTTAGTCCTTCAATTTATTATTTTTTCAATTTAGTCCTATTAACTCAAAATCATCAAAAACTTCAATACAAAACTTGTTAATCTAAAACATATTTTTGATATTTCATCATCAAACATCACAAAACACAAATATTCATCAATGGCATAACACAAAATATTCACCAAAATAAAAAAATTCAAGCATGGGTCGGGTAGTATTAGAAGGAACGATCTAAAAAACGTAAAAATTATCAAAAACCGAAGTAAAAACATACCTTGATTTAGCTTGAGAAGTAGCCGAATGCCTAACTCTTTTCTTTTCTTTTTATTTTACTAGTTTTGGTCATGCAAAGATAAAAGAACCATGGCTTTTAATCTTTTTATGTTTTGTAATATAATAACCTTTTAATTCAATTACAAATTTAACCTTTATTAATTAATATAAAACCATCATATTACATGGTCACTACCATCCATCTAATTAAACATCGTCAAATTACCACTTAAATACTTCAACTTACAAAGCCATCAACAATTTGGCCCTTATGCTTTTAACTATCAAGTTTTCATTTTACGCGATTAAGCCCTTTTATTTAATTAAGCACACAAACAATCAAATTTTCATACAAAACTTTCACACATGCTAATTCACATATAATAAACACAGAAAATAATATTTAAATATTTTTTTGACTCAAATTTGTGGTCTTGAAACCACTGTTCTAATTAGGGTCTAAATCGGACTATTACATCATGCCAGAACACCAATATAAATGTTTCAATTTGTTGTACATTTTAGTGTTTCCCGGATGTACGGATAAACAACCACTATGTGCTTCATTTAAAATCTTATGAATAAGCTTTGTAACACCCCTTACTCGTATCCAAGGATGGAACAGAGTACGAGGCATTACCAGACTTAACAATACACATAGACAAAAACCGGGCCATAAAATTTCATTTAATTCAAAACTTTTCGAACACATGTATAACAAACAAAGCTAACTATATCATCACATCAAAACATAGGACATGGCACGATTAATTAAACTTATAAACCATAATGGATAAGGACCACATCTCATGATTTTATACGATAACTCAATGCAGACTGATACGTGTGGTCAAAATCATAATAAAAATACATATCACAAACCAACTTCCTATACATGCCACTCACTTGATATTTCTAATATTTGAATTAATTTTCCCAAAAATGATAATTTCATAGTGTGATTTTGCCTCCGACGATCTCCAACCCCGAGCTGACCTGCCAATACTAAAGAAATGGAGAGGATGGGTAAGCTTTACGCTTAGTAAGTTCATATGAAAATAATAAGCAATTACTACCATGCTTTTCAAGATAAAACACTATAATTGTACAATTACACATATTCAGGACAGGCTATTTTTTTGGAATCCCGGTGTTAAAAAAATCATATCTCAAGTTACAAAACTCGAAATCCAATTCCGTAAATTTTCTATGAAACTAGACTCATATGTCTACTTAATTTTTTTCTAGAATTTTTGGTCGGGCCATTTAGTACAGTTTATTAGTTAAAGTCTTCCCTGTTTCAGGGTATGACTACTCTGACCCCTATGCACTACGAATCAAATTTCTCCCTGTACAGAATTCCAACAACCATGCTGTTTTTTCCCTTAAAATTAGATTCAATAAGGAATCCATGCATCTAAGGTATGACTCTCAATAATTTTTTTACAATTTATGGTGAATTTCTAAAGTTAGAATAGGGGATCTCGAATTCATTCAGACCATGTTTCACAAGAATTCAAATATCACAAAATATAGAATTCTTTTGCTTCCTTTGTTTCTTTCATGTGAAAATAGACTCATTAAGCTCTATTTCTATAATTTTTTTTAAATTTAATTCAACTTACACAATTTTTGGTGAATTTTCAAAGTCATGCACTGCTGCTGTCTAATATTGTTTTACTACTAAAGTTCACTTTTACACAATTCACTTAATCCATTCTATTTTACCGAGGTTCGCTCAAATATCGAGCATATTGCTCATAAATTCAAATAAACATATACTTGCACTTGTTCATCACATAATCACTTTCACATGTATTTTCATTTAATCAATTTCCCGTTGAACTCATCGGAATAATAACAGATACACAATTGCCTGCACATTTTCCCATTTCCACACTTGTAGCCGAAGCTATCTGGTACGCATAGTAGCCTGCACTTAGTACTACACATGCGACCAATAATCCGGTATACGTAGTAGCCTGCACTTAGTACTACACACGTGATCACAGTTTTCAGGTACGCATAGTAGCCTGCACTTAGTACTACACATGCGACCAATTATCCGGTACACGTAGTAGCCTGCACTTAGTACTACACACGTGATCACAGTTTTCGGGTACGCATAGTAGCCTGCACTTAGTACTACACATGCGACCAATTATCCGGTACACGTAGTAGCCTGCACTTAGTATTACACACGTGAACTCACAATAGTTCATTTGTATTGTTTCTATTCCGAAGGTTCAACCGGGAAATTCATCATTTTTCAACATTTTACTAAATTGTCCGTAATCAATTTAAATTCATAACTTACATCAAATAACCATTTGATAGGCAGCCACATTTCATATGATATCAAAATATAATAACATAAAAAGAATCGATAGATTATTTATGTACGAACTTACTCAAAGTGTCGATCTCACTATCTATAGTACCAATTGTCCATTCATAGTATAATAAGACACAACTCAAATATCAAATCATATTTTCAGAATTTACATAACATATATCACATATTTCATATATTTCATATATCACTTGTCATGTATCATCATTTTCTTGCATTTCATGTAACATTCTTTCATGTCATATTTTCACATCATAAACACCATTCCATCAACTTTTCCAATTTATTAAATCATACAATATATGCAATAATAGTAAGAAATATAATTCAAACATAACAATGCATTATTATTATCATACGAACTTACCTCGATCCAGAAACAGCAATTTACCATTTTAGTCCATAACCTTGTATTTTCCCGATTTAAGCCCGAATCTCGATTTTCTTCATCTATAATATCACATTTAGCCTAATAATTAGTCACACTATTCGTACGGGTCCAAAAATCATATTTTTAAAAATTTTCATTTTGACCCCTAAACTTTTGCATATTTGCACTTTTGCCCCAAGGTTCAAAAATTAAACTTCATCCTATTTTATTATGTTTTATGACATGCTGATCATTTTTCCCTTCTATGGCAACATCAAATTCTCACTCTAACATGTACTTATGACTATTAGGTATTTTTACCGATTAAGCCCTTTTGCTCGTTTTCACTTAAAACCGAGTAGCACAAGTTGTCTAACATAATTTAAAACCTCATATTCTATCATAAAACACCAAAATACACAAATTTCACCTATGGGTATTTTTCCAAATATGAACCCTAGGTTGAATTATTGCTAGCATAAGCTAAATCAAGTTACCGGGACTCCAAAAACGTAAAAATCATTAAAAACGAGGCTAGAACAGACTTAAAATCGAGCTTGGAAGCTTGGAAAGCCTAGCCATGGAGTCTCCCTTGGTATACACGTCCATGGTGAAGAAGATGAGCAAAATTGGCTTTTAATTTTGTATTTTAATTCATTTTACCCCTAAATGACCAAAATGCCCTTACTACTAAACTTTCCAAAAATTCCATTCATGTCCAATATTTGTCTTTGAAATTGGTAAAATTGCTATTTAAGACCTCCTAATTAATATTTCAAAGCAATTTCATACTAGAAACTTCTAGAATGAAAGTTTTGTAACTTATTCAATTTAGTCCCTAACTTCAAATTAAGCACTTTATGCATAGAATTTCTTCACGAAATTTTCACACAATCATGCAATCATATCATAGACATCAAAATAATCATAAAATAATTATTTCTATCTCAGATTTGTGGTCACAAAATCACTATTCCGATTAGGCCCTAATTCGGGATATTATAAGCTCCGAATTTCTAGGTACGCAAATTCTACCTCAGAACATCAAACAATCATTAGATCCGATTTGCTGAAGAAATAACGGTCTTACTTTCAACTCAGCTAGAATCGAACCGTCATCAAATAAAGTTAATTGTACATTCATCGTATTCAAAGAAAATAATGATTTTCTGCTCAAAGTATCAGCAACTACATTCGCTTTCCCGAGATGATAATCAATTACTAGCTCATAATCTTTCAATAATTCAAGTCATCTTCGTTGCCGCAAGTTCAAGTCTTTTTGAGCCATTAAACATTTTAAACTCTTATGATCTGTATAAATGTGGCATTTCTCACCAAACAAGTGACGTTGCCAAATCTTTAATGAAAACACAATTGCAACTAACTCTAAATCGTGCATCGGATAATTCTTTTCATGTGGCTTCAACTGTCTAGAAGCATAAGCTATTACTTTTCCTTCCTGTATCAATACAAAACCCAAACCGTTCAATGACGCATCACTGGAAATAATGAATTCTTTGCCCGACTCAGGTTGTACTAACACTAGTGCCCCTGTCAATAACACTTTCAACTATTCAAAACTTTGTTGACACTTCTCAGACCATTCGAACTTTACATCTTTCTGAAGTAATTGAGTCAACGGTATTGCAATCATAGAGAATCCTTTCACAAAATGTCGATAATAACCGGCTAGTCCCAGAAAACTTCAGACTTCAGATACATTTCTCGGAGGTTTCCCATCTATAATTGCAAAAATCTTGTTCGGATCAATTCTGATACCTTCTGCTAAAACAATGTGCCCCAAAAATCTGACTTCTCTGAGCCAAGACTCACATTTACTGAATTTAGCATACAGTTGCTTATCTCTCAAGGTTTGCAATACAATCCTCAAATGCTCGGCATGCTCAGACTCATCTCGTGAATGGATCAGAATGTCTTTAATGAACACAACAATAAATCTATCTAAATACGATCTAAAGATTCGATTCATCAAATCCATAAAACTGGCAGGAGCATTAGTTAGTCCAAAAGGTATAACAAGAAATTCGTAATGTTCGTACCTCATTTTGAACGTAGTTTTCTACACATCTGAGTCTTTAACTTGCAACTGATAATAATCAAATCTCAAATCAATTTTTGAAAACACTGTTGCACCTTTCAATTGATCAAAAAAATCATCAATTCTCAGTAGAGGATATTTATTCTTGATTGTCACTTTGTTGAGCTATCGATAGTCTATACACATTCTCATAGAACCATCTTTTTTCTTTACAAACAACACTAGTGCACCCCAAGGCGAGAAACTAATTCTTGCAAATCCTCTATCAGTTAATTTTGCAACTAAGGTTTCAACTCTTTTAACTCTGTCAGAGCCATTCTGTACAGAGCTATCGATATCAGTGAAGTTCCCGGTATTAAATCAATAGCAAAATTAACCTCTCTAATCAGTGGTAAACCCAATAACTCTTCTGAAAACACATCTAGATACTCACAAACAACTGTTACTAATTCAATCTTTGTTTCTGACATATGCAAGATATGCATTGCATCCCTTTTTTACATATTTCTGACCTAACATCGATGTTATTACAGCTGGTAAAGCCTTCAAATCATTTGATTCAATTCGAAGTGTTTCATTTTTCTAGCATTTCAACTCAATTGTCTTTCATTTACTATGGCATCATACAACGTCAACTAGTCCATACCCAGAATAACATCAAACTCATCAAACAGTAACAACATCAAATCAGCCACAAAATAGTAACCCCGAGTCATTAACAGAAAATTTTTACAAACTTTTTCAACTAGAACATACTTACCTAAGGGGTTCGACACTTTTATAACAAACTTAGTTGAACCAGCAAGTAAATTCTTACTAGACACTAAGTTCACACATATATATGAATGAGTTCATCCGAGGTCTATCAATGCAACCACCTCAGTGTCATAAATATAAAATGTATCGGTAATCACATCTGGAGATGACACTTCTTCACGAGCGTGAATAGCATAAGTTCTGGTAGGTACTCTAGCCTCGAATCTCACAGCAGTATCTCATGTCGCACCTCTACCACCACTCAAATTTCCCACATTATGGGATAGTCTTCTTCTCACAACTGGGTTGCCTGATCTTACATTTTAAGATTTATCTTTCTCATCTAACTCAGGACAATCTTGAATGAAGTTCCCGTGAACCACATCTAAAACAAGCTTTATCATTCATTCTACACTCTCTGAAATGTCATTTTCCACATCGTCCACATTCAAGTTTATTCGGTCTAGCATTACCCACACTTGCCATTGATGTAGCTAGAGTTTTTTAACTCGTAAATTGCTTCCAACGATCTCTATTAGAGTACTCCAGTGATGCATTTGATTGGTTATACAAATCTCAAGATTTCTTTGATGAAGAGTGATAAGGTTTATTTATCAATCTCTTTCTTGAATCTCTAGCTTCAAAATCAGCCTTTCTCTTTTTTTTGCCCAGTTCTTCAACTTTGCAGGCACTCTCAACTAATACAAAAAATTATTTTAAATCCAATATCCAGACCAGAAGTTTAATATCTTCGTTCAGCCCGTCAACAAACCGCTTGCATATTATCTCTTCAGTAGAAACATACTCTCGAGCATATTTACTTAACCACATAAATTCTCTCTCGTACTCGTTTACAGTCATGTAGCCTTATTTCAATTCTAAAAACTCTTTATGCTTTTGATCTAAAAATCATTGACTTATATACTTTTTTCAGAACTTGATCTGAAAAAACTCCTAGGTGACTCTCTCTCTCTCAGCACTGTAGATATTAATGTATTCCACCACTGGTATGCAGTGTCTCTCAAAAGGAATATAGCACACTTTAAACATTTAGCTCGTGTGCCGGAAAGTTCATCAAACACTCAAATCGTATTTTCAAGCCAACACTCAGCTCTCTTAGAATTATCATTAACATTAGCCCTGAACTCTTTAGCCCCATGCTTATGAATTTTATCTACTGACAGCTTGTTCAATCGTATAGGATCAATAACTTGAGGAACTACAGGATTGGTTGAGGATTCGGCGGGGATGGAGGTTGTTGAGCAACTAATTTGTCAGGACATATTGAGTGAACCACTTGTTCATCATCTGGAAAAGGCTTCTTTAACCTCACCTCTATGACTACTCGACACGGGTCTAGATTTAGAAGGCACTATCCCTTGAGCAGGAGCTACAGCATGGTACTTGATATTCACGATAGGTTTTAAAAATTTATAATTAATCATTCTTGAAACTAACTATTATCATAATGAAGGCAAGTGTACCTATCGAACAGTAGTATAGCTTTAACAAGACCGGGTTGTCGAACCCAAAGGAGCCAAGAGTAGTAATAATTACTTTCTTTTTGTTATTTAGCCTAAACGTTAAGGGATTTGTTTATCTAAACTAATTAACTAAACTAAGAGTGCACATAGAGAAATTGGGGAACATCTTTTGGAAAAATTCGATTGGTTAAGACAATACCCAAGGAAAAATCCACCTAGACCTCACTTATTATTTGACTCTGAATCAGACGATTTATTCATTTGACTTGACCCGTAGAAATTCCTAAGTTATATTATTATCTCTCTCGAGACTAATAGCGTCTAACCCTAGGTTGATTAATTGAAATCTCTTTCTAATTAATGCACTAGTGTTGCATTCACTAGATCTATGGATCCCCTTATTAGGTTTTACCCTAATCCGGTAAAATCTTATCACCCTATCTCTAGGTGTGCAATCAACTCCACTTAATTATGACAAATTTACTCTTAGACAGGGTCTAATCCTCCTCTGAATAAGAGCATTAACTTGAATCAATATCCTAGAATATTAAAACAAAAATTAAGAACACATAATTAAGAACAAGTCAAATATTTATCATACAATTCAGATAATAATAACAAGATCTGTCTTAGGTTTCATTCTCCTTAGGTATTTAGGGGGTTTAGTTCATACTTATGAAAGAAAACATCTCACAAGAATAAAGATAACAAAACATAAAGAAAACCCAAAACCCCTAAATGGAAATTGAAGGGAGATCTTCAGTTTTGACGATGAATCCAGCTTCTGAGATGGATCAATCGGCTTCCCTTGAGTAATTCCATGCCTCCTACTCCCTCCTCGTTCTAAATGCCTCCTCAGTGTTTAAATAGGCTTTAGAATGCCTAAGAGCCCTCAAAAGTGGCCTTTTCCTAATAGGGCTATGCTTGGGCTCGACAGGGACACGCTTGTGTGCGATTACTCCAGCCCGTGGTCAAGGCTGTTAAATAGGCATGGACGTGTAGTCTACCTATGTAAGTCGTGCTTCGATCCTGCCAAATAGCCCCGCCCGTGTGACACGCCCGTGTGAGGAAGTCCAGGCCGTGTTGATTTCCCATGTGGGTCTATTTTCTTCGTTTTGGCCCGTTTCTCGCTCTTTGTACTCTCCTATGCTCACCTAAGTATAAAACATGAAATTAAAGGATTAGGAGCATCGAATTCTCCAAATCTAAGGAGAAACCATCCATAAATGTGCTAAGCATGGGATAAAAATATGTATAAATTATAGTTTATCAAATACCCCCACACTTAAGCGTTTGCTTACCCTCAAGCAAAATCCTCAACTCACGATCAAAATAAATTCTTCTAAATTTATAATACCTATCAATGATATCTCAAAATAATCCATAAGTAACCATACATTGAAAATTCAACTAAAAGTACATCAAAGTTTCAAACATTCCAAGTTGAGCATTTTATCATGAAAACATAGGTGTTCCCCCTCATCTAAGTAATCACATTTAATCAAAATATCACAAGTTTAACATTCTCACTAAAGATTCACTCAAATCACTCGAGGTGTTTAAGGACATCAAATAAAGCACTCATTAGTCAATATGAAAAGTTATTACCATAGGCTTGCATGAAAATCAAATCTCCACCACTAGATATTGAGATGATACATCAATCAAAAAGGTCTTTAGAAGGTTGTAACGTGGCTTTGGTTAGGGGGTGTGGTCACAAGCTGAAAGAAAAGGTTAGAATCGAGATTGAATTGAAGAAATCACCTAACTAGAAAAATAACTAATTATCAGTTGAATACAAGTGAGCTTCTTCTCAGAATATGGAATTAACACTCAACTCAAAAATGACGAATTACTACGATATGTATGTAAGTTTTTTTTAAGAACAAATCAAATAACATAGAACTTAATTGTTGCAATGAAGAATAAAACATAGCTAAGCAATTAGTTCAAATCAAATCTTGACAAAAAATAGGGATCAAATTAAGGGATTTCAACAATAATGGATTATGGGTTAATATTGAGGGTAAATCAATTGATGGTTTGTTAGGCTCAAAGGGGATCACTAAGGGTTAATTATGAAGGTCGGCATTTGTGGAGTGAGTGGGTTAAACCAAAGTTCCTTTATCATCTCGACATATCAAATCAAATGGCGTGGTCTTGACATGCATAATCAAGCAAATTCTAGAATAACAAATCAATACTGACGCACTCATAATAAAAGTTAGCATAAAAGAAATAAAATATGCTCTAAAGGCTCAAGATCTCACAAAAATTATGGCTTTTTGATGTTTAAACTTGTGGATTTCAACTCAAGATAATACCTAAACTTAGGGAAGCAACCTAAAAGTTTTTAATTCTTCAAAAATCAACTTATCATGCTTGATTCCCTAATGTCTTAAAGTTTAAACAATCAATGCATAAATGCCTATGTTTTAATTCAAGACATATCAATAAAAATCATAAATTAATTAAAATTCATTCTAATAGTGATATGAGTGATTCACGTGAGAATAAGACAAAATTTAGGGATTTCTAATGATGATATAAAAGACCCCCCACGCTTAAGATGTACATTGCCCTCAATGTATAAAGATACATATATTGAAAAATATAGATAAATAATCATAAGATAGGGAGAGAAGTGAAACTTCCTAAATGATGAATGAATTCCTTGAATTGGAGTTATGGAGAATAATCGACCAAGGCAATGATGAGAGTGGAGGAGGATACTCCGGTGGTGGTCATGTAGGACTTGGCAGTCATGGAGAACCTTTTATACTGGAGTTGCAAGTTCCTAAGTAATAGTAAGCTTCGGAGCTCCTTATAACTGTGATAGAATCAAGAACTTGTTAGAAAATATAAAAAAGCATAATTACTCGTAAAGAAATAGCCAAAAAAAATTATAAAATGTCAAGATAAAATAGTATTAAAATGAAAAGTAATTTCAAAAAATAAAGATAAAAATAAAATAAATAATAGGTGTTTATAAAGAAATTGGGGCACACGGCCGTGGGGCATGCCCGTACGTTTCTTGGTTTTCGAAATTGGGCGCATTGGTGTACACGGCCATGTTGCACGGTCGTGTCAATCTTTGTTCGCTTCTCCCACGCCCATGTATGAAGGCGTACGCCCGTGTTATTTTGACAGGCTCGACCACGGTCAGTGGGCACGGTCGTGTCGCACGCCCGTGTTAATTTGGCAGGATTGCCTACGACCATGTCGCACGGCCGTGGCAACTTATCGAATCCCGTGTTGGGGAAATGTTTTTGCTCTATTTTCACACGGCCGTATTGCACAGTTGTGTTGCCTCCCATGGTATGTGCACGGCCTACGGCACGCCCGTGTGCCTGGCCGTGTGGTTTTGGAAATCCTATGTTCACTAACTCAGTTAGTGAATTAAATGTTAAAGACTAAAATTTAAAGAAGTTGACACCGTTAGTGCTCGGGTTGCCTCCCGAGAAGCGCTTATTTATAGTCTAAGCTCGGCTTACCTTTCTGGTGCATGGTTATGGTGGTGCGAGGATTTTACACTCCTCATCCCTGCTATCAATTTTATCAACATAAGGTTTAAGATGAGTACTGTTTACCTTAAAAGTGCTGCATTTGGGATGAATTACCTCGACTGTACTATATGGGAAAATATTGAGTACCGTAAGAGGGATTTCTCCGTTAAGTTCAGAAGTGGCAATGCGAGGGTCTGATGCATCTAGCAGTACTTTGGATCCAACCTTAAGTTGATTTGGTGCGACATTGATCTCATCATGGCATGGTTTTGGTTTATCGTGTGTCCTCGGTTTATGTGTCCGCCATTCATCTAGTTCCTCGATTTGTAGCGTTCTTCATAGATAGGTCCTTTGTTGGTACTTGAACATGGCTCATGTAGGTTCTTTGAACTTATTTCCTGCAAAGTAGGTTGCACCACATGGTCAGTTTTAGTAGAATGATTTATACAACCACCTTCAATCTTTGATGTGTTACTCATATTACGAGCTTGAAGGGTGATTGTTTTGTCTCCCACATGACTGTGCTAACATCAATAATTGTTTTAGCGGTGGCTAAAAAGGGCCTCCCTAAAATTAAAGGAACGTTACTCTCCTCCTCTATGTCTAGAACAACGAAATCAACTGGGAATATAAATTTGTCAATTTTAACGAGTACATCTTCAATAATCCCCCTAGGAAATCTGATTGTTTTATCGGCTAATTGAATATTCATCCTAGTTTGCTTAGGTTTCCCAAAACCTAGTTTCTTAAACATTTTGTAAGGCATAACATTGATACTAGCCCCTAAATCAGCCAAAGCATTATTAGCATCTAGGCTACCAATTAGATAGGAATCGTAAAACTCCCTGGATCTTTTAATTTATTGGCCAGCTTATTCTGCAGTATGGTTGAGCAAACCGCATTTAGTTCTAGATGCGACGCCTCATCCAACTTCTGCTTATTTTTTAAAAGCTCCTTTAGGAATTTGACTGCGTTTGGCATCTGTGAAAGAGCTTCAATAAATGGAAGTTAATATGTAACTTCTTTAATAATTTAAGGAATTTACCAAATTGTTCGTCTGTGTGGTCTTTCCTTGTCGCATTGGGGTATGGTACATGAGGTTTGTACTCTTTACTTATCGATTTCTGGTCATTGTGGTCCACCTCACCTTTACCTTTATTTACCAAAATTTCTTGTTTCCATTCTGGTTTAGGTGCAACTAACCCTTCCTCATCTTGAATGGTAATTACATTGAGTTGTTCCCTTGGGTTAGGTTCAGTGTTACTCGGCAGGCTACCTTGTGGTCGTTCAGATATCAATTTAGCGAGCTGACCTATCTGTGTTTCAAGCCCTTGGATTGACGCTTGTTGATTTTTAAGTGCTGTTTTGGTATTCTGAAAATGAGTTTCTGACACCGAGATGAACTTTGTTAGCATCTCCTCAAGGTTCTGCTTTTTCTCTTGTTGGTAGGGCGGTTGTTGGAAGCTTGGAGGTGGTGGTCTCTGATTTCCTTGGCCTCCCCATGAGAAATTTGGGTGGTTCCTCCAACCTACATTGTAAGTATTACTATAAGGATTATTTTGAGATCGAGGATTATTACCCATGTAATTTAACTGCTCGTTCTCTATGTTGTGGCCATAGGGTGGGTATTCTGAATTGCTTGATCCACCTCCACTTGCTTCATACTGCATTATTGGGTGAACCTGTGAAGAACCCAGAAAACCGTCAATTTTTCTATTCAAAAGTTCTACCTGATTAGAGAGCATGGTGACTGAATCAACGTTAAAAACGCCGGCTGTTTTGTTGGCTTTGTCCTCATGACTTGCCACTAATAATTATTTAGTGACATCTCTTCTATAAATTCATAAGCATCCTCAGGTGTCTTATTATTGATAGTTCCACCAACGACTGCGTCGATCATCTGTTGATTTGAAGATTCAGGCCATTGTGAAACGTTTGAACCTGTAGCCAGAGTGGTAACCCATGGTCAGGGCACCTTCTCAACAGATCCTTGTATCTCTTCCATGCATCGTAGAGTGTTTCTAAATCCATCTACAAAAAAGAGGAGATATCATTACGTACTTTGGCTGTTTTAGCTGGCGAAAATTTTTTTAATAAAAACTTTTTGGTTTTTTGTTCCTAAGTAGTGATTGACCCTTGTGGTAACAAGTTCAACCATTGTTTAGTCGTATTCCTTAATGAAATGGGAAACAACCGAAGGCGAATGGCATCATCAGAATCGCCATTGATTTTTAAAGTGTCGCAAAACTCTAAGAAATTTTCCAAGTGAGCGTTGGGATCCTCGTCCTACAAACCATCAAACTGAACAAACTGTTGGATCATTTGAATGGTGTTAGGTTTTAGTTCGAAATTATTTGCAGCAACAGTAGGCCTATCTATGCTCGATTCAGTTCTTGTTGAAGAAGATTTAGCATAATCATACATAGTACGTGGAGCAGGATTCTGATTATCAACAATTGCAGCAGGTAGCGGATTTTCTTGGTTTTCAGCCATCTCTTCTGCTGTAGTTCAAGTATCGTCCTCTTGGTCTTCCTCTGTGTATCATAAGCTTCGCCTTATTTCTCTTCAGTTTCTGCGAACTATGAAATCGATCTCACTATCAAATAGTAATGGTCCCGACGGGTTTCTTCTAGTCATACACTATAAAAACCTACCAGGAACGAATAAAAGAAAATAAAAATTGAAATTTACCAATAAAGTAGAATGGCTAAAGTAATAAAAATCGAGTGTTCCTAATATCCTAGTTCCCCGAAAACAGTGCCAAAAACTTGGTATGTGATATTCGCGACAGGTTTTAAAAATTTATAATTATTCGTTCTTGAAACTAACTATTATCACGATTAAGGTAAGTGTACCTATCGAACAGTAGTATAGCTTTAGCAAGGCCGGATTGTCGAACCCAAAGGAACCAAGAGTACTAGTAATTACTTTCTTTTTATTATCTAGCCTAAAAATTAAGGGATTTGTTTATCTAAACTAATTAACTAAACTAAGAGTGCACAGAGAGAAATTGGGGAAAAGCTTTTGGGAAAATTCGATTGATTAAGACAATACCCAAGGAAAAATCCACCTAGACTTCACTTGTTATTTGACTCTGAATCAGATGATTTATTCATTTGACTTGACCCGTAGAAATCCCTAAGTTATATAATTATCTCTCTCGAGACTATTAAAGTCTAACCCTAGGTTGATTAATTGAAATCTCTTTTTCATTAATGCCCTAGTGTTGTATTAACTCGATCTATGGATCCCCTTATTAGGTTTCACCCTAATCCAGCAAAATCTTATCACCCTATCTCTAGACGTGCAATCAATTCCGCTTAATTACGACAAATTTACTCTTAGAAAGGGTTTATTCCTCCTATGAATAAGAGCATTAACTCGAATCAATATCCTAGAATATTAAAACAAAAATTAAGAACACATAATTAAGAACAAGTTAAATATTTATCATACAATTCAGATAATAATAACAAGATCTGGCTTAGGTTTCATTCCCCTTAGGTATTTAGGGGATTTAGTTCATACTTATGAAAGAAAACATCTCACAAGAATAAAGATAACAAAACATAAAGAAAACTCAAAACCCCTGAATGGAAATTGATGGGAGATCTTCAGTTTTGACGATGAATTCGGCTTCTGAGATGGATCAATCGGCTTCCCTTGAGTAACACCTTGCCTCCTACTCCCTCCCCGTTTTAAGTGCCTCCTCCGGTGTTTAAATAGGCTTTAGAATGCCTAAGAGCCCTCAAAAGTGGCATTTTCCGAATAGGGCTATGCTTGGGCTCAGCAGGGACACGCCCATGTGCGATTACTCCAGCCCTTTATCAAGGCTGTTGAATAGGCATGGGCATGTAGTCTACCCGTGTAAGTCATGCTTCAATCCTGCCAAATGGCCACGACCGTGTGACACGCCTGTGTGAGGAAGTCTAGGTCGTGTTGATTTCTCTTGTAAGTCCATTTTCTCCGTTTTCGGCCCGTTTCTCGCTCTTTGTACTCTCCTATGCTCTCCTAAGTATAAAACATAAAATTAAAGGATTAGGAGCATCGAATTCATCAAATCTAAGGAGAAACCATCAATAAATGTGCTAAGCATGGGATAAAAATATGTATAAATTACGGTTTATCACCGCATTACTCTCAACATCATCTGCTACAACTCTTTCGAGATCGATTACTATACGAAAGCATAGTTTGTAATGTCAGGATTCATTACACTATCATAGGTTATATATGGCATTATAGCTAGACTCTCTCACACGTTACATTAGTCCTAGAATCGACTAAACCATAGCTCTAATACTAATAATGTAAAACCCCTCACCCATATTCAACACCGGAATAGGGTTACGAGGCATTATCGAACTTACAATACTTATAAACATACTTTTCTCATACATTCAATCATTTCATACAATTATCATTAATCTCAATCAAATTGCCCCTATTACGAGCCTACGAGGCCCTAAACATGCTTTAGGAGTGGTTTGGGACTAAACCGATAACTTATGAAACTATCATGAAACTTTGAAAATTTTCTCAAAACAGAGGACATACGCCCGTATGGCCAAGCCATGTGTCTCACACAGCCACCAGACACGCCTGTGTCACAGGCCGTGTGGACATTCGAAATGGGAGCACATAGCCATGTCCTAACTCGTGCCCATCCTCAGGTAACTCTCTAACTTGGGTCACACGGCCAACACACACGCCCATATGGCTAGCCCATGTGCCCTAAAAATTGTCATACACGCTTGTGTGTCAAGCTGTATACTAGGCCGTGTCAAACCTGTAGGTTATACTGACTTATGCCACACGGCCAAGTCACACGCCCGTCTGTGAGGCTGTGGAGCATAATGACTTTTTTTCAAATTCAACACCAGAGGACACACGACCATGTAACATAATCGTGTACCACACACAGCTGAGACACACGCTCGTGTCTCTGCCCATGTGGACAAAAATAGGCTATTTACCAAGCCATTTTTGCCACCCATTTTTCACATAACTAAACAAGCTTAATTAGTACCATTTTAAGACACAAATATGTAGCTAAAAGTCATTAACCAATACACAATCAAACTATATCCATTTCAACCAATTAAATACTCAATTTCAATGCCATTTACCTATTCAAATACCTATCAACTCAACTTGCTTTACTATACATAATTCACATATATAATTCATTTAGTTAAACCATTCCAAACATGTATTTTTAATTCAACTCATTTACTCAATATAAGTCAATTACCTAACTCAAAACAAAGCCATTTACACATCTTTATACATTAACAAATTCATCATCACAAGCCAACTCAAATGGCCTAAATACATGTTCATCAAACATACCCAAAATTACTCAAGCCTATACATGCCATATACCATACATATATAACTTCAAAATTACAAAAATAGATGTTCGATAATGCGATGAAGTCTCTGACAATCCACGAATCTGAGTTAGCTTCATAAAACTACAAAACATTGAAAATTAAATAAAGCAAGCTATAAAATTTTAATTATGTTATCCATTTCGTATGTAAATATGAAATAATTACAACATTCATTAACATTTCAAAATGGATAACATAATTAAAATTTAAAGCATCAAACAATGAGCTAACATAAAGTTTATCCATATCATTACTCATAAGTTCTCAACTTCTTCTAACTCATTATTTGAATTAGTTTTCTGTACATACCTGTACCGATACTTATCTATTTCTCAACAATTCTCTTATCAAACCACACCGGCTTATAAATGCTTACGACACAAATACTTCGATATTCTGATGCCATAGTCCAACTATGGTCCTACACATACATATCCAAGGCCTTGTCGTGGTCTTACATTCACATGCCATAACCCGGTTATGGTCTTATTATCCTATTGTCATGGCCCAGCTATGGTCTTATTCAGCAACTTGTTTACTTAAACTATACATTAAATTTAATATCTCTACAATTATCTATTGGAATAAATACTATCTCAATTTCGTCCATCAAATAAATAGATACACATTTAAGTTCAATTATACGAACTTAACTCGTGTACGGATATGACGAAACGAACCGACTATTCAATTACTTTGCTTTTTCCCCGATCTAAGTCCAAATTCCTCTTTCCTTAATCTATAAGTAATCAAAATCAATTTATTTATTCTTTTATTTATTCAATTCAATCCAAAACACACATTAGGGCTATTTTACACATTTCCCCTAAACTTTTATATTTTTACAATTTAGTCCTTATCATATAAAATTGCAAATTCATGCAATTTAGTACGAACCCATGCTTAGCCGAATTTAATACATGCTACTAGCAGCCCTTATTTTCAATTTATTCACAATTTTAACCACCACATTTCACATTTTCTCAATTTAACCCCTTTTTGACATTTTTGTCAAAAAACACTTTATTAAAGCTATTAATCTAACATTAAAACTTCCAAATATATCATAAATCATCAAATTTCTCAAGCATTCAACAATGGCAACATGATAAATCTTTAACAGTTTCAAAAATTAAGGTACGGGCTAGCTAGAATACGAAGCAATGATCTCAAAAACGTAGAAATCATTAAAAACGGGACAAAACACATACCTAATTGCTTGAATTTAACATAGCCGAATGAAGAACCTAGTTTCTTATTTTTCATCTTTAATTTCGGTTCAAACATGATAATGCAAGCCTTTAATTTAGTTTGTGTTTTATTTATTTTACATTAATTAATCAAATTACCATTTTAACCTTAATAACCTTTAATAACTACACCAAATACCACTTCACTATCATCCAGTAACTCTAAAATGGGTTAATTTCCATTTAAGGACCTTTAATTTAAGGTTCTATAGCTATTAGACACCTTTTCCTGTTAGAACTCAAGTTTTACGCTTTACGCGATTTAGTCCTTTTTACCAAATTGAGCAATTAAACGATAAAATTTCTTAACAAAATTTTCACACCAACATGATATCATACTGTAAACATTAAAATAATAATAAAATAATTATTTTGACTTCAGATTTGTGGTTCCAAAACCACAGTTCTGATTTGACCAAAAATAGGTTGTTACATAATCGGTAAAATTTTCTTATCAAAATTTTCACATGACATTTCTATCATTTTACGAACCATAAAATAAAATTAATAATAAATTTTATTTTTTGGCTCAAATTTGTGGTCTCGAAACCACTATTTTGATTTCACCGAAATTGGGCTATTACAATATTCATGTTATTTAAATGTATGTTACTATGTTAATTATAATGTAACTTGATGATGTATGAATAAACCAATGCATTGACAGTTATCAAGTCCCTATTAAACCTTAAGAATTTTTAGGATACAAATGACATGCCTTTAGGAATTTCATGTTTCGGGTGCTAGTCTTAAATGTCCTACCAATGGCTGAGGTCCTGAATTTGTTGCGGATACTCCACAACTCGTGTAAGTAGCATCATGTAGCTTATATTTCCACCCACAGCTTGTGTGAGCAATGATGTAAAGGAAAGGTTACGATTATATGTTTAAGCACACTTTGTGTGAGCTTTCCCCAATATCAAATGATATTCTAGATGGTTCAATGGGCAAGAAAAGAGATTGAGATGGTAAGTTTCCAAATGGAATTATATATATGCTCATGGAAAGGATGAATGAATAAATGATGTATTTTTTTATGGAAATGACTTATCATATGTATAATTCAAATGAGTTATGTATAATCGCACTAACTTGTCTATTGATGATGATGCATAGACTTGTGCCAAGTTTGTGGTTTGGGTTACATTATGCTTATACTTATTGTTATGTAAATGAAATGGTAAGTTATGTTTATTTTCTACGAACTTATTAAGCATTATTTGCTTATGTAGTTTCTTTACTATGTTTTATAGATTATCGGAAGCTAAATCGGTTTGGAACCTCGCTAGAGATCTATCACACTATCTAGCATAAATATCAGTAGTTTTTGATGTTTTGGCCAAATTTATAATGCCATGTATAGGTGTACTTATAATGGTGTTTAGTTGAATGCTTAGTTGATGATTTTTTATGTATAAGTTATGTAAGTTAACTTGGTTGGTACATTTGATGCCTTGCTAGTTTGTGTCATTGTGGCTATATTATGTTTCAAGTTTCGAATGGCTCAAATGGCATGTCTTGTGATGGAATAGTAATGGTCAAATTGTGGCATGTTCGATAAATTTTGAAGAATGTTTTGAGGTGCCTTTGAATGGCATATTGGTTAGTTGAAATGAGACTTTTGGAATGACAAATATATGCATGTTTAGGTATGGTTTGATGCCTTGTTGTGTGCACAATTTGGTCAAATTGTTATGCATGAAATGGTATAGGTAATGGCTTGTTTTTAGGCAAATTTATGTCTACATAGCCTGAGACACGGGTGTGTGACTCAGAAGTGTGAGGCACATGGCCTAGCGACACAGCTATGTGTCATCTAATGGTACCTTTGTATGCAAGCCAGTGAGTTACACGACCTAGCACATGGCCTGGCACACAACTGTGTGACCCTACTTAGAGAGTTACACGAGTGAGTACACGGGCTGAGACATGGTTGTGTGTCCCTAGTTTGAAGGTTACACGACCTGAGACCCTTCCTTATCGATTTCCCTCTTGGAAAATATCCCTTCCCAACCTTGGGCAGCAGCATTCAAGTGCTTGTAGAAGCCTCAGTTCAACAAGAACGAGCAGAGAAGAAGGGACGAAGCAAACTAGTCAGACTTCAGAGAAACACTGGATTTGATTCTAGTTTCCTATCCTTTAACTTTTATTGTTGTTTTTATGAACATGTCTAAGAATATTTGTTATGTTTTTATTCTTAATTTAATTAACATGGCTTAAATTTAAATCGTGTTAGGTTGATTGCATTTTGTCCACTTAAGTTATTCAAATTATGTTTGTGTTGTTATAGGTCTTGGTAAATTGTTTGATTAAGTAAAACCATGATTATATTATTCTTGCATTACAATTGTGGGGTAACTAATGAATTAATTATTAATCGTGTTGAAATTGTAATCAATTGACACAATACTTAATTAGTGCAGTTTTAATCTTTTAAGGTAGCTGAGGGTTAAATTGGTGATAGTATTAAACAGTAAATTAGCCTTGCATAACTTGCAAGATTATTATGATTAAACTGTTTCAATGTAGGAATATACTGTTACCTCACTTAATCTTTTACTTGCTTTTTTAAATTGATTAATTGTTTGAATTGAAATTAGTTAATTTAGTAAGTTTGTATGTGCTATAGTGAACAAATTACCAAGTTGTTGTGAATTTATTCATAACAACATGAACATTGTTTTAGTAATATTAAGTTAAGAAATGTAATTAATTTGACACAATTATGTCATCTTGATTAAAATCATCTTTTGAAATCGTGCATTTGAACTTTTATTTTTATTTTATTTTATTTTAATTAGTTAAATTGTAGTTTTTAATCACTTCCTCAAAATCAACATATTTTTCTTCACCAAAGTGTTTTTAATTGCATTCATAAATAATTCTTTTCATAGTCCCTATGGGTACGATAACTCGCCATTTACTTGTCACTTTATCACTTGTTGCGATTGTGTACACTTGCACATTTCCATCGTTCTAAGTTTTTGGCACCGTTGTCGGGGACTATTTTAAAAGACATTATTTGTGAAATTGTTAATTTTTCATTTTGGTCTATTTTTTCTGTTAAATTTTAATTCTATTTTTTTGCTTGTTTTAGGTGTTTATGAGTATTGATTAAATTATTGACTTACTCCCCATAAACCCTGAGATTGAAAGAACTTTCAAAAAAAGGAGAAGACAAGTGAACTAAAGAAGGACCAAAGAGATGAATTTTGAAAATCAAAATCAAAATCTAGGGGGAACATTCACTTATAATACTTATAATCCGATCATTTTTGTCGATGATAGAAACTGTGCCATTAAAAAATATGCCATTCTCTATTCAATGAGCTAAATTCGAGTATTAAGAGACCCGAAATCGAGCCACAAAAATTCAAGCTGAAGCTGGCCATGTTCCAAATGTTGCAAAATATAGGTCAATTTAGTGGGATTCCTACTAAAGATCCACATTTTCATCTTTAGCTATTCATGGAAGTGAGTGACTTATTTAAACTTGTTGGGGTGACTGAGGATGCCTTGAGACTGAGATTATTTTCATACTTCTTAAAAGATAGAGAACAAGTGTGGTTGAACTCCCTACTGTCCGATTCCATAACTACATGGCAAGAGTTGGTTGAACGTTTCTTAATGAAATATTTACCTCTATCTTTAACCTCCAAGATTCGAAATGAAACCACTTCATATGAGGCATGGGAGCAGTTCAAGGAGTTTTTATGAAAGTTCCCTCATCACGATATTCCTTAGTGCGTTCAAATGGAGACTTTCTATATTGGTTTCAAGGTTCATACTAGAATGGTAGTGGATGCTTCGACAAATGGAGCCCTTCTTTCTAAGTCTTTTAACAATGCTTACAAGGTTATTGAAAGAATTGCTAGTGATAAGTCGTAATTTATACATATTTTTATCCCATTCTTAGTACATTTTTGGATGAATTATCATTAGATTTGTGAAATTTGATGCTCCTAATCTTTTAATTTCATGTTTTATACTTAAGTGAGCATAGAAGAGTAAAAAGAGCGGGAAACGGGCCAAAAACGGAGAAAATGGGTCAACGTGGGAAATCAACACGGCTTGGACTTCCTCAAACGGGTAGACCACACGCCCGTGTCTATTTAACAGACTTTAACACGGCCTAAGCCACCCCATATGGGTGCGCCACACGAGCGTGTCCCTATCGAGCCCAAGTCTAGTTCTATTCGGAAAAGGGCTAATTTTTAGGGTTTTGAAGCATTCTAAAGTCTATATAAACACCCTAGAAGAATAGCTAAAGGGGGGAGGCACCTAGAGGTGAACACACAGAGTAGGAGGCAAGGAATTACTCGAAGAAAGTCGATTGATCCATCTCAGAAGCCGGATTCTCCTTCAAGACTAAGATTTCCCTTCAATTTCCTTCAGGGGTTTTTGGGTTTTCTTCATGTTTTGTTATCATTATGTTTTCTTTTACACATATGAACTAAATCCCCTAAATACCTAAGGGGGATGAAACCTAAGACGGATCTTGTTACTATTTTTTGAATTATATGATAAATACTTGATTTGTTCTTAATTATGTGTTCTTAATTATTGCTTTAATATTCCAGGATATTGATTCAAGTGTTGATGTGCTTATTTAGAGGAGCAAAAGTCCCTATCTAAGAGTAGATCTAGCATAATTGAGCGGAGTTGATTGCAACCCTAGACATAGGGCGACATAAATCTGTAGGATTACGGTCAAACCTAATAAGGGAATTCATAGATCGAGTTAATGCAACACTAAGGGTTTTAATTAGAAAGAGATTTCAATTAATCAACCTAGGGTTAGACGTTGTTAGTCTTGAGAGATATAATAATATAAATTAAGGATTCCTACAGATCGAGTCAAGTGAATAAATCATCTAATTCAGAGTCAAATAACAAGTGGATTCTAGGTGGATTCTTCCTTGGGTATTGTCCAAATCAATCAGTTTTCCCGAAAGTATTTCCCCAATTTATTTTCTATGCATTCTTAGTTTAGTTAATTAGTTTAGTTAAAGCAAATCCCCTTATTTTTAGGCTAGATAATAAAAAGAAGGTTAATACTAGTACTTTTAGTTCCTGTGGGTTCGACATTCTGATCTTGCTATAAGCTATACTACTGTTCGATAGGTACGCTTGCCTTTATCGTGATAATAGTTAGCCTTCAAGTACGATCAATCATAAATATAAAACTTATCACGCTACATCAGCCAGCAATAACTATCAGTGGCAAACCAACAAAGCATCCTCAAAAAGACGAGTAGTAGGAGTTAATAAAAGCAGACACACTTACTTCTTTGGCAACCAAGGTATCCACTGTAACACCCCCTTACCCGAGACCATCGCCAGAGTCGAGCACGAGGCGTTAACAGACTTAAATTATCACTTAAACAATTTCAAACAATTTATCTCACCTTTCGTAATAAAGTGCCCATCTGCATCATAATCACTAAAAAATCATATCTCGAGTTATGAAACTCAAAATTAAAATCCGTAAATTTTCCCTGAAACTAGACTCATATATCTATTTACTAATTTTTTTTCCAGAATTTTTGGTTGGGCCAATTAGTACATTTTATTAGTTAAAGTTTCCCCTATTTCAGTGTTTGACTGCTCTGACCTATGTTCACTACAAATCATTTTTCTCTCTGTACAAAATTCAGATGACTATTTTGTTTGTTTCTTAAAATTAGACTCAATAAAGAATCTATATATATAAAGTATGACTCCTAATTATTTTTTTTACAATTTTTAGTGAATTTCTACAGTCAGAATAGGGGATTCAGAAATCACTCTGGCCCAAATTTCTCATAAAATAAAACTCATTTACCTGTTTTGTTTCTTCCATATTAAAATAGACTCAACAACATTCAATTTAATATTTTATTCATTATCTAAATCTATCTTTACTATTTTTAGTTATTTTTCAAACTCACATCATTGTTGTTGTATGATACTGTTTATAGCAAATTTCACCTTTTTATGAATTTTCACGGATTAGATAGCACATTAAGTATACATAACACGAAATAACATTTCCTTACCACCCAGTAGCCATATCATAAGATCATATACACAAAATGATTATAATGCTATACATGCCATTCTCAAAATATACAAGCCACTATACCAAAATGGTCCACGGATAGTGTGAGCGAGCCTCTAACCGTTCCCAATTTCCGAGCTGGCTTGTCAAAACTACAAAGAATGGAAAGGAGGGAGTAAGCAAAAATGCTTAGTAAGTTCACATGTAAATAGCAAGTAACATAATCATGCAATCCAACATAAAACATCATTTGTATAAATATCACCAAGACATTCATGTTACATTTGCATTTACTATCTTACCATGATTTCATCATACCAAGTTCTCAATCCGAGGGTTTAAGCACATACCTGTCCAAATTTTCTCATTCACCACACTTACCAACATGTCACCTTCTTCTTAAGTATTCTCCTTATTCACTTAAGATTCACTCGTTGAACACATCGGAATATAATTTTGATACAAGGATTGCATGCACATAAGCGCCATACCCGCAGCTAGACAAACTCAATAGCCTGCCGAAATTATGTCGCCAAGCTACCATGTAACCCGCCCATAAGTGAACTCGGACTCAACTCAACGAGCTCAGGCGTTCGCATCCATAAGTGAACTCGGACTCAACTCAACAAGTTCAGATGCCTATTTACATCTCACGAACTCGGACTCAACTCAACGAGCTCGGAACTAAAATATCCTAGTGACATGTCACTTGTATCCTAATCTATTCCCAAGCTTCAAACGAGGATTTTCCTCAATCATACATCTTTGCTGTCTTCCACGGAATGTCAGAACCAATACTTGATATCATTTCATATTTATCAAGTAGCTCACATATTTGCATATTACTAAATAATAATCCACAAAGTATAATACTTCATGATAATAATCATCATATCATATAAATAACATTAAATTACTTAAAATGACAATTATGTTACTACATTTACACCTGAACTTACCTCAGCACAAAATGTTAAAAATCAAGCCTATTCCTCGTAAACTTTATTTTTCCCTCGATCACGACTCGAATCTTATTTCTCTTGATCTAAAATAACAAATTTATCTTATTTAATACTCACATTTATTAAAACTATCCTTGACTCAAACTTTGGCAAAATTATATTTTTCCCCTAAACTTTTACATATTTACACTTTTTCTCCAAGGCTCAGAAATTAAACTTCAGCCTATTTTCTTATGTTTATGACATGCTGATCATTTTTCCTTTCTATGGCAACATCAAATTCTCACTCTAACATGTACTTATGAACATTAGGTATTTTTACCGATTATATCGTTTTACTCGTTTTCACGTAAAATCGCTTAGCAAAAGTTCTTTAACACAATTTCAAGCTTAATATTCTACCATAAAACATCAAAATAAACACATTTCACCTATGGGTATTTTTCCAAATATAAACCCTAGGTTAAATTATTGCTATAATAAGCTTAATCAAGTTACCGAAACTCCAAAAACATAAAGAACATTAAAAACGGGGATAAAATGGACGTGCAATCGAGCTTGGAAGCTTGAAAACCCCTAGATATGTCTTCCTCATGTGAAATTCGGCCAAGGGGTTGAAGATGGACAAAAATTGGCTTTTAATTTTGTTTTTAATTCATTTTAATAACAAAATGACCAAAATGCCCTTAATTAAAAACTATGGTGTTTATCTTCCTTTAGGTATTTTTTTCCAAACTAGTATAATGGTCTAATTACTATTCAATGACCTCCACTTTAAAAACCCATTACTCACAAGTACTTACTACCTTTGTGAACTAGAACACACATTTTACAGCTTTTGCAATTTAGTCTTAAATATCAAATTGGACCCTCTATCGATAAAATTTCTAACGAAATTTTCACACAATCATGAAATCATGCCATAGACCTTAAAATGATAATAAATTGATTATTTCTATCTCAAATTTGTTGTCCTGAAACCACTATTCTGATTAGGCCCTAATTCGGGATATTACATCCACTATGTCTTCTATGCTTAAGAACATAACTGATAATGGTTTTAATGGTAACCTGACAGGTCAGCAGCCAAACAAATCTGAGAATATTTCTTTTGAATACTATAGAGATGGCCATTGCTTTGAAAATTGACCATCGAATCAATAGTCAAAATATTACATGGGAAATTAGAATTGGAATGGTCTGCAATCAAGTTCTTACAACTCTTCATGGAAGAATCATAAAATTTCTCCATAGAGTAATCAATGGACGGGCCATAGTGACTCTTCTATGCCATTTCGACCAATTTATCCACTAGAATATTCTCAACAAGGGCAACAACCCCCGCCAACTAAATCTTCAAGTAATATTAAGAATTTGCTGAAGGCGTACATAGCAAAGAATGATGAACTAATCCAAAGCCAAGCAGTAACATTGAAGAATTTAGGAAACGAAGTGGGACAGCTAGCTAATGAGCTCAGAAGTAGCGTCTAAGGTATTTGGCCAAGTGACAGAGAAAATCTAAGAATTTTGGACAAAGAACATTGCAAAGCAGACACTTTTCCAAGTGGAAAGACATTAGAGCCCAAGGTGGTTGGGGTTCAAGATGAGCCTATTGTAGCTCAAGACAAAGAGGAATTTCAACCATGTGTTGAAACTCTTGTTTCACATAAGTCAGATCCGGTGATCCTTGATGAGGTAAACTCTAAACTGGTTAGTTCTGGTTATCTAACACCCTTGTCGGATGCAAAAAAATTTCCATAAAAGAGTTGTCCGGTTAAAGCTAAGATTCCACTACTGCCATATCCTCAACGATTCCAAAAGTAGCAAAAGGATACTCAGTTGAAAGAAATATTTGATGAAGAGGTGAATTTTAATGACTTCGATGCTGCTAAATCTGTAAATATAGTTGAAGACTGCTCTGCTATTTCCAAGATGGAATCGTTGGCTTTTACAGAACTTGAGCTCTATTCTTTTGACGATCTGTTAGAACATGTTATACTGAAGGATTCGCCAAGTGATGATGAAGATAAGGAATGTTTGGCTTGGTTAGAAGCTAATTCGAAGGAATTCACTCAAGAAGTTCCACTCGAATCATTAGATTTATCATCTCAGGAGTATACACAACCAAATTCGTTGATAGAAAAACCAACTGAATTAGAACTAAAGATTTTTTCTCTTCATTTGAAATATGACTATTTGGGTCTGCCTTCAACTTTACCTATCATTATTTCAATTGAGTTCACCAAGAATCAAGAAGAATAATCAATTATTGTTTTGGAAAAGAACAAGAAGGGTGTCGGATGGATTATTGCAGATTTTTGAGTCACGGGTTGGAGGATTTGTAGAAATTACAGGAAGTTAAACAAGGCCACGATGAAAGGTCATTCCAGGTTTTCTTTCCTTAATAAGATGTTGGACATATTTGATGGGAAAGAATATGATTATTTCCTAGATGGGTATGATTGGTATAACAAGTAGCCATTTGACACCATCATGGTCAATGATGATCCTAAGTAAAATGGAGGAAGTTCTCTTCACTTTCCCTATCGTTATTTTATATTTTTAGTTTTTTTTCTCATTTGAATAAAATGCTAGGCTTAGATAAAATTTTCTTTGGGTTATTACATTAATTAAAATTCTGTCTAAGAGATTGGGAATTAAATGGGACCATCTATGACCCCTCTAGTCTTTCCTGGTAGTTTAATTTAATGTAATTTTTCGAAAAATATTTTTCTAAGCAGCCTGAAGAATTTAAGTTTTTTTTTGTTAAATAAAGGGTCAACTTTTAACCCAAGCACTAATTTCTTTGAGTTTTTTTTATTTTACTTTGAGTACAAAAGCTTAGGATCTAAAAAGGAGCTACTATTGGGCTTAAGACACTACTAGGAAGGAAATATTCAACCCTTTTCTGCACAATCCTGTAGCCCTTACCTTGCTCTACCGCCACTCCCAAGTAGCTCCATAGTGCGTTTCCCTTAACCCTTAATTTCACAGCCCTTAACTCCCTAAATCACCACCCTAGACACCTCTATTTGAAGCCACTAACCATTACACCTAAACTATTCTTAAAATTGCCACCCCCTCCAACTCTAAACCTTACTCTCAACTACTCACCCACCTGCCCAAAATTGAAACCACCCTTAATAGATTTTCTAAGTTCAACACTGAAAGTCCCTTCATCTAGCACCATTCCACGAAGTGAACAGTTTGATATAATGGCTATGCTACAACACATACAGTTGCAGCAACAAGATTACTAAAGATACTAAAAAGTATGAGATGATTCAATCAGATATGCATTTAAAATATATATTTCATAACTCGTTTGTTTTTGTGCCTGAATTTCTAGCCTTTATACTCAAACCATAGACTCCTATGTTAAGGAAGGAAAAAGATGAGTCAGATTCTGAGGGATCTACAAATAAATAAAAAAGGGGGGATCTTTACCTTATGTTATTTTCTTTCCTAGGTTATTTTAGGATTAGGATCTATTAGGATTTTTATTTTTCGCATAATAAAACAAGAGGTGGAAATCATAAATAAAAATGAACAAGTTTTAAAATAAGAAGTCTGGCAATAGATATGTACATGTCTAGGATTGGATCTAGAGAGAGCTTGGTACTTAAGCAATCAAATTGACTCACCTCCTCTTTTCTAAAATCCTACTTGGTGTATAGTATCTATTCACTTCTAACAATGAGGACATTGTTCATCTTAAGCAGGGGGACTGAAAAATTGAAATTATTTCCTTTCAAAATAAAGTTTTCTTTTAATTATAGTTAGGTTATATTTTGTTCAAAAAATTAAAATTTTGTTAAGTATGCTAAACTTCAGTATAAATGAAGTTCTATTATTTCAATAATTGTTATGTTAGCTTAATTATGACACAAAGCTACTCTTAATAAAGTGTGTAAATCATACCATAATTATTTTAGTTCCTTAGGAAAGCTAGGCATGCATGAAAGTTCAAGTCTTTAGAATTGACTTAGTAATATCTTGAGGCGAAATCCTAGGAAGTATGGAATGTTGAAAATGATTTAGGAAAATTTTTGTTTGGACCGTTTGAGACTTTCAAGCAAACCTTAATGAATTTTTATCTTTTGAAACCCAATTTTTTGACTATATGGTCTAATTTTATTTGAACCTTTGCAATTTTTAGCCATCACTTTTCTCTTAATTATCTTTAAATTGTCCCAAATACTAGACTTAGTAGTATTCAGAATATTCTTTGAAAATAAGTTTGAGGGAGTTGAAGAGAAGTATCAAATGCTCAAAAAAATTGTAGTACATACAACAAAATGCTCGTGTTATAAAAAAAAGAGAGCATATGTACTCACAAGAAATAGATGTACAAAAGAGCATGTGAAAGCAAAATAAGTTGGTGTATTGAAGGAAATTATTCTCAAGGTCCAATTCAAGTTGAGTCTAGGGTTTTTAGCCTAAATTTATCTATCTTTTACCTACCCCTAGCCTAGCCACATTACAACCAATTTGAAAGACCTAATGATTCAAGTTTCTATGCTACCTACATTAGTGAGAGAAATTTCTATGTTCAACATATGAAAGCATAAATTAAACTTAATGATTGCAGCTTAATCTTAAATAAGGGAATAAAATCTAATTGGTAGGGGTTTAACATGCCTTTATTGAGAAAGCATTTAGTTTATTTTTCTATCTCAAAATTTTTGTTCTTGAGCATAAGTATGCTAAGTTCATAATTTTGAGAAGAATGTTTTCTGAATGAATTTTCATAGGTGTTTCCAAGAAATTATTTTTAATTTCTGCATTACTCAAGACGAGTAATGAATTAAGTTTGAGGGTGTGGAAACACAAAAATATATAGACTTTTTCATGCCCTTTTAAACTCAAATTCATGAAGTTTTGGTGTAATTCTTGTTGAAAAATATAATATAATTATAAAATAATTAAATTGTAGTTAAATTATTAAAATATTTAATTTTAATTAATTTTATAATAAATTTTCATAAATTTTGATTTAATTTTGACAGATTTGCACAAAGGGTGAAAATTGGCTCGGTAGGCACTGCTAAAACTGCAAAATCACAAAGCAATTTTTGAAGCATCGAGCCGAATTAATTTCTCAACCTAAGACAGACCAATTGATGAGTATTAATATATAATATAATTAATTTTATTTTTGATCCAATTTATTTTAGGTTCAATAATAATTATTAATTAAATTATGAAAAGAGGTCCAATTATGCGAAACCAAAAGACTGATCCAACCGAGCAATGAGTTGCCCAAAACGGTCCAACATGCTAACTCAACCAGCATAAATTTTCTGATTATTTGACTTACAAATTATCCCTTGAATTTTCCTTGAAATTACATTCAAACCCCTCCACTTATCAAGCTTTTGTAGATTTGCCCCTCGCTAAATTTAGTAAGTTTGAAACATTCAAACTTGCCACATGTGTGGCCAGCCAAAGGGAGCTATGGCTGCTGTTTTTTGCTATTTTTAGCAGCCAATCCCACCTATAAATACTCACCCTTTGCTACTCATTTCAACACACCTCTCATTCCTCACATGTCTCTCTCTTTCACTCACTTTCTCTTCTTATTTCCCATTTTTCTTTCTTATCCCTTCCTTGTCGATTTCCCTCTTGGAAAAGATCCCTTCAATCACCTTGGGTAGCAGCATTCAAGTGCTTGTATAAGCCTCGATTCAGCAGGAATGAGCTAAGAAGGAGAAACGAAGCAAACTAGTTAGACTTCGGAGAAATACCGGATTTGATTCTAGTTTCCTAACCTTTAACTTTTATTGTTGTTGTTATGAAAATGTCTATGAATATTTTTTATGTTTTTATTTTTAATTTAATTAACATGACTTAAATTTAATCATGTTAGGTTGATTGCATTTCGTCCACTTAAGGTATTCAAATTATGTTTGTGTTGTTATAGGTCTTGGTAAATTGTTTGATTAAGTAAAACCATGATTATGTTATTCTTGCATTACAATTGTGAGGTAACTAATGAATTATTTATTAATCGTGTTGAAATTGTAATTAATTGACACAATACTTAATAAGTGCATGTTTAATCTTCTAAGGTAATTGAGGGTTAAATTAGCGACGATATTAAACGGTACATTAGCCTTGCATAACTTGCAAGATTATTGTGATTAAATTGTTTCAATGTAGGAATATATTTTTACCTCACTTAATATTTTACTTGCTTATTTAAATTTATTAATTATTTGAATTGGCATAGTGATATGTTCTAGAGATTAGTTAATTTAATAAGTTTGTATGTGCTACAGTTAACAAATTACTAAGTTACCGTGAATTTATTCGTTGCAACATGAACATTGTTTTAGTAATATTAAGTTAAGAAATGTAATTAATCTAACACAATTATGTCATCTTGATTAAAATCATTTTTTGAAATCGTGCATTGGAACTTTTATGTTTATTTTATTTTATTTTACTTAGTTAAATTGTAGTTTTTAATCACTTCCTCAAAATCAACATATTTTTATTCACCAAAGTGTTTTTAATTACATTCATAAATATTTTTTTCAAAGTCACTGTGGGTACGATAACTCAACATTTACTTGTCACTTTACTACTTGTTACAATTGTGTACACTTGCACATTCCCATCGTTCTTGTAATAGCCCCTTTTCAGTGAAATCGAATCAATGGTTTTGGGACCACAAATCCAAAGTCAAAAATTTTATTTTACTATTTTATTTCCTATAGCATGATACTAGTACAATTTAAAAATTTCTTTAAGAAATTTTACCGTTTATATGCTCAATTTGATAAAAAAAAGACTAAATCACGTAAAGTGCAAAAGTTGAGTTCTAGTAGCTGAAGGTATTAAATAGCTATAGAACCTTAAAGTAAGAGTCCTTATATGGTAATTAAACCACTAATGAAGATAGTGGAATGTGATGGCTTGGCATTTCTGTAAAATTTTAAGTTTTTAAAGGTTATAATTGTGCTTTGGTAATTAAATGATAATTAAAATAAGAAAAAGGCAATCATCTTCTTCATTCATCAAGCCGCAACCGAAATTTCTTGTTCTTCTAAACTAGGGATTCAGCCATCTTCATTGTTGCTAAATTGGTATGAATTTTTGTCCCATTTTTAATTATTTTTTTGTTTTTGGGATCACTGTAGCTTAATCTAGCTAGCCCGGGGACTAATTTGTGAAACTGTTAAACTATTAGGGTTTTTTCATTGTTGAATATGCATTAGTTTTGATGAGTTATGGAAAAAAATGGATAGTTGTTGTTAGATAAACAACATTTGTTAAGTAATTTTTTATGAAAATTAAATTGAAAAATAGAAAATTTTACATGGTGAAATTGTGAAATAAATGAAATATAGGGCTTGCTAGGGACCTAATTGATATTTGGCTATAGTGGGTTGTGGTGAAATTGCATAAATGTCCACTTTATGAGCTAGAGACTAAATTGCAAAGAAATTAAAAGTAAAAAGGCAAAATGATAATTTTACCAAAATAATAAAATGCATATTTAACTGAATTAAATCTGTCCGTATAGATCAAGACAGACCTTGTATGGCTTTAGATAAGGACAAAGAGAAAGTCTCGGATTAATCACCTTCGTATCTGTGTATACTCGTCGATGTAAGTTCGTGTAATCAAATTGTGTTTGTGCTTCTGATTGAAATATACTTCTGTTGTAAATTGCTATACATATATACCAGTTGCATAACCAATGACGTACAACTACTATTGAGCCCCGTTTGAACCTTAAGAATTTATAGGATACAAATGGCATGTCATTAGGGTTTACATGATTTAGGTACTGGTCCTGAACGTCCTACCGATGGCTGAGGTCCTGCATGTGTTGTGGATACTCAACAGTTCGTATGAACAGTATCGTGTAGCTACATCCTGACCTACAGCTCATGTGAGCATACCGATTTACAGCTCATGAGAGCATACTGATCTGTAGCTCGAATGAGCATACCGATTCACAGCTCGTATGAGCATACATGTACAAGTTTTGAAAAATTACAGTTATATGAGTTAGCACACTATGTGTGAGTTATCCCAGGTATCCAACAGTATTCAAATGGTTCAACAGGCATTATTCTTATACAAAGTGGTAAGGGTTCATTACGAGCTATTACAGGGATAGATATGAATTATATGGAAATGCTGTTACATGGTAGATGGAAAATTGAATTGGATGATACATGTATTTGAAACTTAATTAATTGTTGTGCTCATCCATGATTATTGGTTTGTACATGTATTTACTTGGCTAACATGGTTGGTGTATATGTGCTTAGGCATTTGACCAAATTATGTTGGGATATGCTATGTGATTAAATGGTAAGTTACGTTTTAATTTATATGAACTTACTAATCTTAAATGCTTACTTTGTGTTATTTGCGTGTTTTATAATGAATCAAAAGCTCGTTCGATTTGGAATCTTGTTGGAGCTATATCACACTATCCATCGGCTCTTTTGGTACTTTCGATTGTTTAATTTTGGTTATAATGGCATGTATAGGTATTTTGGCTAATGTTGGCCAGGTGTTTTGGTTGTTGGAATGATCGTTTGGTTTGGTTTGTGATTTGGTACTTTGATGATGTTATAAGCTTAGTTTATGGCATGTAACTATTAGGTTTATAATGGTTGATGTTTGACTTAATATACTTGAATTTGGAAGATAAAATTATGGTTTGATTATGCATATTGTATAAGTCGTGTGATTTGTTGTAAATTGGTGCCTTGTTATGAAAGGCATATATGTCTACTAATGTTAGTGATTTAATGGCATTTTTGGTACCATTTGATAAGTTTTGGTAAGTAAACTAAATGGCATGTATTGATGCAAATGTGCCTATAAGTTAGTTGCTCATTTTGACCAAATAGAGTACATGGTTAAACATGTTTTCATGTTGTCATTTGAGGTGCGTAAGGGCATATTGGTTGTATGTGAATATACCATATGTATGAAGCTAGAATATGCATGATTTTGGTGCCTTGTTATGTCTTGTATATATGTAAATTTTTGGTTGTAGATACATGCCTTGTTGGGTGAGAAAAATAACTTGCAAAATGGCCTATTTTCGTCCACACGGGTTGAGACATAGGCATGTGTCTCAGCCATGTGTGACACATGGCCAAGCGACACGATCATGTGTCCCTTGTAGCTTTCAAAGGGTTCCAAGCTAGGTTGTTACACGGCCAAGCACATGGCCTGGCACACGGGCGTGTGGGGTTACTTCGAAGCGTACATAGCCTGGCACACAGGCGTGTGGCTTGGCCGTGTGACCCAATTCAGTGAGTTTCATGAGCACTTACATAGGCTGGGACACGTATGACCCCTGCAGTGTTGAAAATTTTCAATGTTTCCAGAAAAATTCTCTAAGTTTTTTATTTAGTCCCCGATTTGTTTCTATCGCGTATTTAGGGCCTCGAGGGATCGTATAAGGGACAATATGTATGTTTTGAATTAATTTTAATATGTTTATTGATATGATTTGAAAAGTTTGTAATTTATGTTCGTTTGATTTGAAAACTTTGGTAATGCTCCGTAACCCTGTTTCAACGACGGATACAAGTTAAGGGTATTACATTTATTGGTATCAGAGCTACGATTTAGTTGATTCTATGACTGAACGTAGCATGTACAAGTCTAGCTATACATGCTACTATATGACCTGTGATAGTGTGATATCTCCTGACCATTTTAAAACATGTTTTCATATAGCAATGACATCCAACCAAGCTGACTCTGGTGAAGTAGAAAGCAATGCTCAAGCATCCATTCACAAAGTAGCATTGAGAGGTACAAGGATCATATCTGAGGTTCGGGGAGGAGAGGCTAAGGAAGCTTTCTTCCAAATGATGAATGAATGGTTTACTAAGTTCGTATGGATAAATCCGGTTGCTTAACAACCTCTACCCCCTTCTGCTCCCCAATCGATTCTCATTTTTCCTCAAGGTTTGGAATCTATACAAGTTTGTAAGCCACCTATTGATAGGATTCATAAGTATAGGGCTGAGAAATTCAGAGCTACTGCTGAGGATGATCCCGAGAGAGCAAAATTTTGGCTAGAGAATACAATTAGGGTTTTGATGAACTGTTTTGTTCACCAACTGAGTGTGTTAAATGTGCGGTATCGTTATTAAAAAATTTGACTTACCAGTAGTGGAACACGTTGATTTCTGTAGTGTTGAAAGAGCAGATCATTTGAGAATTCTTTCAAACTAAGTTTCAAAAGAAATACATTACTCAGAGATTTTTTGATAAAAAACGTAAAGAATTTCTTGAGCTCAAACAGGGTCGTATGACTATGTTAGAGTACGAGAGGAAATTTGTCAAACTAAGTAAATATGCCTATAAATGTATTCTGACCCAGACTATTATGTGTAAAAATTTTGAAGAAGGGTTAAATGAAGACATAAAGCTACTAGTTGGAATTCTTGAGCTGAGAGAATTCGTTGTATTGGTTGATCGAGCACATAAAGCTGAAGAGCTAAGTAAAGAGAAAAGACACGTTGATTTTGAAGCTAGAGACTCGAGGAAGAGATCGACTAGGAAATCATATCAGTCAACATTAAAGAGATTAAAAAGAACATCACAATTATTCTACAGCTTCAGTGGGGTACTTTAGCAAAGACAGAGGCAACTGGTGTTCGAGTCCAAAACCTCAGGCTAAATCTGTAGCAAGTGTGGGTAGTGTTAAAGATGTTTGGTCTGAGTGCAAACACTATAAAATACCACATCATGGTGAGTGTCGACTGAAGAACGGAGCAATTTTTAGGTGTGGTTCCCTTGGTCACTATCTTAGAGATTGCCCAAAGAAATTTGAGAAAGAGAAAGCTCAAACCATGAGGCCGAGCAATACTGCTGCGAGAGATAAACCACCTAGTAATCCTAGAAATATGAGTGGTAGCCATGGTGTAACGAAAGACTCTGCTGTGAGATCTGAAGCACGAGCACCAGCAAGAGCCTATGTTGTTCACGCATCAGAAGATGTTCCTGTACCAGATGTTGTTACCGATACTTTCTCTATTTTTAATACTGATGTTACTGCTTTGATTGATCCGGGATCAACTCATTCTTATGTATGCATGAGTTTAGTAACTAGTAAGAATTTACCTGTTAAGTCCACTAAATTCGTGGTTCAAGTGTCGAACTCCTTAGGTCTGTATGTCTTAGTTGATAAAGTTTGCAAGAATTGTCCTTTGATGACTTGGGGTTACAGTTTTTTGGTTGATTTGATGTTGCTACAGTTTGATAAAGTTGACGTGATTTTGGGCATAGATTGGCTAACTCTACACGACGCTATTGTGAACTGTAAACCAAAGCTTATTGTTTTGAAATGTCAAAATAGTAAGATGCTTCGGATGGAATCAGGTAGTGTGAGTGGGTTGCCTATTGTTATTTCAGCTATGACAGCACATAAATATGTGAGAAAAGGTTGCAATGCTTACCTTGCTTCTGTGTTGGACACTAAAGTATCTAAGTCAAAGCTTGAATCAGTGTCGATGGTTTGTGAGTATCCTAATGTATTTTCAAAGGAGTTAACGGGATTATCATCAATTAGAGAGGTTGAGTTTGCTATTGAACTAGTACCGGGGACATCATCGATATCAATAGCATCTTACAAAATGGCTCCTACTGAGTTAAAAGAGTTGCAAGCACAGTTGCTAGAATTGACAGATAAAGGTCTTGCTCAACCCAATTTTTCACATTGGGGTGCACTGGTTCTATTTATTAAGAAAAAGGACGGATCGATGAGATTGTGTATTGACTCCTGTCAGGTCAACAAGGCTACAATCAAGAATAAATATCCACTGTCCCAAATTAACAATCTATTCGTTAGCTGAAAGGTGCCACAGTATTCTTGAAGATTGATCTTCGTTCTGGTTATTATCAGGTACGGATGAAAGATTCAGATGTGCCAAAAACTGCATTTAAAACAGGTACAAACACTATGAATTTCTTGTGATGTTGTTTGGTTTAACTAATGCACCTATAGTATTTATGGATTTTATTAACAGAATCCTCAGACCGTATTTAAATAGATTTGTAGTGGTATTTATTGACGACATTCTAATATATTCGCGAGACGAACCCAAACATGCTGAACATTTCAGAATAGTGTTGCAAACCTTGCAAGATAAACAATTGTTTGCTAAATTTAGCAAATGTGAGTTTTGGCTCTGAGAAGTCAGTTTTTTGGGGCATATACTATCAGCTGAAGGCATCAAAGTTGATTCGAGTAAAATTTAGCAGTTGTTGACTGGAAACCACCGAGAAATGTATCCAAAGTCAGAAGTTTTCTGGGACTAGCTGGTTATTACTTAAGGTTCGTCAAAGGGTTATCGATGATAGCTGCACCGATGACATGACTCTTACAGAAGGATGTATAATTTGAATGGTCCAAAAAATGTCAGCAAAGTTTCAATCAATTGAAAGCACTATTGATTGAGGCACCATTCTAGTTCAACCTGAATCTAGTAAGGAGTTTGTTATTTTTAGTGATGAATCTTTAAATGGTTTAACTTATGTTTTGATACAGGAAGGCAAAGTAATAGCTTATTCTTCCAGACAGTTAAAGCCGTACAAAAAGAATTATCCGACATATGATCTAGAGTTGATAACTATTGTGTTTGCGTTGAAAATTTGGTGACACCATTTTTTTGACGAAAAATGTCATATATTTACCTATCATAAGAGTTTGAAGTATTTAATGTCGTAGAAAGATTTGAATCTGAGACAGCATAGATGGCTCGAATTGTTAAAAGATTATGAGTTGATCATTGATCATCATCCAGGAAAAACAAATGTAGTTGTTAATGCTCTAAGTAGAAAGTCTTTATTTGCTCTACGAGTGATGAACACACGATTAAAATTATCTATTGATGGTTCGATCTTAGATGTGTTGAAAGCTAGACCGATGTTTTTACAACAAATTTGTGAAGTTTAGAAATCTAATGTTGAGTTTCTAGCTAAACGGGCACAATGTGAGTCGACTTCTGATTCAGAATTTCAGATAGGATCTAATGGTTGTTTATTATTCAGAGACAGAAATTGTGTCCCGAAAAATCTAGAGCTCATTCAAAGAATCTTACACGAAGCTCATAGTTGTTGCTTATCTGTTCATCCGGGAAGTAATAAGATATGCAGTGACTTAAAATAGATGTATTGGTGGCCGGGAATGAAACGTGAGATATCTAATTTTGTATATAGATGTTTAGTATGTCAGCAAGTAAAAGCTGAACATCAGGTACCTTCAGGATTATTACAGCCAGCAATGATACCGGAGTGGAAATGGGATCGAGTTACTATGGACTTCGTATCAGGTTTACCCTTATCTCCGAGAAAGAAAGATGCCATTTGGGTTACTGTTGATCAGTTGGTGAAGTCAACACATTTTATTGCCGTATGTACAACTGACTCCCTTGACAGATTAGCTGAGTTATATGTTTCTGAGATTGTCAGATTACACGGAGTGCTAGTTTTTATCATTTCAGATAGAGATCTACGGTTTACATCATGATTCTGGAAAAAGTTACAAGAAGATCTTAATACGCGGTTGTATTTTAGCACTATATTTCACCTTCAGACCAATGGCCAGTCCGAGCGAATAATTCAAATTCTCGAGGATATGCTTCGTTGCTGTGTTTTAGAGTTTGAAGGTAACTAGGAGAAATATTTACAATTGGTTGAATTCGCGTACAACAACATTTTTCAATCGAGCATAAAGATGGCACCATATGAAGCTTTGTATGGTCGTAAATGTCGAACTTTGTTACACTGGACCGAGCTCAGTGAGAGAAAGATATACGATGTTGATTTGATTTATGATACTGAAGAAAAAGTAAAAGTGATCCGAGATAGTTTGAAAGCAACTTTAGATTATCAGAAATCATATGCGGATCTTAAACATAAAGGCATAGAATTTCAAGTTGGCGACAAAGTGTTCTTAAAACTATCACCCTTGAAGAAAGTCTTTTGGTGCGGCCACAAATGAGCGATTAATCGAGCCATATAAGATTATTAAAATAATCAGACCTGTTGCGTATCGATTAGATTTACCGTCAGGACTAGAAAAGATTCATAATTTCTTTCACGTGTCTATGTTACAACTATATCGATCTGACCCTTCACATGTTATCTCCCCGACGAATGTTGAGATTCAACCAGATATGTTGTATAGTGAGGAATCGATCAGAATTCTAACATAAGAGGTGAAAGAATTGAGAAAGAAGAACATAGCTTTAGTAAAAGTTCTCTAGCAACGACACAGAATAGAAGAAGCCACCTAGGAACCCGAGGAAGTTATGAGAAAGCAATATACGAACCTCTTTTCTGGTAAGATTTTCGAGGATGAAAATCCCTTTAAGGGGAGAGTTGTAACAACTCGTTTTCAGTTTAATCAGAATAGTGGTCTCAAGACCACAAATTCAAAGTCAAAAATTTTATTTTATTATTATTTTATTTCCTACAACACTATAGTAGTACTATATAAAAATTTTGTTAAGAAATTTTACCATTTACATGTTCAATTTGATAAAAAAGACTAAATCGCTTAAAGTGTAAAAGTTGAGTTCTAGTAGCTAAAGGTATTAAATAGCTATAGAACCTTAAAGTAAGAGTCCTTATATGGTAATTAGATGACTAATGAAGATATTGGAATGTGATGGCTTGGCATTTGTGTAAAATTTAAAGTTTTTAAATGTTATAATTGTAATTTGGTAATTAAATGATAATTAAAATAAGAAAAAGGCATTCATCTTCTTCATTCATCAAGCCACCACTGAAATGTCTTATTCTTCTAACCTAGGGATTCGGCCATCTTCATTGTTGCAAAATTGGTATGAATTTTTTTTCCATTTTTACTTATTTTTCTATTTTCAATATTGTTGTAGCTTAATCTAGCTAGCCTAGGGACTAATTTGTGAAACTGTTAAACTATTAAGGTTTTTCCATTGTTGAATATGCATGAGTTTTGATGATTTATGGAAGAAAATGGATATTTTTTGTTAGATAAACAACTTTTGTTAAGTGATTTTGATGAAAATGTCAAATAGGGATTAAATTGAAAAATAGAAAATTTACATGGTGAAATTGTGAAATAAATGAAATATAGGGCTTGCTAGAGACCTAATTGATATTCTACTATAGTGGGTTGCGGTGAAATTGCATAAATTTCCATTTTTATGAGATAGGGACTAAATTGTAAAAAAATAAAAGTATAAGGTCAAAATGGTAATTTTTCCAAAATATGATTTTGGGTTAAATTGAATAAAATGCAAATTGAATTGAATTAAATTTATCCGTATAGATCAAGAAAGACCTCGTACTGCTTTAGATCAGAGCAAAGAGAAAGTCTCAAATTAATCGCCCTCATATCTATGTATACTCATCGATGTAAGTTCGTGTAATTAGATTGTGTATATGCTTCTAATTGAAATATACTTGTGTTTTGAATTGTTATACATATATATCGGTTGCATATCCAACAATGTACGACTACTACTGTGTCACTAGGGTTTACATGATTCGGGTACTGGTCCTGAACGTCCTACCGATGGCTGAGGTCCTGCATGTATTGCGGATACTCCACAGCTTGTGTGAGTAGCATCGTGTAGCTACATTTTGACCCACAGCTCATGTGAGCATACCGATTTATAGTTCATGAGAGCATACCGATTCACAACTCGTATGAGCATACATGTACCAGATTTGACGGATTACAGTTATATGAGTTAGCACACTATGTGTTAGTTATCCCAAGTATCCAATAGTATTCTAATGGTTCAACAGGCATTATTCTTATACGAAATAGTAAGGGTTCATTACGGACTATTTCTGGGATACATATGAATTATATGGAAATGTTGTTACACGGTATATGGAAAATTGAATTGGATGATACATGTATATGGAAACACGAAAATTTACACACTTTTCATGCCCTTTTTAACTTAAACTCATGCAGTTTTGATAAAATTCCTGTTGGAAAATAATTAATTTTTATAAAATAATTAAAGTGTACTTAAAATATGAACATGTTGAATTTTAATTAATTTTATAATTAATTTTGATGAATTTTGGTTATTTTCAACAGATTTGCACAAAGGTGAAAAATAGATCGGCAGACACTACTTAAAGCACAAAACCGAGAAGCAATTTGAAGTATCAAGATGAATTAATTTTCAGCCTAAGACAGTCCAAAATTATGTGTATTAATTCATAATATAATAAATTTTAATTTATATCCAATTTAATTTGGGTTAATAAATTATTATTAATAAATTATGAAAAATGGTCCAGTTGAGCCGAACCAAGTGAACCGAACTGACCAAGTAATGGACAGCCCAAAACCGCCCCATGTGCTGACACAAATCAGCATATTGGCTGATTATTTAGCTTGCAAAGAGGCCCTTGAATACTTGTTCAAATAGCATTCAAACCCCTTCACAAATTGTGGCTTTCTAGATTTGCCCCAAGCTTAATTTAGCAAGTTTGAAATCATCAAACTTTCCATATGTGTGGCCAGCCAAGGGAGGGCTCTTTGACTGCTAATTTTAGCTATTTTTAGCAGCCCTCTTCACCTATAAAAACCCCCTTAAGCTGATCATTTGAATCACATCTCATTTATTCACATATTTTCTCTCTTCTCTCCACTTTCTCTTATTTTCCCATTCAGAGTTCCTTGCTCTTTTTCCAATTTCTCCTCTTGAGAAAGGGATCTCCTTCAGCCATTTTGGAGTAGCAATTGAGTGTTCATAATAGTCTTGATCAGCGAGGACAACAAAGAAGGAAGAACGGAGCAACCTAGTCAAGCCACAGAAAAACACCGGATTTGATTCTTGTTCCCTATCTCTTTAAATTTTGTTGTTTTTGTGATGAACACATCTATGAATATTTATGTTGTTGGAATGGTTAATTTAATCAGCTTAGCTTGAATTTAGTTCGTGTTGAGTTGATTGCATTTCGTCCTCTTAAATTATTAAAATTGTGTTTATGCTGTTATAAGCCTCGGTAAAATGCTTGATTAAGTAAAATCATGCCTAATTTATTCTTGCATTATAATTGTGAGGGAACTAATGAATTAATTATTTAAACGGATTGAAATTGTAATTAATTGACACAATACTTAATCAGTGCATGTTTATTCTTCTAAGGTAGCTAACGGTTAAATTAGCATTGTATCTGGCGATACATTTGCCTTGCATAACTTGCAAGATTATTGTGATTAAACTGTTTCAAGGTAAGGATACCTTGTTACCTCACACATTCTTTTATGCGCTTATTAGATTTAATTAATCGTTTGAATTGACATAGGAATACGCAAGAGATTAGTTCAATTTAATGAGTATGTATGTACAATAACATGTTTGCTTATTAGAATCTATTTAATTGATTGAATTAACATAGCGATATGTTAAGAGATGAATGGATTTGTGTAGGTGAGTATGTTCATAAGTTAGCAAATTACCGAGCTGCCGTGAATTTATTCGTAATAACATAAACATGAGTTTAATAATTTGAAGTTAAAGAAATGTAATTAATCTAACACAATTATGTCATCTTGATTAAATCACATTTTGAAATCGTGCATTAGAACTTTTATTTTTATTTAGTTTAAAATCTTATTTTTTTTAATCACCCTTTTCAAAACAAAATATTTTTTTTACCAAAGTGTTTTAAATCGCATTCATAAATAATTCTTTTCACAGTCCCTGTGGGTATGATAACTTAATATTTACTTGTCACTTTATTACTTGTTGCAACTGTGTACACTTGCACATTTTTGTAGTTCCAGTATATGAAACTTAATCAATTGTTGTGCTCATCCATGATTATTGGTTTGTACATGTATTTACTTGGCTAACATGGTTGGTGTATATGTGCTTAGGCATTTGACCAAATTATGTTGGGATATGCTATGTTTATCTTACCTATTTTGTGATTAAATGGTAAGTTATGTTTTAATTTATACGAACTTACTAAGCTTAAATGCTTACTCTGTGTTATTTAAGCGTTTTATAGTGAATCAGAAGCTTGTTCGGGTTGGAAGCTTATCGGAGCTATATCACACTATCCATCGGCTCTTTTGGTACTTTAGGTTGTTCAATTTTGGTTATAATGGCATGTATAGGTATTTTGGCTAATGTTAGCCATGTGTTTTGGTTGTTGGAATAACCATTTGGTTTAGTTTGTGATTTGGTGCTTTGATGATGTTATGAGCTTAGATTATGGCATGTAAGTATTAGTTTTATAATGTTTGATGTTTGACTTAATATACTTGAATTTGGAAGATGAAATTATAGTTTGATTATTCATATTGAATAAGTCTTGTGATTTGTTGTGAATTTGTGCTTTGTTATGAAAGACATATATGTCTACTAATGTTAGTGATTGAATGGCATTTTTGGTACCATTTGATAAGTTTTGGTATGTTTTGGTAAGTAAACTAAATGGCATGTATTGATGCAAATGTGCCTATAAGTTAATTGCTCATTTTGACCAAATAGAGTACATGGTTAAACAAGTTTTCATGTTGTCATTTGAGGTGCCTAAGGGCATATTGGTTGTATGTGAATATACCATATGTATTAAGCTAGAATATGCATGATTTTGGTGCCATGTTATAGCTTGTATATATGCACATTTTTGGTTGAAGGTACATGCCTTATTGGGTGAGAAAAATGGCTTGTAAAATGGCCTATTTTCATCCACACGGGTTGTGTAACAGCCCGAAATTGGGGCTAGTCAGAATATTGGTCTCGAGACCATGAATCTAAAGTCAGAGAAATTATTTTATTATTAATTTTATATTATAGCATGTTTATAAGAGTGCATGAAAAATTTGATGAGTTAATTTTAACGTTTGTGAGCCCAATTGCTAAAAAAGGACTACATCGCATATAGTGCAAAAGTCTTAAATTGATAGCTAAGGGTGTCAATTGTTATGAATCTTAAATTGCGGGTCTTTAAAGGGAAATTAGACCCTTAGAACTAAGCTTGGCCAGCCATGGGAGAGAAAAATTTTGAAAAGTCAACATTAGGTAAATTTGATGACATAATTTGTAATATAATAATACCCTAAGCCTAGCTATCATCTTTTTCTTTCGTTCTCTCTTCATTACCACTGATTTTTCAGCCATTATTAAGGGTTTTGAGCTTCAAAAATTTTAGCAACTTATTCCTTTCACAAATCAAGAAATATCCAATCTGAACCTAGACCGGGGGAAAGCCAAGCAAATGACTAAATCGGCTAGTCACTACATTTTGTAATCCGAGGTAAGTTGTATTTAAATAATACAACTACATTGTTATTTTTTATGTTTGAATTATTGTAGCATGAATTACTTGATTGTGGAATTGAGAATGTTTAATGATAAATGGGATAGTAAAAATTTCTGTTTGAACCTTAGGAAATAAATAGGATATTCATGCCACGACATCTGGGCCACTTGTGTGAGCTAGTGTAAGACATGTCTGGGACATGCATAGGCCACATTATGAGAGCCAGTGTAAGACCATGTCTGGGACATGGCATCGGCAGTGAGACGAGTGCTAGTGTAAGACATGTCTGGGACATGCATCGACTATGAGATGTGTCAGTGTGTCTAGGCCGTGTGTGACACACGGTCTGCCCCATGGGCGTATGATCTAGTCATATGCCCCCTACATGTAAAAATTTCAAGTCAATATGCATGGTAGTAAACACACGGGTAGAGACACAGCCGTGTGTCTCAGTCGTGTGAAGGACACGGCCTAGCACACGGGCGTGTGTCTTGGCCGTGTGTTATTTCGAGTATGCTGACGTCAGAAACAGAATGTCCATGTTTTCGAACAAGGGCTAGGACACAAGTGTGTTATGGCCGTATGAAGGACACGAGCCAAGGACATGCGCGTGTGCCAGGCCGTGTGAAAACCCCTGTAGATGTGTATTTAGAATTAATTCCACACAGGTAGAAGACACGGGCGTGTTGCCCCTCTCACACGGGCTTGTGCCCTTATGTCAAGTGTTATTTCTTAGAATTCATTAAAAGACCCGATTTGGCCCCGAATGTTTTTCAATATGAGTTTCGAACCTTGTAGGCCCACATTAAGGATATGTAGACAACTTCGAGAAGGTTTCAAATTAGACCTACTCTTAGTGACTCGGTAATGTATGAAAGCATGAGTTTAAAGTCAGGTAATGCCTCATATTCCATCCCGACGACGGGTACGGGTGTGGGTTGTTACATTTAATGGTATCAGAGTTTTAGTCAGTTCTAGGACTAACCTAGCATGAGTACAAGTCTAGCTATACATGCCATAACTATATATTAATAATGTGACGACTCCTGACGATTATAAATTGTAATTTCATACAGTAAATGGATCCTGATAGAGCAATGGCGGATGAAGTGGACAGTCCTCATCTAAAAATCTAAGGAATTCACTACCCGATCGAATGCTTCGGTGGGGTTTTCGAATAGAAACAAGAACCAGCAGAACATGACTTCTAGAGCCCAGACCACTTCTGTTGCGAGCCATATAGGCTAGAATGTTCACGATGTGGTAGGCGTCATTTCCGCGAGTGTTAGGGGAATGAAAGGGGTTGTTTCAAGTGTGGATCATTAGAACATTTCATCTGAGACTGTCCTGAAATAGAGGAGAGAGAGCAAAAATAAGAAGTGAAGGCAAGTAGTGCTCCTCTGAGGGGTAGACCACAGAAGAACCCCGGAAGTGAGGCTACCAGTAGAGGTACACCAAGAGATGCTGCAGTGAGGTCCGAGGGTAGAGCGCCTGCAAGGACTTGGTTAACGCCCCAAAAATCTAGAAATCCAAAAAGCCTGAAATCTTGAATTTTTCTTTTTGTCCTTAATAATTCCGATTAAGTGCTAATTACGCAAAGGTAGGTCTTGGTCAAGGTTTGTGTTCGAATTAAAGGGTATAATAAATTATAAGTTAATTATTAAAAGAATCAAGGTTGGCAAGTAGTTGGGCTTTTAAATAAAGATAGGGGAAAATAGCAGCAAAGAGCCTAGTAGAGGAGTAGCTAAGTGACGCCACTTAGAGTGTAGGGAGGTGGCGTTAATAGCTAGCAAGGAGGTCCAAGGTTCGAATCCTAGCTTAGTGTTTTTAGAAGTTTAATTTTGACCTTCTACAAGGATGGAAGTGGTGTGAAAGTGGACTCCAAGGGAAGTGTTCTAGAGAGAAAATTAAAGAAAGTATCAATGGGTTATTAGGGAGAAAAACGAAGAGATGAGAAGGGAAAAGTGATGGAGCCGAATGGAAAATTGGGCATGGGAAAATTCGGCTATAAGGCTATAAATAAGTGTCAAATGCTAGGGTATGAAGCTAATGACCGAATTTTCTTCACCCTGTTACCAGAAACTCTTTTCTCTAAAAGTCGAAAACCCTCTGCCTTTCTTTTCTTTTTCTCTTTCCTTCTGCTGAATTCTATTCTTCCTCTACCTCATTGCTGACTTTTCTTTCTTTTTCCTTGGAGCCAAATAACCCTCTTTTGCCATACAAAATCGTAAAGGGCTGAACCTCTTTGGCCAAATACCCTTGGTGCAATCACTACTCCTACTTCGGTCAAATCTAATGTAAGTGTTGTTCTCCCAATCAGTTTCTTTGCTAAGTATCGAATATTGTCCCTCACTCTTTCTAATCAACTATGGTAGGAAATTAGTATTGGATCTCGGATCTTATCTCATTACCGAATTGCCCCTTAGGTGTTGCGATTTTGGTAAGTATTCCTCATCCATTGGCTAAGGTTGGACGAATAGCCATAGTAATGTAAGGGGACTTGTGTTGGATACGAGTCACCTATTATTCTGGTTTTAATAGTTATGATTGGTGTAGATCTAGGAGTTGATCGTGGTTAGTAAAGGGGCTGTTATACTTATCGCGCAAGGTAAGGTTAAGGTGAGATTCTGGCTTTTGGTAAAGTATTCGATAAGTATGTGAGATTCATCTTTGAGTGATATCGATTGTAGTTTGGGCTAAGGAAATCGTAGCACGCTTGCCTACTAGGTGTGTACATACACTGCACACACACAATAAATCGGTAAAAGCTGAAATGTCGAAAAGTTGAAATGCCAAAAAGCCAAAAGTTGGGCTACGGTAGTCACACGAGTGCGCGAACACTCGTGGAGAGAAAACTGATAGGTTGCCTGAGGCTCACGGGCGATTCCGTGGACTTGGGTTGATTTGGGCCTAATGGGCCATATGAATGTGAATTGGGCCTAGTGGGCCATAAGAATATGAACTGGGCCAGATGGGCCATTTCAATAAGATTGGGCCTACTATATGACGACTACATAAAACTTAATTAATTAATTGAGACCGTGGACAATTCATAGGGTTAAGGTGTGGCAACGGGTATATGCATGTCTAGGATTGGATCTAGGGAGAGCTTGGTACATAAACAGTCTTAATGACCCACCTCCTCTTCTTTGGAATCCTACCTGGTGCATAGTATTCGTTCATCTTAGCTCGCGGGACTTGTTCATGGGCTGAGGTAAGTGAAAACCGTAAAAAGGGAAAAATTACCAAAATTCCCTAAGGGCAAAAATGACCAAAATACCCCTGGGTGTTGAATGTAAGTTTTGTGGATGTGACATGCTTACATATGATGTTCTGCTTAGGTTGCATATGGGGTGGGAACTATAGATGTGACAGCCCTAATTTGGCCCTAGTCGGAAAGTGGTTTCAGGATCACAAAACCGAGTCCCAAAAATAATCAAATGTTATATTATGTGTTTATTTCATGTGAAAGTGCATGTGTGAAAATCTCATGCTTTGATTCTGCCATTTGTGAGTGAAATTATGAAATAGGACCTATGTGAAAATTTTTGAAAATGCTATAGGCTAATATGTAGTGGCCTAATAAATAGTAGTGCAAAATAGGAGGATTTGCATGTCAAACTCCCCATTTTATGTGTAGTGGCCGGCCATGGTGTTAATGGTAGACAACATGTGCAAATTTTTTTATTGAAGTTATGGCATAAGTATGGCACAAATAATATATGTTATTTTATGTCATAAAATGTGTAGTAATAGAATAACAAAAAGGAAGAAAAGGAAGGTTTTTGTTCATTCTTGTTCATGAAAGATGAAAATAGAAGAGAAAGGAGAGGAAAAGAGCTCTTGAATGTTCGGTCACTTGGGGAAGAAAAATCCAAGGTAAGTTCATGGTAGTTTGCTTCTATCTTGATGTTCATGAGTTCTTCTTGATTCTACCCTAACTCATGAAGCATATTTTGATTTTTGGTTGTGTTGTGAGCATTCGGTCATGAATTAAAATGAAGGAAATGGTTGTTGTTTCATGTCCTTTTGATGAAAAATGGAAGATAGATGAAGTTGAGCCAAGCAAATGAGCATGCATGTGCCTTAGATGCTAAGGGAAAAATCGGCTAACAAGTTGTGCTTTAAAATGATGAAATGAAGATTATGCTTAAGTAAAATTATAGATATGTGATGATTGATTGGTGATATGCATGTTTAAATAACATGCATGCAAGGTATGTATGAAAGAGTGATTTGGTAATAAATCTGTTTGGGACAGCAGCAGTAATGTGATTTTGGAAAATCACCATAAATTGTGGGAGATGAGTTAGAAGCATAATAAATTATGTAATTAAATCTTAATGAGTCTAGTTTCTTATAAAACAAACCGTGTAAGCAAAAGAATTTCCGATAATGAGATATTTGAAGTGATGTGGGACAGGGTCAGAATGACTTCTAAATCCTCTGTTCTGTTTTTATAAAATCATTATAAATTGTAAAAAAATGTTTATAAGATGAAATTTATATGCTTAGACTCCTTAATGAGTCTAGTTTCAAATGAAATAAATGAGAACATATTTTGAATTCTGTACAATGAGAAATTTGATTTGTAGTGAGGAGTGGTCAGATTAGTCAAACAGTGAAACAGGGGAAACTTTAAGAAAAATCTGGTATTGATTGGCCAAACCAAAAATTCTGAAAATTTTATGGATGAAATATATATGAGTATATCTTCAGGGAAAATTAACAGAACTTGATTTGAAATTTTGTATCTCTAGTTATAAATGATTTAGTGACTGTTGCTCAGGAAGACAGCTTGCAGTGAAATTATGATTATGTGGTAAACATTGACAAAAATTTGTTAATGAGTTGCTTATTGATTTCTTATAAGCTTACTATGATCAATAGGTGTGAAAGCCGAATATATATATGTATATATTATATTTTGAAAGTGATGCTCGAATAGTCGAATAATGACTAGTTTAAAATCTTTGAATTTAAGCTCAAGAGCATAGAGGGGCAAATATCGGATAAGGGAAAAGAGAAAGTAATCGAATAGCCGTTGTAATCGTTCGGCAACATTCAAGGTAAGTTCTTAAGTGTTTAAGCTTGATTCCTTTCTATATGCCCAAGAGTTAAATTAATATGGTAAAGGGAATGTAAATTTTATTTAGTTAATGTGTCGAATATGTAATGATTTAAGGCTATAAGCCGATTATGGCTATTATGCTTAAGTTGAATTGGATTTGGAAATTTGATGCACTAAATGAGTGTTACAATGAATAAACTATGTTGTATATGTGCTGGTGGAGATATCACGATTTGTGATTATTAAATACTTAAAGGAAACCATGATGTGTATAAAATTATTATTATTAGTCCTTTGTGGTAGCCGAAAATGGCTTGGCACTAAAGTGATTAAATGTGAACTTCGATGAGGTAAACCATTAAAAGTGTGGTGCTATAAGACTATGGGCTAATACAATATGTGGATTCGTTCCGTAAAGTAAATTATTCAGGTATGCGATATGTACTTAGGCATGTTAAATTGATTGGAATTGAATCATGAATGTGAATTGAGAAGCATAGGTAAAAATGCCTATGACATATATGTGAGTAAGGGTAAAACCATCGTAAATTATCGATAAGGATGGGCTATGTGCGGAACCATCTTATAATTGCTAATTTGAAAGGTTGTGTGCTAATCAGTGAGCAATATGTATATATTAGATGAATCGTGACCTTTTGGTTCTACTTGAATTAAGTTGTGCGATAAATAATTTATGTATATGACTTATAGTCGAATGGTCACTATGGGTTAAGTTTGAATGGTGAAATGGATGTGTGATATTTATGAATGACTTTTGAACCGAAATGTAAACGATGGTGTTCATATGGAGCTTATACCCGAATGTTGCAAATGACTACGAATGTGATATGTTGAATGAGATGTATCAATATATGATTAAATATGTGTGATATTTGATGTGTATTCAGGTTAAATCCCGCAGGCTTCGTGCTGGTATTATATCCGGGATAAATCTCGCAGGCCTAGTGCTGGTATTATATTCGGGCCTTCGTGCCTAACAGGCTTAGTGCCGGTGATGTGTATTCGGGCCTTCGTGCCTAGTAGGCTTAGTGCCGGTGATGTGTATTCGGGCCTTCGTGCCTAGCAGGCTTCATGCTGGTGATGTGTATTCGGGCCTTCGTACCTAGCAGGCGTAATGCCGGTGAAATGATATGTTATGTGAATTCGGTGTTCCTTGTAAGATAAGGGTTTAGCCGAATGTTAAAGATGAAATGATAGTGTATTGTATCATGCTTATATGGCCTAATGGCAAGTATAACATGTTGGTAAAAATGCAATATGCTTTTATAATCGAATGATAAGTTTGAAATGAACGTGAGTGAAATGTTATGCATAAGCTATCAAATGCTAAGTGTGAAAATGAGATGAAAGAAAAGTGTTTGAGATGTATAATTATATACGTTCGAATGATGTTAGTACTTAATTGATATGAATATGTTATATGGAACTTGTTGACTTGATTATTCGGGCCTTTGAACTTAGCAAACTATAATGCCGGTGAGATACTATTCGGGCCTTCGAGCCTAGTAGGCTATAACGCCGGTGAACTGATATCAGGCCTCGAGCCTAACAGGCGAAATGCCGGTGATTTGAGAAAAGTCCATGACTAAGGTACCTCGTGTTATGTTGACAAATGAATACATTCAGTACGTTAAGTGGGCCAGGTACGCATTATGTACTCATATGTGAGTTTGATCTACAATGAATCATAAGCGTGCATTGTGATACATACGTGAATAAATGTTATAACTATATCTATGATCATGATACACTGGGTCAGGGTGTGAAAGTATGTGAAAGTATTCGATTTAATTATTTATACGAATTCAGATTAAGTGTGATAAGAATGCTAAACGTGCATTATGTGTTTGTGTGTATTCGGCCAGATGGCAATATACCTAGAATATGGCCACTTAAGAAATTGAATAATCGAAGTATAATTGCGTTTATTTGTTTGCGTTGCTTAAGACTTACTAAGCTTCTGAAAGCTTACTCCGTTGTTACATTCCTTTGTTTTATAGATTGTTGACTTCGGTTACCTACTCGGGTTAGAGTTCGCCGGAGATATTATCACACTATCGAGCTCACGCTATTGGTGTAAGTAAATCCTAGTATTTCGAGTCTATGGCATGTATAGGATTTTAATGTTGAGTATGTGATATTATAATTTAGCCAAAGGTGTTGGCTAGTGATGTTTTGGGCCTCGTAAGCCCATATATGGGACAGATTGCATGTGAAAAGAAAAGTTTTAAATTGATTGAAATTTTTCGACACTGTTTTTGTGTGATTGACTGAGTTTAAGTCGGGCAACACCTCGAACCCTGTTCCAGCAAGGGATACGGGCGAGGGGTGTTACAATAGACCGGAGGAAGTATATGAGGATCGTATGGTTGCTTGACAATCGTGGATCCACCGACGGCTTTTCAAGCCCAATATGTAAATGAAGGTAGTTCTGCAACCGGGCTACCCTTGGTGTGTGGGCTAGGTGGGTCGATGTTTATATCCCCACATGGTGTGATGAGGGACGGAGTTGGTGTGTAGCAGATGGATAATTTGGATAGGATTGCATTGCATGTTTGATGATTTCTCTTTGAATGCTTGTTTTTCATCAAGGGTAGTACACACTGAGTTTGCGAAAACTCACTCCCTCTTTTATTTTATTTTTAAGTGATGCTCAGTAGAAATTTCGATGTTTAGAGGGACTCTGGGTGGTCGGCTAGCAAGATAATTTGGACTTGGTTTTTTTTAAGCATTTAAGTTTTTATTTCTTTTTAAGTGTGTTCAGATCAGATTGTAATAAGGTTTTCATTATGTTATTATTACTGGAATTATTATTATTTTTATTGTAATTATAAGAAGTTGAACATGGTTTCTTAAACTATAGTATGTCTTTTCTATGTTTCCGCAACTAAATTTTTAAGTGACATGTTTTCATCAAATCTTATGTTTCAAACAAGTGATTGAAAGGAGTTTATTTTTTAAAAAATGTTGTTTTATTTTAAGAAGGGTTTTCAATAAAAACACGGTTTTCGCTAAAACACTTCAATGTGACACACCAGATTCAGCCATAGCGTCTGGGTCGGGTTTGGGGTGTTACATGGACGAAAGTGTCGATCGCCCTTATATTGGACTGAACTAAGAGAAAATCGGATTCACGGTGTAACACCTCTTACCCGTATCTAACGCCGGAACAGGGTTCAAGGTATTACCGAACTTACATCAAAACATTCATACAAAACCAGGCCATAAAATTTCATCCAAAGTAAAACTTTTCATACACATGCATAACATCCCTTATACGGGCCTACGAAGCCCAAAACATACATCTGGGGTGGTTTGGGACTAAACCGAAAACTTTAGAAACTTTTGGAAAACTTAAAAAATTTTATCATGAAACAGGGTCACACGCTTGTGTGGCTCGGGACACGCCCATGTCCTCAGCCCATGTAACTCTCTGTTTATGACGTCATCACAAAAATAAGGGCACACGGCCAAGGCACATGCCCGTGCCTCCAGGTCGTGTCCCTCACACAGTTGAGACACATGGCTGTGTCACAGCCCGTGTGGCCAATTCGAAACTAAAGTACATAATGCAGGGGACACACGACCCATGTGGACAAGTTTTAGGCTATTTTCCGAGCCAATTGCCACCCTCAATAACAAACTCACATGCTTACTTTTATTGACCATTAACATGGCACATTTGAACATTCAATCATCCACAAACAATACAAGATCATGGTAACCTCATATCATATTTTACATACTTAAAACATCATGCTTAGTCAAGCTCAAATTTACTAATTCTCATGCATCAAAGTTTGTAAGATTACTCCCATATCACACATTTAAGCCTTAGTTATCAACTCATCATCTCATCTCAATTAAACCATCAAGCATTCACCACCAACAATATAACTCATTACATACACACAATCACAAGCCTCATCTCCATGAAATAGGCACATGCATAATCATATAATCAACATAAGCCACCATTCATGGCTATACACAAATTGAACTATAACCATTATAAGCCAACACATTTGGCCACATTAGTAATGACATAATTACAAAAGATAAAGCCCCTATACATGCCATAGACTTAAGTATTTGAATACTTATACCCAAAATGGTAGCTTGAAAGTATGATTGAATCTCCAGAGATCTCCAACCCGAGCTAGCTAAATAAACCTATAAGTGATGAAAAGGAACGGAAGTAAGTTATAAAGCTTAGTAAGTTCATATGAAAATAATAAGCAATTTATTAACTTGCTTCTCAAGGTAATACAACCATATTTGCATTTTTACTTATGTTCAGGTCAAGCTGTTTTCTTGAGTCATAGTCACTAATTTATTAATATCTGGAGATAAGGAACTCCAAATTAAGTTCCACTAATTTTCCTTGAAATTAGACTCACATATATTCTTACCATAAAATTTTCAGAATTTTTGGTTTAGCCAATAAGTACAGTTTATTCTTTAAAATAACCCCTATTTCACTGCCCGACAGCTTTGACCTTTATTCACTAAAAATTAATTATCTCATAGTACGGGACTTGGATGTTGTTCCCGTGTATTTTTATTGACAATAGACTCATTAATAATTATAGGAATATAAATTATAACCCATAACTATTTTTATATAATTTTTAATGATTTTCTCAAATCAGAGCAAGGGATTTCGAAATAGTTCTAACTCTGTCTCACACAACTTTAAATATATCATAATATGAATTTTTTTTGCTTACACCGTTTCTTTTATAAGAAACTAGACTCAATAAGATTAAATTTCATATTTTATTCAATCTCTAACTCACTTTCTACTATTTTTTGTGTATTTTCAAATTCGGACTACTACTGCTGTCCAAAACTGTTTTAGTAAGAAAATGATAATAACTAAATTTACCACACCTTCCTTTCTTTCAATTAGAAATCCATACATTTATAAACATGCATCATTATTCACCAAATTAACACAACATCATTTCATAATGCTCATGGACTTACCATTCATGGATTTCATATTAAGTTGAGTTTTTGTACATACCTGTATCGATCCTTACCATTTCATACATATACATAATGTCGTTGCATCTTCGATGTCTTGCACACTATGTACCATACTCGATACCTCGCACGCTAAGTGCTATTCTGGATGTTTCGCACACTAAGTGTCATCCTCAATACTTTGCACACTAAGTGTCATTTATATATATATAGCCGAAGCTATCTCAAATTGCACATCTAGTGCCACTTTTAGCCGAAGCTATTTCGAACCGCACACTCAGTGCCATTTTCGCCGATAAGTCATTAATCATAACAATAATCACGTATAGACAATTTATACAATATCAAGCATTAAAAGCATAAATTTAACAATGCTTAATACATACGAACTTACCTCGATCGTCAAAACATTGAAATGGATCGACTAGTCTGAAACTCTGTTTTTCCCTCGATATAGACTCGTACGAGGCTTAACTTGATCTAATCAATCAAATTTAGCTATTTCAATTCATATTCTATTCATTTTAACTCAATTTCATATTTTGGTAAAATTACTATTTTACCCCTACACTTTTGACCTTTTTACAAATTAGTCCCTAAGCTCGTAAAATGCAAATTTAGTCAATTTCATCATAGCCCAAGCTATCCAAATTTCATACATGCTCATATCATCCCATATTCTTCATTTATTCACACTTTTACCACAATTTATTATATTTCACAATTTAGTCCAAAATTGACATTTTTGCTAAAATTCACTTAACAAAACTCAATAATCTACCATCAAAGATTTATTTTCTATTATTAAACATCAAGATACTCAAATATTTAATAGTGGCATCATCCAAATACCATATTTAACCTTAATATACATTAATAATTTTCATTATACCAAGCCATTGAATTTCACTATCAACAATTATGGAATAATTACCACTTAAGGACACCCACTATTTAATTCCATAGCCATTTAATATCTTTAACTTACAGAACACAACTTTTATGCTTTGTACTATTTAGTCCTTTTTGCTTCATTAACTATCAAAACGATAAACTTTTTCAACGAAACTTTAATACCATCTTATTGCCACTCTGTAAATATTTATAAAAATATTTACGACTCAGTTTACAGAAACAAGGTCTCGATACCTCATTTTCTAAACCCACTTTACCTTAGGGTCACTTGAACTTAATAAATCGCTTATAAAACAAAAATCACAATATCAAAAACATTTTTTAAACTTACAATTAACTCGTAAGTATTAAATATAATATTTACAAACCTACTCCTCTAATTTGGTGGCCCCGAAACCACTGTTTTGATTAACCCTAAAAACGGGCTATTTCAACTCTCCCCCCTTTAGGGATTTTTGTCCCTGAAAATCTTACCAGAAGAAGTTGCTTCCAAATGTTATGAATCACTTTCACTATTTTCTCAAGGTCACAAATCGATTTCAGCCTCGCATATCTTTTTCTCATAGCCTTTGAATTTTAACACACAATGCCGGAGCATATTGTCAAAATTTTGAATTACTCACTCAGAACACATAGCTTAGTTGATCTATCAAATAGGAACTCTATATATACTAAAACAATCATGCGGATTTTTTTTTCTATCATCAGATAAGACCAATCGAGTAACCATTCTCACAGAAATAAGCAAAGATCTTTCCATTTAGCATCTGTAATTATATCTGCTTTCTCTATATTCTCTTAATGAAACATATTCCAATCAGTTCACTAGTACATTACTGAAAATCGTAACTTCTTTACTTAATCCAGACTGAACTCAGCACTAAAGCTTCAGTTAATAATACTTTCAACTATTTCCAACTTTGCTAACTCGCATCGATCATTCAACTTTCACGAACATGATAATCTCATTAACTAGAACAACTTTAACTCATAACAACATCATTCGGTTAGAATATTCCAATAAGCTTAGTTCCGTATCATACTCTCGAGAACATAGTTTCTTTATTCCAACTATCCGTCTATCTATATACTCATGATTGTACAAAAATTCATCACCATACCAGAGAATCATTTAAATACATATAACTCAATTCACATCTCGACAAATCAATTCGCGCTGATATAAACAACTAAGTTGATTTCCACTACTACAACCCAAGTACATGCAACTTGTTCATAATTCTCTTGTCATGCAAATCAAAGATCTCACAACTATATTAGCTCAAGGAAACGGAGATATTCCGATTAAACTCACTAACCTTAGTCAAGCTTATCCGAGAAAAGAAAACCACTACACATTTCAAGCTTGAGTTTCCATCATTTATGCCTTTGCCGATGACAATTCTTTACACTGAAAATCAGAGAAATCCAGATACTAGAATTTTCCACATTCCTATTATCAAATCCAGAAATACCTTCAAATAAACATAATCATCATAGATCAAAAAATTCACTTTAAAGATGAGCCATGTCAGATAATCCACACAATGAGGATGATAAGAAGACCTCAGATACGATCTCGTAATAGAAACCCGAGAACATAACTCATAAGAGAATAATAATGAAGACTCAAAAAATTTTCTCAGAGAAAACCAGAAGAAAAATAATACTTATCTATTCTGGAATTCCATTGTAATAAAAATATCATATCTTTCGAGTATACACATAAGACAAACATCATTTGGCAGGAACGGAAGAATAGCCTCACACAAATTTTTACCATCATCCTTATTCTAACTTAATAGAATAGAATTTCGAAGAGAATAAAGAAATGTCAATCATAAACCAACGGGTCCAACAGTGCTTATGTCTAATATAATAGTTAGGTAATATTCTCACACAATAAGAATTTCATCAGAAAGAGAATGATCATATAAACCCCTAGGGACAATTGAATATTTAGAACACCCAGAAGAAGTCACCGTAATTTATTCAACTTTAACCGTTACACACAGACATCGTTACAACTCATTTATCCTTTCTTTGACTAATTCTGTCATCAAGGACCCTAAATTATCCCACTCACTAATGAAAACCAATTTGGAAGGAATCCCAGCAAACATATCTTTAAACTTCATACCCAAATAAGTAGAATAGTCGAGACCAATTTTCTTCTTTAACTAAAATATTACATACTCTGTATGATCTTTTAAAACATCCCGATATATCTTCTAAAATTTAGTTCTTTTATTACTCTTTACTCTACTCTGTTTGCATTACTAATTATCCCACCATTGAACTCTTTAATCTCATACTTGTGAGCTTATTCAATATAATTCTCGTAATTTTTTTTGTCACAAAAGCAACACTGGTAAGGGGAAGTTTGGTAAAGAATTTGTGATTTATAATGATGCTTCATTAAATGGATTAGGTTGTGTTTTGATGCCAGAAGGAAAAGTGATAGTGTATGCTTCTCAATAGTTGAAACTGCATGAAAAGAATTATTCGACTCACGGTTTAGAGCTTGCAGTTACTGTATTTGCTTTAAAGATTTGGCAACTCCATTTCTAGGGAGAAAAATGTCACATCTTCACGGATCATAAAAGCCTAAAATATTTGATGTCACAGAAATATTTGAATTTGAGACAGGTAGATGGCTTGAGTTGTTGAAAGATTATGTTTGATTATTGACCATCATCTGCGAAAGGCTAATGTTGTTGCTGATGCACTGAGTAGAAAATCTCCGTTTGCTTTACAGGCGTTGAACATGTTGTTGACGTTGATTGATGATGGTTCAGTTTTAGCTAAGTTGAAAGATAAATTGATGTTTTTGCCACAGATCTGTGGAGCTCAGAAAAGTGATGCTAAATTGATTGCTAAATGGAAACAGATTAAGTCGACATCTGATTTAGATTTTCATGTTGGTTCAGACAACAGTTTGTACTTTAAAGACAAAATTTGTGTTATGAGACACTCTGATCTCATTTAGAAGATCTTGTAGGAAGCTCACAGTAGTAGCTTATCAATACATCCTGGTAGCAATAAAATGTATGGTGATTTGAAATAGATGTACTAGTGGCCATGTATGGAACATGAAATTTTTGAATTTGTATCAAAATGCTTAGTATGTCAGCAAGTTAAAGTCGAGCATCAGGTACCTTCTGGTTTATTACAACCAGTGATGATTCCAGAGTGGAAATGGGAATGTGTTGCAATGGATTTTGCATCGAGATTGCCTTTATCTTCGAGAAAGAAAGATGTTGTATAGGTTACTGTAGATCTTTTAACGGAATCCGCGCATTTCATTCCTCTGCGTACAAATTTTTCACTTAGATTGGCAGAGTTGTATGTTTCTAAGATAGTAGACTACACGGTGTGCCAATTTCTATTATTCTTTTATAGGGATCCACGGTTTATATCTCGATTCTGGAGCAAGTTACATGAAGCTTTGGGAACTCGACTACATTCTAGTACAGCGTTGCATCCACAAACCGATGGTCAATTTGAGCGAGTAATACAGATACTCGAATATATGCTTCGGTGTTGTGTTTAAGAGTTTGAAGGTAACTGGGAGAGATTTTTACCGTTGGTTGAATTTGCATACAATAATAGTTATCAGGTGAGTATTAAAATGACACCGTATAAAGCTTCATATGGTTGAAAGTGTCAACTCCATTATGCTGGACTAAGCTGAGTGAGAAAAACTTATTCGGTGTTGATTTGATTCGAGAAACCAAAGAAAAAGTCAAAGTGATATGTAACAGCTTGAAAGCATCTTCCGATCAACAGAAATCTTACACAGATTTAAAAAGAAAAGATATAGTGTTTGAAGTCGGGGGCAAGGTATTTCTGAAATTATCGCCTTGGAAGAAAGTTCTCCAATTTGGTGGAAAAGGAAAGCTTAGTCCGCAATTCACCGGACCGTACGAAATCATTGAGAGGATTGGACTAGTAGCTTACCAGTTGGTTTTGTCATCTAAATTAAAGATGATTCATAATGTATTCCATGTATTAATGTTACGATGGTACCGATAAAAACCTTCACACGTAGTATCCCTAGCTGATGTTGAGATTAAGTCTACTATGACATACAGTGAAGAACTAATCAAAATTCTAGCTCGGGATGTTAAAGAATTGAGAAATAAAAGTATACCTTTAGTTAAAGTTCTTTGGCAATGACAAAGAATAGAAAAAGTTACCTGGGAACCAAAAGAATCTATGAAAGTGAAATACCTGAACCTATTTTCTAGTAAGATTTTCGGGGACGAAAATTCCTTTAAGGGGAAGAGTTGTAACAGTTCATTTTCAGTAAAATCGGAGCAGTGGTTTCAAGACCACAAACTCAACTAGTAAGTTTTTATTTTCTCATTATTTTAATGGCTATAGGATATTAGTAAGATCGTATTAAAATTTCGTTAAGAAATTTTGATGTTTGCATGATTAATTAAGTGAAAAGGACTAGGTCGTAAAAAGTGTAAAAGTAAAGTTTCATTAGTTAAAAAGGCCAAATGGATATGAAACTTTAAAGTGAAGGGACTTAGATGATAATTAAACCATTTGAATAGTTAGTGGATATTCATGGCAAGGTTTTATTGAAATTTTGATTGTTTTTAAAGGGCAAAATGGTAAAATGGTAAATAAAAATAAAAGTAAATAGGCTAAAATCTCCTTCTTCTTCCCATTTGTTTCTTCTCAATCAATTCTTCAATGGAGAAATAGCTAGGGTTCGGCCAAGCATTGTTTCACTTGTATGGTATGTAGTTTGTCCCGTTTTTAATGATTTCTATGTTTTTGAGGTGGTTTTAGCTTAATCTAGCTAGTCCAGAGGTCAATTTGTAAAACTGTTAAAGATTGAGGGTTATGCCATCAATGCTTTTGAATGGTTCTTGATGTTTTATGGTAGATTATCAGTCCTTGTTGATAAATAAACAAGTTTTGTAGAGTGATTTTTGATGAAAACTGCAATTAGGGATTGAATTGTAAAAATGATAAAAATTCATGTTAAATTTATGAAATGATGGTTGGGTTGATATGAGTCCCTAATAAATTTGGTTATTTTGAATGGGGGATTAAAATGTTTAGATTTCAATTTATAAGCTTAAGGACTAAATAGTGAAAAGTTAAAATGTTAGGGGCAAAATAGTAATTTTACATAAACATGAAATGTGGACTGAATTGAATACTAGAAGTATTAAATGGATTGAAATTGTCTATTTAGATCAAGATAGACCACGTATGGACTTAGATCAAGGCAAAGCTAAAGCTTCGAAATAGTTTGATTTAACCTTCATGCTCCTAGTTGTTGAGGTAAGTTCGTATCAACGGTTGTTATATTCATGTTATTTAAATGTATGTTATTAAGTTTATTATAATGTAACTTGATCGATGTATGAATAATTCAATATAACGACGGTTATCGAGTCCCGGTTGAATCTTAGGAATTCGTAGGATACAAATGACATGTCATTAAGATTTTCATGTTTCGGGTGCTGGTCTTGAATGTCCTACCGGTGGCTGAGGTCCTACATTTGTTGCGAATACTCCACAACTCGTGTGAGAAGCATCATGTAGCTTACATTCCAACTCACAGCTCGTGTGAGCAAGCTCATTTCACAGCTCATGTGAGCAATGATGTAAAGGAAAGGTTATGGTTATATGTTTAAGCACACTTCGTGTGAGCTTTCCCGAGTATCTGATGATATTCTAGAAGGTTCAATGGGCAAGAAAAAGGATTGAAATGGTAAGTTTCCAAATGAAATTTTGCATATGCTCATGGAAAGGATGAATGAATCAAATGTTTTGTTTTCATATGGAAATGACTTATCATATGGATAATTCAAATGAGTTATGTATAAATACACTAACTTGTGTATTGATGATGTAACATCCCTAACCCGTATCTATCGCCGAAATAGAGTTATGGAGCATTACCTTATAAACGGAACATTAAATCATTCATTTTATACATCATTGCAAACATAATCTAATTACATTCAATCACATACATAACGTCCCTTAATTGAGCCCTCGAGGCCCTAGAAATATATTAGAAAAAATTCGAGACTAAATTGGAAATAATCAGAATGTTCATGAAAAAGTTAGAAAAATTGGACTTGTAACACCCCTCACCCATATCCAACGTCGGGACAGGATTCGAGGCGTTGCCGGACTTAAACATTCACAACATGCAAAACCAGGCCACAAAATTTCACCAAAAATTAAAACATCCCGAACACATGCATATCGTCCCTTATATAGGTCATCGAAATCTATAACATACATTGGGGTGGTTCGGGATTAAACCAAGAACTTTGAAAATCTTTGGGCAACTTAACTAATTTTCATGCTTCGGAGAGTCACACGCCCGTGTGGATTGGGCCGTGTGGTCAATTTCAAGGATATTTTCCAAGCCAATTGTCACCCTTAATTACCTACATACACTTATACATTTTCATAGCAATTGACATGGCATATTTGAGCAATTATATATTCACAATCAAGACACAAGCATGGCATTCTTACAACAATACATAAAATATTACCAACCATGCATGGCAAACAAGCATATGCACATCACCAATATCAGACATATCATGAATAGCTAGATTTATAAGTCAGAATCATTAGCTCACTAAAGACCAATATATTTGGCCAAATTATAATAACATATGTTATAAAACTAGGTCCCTATACATGCCACTCACTTGATAATTCTAGCATATGTGTTTATACTGTCAAGGTGTTGGCTTGATAGTATGATGCTACCTCCGACGATCTCCAACCTCGAGTTAACCTGACAACACTAAAAGAAATGGAAATGAGGGGGTAATATTTACGCTTAGTAAGCTCGCATGAAAATAATAAGCAATTTACTAAAATGCTTTCCATAGTAAAACTATCCCAATTGTACATTTACACATGTTCTGGTTAAGCTGTTTTCTTGAGTTAGAGTCACTAAATCATTTATATCTCGAGCTACGAACTCCAAATTAAGATCAGTAATTTTTTCCAGAAACTATACTCATATACTTTTCCACCATAAAATTTTCAGAATTTTTGGTCTAGCCAATAAGTACAGTTTATTATTAAAAGTCTTATTTGTTTTGCTGTTTGACAGCTTCGACCACTCTTCACTAAAATTTAATTATATTTTTCTACCAAATTCAAATGAGGTTCTTACTTCTTTCTTCTGAAAATAAATTCAATAATTAATCCAACCATATAAATTATGTTCCTTAACTATTTTGTACAATTTTTAATGATTTTTACAATTTAGAACAAGGGATCACGAAATCAGTCTGAGCCAGTCTTACAAAAATAAAAACATCTCAAAATACAGAATTCCTTAGTTTTCTATATTTCTTTTATATGAAAATAGATTCAATATGATTTAATTTCATATCTCATTCCACTTCTAGTTCAACTTCTACCATTTTTGGTGATTTTTCAAAGTCACTCCCCTATGTTGTTTTAGACTGTTTATCCCAAATTTCATTCCTTCACTAAAATTTCTTATTATCAACTTTCAAGATAATACTTATCCATATTCATCTTATCAATAATTCAATCACATATCTAACTCATATATTCATATTCCGGTATTATCCCACATTTTTTTCAGGTTAAATTTCATTTAGCAAACTTGTTTCTCCCGGTGAACACTTTGGGGAAAGTAACAATATCTGGTGGTTTTAGCACATAGCTCCACACTATTGGGCTAACAAGTAATTGTGGTATACGTGCTTAGCGCCACTTTTCAAATTAACATGTATAACTGTGGCATATCCACTTAGCAGCACGTTACATGTTTAACCGTGGTATATCCACTTAACACCACGTTAATGAATCAATATATGTAACCGTGGCATATCCACTTAGCACCACGTTACAAGTATAACCGTGGTATATCCACTTAGCACCACGTTTTTTCATTCCGAAGGTTCAACCGAGATTTCCTCATTTAATCTCAATTCATCAACCACAAATCACCGTTTGTGTCCATTAATTGAACAATACTAAAACTTATTTCATTTGCACTCTCTTCACAAGTCCATTTCATTTCACATGTCAAACATGTACTCATGAGTTTCCAGTACGTACATGTGCTATCTCTTAGCACAACCACTCATGCAAATAGGACAATCATATGCAAGATCTCATATTCTCTGTAATCATCCATTTCTTTTAAATATCATATTCCATCAAATTTCTATTAACATCAAATTCAATACAATTATAACAAATTATATTTCATGTATACCAATAATAACATGAATAATAGGCTTATTAAATCACGTGAACTTACCTCGGATCCAGAAATGGCAATTTACCATTCTAGTCCATAACCTTGTATTTTCCCAATTTAAGCCCAAATCTCGATTTCCTTGATTATTAAGCTTGGAAGCTTGGCCAAACCCTAACCATGGCTGCTCTTGGTACATTCAGCTGTAGCAAGAAGAAAGGGACACATTTGGGGTTTAAAATTTGTCTTTTAATTCATTTTACCCCTAAATGACCAAAATGCCCTTTTTACTATTCTTTCAAATTTTACCCAACCAAGGCCATTTTTGTCCAACAAGTTATACAATAGTTTAATTATCATTTAAGGACCTCCCATTTAAAATTTCACGACAATTAGACACTTCTAACATGTAAAACTCAACTTTTGCACTTTTTACAATTTAGTCCTTTTTACTAAATTGAGTGCCCAAACGTCGAAATTTTCGAACAAAATTTTCACGAAATCATTTTGTGAAATCGTAGACCATAAAAATATAATAAAAAATGAGATTTTCCTCATCAAATTTGTGGTCCCGAAACCACTATTCTGACTAAGCCCAAAATCGAGATGTTACAAGACTGCAGGGGTCACACAACCATGTGGCCAGGTCGTATAACAATCAAAATAAGGATACATGGCCGTGTCCTTGCCCGGTTAACTCTCTGAGTTGGGTCACACTGCCAAGCCACATGCCCATGTGCTAGGCCGTGTAATAGCCTGACTTGCATACATTAAAACCTACAAGGGACACACAGCCGTGTCACCTGGCCGTGGGTCACACACAACTAAGTCACACGCCTGTGTCTCAAGCCGTGTGGACATGAAATTGTCCAAAATCAAGCCATTTCCATCACCAAATTAAGCATATACATAAAAGCATTTTATGCACATAATCAAAGCATTCAAACCTTACCAAAACATGCATGAAATGACCAATTCAATAGCCTAAATCCATTCAACTAGTATGCCAAACAAGGCACCTTAAATGCATTCATTCAAATCTTACCTAAACATGTATACATTACCACATTTCAATCATGCACATAAAGTCCAATACCTTTTCAAAACATACCCTGTCTTGACAATATTAAAACTAATCAACCACTTACCATATTGGCCATTGAAACATGCAGCAAACCATTGCTACATTAGCACATGCTAATATGGCATCAAAAGTACCAAGATGACACAAACTAACCAACATCACATGACGCCAAAAAAATTTATACATGTCAAAGTCATTAACCAACATTCAACTAACATTAAACACAAGTCCACCTATACATGCCATTATAACCTTGGTCAAAACATCAAAAACTACTGATACAATCGCTAGATAGTGTGATAGATCTTAGATAAGCTTCCAAATCGTTGGAGCTTTTGATTATCTATAAAACATAGGAAAGAAAACAACATAAGCACATAACACTTAGTAAGTTCGTAAAACATGAACATAACTTACCATTTCAATACATAACATTAAGATTAATTACAACATAAACCAACCACAAGCTTGGCACAAGCCTAAGCACCATCAACGACACATGTTAGTGTATTCAAACATAATTCACTTGAATTAACATAAGGTTAGTCATTATACATGAACATACTTCATTTGAACTCATCATTTTCATGAACATAAGTATACTTCCATTGAAGATTGTCAATTCAATCCTTTTCATAAATACATGATTTAGTTTATTTGAACACTTACCGTTCCTTTCCTTTTCATGCCCATTGAACTATTTAAAATATCATCGAATACTCGGGAAAGCTCACCTGAAGTGTGCTAAACATATAATCGTACTTTTCCTTTACATCATTGCTCACACGAACTGTGGGTTGGAATGTAAGCTGGATGATACTCCTCACATAAGTTGTGGAGTATCCGCAACAAATGCAGGACCGCAGCCATCAGTAGGACATTCAAGACCAGCACCCGACACATGAAAACCCTAATAACATGTCATTTGTATCTTACGAATTCTTAAAGTTCAAACAGGACTCAATAACCATCGTGACATCATTGGATATACATCATTTATTTAAATGGAAAATAACACATTAACATATAAATCAATATATCATCAAAACAAATTTACTCATACGAACTTACCTCGATGACAATGACGTAGAAACGAGATCAACTAATCCAAGGCTTTAGCTTTTCCTCTATCTAGATTCGCACGTTGTGACAGCCCTAAATTGACCCTAGTCGGAAAGTGGTTTCGAGACCGCTAAACTGAGTCACCGAAGTATTTGAATATGATATTTATTGTCTAAAATATGTGAATATGAATGTGTGAAAGTTTTAAGCTTCGATTTAGTCGATTGCATGTGAATTTAATTAATAGGACTTATGTGTGACACTTTTAAAAGGTGATAGGTTAATCTATAAGGACCTATTAATGCATGTTATAAAAATGATGGGTTTGCATGTCAAATTTCCATTTATAATAAGTAGTGGCCAGCCATGGTATGGGTCATTGATGATAATATGTATTTTCTATTAGCATTATTAGTTTACAAAATAAAATAAGGAATTAAGAATAATAAAACATGTGGTAAATGGGAGGAGAAACCAAAGTTTTCATCTTTGCTCCTCATTGCCGTGACTAGGAAAGAACGAGCTTGGAAAAATTCAGCTATGGTGGTTAGCTAAATCAAGGTAAGTTCAAGGATGATTCTTGGATTTCTAGCATTTTTTTTTGAGTTAGTCATTAAGCTCCTTGCTTAGCCCATGTCCAAATTTTGAATCTTGTTGGTAACATGAGTAATCGGTTAAGAGAAAATGTTCAAGAAATGGTTGTTGTTCATGTTATTTGGATGAAAAGAAAAAATTGGTAGTTAGGTGAAGTAGAGTCTAACAAATGAGCACATATGTGCATTAGTTGCTAGATGGAGAAAAATCGGCTAGCAAGTTGAGTACTAAGGCCGAATATGATTTTGGATATTATTGGGCAATGTATGTGTTTTGAATTGATGGAATGGAGAGGATGCTTTAATTGTGTTATGAACAATTATATGTTAAATTAAGGTTTGCTAAGCTAGCTATTAAGGTGAAGTGCAAATGTTAGTATTTGATTGCTAGTGTATATATGTGTAATAGCCGAAATGAAGATGCTTGATGTCATGAATAAATGTTGTTTATATGTTTGGGAATTGAGTAAAAATTTGATGTTTAATCACTTAAGGATTCGGCATTGTTTAAGATAATTTACTTAAAATGTGATTTTGAATGTTATGAGTATTGGGATGTAAGTATATGTGTGTGCTTGGTCATAGGAGTTTGCTATGAAATTTTGTTTGGTTGAGTGATGAATGGCCGAATGAACTATAGGCTAGGGTGGATAAATTTTTGTACATAAGTAGTGTGTGTGACTATTGGTTAATGAATATTCGGCATAATGGGGTTTATGAGTAAATGGCATAATATATATGTGTGTGTGAATATGTGGTAGTGCATAAAACAAGAAATCGATTAAATTGGGATGGTCACACATAGGTATATTCGGCTTGTAGTTTTATAAATGTGATATGAGTATTTTGTTTGTAAATGAGTAGTAAATATGTTAAGAATGGTTCTAAAATGTATATGGATGCCGTGTGATTGTGTTTGATTGGGATGTAAATTGTTTGATTTAGCTCAAGAGCTTAGAGGATCAAAGTTGGATAAGGGAAAGGAAAAAGTGATCGAATAGCCGTTGAAATCGTTTGACAACATCCGAGGTAAGTTTTTGAGTAATGAAACTTAGTTTATGATTTGATTAAGTCATGACATATAAGCATAACAAATAAACGGTGATATAATGATTCTACTTGAATTGTATATTGAGGTGATTAGTTTATACCTATGACGGGTAGCTGAATGTGTATAGAGATCATGTTATAAAGCAAATCAAAATCATGCTCTTTGTATGTGGCTATTGAGCCGAAAATGGTAATGGTTGATAAGTGTCTTGTGTTTGAATTCTAGTTATGATAATGAAATATGGATGTGTCATGATTTATTGGTATATGTGCTTGATTATTCGAATAATATCCGGGCTAAGTCCCGAAGGCATTTGTGCAAGTTACTATATCCGGGCTATGTCCCGAAGGCATTTGTGCGAGTAGTTGCTATACCCAGGCTAAGTCCCGAAGGCATTTGTGCTAGTGACTATATCCGGGCTAAGTCCCGAAGGCATTCATGCTAGTGACTATATCCGGGCTAAGACCCGAAGGCATTTGTGCGAGTTGCTATATCCGGCTAAATCCCGAAGATACTTGGGTTTGGAAGCGAGCGATCTTGTTGTAATAATTTCAATTAATACGCTCATAAAATACAAACGATAAGGTATGTTTCGTATATGCATCGGAAAGGTTGATTCCTTTCAAATAGTACTCGCTCAATTGATTAACGAGCTTCCGTCCTCTAGTTAGGTTTGATACCCTGTGTATGAATATATTGGTTGAAGCGTGAAGAAATTATGATTTTGAGAATGTGCATATATGAAATTATTCATTTAGTCATATGAACGCTATACTTTAGTCGTAAATAATTTCGTTACTCAAAACTTACTAAGCATTAAATGCTTATTCTGTTTCTTTAATTCTCTGTTTTATAGATTTTTGTTCGTCAGCTATTGGACTCGGGATTGTCGAAGTCGAATTCGTCCACACTATCTAAGCTCTTTTGGTACTCTTTTAGTTAAACGTTGATAATGGCATGTATAGGACTAACCTTTGTTGTTAATCAAGTACCTTTGGTAATGTGTATATATTCGGATAGCCATGCGAAAATGGCTTAAATATATTTTGAGCATAGTATTAAAATCATTTTGTATATATATGGTTATTGAGAGGTGTGGAAATGCTTGGAAATGATTAGCCATTGGAATGGTTAATCACGATCATATTTGGTGCTATGTATGTCAAATGGCTAGTTGAATCATGGAAACTATGAAATAGGTGAAATTTACCTTAAAATAGATGCTGACAGCAGCAGTGATGTGAGTTTGAAAATTCACTAAAAATAGTAGGAATGTAATTAAATAATGAATAAATTATTTAATCGAACCTTGATGAGTCTATTTTCATATGGAAGAAGCGAAACGACCATATGAGGCGTATTTTATGAGATGTTTAAGTTTTCGTGAAACAGGGCCAGAACGGTTACTGGATCCCCTATTCTAACTTTGGAAATTTACCATAAATTAACCAGAAATAATTAGAAGCCATGCTTTATATGTACAGATTCCTAATTGAGTCTAGTTTAATTAGAAAGAAACGGCATATGTATTGAAGCCCTGTACAGGGAGATATCTAAGTCGTAATGCATAAAGGTCAGAGTAGTCAAACCCTGAAACAGGGGAGAATTTAACTAATAAACTGTACTAATTGGCCTGACCAAAAATTCTAGAAAAAAATCTGTAGATGGATATATGAGTCTAGTTTCAGAGAAAATTTACGGAATCAGTTTTTGAGTTTTGGAACTCGAGATATGATTTTTAAGGTGACAGTGACGCAGTTAGCCAGCTTGTCTGGAAATTTTAAAATGAACTATGTAAATAAATGAATTAAGTTCGTTAACACCTCGTGTTCGACTCTGGCAACGGTCTCGGGTGCGGGGCGTTACACACGTGGTCTATCTTGATCTAAATGGACAAATCCAATTCATTTAATTCTTATATTATTCAATTTAGTCTGCATTTCATATTTTTACAAAATTATAGTTTTACCCCTCATATTTTAACTTTTTCATAATTTAGTCCTTAAGCTCATAAATTGAAATCTAAGCATTTTGATCCTCCTCTCATGCTAGTCGAATTTACTAGGGACCTATATCAATTCATACAAACGATCATTTCATAATTTCACCATGAACTTTATCATTTTTACAAATAAGTCCCTAAATACCATTTTCATCAACAATAACTTTACAAAACTAGTTTATTTATCAACAAGGACTAATAATCTCTCATGAAACATCAAGAATCATGCAAGAATATTCATGGAAAAACCCTAATTCTTTAACAGTTTTGCAAATTGATCCCCGGGCTAGCTAGGTTAAGCTACAACGATCCCGAAAACATAAAAACCATTAAAACAGAACAAAATTACACTTACATGCAAGGGATATACTTAGCCGAATCTTCAAGCCTCATCAATGGGGTTTTCTATCCCTAAATTCGATGGAGAGATGAGCTAATATAGATGATACATTATTTTTGCTATATTTTACTCTACTTTAATTATTGAATTACCTTTTTAAACCTACTAATTAACCTTAAAGTCACTTAATTTTACGTCCATATTTGTCCACTAACATTATAACTCATCTAATTACCATTTAATTCCACTCACATTTAAGTTTCATATCAATTAGACTCCTTTTACTAATAGAACTCTACTTTGCACCTTTTACGATTTAGTCCTTTTACGTACTTAAACATGTAAACGTCAAAATTTATTAACGAAATTTTTATACGACCCTACTAACACTCCATAGAAATTAAAATAATAAAAAACTAATAATGTACTTGTCAAATTTATGGTCTGGAAACCACTATTTTGATTTCATTAAAAAAGAGTTGTTACAGATTTGATGCATAGGTTTGTGCCAAGCTTGTGGTTTGGGTTACATTATGCTTATACTTACTGTTATGTAAATTAAATTGTAAGTTATGTTTATTTTCTACGAATTTACTAAGCATTACTTGCTTACGTAGTTTCTTTCTTATGTTTTATAAATTATTGGAAGCTCGATCTGTTTGGAAGATCGTCAGAGATCTATCACACTATCTAGCATAAATATTGCTAGTTTTTTTATATTTTGGCCAAGGTTATAATGGCATGTATAAGTGTACTTATAATGGTGTTTAGTTGAATGTTTACTTGATGATTTGGTATGTATAGTTATATAAGTTAACTTGGTTGGTACATTTGATGCCTTGCTAGTTTGTGTCGTTGTGGCTATATCATGTTGCATGTTTTGAATGGCTCAAATGACATGTCTTGTGATGGAACAGTAATATTCAAGTTGTGACATGTTTGATAAGTTTTGAAGAATGTTGGAGGTGACTTTGAATGGCATATTGGTTAGTTCAAATAAGACTTTTAGAATGACAAATATATGCATGTTTCAGTATGGTTTGATGCCTTGTAAGTGTGCACAATTTGGTCAAATGGTTATGCATGAAATGGCATAGGAAATGGTAGGCAAATTTATGTCCACACAGCCTGAGACACAGGCGTATGACTCAGCCATGTGTGGCACATGGTTTGGCCATACGGTTGTGTGTCATCTAATGGTTCCTTTGTATGCAAGTCACTGAGTTACATGGCCTAGCACACAGCCTGGTACATGGGCGTGTGACGCGGCCGTGTGACCCTACACAGAGAGTTACAAGGTGAGGTCACAAACTGGGACACGGCCGTGTGTCCCTAGTTGAAGGTTACTCGGCCTGAGGCACAGGCGTGTGTCTCAGCCATGTGAGGCATATGACCTTGTGACCCTTATTTCCAAATTTTGGTGAATTTTTCTTAGACTTCTCAAATGATTTTAATTTAGTCCCAAATTATTTCTAGGGCATTTTTAGGGCCTTGAGGGCTCGATTTAGGGATGATATGTATTTGAATGATTGGTTTATAATATGTTTATGATAGTGTATGAAATGTATGTTTAAATGTTTCGTTTGTATGGTAATGCTCCATAACCCTAATCTATCGACAAATACGGGTTAGGGGTGTTACAATGCTTCTAATAAAATGGGTTACAAATGTTATGATCCAATTGATAGGAAGATTATTGTTACCATTGATGTCACATTTGTTGAAACACAATGTTACTTTGATTCTAATCTTAATGGGGAATTATAGCAAGGAAGATTCAATAATTGATCAAGAAAAGATTAGGAATTTACAACATATGGATTCTAATAATGGGGAATTATGATCAACATAGAAATTAATGATGTTAATGTTGTTAATAAAAAGGACTTGAATAATGTTAATGTTGTTAATAAAAAAGAGCATGAATGTATTGAGTCTGATAACAAAAATAGAGAACAAACAAAGGAGGTTTTGGTTTACTCAAGAAGAAACTGAAATCAAGAAAATGGAATCCAACAGATTCATCACCAAGAATCTGACCCGTAAGATCATGTCAAAAGTCTAACTAAAACTCATAATCTGACCAATGAATTTTTTGATCTAGATATTCCAATTGCTAAAAGAAAATATGTTACAAATGTTGTCAAATATTCCATATATAAATTCTTGTCCTATAAAGCCTTGTATTCGACATTCTCAGCCTTTCCTTCGTGTCTTGATACTGTGAAAATGCCCAAAAATATGAAAGATGCTTTACAAGTTCCCAAATAGAAGGAAGCTATTTTAGAGGAGATGCGTACTCTTGAAAAAACGGGTACATGGGAAACTGTGGAATTACCTGTAGGAAAAAATAATGGGCTATAAATTGTTGTTCACAACCAAATTCAGACCGGATAGATCTTTAGACATATACAAAGCTTGGCTGGCGGCTAAAGGGTACACTCAAACATACGTTAAATACTATAACTGGCGGCTGGCTGCTAGATCTTTAGACTATCTAGAGACATTTGCTCCAATAACTAAGTTAAATATTGTAGAAGCTCTTTTATCCATTACTGTTAATCTTAATTGGTCTTTACAAGAGCTAGATGTGAAGAGTGCTTTCCTAAATGGGGAACTTGAAGAAGAAGTTTACATGGATCCTCCTCTAGTATTTGAAGAAAAATTTGGAACTCAAGTATGTAAGCTCAGGAAATCTTTGTATGGTTTAAAGTTGCCTCCTCGAGCTTGGTTTGAACAGTTCACTAAATTTGTTATAAAACAATGTTACTCACAAGGGCAAGTTAATCAAATAATATTCTACCAACACTTACAAAGAGGTAGAATAACAGTTATTATAGTTTATATCGATGATATCATTTTTACAAGAGATGATGTGGATGAAATAAGGCATCTCAAGGAGCATCTAAAATTGGAGCCTGAGATCAAATACTTGGTTCCCTTAAAATACTTCTTTGGAATGGAAGTTGCTCGATCAAAGAAGGGTCTTATGGTCTCTAAGAAAAAATATGTGATTGATTTTTTACAGGACACTTGATTAGTGGTTGCCGCCCAGCTGACACACCAATTGATCCAAATGTAAAATTTAGAAATAAAGAAAAAAGATCAGTTGATAAAGGACAGTACCAGAGATTAATTGGCAAGTTAATATACTTATCACATGCTAGGCCAAGCATAGTTTTACAGTAAACTTAGTGAGTTAATTTATGCATTCTCAAATAAAGGAACATGAAGAATCAGTGTTTCAAATTCTGAGATACTTGAAGAGTTCACCTAGTAAGGGCTTAGTTTTCAAGAAATCTGAATAAAGAGGAATTGAAGCTTATACAGACACAGATTGAGCAGGCTCAAAAACAGATAAAAGAACTACATCAAGGTACAATAAGTTTTTTTAGGGAAACCTTGTGACTTGGCGAAGTAAAAAACAAAGTATTGTAGCAAGAAGTAGTACAAAGGTTGATTTTAAATCAATAGCTCAAAGAATTTTTGAAATAATGTGGTTAAAAGGAATTATGGAAGAGCTGAGGAAACCAATAACTTCACCAATAAAGTTGTATTGTGATAGAAAAGCTCCCATTAGCATTGCTCCTAACCAAGTTCAACATGACAGAACTAAACTTGTTGAATTAATAGACACTTTATCGATGAGAAGATTGAAGAACGCCAAGTTTGCATGTCGTTTGTTCTTTCAACACAACATATTGCTGGCGTACTCACCAAAGGGCTCTCTAAGACAAGCTTTGACTTTCTTGTAAGCAAGTTGGGTATGATTGATATATATATGCACGAACTTAAAGAAAGGAATTGAAATACGTGTTCAAGCCCCATATATTTTGGGATATTTTTTAAAGTTATTGAGATAGATAAATCCTAGAATAATTAACTAAGATTTTTTAGGAATATTTTTTTTATCTTTTAATAGTTTACAATAATAAGGGAATTACATTCCCAATTATGTTGTGAGTTTTTTTTTCTATTTATATTCAGTTATTTCCTTAATAAAATTATAATAATTTTATTGAATACTCTCTTGAAAACTTTCAACGTATGATGTTCTTGAAAGAATTTCAAGCAACAACTATCATTGGCCGGCCAACCGAGCAGCCACAAGAAGAAGAGTGGCAGGAGTTATGAAGTCGACGCTATTATGTCTTTACCAGCTCCGGTATCTACTATGACTTCCATGCTAAAAAATATTACTGTTAATGGTTGCAACACTAACGTGACAGGTCAAAAATCAAGTCAATTTGAGAACATCGCATGTGTGTTCTGTGGAGATGCTCATACATTTGAAGATTGTCTATCAAACCCAGAATCTATCTACTATGTAGGAAACCAACAATAAATTGGAATGGTTTAGGTACACAATCCAATCATTACAACCCTTCATGGAGAAATCATCCTAATTTCTCCTAGAGTAATCAAGGGATTGGTCCAGGTAATTCCTATATGCCTTAGCGTTCAAATCATTGGTCAAGTTTTTCTCAACAAATGAAAAAAATTAGCTAGCCGAGTCTTCAAGTAGTTTGGAGAACTTATTGGAAGCATATATAGTTAAGAACGATACAACTTTAACGAATTTGGAGAACCAAATGAGACAACTACCTAACGAGTTAAGAAACAAACCTTAAGGTGCTTTGCCTTGTTTGGATATATTGGAGATATATATAAAGAATTAAACATGAATTCTATTTCTAGATAATGTCTTATCTTGGTTTTGTTTTAATGTTATAACAAATCTTTATTTTGTATTTTTATCATATTTATATCAAATTCAGATCGACAAGAATTGAACAATCAAATAAAATTAAACTCAAATTTTCATGGGCGAATATATACTCTTTTCCAGTTCAGTCATCGGGTTAACTCATGACCTCTCAGAATCAGAATAAAAAGAAATGCAGTGGTCTCGGTTTATTCCACTCTCCTCCTTGATAAATCATTAAGATTCGTTTTCAATAGAATCCTCTACATTCACGAGTTCCGTCGTCCCTATTGCTCTCAATTAACGCTTAGGTCTAAATTCTCCAATGGAGCCTTAATTTAAATTTAATATTTCTATTTATTTAATAAAAACAAAATAAAATTTGTTCTTGAGTATTCTCTTTTAATTTCACTATTAGAGAGTCGAGTCCTTTTTTCAAGTATGCCCAAAAGATTCTTTATCTAAAGATTCAACTCTTTTTATAAACTCTTTACTAAAATTTCTTCTTTTTAGTTCATTGATAAAACTCCAATCAGAATACAATTCATCAGCAAACAATTTTTCTAGTGTGAAAAAAATATATATTTTTGTATCATTTCCCCCAAAAGTTGTTAAACTGGGTGGATACATAAAAGATATTTTTTCTTTTCCATCACGTTGACATGTATACTAATATTTTTTTTGACTTGTAGCTTTTCTATTTCATCGATTTTGCTTGGATCCACCTTTTCCTCCGAAAAAAGGGAACAAGAAGTATTTTCTTCTGTCCCCTATTTCTAGATTCCTCTAAGTTTCTTAGTTAGAATGAGTGATAGTATTCTGCCTAAATAGTAAACACAGGTAATAAATAATAGAATACTAAAGATTCAAGCCATAGGATTTCTAAATTATGATACAATATACTTATTAGATTGAATAAGTACATTAGACCTACTTAAATTATTCTGTTGTATCCAAACTAATACCAACCCAACCCATTTCATCAATAAAATATGACCAATTAACCAACCAACAAAACTACTTGCTACAAATAACATATTTTTGTTGCATCAAAACATAAAAATGTTGACTAATCTGGCTAAGTTATACGGAGAATCCAAGAAGTACAGACAAAATGTAACAACCCATTCTTAGTGGTGTCGAAAACAGTAGTTTCGGGACCACAATTCTGACAAATGAGTCAGTAAATGTTATTTATTTAATATTTACAAGCATTTCTTAGAGTCATATTAAAATTTGATTAAGAATTTTTAACGTTTAGTTAGTTAATTAAGTAAAAAAGACTAAATCGTAAAAGCTGCAAAAGTTAGTTTTTATAAGTTAAAAGTGTTAATTTAACAAGGAAACAAGAATGGTTGGATTCATTGGTAATTTTACCATTGGTTGTTTAGTAGACGATTTATACATATATTTTAATTATATTATATGTTATTTTAAACGCAAAATGGTAATTAAGTAAAATAAAAATAATAACATAAACAAATAGTAAAACTATCATCTTCTTCCTTTATTTTTTCTTGAAACCAAAAAAGCCATAGGCAAACCTAAAAAGCATTCGACCAAGCTTGTTTTTCATGCATTGTACTTTTTTATTCTCATTTTTAATGATTTTTATGTTTTTGTGATCGTTTTAGCTTAATTTAGCTAACTCGGGGGTTAATTCATAAATTTGTTAAAACTTTAGGGACTTACCACGAATGATTTAGGTGTGTTTGTGAACATAGTTGTTAGATTCTTGAGTTTAATAACTAAATATAAGTATTTTGTATAATAGTTTTTGATAATTTTAATGTTAAAGGACTACATTGTTTTAATGGTAAAACTTCAAGGAATTTTAGTGAAATTGTAACAAATGTGGGCTGTAGAGACACCCTAAGGAATTCGGCTAGCTTGAGTTTTGAATAAATGTGGTTAATTTGTAAGTTTTAGGTTTAGGGACTAAATTGAAAAAGAGTAAAATATTGGGGTAATTTTATAAATTATGATAGAAGGACTTAATTATATAAATCTGTTTATTTAAGTACTAGAATTGGATTAATTGAACAAAAATTATTATCTAGATCAAGAAATAACTCAAACGAACACAAATTTCAAAAAAACCAAAGTAGCAAAGTAGTCGTCAGTTCGTGTTAAAAATCATTTTTTTGGTGCAGCTAAGTTCGTATCATGGTTAACTTATTGCTTGTGGAATTTATTAAATGTTAATGAATAATTATGCTAGGTAACTTAAATGTTTATTGTGTATTATATGCTAAAATGGATTAAATTGTCATAGTGATTAATTGATGAATTGGTTGAAAATGTGAATTTCATGAACATGAGTATGAAATGTGATAACGGAAGTGAAGTTCAAGGATAAGAATATATAATGAGTCCCATTTGAACCTCGTGAATACCTAGGATACAAATGACATTTAAGGGTTATACGGTTCCGGGTGCTAGTCTTGGATGTTCTACCGATGGCTGAGGTCCTACATTTATTGCGAATTCTCCACAACTCGTGTGAGCATCATCGTGTAGCTTAACATCCCAACCCACAGCTCATGTGAGTAGGCCCATTTCACAGCTCATGTGAGCATTACAATTCCAATCATGATTATAGATACAGGCACACTTTGTGTGAGCATGGTTCCCGTGTATCCAATGTTGTTTCATTTGGTTCAACGGATATTAAAGGTTTAAATTAAGTGAACATGATTTCTTGATAAGTTATATGTTAAATGGATGAAATTAAGAGTACTTGTACAAATGATTTGAGATGTATGAATGATACATTGGAAATGTGTTGAATGTTATATAAGTGGATATACTGCCAATATGTTTCTTGATATGGACGAATTGTATGTTTTATGTACTAGTTCACTAACTTGTGAGATTGGTGATGTGAAAAGGAATTGGTTAAATATATGATCATGCTTATGGAATTATGCATGAACTATATAAATTGAACCTATTTAGTAAGTTTACGTTTAAGATCTATACAAGCTTACGAAGCATTATTTGCTTATGTAGTGTTTTTCCTTTCTTGTAGATCATCAGAAAGCCCAATCGATTGAGAATCAAGTCAGAGTACATACACACTATCCATCCCTCATATCAGTAGAAATTTTGGTCATTTTGATGACAGGTTATAAATGGCATGTACTAGGAGCCTTTAAGTTATTTTGCTCATGATAATGTTGTTTATAAGTTGGTTTAAGTAAGTTTTGTGGTTGTATATATATGTTGGTATTTTTGGTTTAAGTTTGAGCCTTGATGTGCTTTTAGTCATTGTTAAGTGCCTATTGTAATTAGCTTGAGATATGGTTAACAGTTGCGATGAATGGAGGAAACGACCTATCTTTAAGGTAATGTTTTGTTATCTTTAAGGTAATTTTCAAGTCAGACAATTGGCCTAATGGGTAATTGAACTTGAAAGTTGGACCTAAAATCGTAAATTGGGCCCGAAAGCCCAAAATCGATACCAAGACCCAATAATTGGTCGAACTGGGCCCGGTATGTGAAACCGGGCCAACGGTCTAACTGGTGGCTAAACTGGATTTGTCAGGTCGTCATCGACTCGGACCGAATCGACAGCAACCGAACTGGCTCGGAATGCCGTAAGGGTGTCGCACCTATATTACTGGACACGATAGTGCCGGTGGCTGCGACAACAGCGTCCCGGTGGCTGGTCATCGATGGTTAAGCAGTGGAAGGGTTACACTCGTACTGGGACTCTACCAGAGAATTTGATTTCAGATTAATTATTCAAAAATAATATTATTTTAATAGTTTAATATTAAATTAAATTTAATACTTATCTTAATAGTATTTTATTAATTTAATATTAAAGTGATTATCTTAATATTAAATTTAATTTAATGTTTATTTACAAGATAAACATTCTATATTTTAATGAGATTTATTATTAAATTTAATAAATTTAACATTAAATTGATTAAATTTAATCATAGTTGAACTCTCTAAACTCTCCCTATATAAAGAGAGCATTAGGTCATTATGTATAGACATTTGAATTCAAGAGAAAGTTGTAAAGAGAAATTTTCTCTGAAGAGATTATTCTAGAAAATTTATAGAGATATTTTTGTGATTTACAACTTAACCCAAAAGTTTAGAGAAATTTCAAGATTAACCCACTGGTAATTTTTGAAAAAAATTTTGATTCGAAGTGATCCTACATTCGACAAACGTGAGCTTGAGGATAACAATGAAGACTAATCGATTGAAGCACTCATCCTAGACAAATCGAAAATGTACAATTTTGAGTAAGTGTTTATTACTTTAGATATCACAACCAATATCTTGTTTTGGAAAAATTTTAAAACCATGGTTTTTCTCTAAATTTATTTTCCGCTGCGTTTTTCAAACTCGTTTTTTCTAACATCATTTTGTTTCGATAAATGGCATGTACGTAGGTTTTGAGTCAATTTTCATAATATGAGATCTTGTTGATAATTAAATCTAGAAATGGTAAAGTTTAGTATGGCCAAATGGTTGGTTATATAATTGAGATTGGTATATATATGAATTGAATGAGATGATGTATGACGTATGGCATATAAGTGTATTTCTATCATATGGTTAAATAGTTAGACTCGTGGAACTTGGCATATGTGTTTAAGTTGAAATGATAAATTTGATGTAATGCATATGTATAAAAGATGTTAATGTTTAGAAGTAAACATATTTGAGATGAATCCTTGTTGAAATGGTCGAACTGGATCATAAGTTTAATTGTTTAGGTGTTGCAAAATTTGTACCATTTGAAAGTAGATGGTCACGTTGCGACATTGGGCCCCTTAACGTCATGACGAGATCAAGTTAGTGAGTTGCATTGCAATGAGAAACTCTTAAAGTCGCGACGTCAACCCGATATTCTGAAAACTTTATAATTTGGTCCTTACTCAACCTCGAGTCATCTTAAGAGCTTTCGTAAGCTTGTAAAGGACCTGGAAATGAATGTATAACATATGGTGAATACATATTATAATTAATAGCATCTATACTTGGTTAAATTGAATCGTAGTTGATTGTAATTGCTCTGACAATGAATGTGACGTCCCATAGCTCTGACCCGATGATCAGGTTGGGTATAGGTGTTACAAGTACCTAGGTATTATAAGTGTTGAGAAATAATGATTTTGGTACTAATTTGTCATGTAATTAAGTCGAAATTTGTTGAGAATCCTAGAATATATTACTTAGAGGTTAATCATGGACGAATGTATGATATCTTAAATGATGTTTTTAAGTGGATTAAGGTTTAAAAATGGTCAAGAATGATTGAACAAGAATTTGACATGTTTTGGCATGTAAATAAGGTGTTTTAAGGTCATTTTGACACTTTAGGATAGATGTGCTGCAACAAATACCAATAAGTATCGGTATAAGTCCTTCAAAGAGAAAAAATAAATAGTAATAAGGACTTGTGCCGCAAAATCCCTAGATGCTGCGCAACAAGTGCCTTGTTTTCACTATTTTGTGTCCAAACAAGCTTAGAATGATCCTGATTACAACAAACTTTAAAGGAAGTTTAGAAATGGTTCAAATTACTTTAAAAGACCATAATAAAGTTCAAATGAAGTGTTTAATATTATCTATAAAGTTTTGTGAAGTTAGTGAACTTAATGTCCAAATGTGACATCAGGGGCGAAGCCAGAAAATTTTTTTAGGGGGGGCCGGATGAAATTTTAATTTTTTATAGTTTATATTTTTATAATATGTAAATGATTAAATTGAATTTTTATAATTTTAGGAGGGGCTAAAGTGCAATTTTACCTTTACTAATTTAAAATTTTTAAAAAATTGTAAGGGCCTAAAGTGAAATTTTCCATTTTAGGGGGGGCCGGGGCCCATGCTAGCCCCCCTGGCTACGCCACTGTGTGACGTCCTTTCCTCAGTTATTTATGTAACTCGGGTAATGAGTGTTACATATAGATTAATTTCTTAATATAATTTTTTTATAGATAGCTAATTTATATATTTTTATATTATTTTTGAGTAAAAATATGCCATAAGTCATTCTAAGATTTGTAAATTTAAAATTTAGTTTGTAGGCTTTTATTTCTAGAAATTTATTCCTTATACTTTTCAAATTTTAAAATTTAACTTAATTAAAATCTCATTTTTTTTATTTACATTGTTACAAAATGAGTATTTTTATTATTTTAAAATTTCACACTAATAAATTTAACAAAAAAAATTTTAACAATTTTAATAATTAGAATAGGCTAAATTTCGCTAAATTTCTTAAAATAGAATTACATTCCAAAATTGTAAAGAGTACAAGGTTTTACCTGCAAGTTATGTAATCTTAACGCTGTATACAAACTAAACGCCCAAATCAAAACAATCTTTGATCCATGTGTTGGACAAAAGAACAAGAGAAAAAAAAAAGACTTGATCCATGTACAGTCAATTTTAGGTGAAGCAAAGTCAAGTTTGAGAAAGTATGGAAAGAAACTACGAACCTTCCTCTTTCTCTCTTTATAGACGTATCATCCGGCCCGGAAGTAGCAGATTAATAACTCAATCTTCTCTTCCGCTTTCCATACCCAAGCTCAAATCATCCAAACATAGATAAGCAGTGAACTGAGAAATGGCGGTCAGCATTGAAGATGTGGAGATTTTAAAGCCCAAAACGGACAAAAGAGAGTACCGAAGGATCGTCCTTAAAAATTCCCTTCAAGTTCTTCTTATTAGCGATCCCGACACCGACAAGGCAAATTAATCTTCCAATTCCTTGACTTTCATTTCATTCCCAAATCCATTACTATTATGAACCTTTCTTTCTAATTTCCTTGTTTCTTTTTTTATTTATTTTATGTTACAGTGTGCTGCTTCTTTAAATGTGGGTGTCGGTTCCTTTTGTGACCCTGTCGGCCTCGAAGGCCTCGCCCATTTTCTTGGTATTTATTTTTTTTAATCCATTTATTTGATCTTCTTTTTGTATATGTGAACTGCCAGGAATTTTTTGTGTTACTTCTATTCTTTGAATTTAACAGTGTGTGACTTAAGCAATTCTGTTCCTCATCGTGTTCTTAAATAAATTGAATGGGCTAAAATTTTGTAATCAGTATAGCTCTCACTAAAATATGTCATTAATGCTGATTAAAAAAAAATTCTGTTGGTTCAGTAAAGTTTATTATTACTGGGTTGAACTTCCCTTATCGTAAATAATTCAAAATGATCTTATTGATTTTCTGATTATTTTTTGTGGTATTATTGTTTCTGTGCATTGATTTAATTGTTGAAAGAACTCTGGTCCAGCAATTGAACAAGAATTGCATGGTAGTGGGATAGTTATGATTTTTACTTTGTTTTTTATGTTTAACATGTTGTCCTTCCTTGCAGAGCACATGCTGTTTTATGCTAGCGAGAAGTATCCCTTGGAAGATAGCTACTTAAAGTATATAACAGAGGTATTGCCCATCTTAAATGCAGAATGGTCATCTATTGATGAGTTCATGCGGTTTTAATGGTTACTTTTTATGAAGTTAAAGTTCCTCGTGTTTTAATTACAAACTTGCTATATAAGTATGCAGAAATTGTTAAAAGAAAGGGAGAAAAAAAGAAAAAGAAAAAACCAAAGTTTGAGAGGGGTTCAGGTTCTTAGTATCTCTAGTATTGCTTACTAGTCACTTGCATCATACCTTACGCCATTAAAATTACTGTGCCTTTTATGAGGTCAGGTATTTGGATCAGTTATTTGGCTGTTATTGATATAAAAACCATTGTAATAGATAAGCACTTCTAAACCTTTTAAACCATAAAAGTATCAAAATTATTTCTGAAGCATCAATAAAAGGGGTGATTACAAATTCTTGGTATCTTTTTTTGCCAAAACAATTGTATAATATTATAATTACAGAAAGACATGCATAATAGATAAGCAATCTTAATCTTAGAACCAATTGAACATCAAATTTGAAAGGATTCATGTAAGATGTTTGTGATCTAATAACCGATTAATTGTTAGCTAACTTTGAATAGAATTAACTTCAAAATTTGTAAAGGGATGCCTTAAGACAAGAGGCTTATAGTGAAGTAAAATCATTTGCATGACTTGTTTTCAGATAATATTCCTTTGATTTAAAATTTAAGTAGTTTTATTTTCCTGATTTACAGCATGGAGGCAGCACAAATGCCTTCACAGCTTCTGAGATGACCAACTATTTTTTTGATGCCAACACCGATTGCTTTGAAGAGGCTTTGGACCGGTAGATGTTGTTTATGCAGTCTTCCTTTAGCAGTTATTTTCATCTTGTTCTTTTAATGCATGCGAGACTGGGTGTTTTCCTTGCTCTTTAGGTTTGCACAGTTCTTCATTAAACCATTGATGTCGGCTGATGCTACCATGAGGGAAATTAAAGCTGTTGATTCTGGTTATCACTTTGGTTCTTGGTTTACTTTTAACACATAGATTCCTTTATTTTAATCTATAATTAATCAACATGACTTTTTCTTTGTAGAGAACAAAATGTACTTATTGTCTGATGAGAGGAGAATGAGCCAGGTATTATTTTCTTATTGTTGTATTATTTTCTTATTGTTGAACCATTTTGAAAGATTGCAAAATCTCAGCTTTCACTAAATTAAAATGTTGGTAAAAATTTCCCTTTCTGTTACTACCTATTTTTCTTCTTTTTTTTTTTTGGAAGAAATGGATTTTGGAGTCGAATCCCCATCCCGCAATCCCCTAACAGAGTGTCTATGTGACACATGTCCAGCCCTTCTGCAATACAAGTACATTTTTATTGAATTTAGTTTTTTTTTTAATTTGGTTTTTTCTTTGTTTTACATTTTAGAATGATATTTTAAAGGGATTAATTTACATGGCAACTCATAAGTTGATCTAGGGTTAAAACTTAAACTGTTTGAAGGAAAAAAAAAATCTCATGATCTAGGATTAATTTACAGCCCTTATGGGCATGTTTTTATTGGTTGTTAGTTTTTTAAAAAAAATATTTTAAGTTTCTTGATTTACTTTTAAAATGATATTTTAAAGGGGTTAACTTACATGGTAAGTTACAAGTTGATTTGGGATTCATATTTGACCTGCTTGAAAAAAAGAATTAATTTATTGATTATCTATTATTATGTTTTAAATGATGTATTCAAAGAGATTGTTGTGGATGATAATTCATTAATCTATTTAATATCTATATTGAACTTAAGAAAAAACAATATTTTATATTATTTATTTTTATTTTTAGATTAAAGTTTATAATTTTATTTTTAAATTCTATTTAAAGTGTTAATATGCATGTTAATTCTCAAGTCGCCTGCATTTCATTATTTTATTAATTATTTTATTTGTATGATTTGTAATTGACCCGTATGTTAATTATTTTCAATTTATGTTTGAATATTGTATTTGAAGTAGTTTATCCACATAATGATTGGTTGATTGATTAGCATAATATCTTACCTGATAGAGAAACAAAGTTTAAAAAAAAAAGATTTTATTACTTATGCTTTATTGTAATTTTACATGAGTATTTAAAAGGATTAGTCTGCTTGCTTACTTGCATGTTAAAAATTCGTACTCAATGGTGAAATTTCTAGATGTATTCCTAACTGTTTTTTTTTTGTTTTAACTTTTTCCTTCTTTGCAGCTTCAAAAACATCTAAGCTTGGAAAGTCATCCATATCATAAATTCGGTGGAGGTTAAAACCCTTTCTTACTGATCTTCGTTCCTTCTTCCCTTGACCCCTTCTGTCTTCCCTTTTCTCTTTAGTTGAATTCTTAGACTAGCAGGCTATTGGGATGCATTCTGCATTATAGGTAGTCTACTAACCTAGTGACATTGGAGAATAATTATAAAAAATTGAATGAGAAAGTCCGTAGTAAAAACCCATTTATGAACCTGAAAATGCTTAGTTTAGCATTTCCAGTTAAAAAAAAATTCCCAAGACTCCTGTCTGAATGTCTTTGATTTTGAGATTACTTATTCTCCTTTCTGAGGGATGCTAAGGTTTTTTACTCTTCTTAGATGGTTTAGATTTAAGTGCTTAATTTAATTACTACCCTTTTGAGCATTCTCTTGTTTTTCAATATTCCTTCAATATGCAAGGATGGGATCTTGAACTAGATCTTAATTTTGAGATACAGATGTATCTCTCTTTCTCAAATAATTTCTTTGGTTTTCTTCTTTTGTGATCTTTTTTATCTGTTGGATGTGTCTGATTTTTACCCGCCGATCTCTACCACAGTTTTCTGGTCTTCCTTTTGGCATCTTCTTTTGTGTTTTGAACTTGTAAAGAAAGAAATGACACTAGTTTATATTTTTATGCTTATCAGTAACTTGTTCATGTATAGGGAACTGTGATACTTTAGATGTTAGACCAAAAGCAAAGGGAGTTGACACAAGGCAAGAACTCCTTAAATTCTATGAAGACAAATATTCAGCCAACCTCATGCATCTGGTTGTTTATTCAAAAGGTAGGTAACTAAATTTTCCATTAAGGACTATGGCTTTGGTAAGAAGAAAAGTTGTTGCTATATTTCTTTGAATAATCAATGTTGCAATTTAATTTCTTTTTTTTTTTTTTTGTATTTTCAGAAAGCCTTGATAAAATTCAGAGTCTGGTGGAGGATAAGTTCCAGGAAATCCAAAACTCTGATAGAAGCCGTTTCCAGTTTTCGAGTCAGCCTTGCACATCAGAACACCTTCAGGTATATGGTGCTGTTATGTTGTCTATGCGCTGTAAGTGTGTTATGTTTGTCACAATTTTGAGCAAAGCAAGCAAGACTCTTCCACAAGCTTCAATGTTATAAGAGGCTTTTTTTCCTTGGCTGGTTTCTTTTCTGTTCTTTTTCTTCTCAATTCTCAGATTCTTGTCAGAGCTGTTCCAATAAAACAAGGCCACAAATTAAGGATTGTATGGCCAATAACTCCAAGCATTGTTCATTACAAAGAAGAGCCATGCAGGTATCTTGATCATCTCATTAACCATGAAGGAGAAGGATCATTGTCTTATGTCTTGAAAAAATTAGGTAGGTTGCTCATATATATGCTTTAGATAAACCAATTTGGAAATATCTCAAAATTCACGCATCCCTAAAATTTAGGATGCGTCCTTTTAAAATCCAAGTTGTATACTTGTTTTGCTTTTTGGTTGACATATACAAAAATACCAGTTCATGCACATCCTTTATGTGTATGAAGTAGGTAATATTAAAACAACATAAAATACGAAAGAATTTGAGTCATTTTAAATTGTAAAAGAGAGAAGTCAGTCTTTCGGATAAATGCATGTAAAAGAGACCATTCAGAAAAATAGTCATGTAAATGGGTTTTTCGACTGTAACCCTCCTTCATAGGAAAAGTAAATAACAAATAGGGTCTTACCATCACAGGTTTTATTTTTTCATTTTATGATTGGTTTTCTCATCAATTCACTGGTGTTGCTGCATTCATTATGTTGCAGACCGTAATATATTAGTTAACCATATAGAATCTATAATTAATCTAATCATAGGCTAATCGTAGGAGTTATTGACTGATCTTAGGCTAATGTTAGGATTTTTCTTTATTTACTTCCTTTTTCTCAGCTACTGTAACAACTATATATCCTAGTCTTCTACCTGAAACAATACAGCAATTTCTTCTATTCCCTTTGTGAGATTTTACACGTTACACTGAACTCAATCATGGGCTTTGTTATTAGTCTAGATTGGCCTTTTGATCTTATATCTTTAAGACAAATTTTATCCAAGTATTTTGTTTTTCTTTTAGTTTTTTCCTAAAAATAATGTGCTTCTTTACTTAAAGATATTCAGTTTATTCCATATTCTACACATCCCTTTAATGGTTCATTAATCTCTATATATTGTTGACAACCCTTTAAACTTTTCATGGATGTGGAAATACAAGTTGAGGTTTTGCAAAATATGTTGCTGCATTTTGAATCCTGTTGTTAATTCATACCGCATGAATCAATTTGGAAATTCATCAAATGATAGTTTTGGTCAGTACAAGTATTTTGCTTCTCTGTTTTGTGTCAAATTAGGATCATCTTGAATGCTTCAATAATTTTTTTATCCTTTAGGTATGTGGTTATTCTTTGAAACCATGATATGTTTACGCTGCACTAGGATAAGTTTGAATGTATACACATGGACAAATAGGCATCATGCCCACCCTCCCCCCTCCCTTTTTCTCCCCCCCCCTGGCTCCCTCTATTTTCTCCTTTTTTAAGGCATAGATAAAGTTGTGAATGTTTGTGAATTTATGTTTATGTATATATGTGTAAGGGCATTATATATATTTATTGTGTGTATATTTAGTGAATTTTGTGCCTGCATATGTATGGAATTTTGTAGGATGGGCTACTGAATTGTATGCTGGTGAAGATGATAGGGCTTCAGAGTTTTCTTTCTTCTATGTAGTAATTGATCTGACTGATGCTGGCCAGGGTTAGTTTTATTTTCCTTCACACTTCTCTTTCATTATATGGTGTTTGATATGCTTTTAATCATTTTAGTATTATTTATTGATAAGAGATTATTAAGGCTTGGAAATTTTGCATAGGAAACAATGATGTCTTTTAACTTGACTAATATTGTTTCTTATTGAGTAAATTTCAGATCACATGCAAGAGATAATTGGCTTACTATTTAAATACATTCAGCTGCTGCAGCAATCTGGTGTTTGTAAATGGATTTTTGATGAGGTATGCATATATTATACTTGAATAATTATAGTTATTGTCTTGTAGGAGTTGTTGACCATTCATTGTGACTGTTTATCATAATTTCATGTCCTTGTTGCTTGCATATGTGACCATATTTCTGTTTTAGCTTACCCACAAAGGCTGCTTTTTGATTGATAACATGCTGCAGTTCATTAGATCTCGTGAAAACAACTGTCGACTTGTGGCTTCCGTGTAACATCTCTAGATGAAATGTTTGCTCTTAGATTTAATTTTTTTTGGCAGGAGAAAGAAGATTAGGATTTATTTTTTAATTGAGGTTTTGCTTATGGGAATTATGTTAGACTATGGTTAAGAATAAGGATTGATGGGTGATAATAGAAAGGAATGTGACTAAGGCTACAAATATGTGTAAGCAAGAAAGGGAGAGAAGCTTGGAGAAAGGGTGGGAGTTGATATCAATAGTGGAGATTGGAAGAGTATTTAGTCTTTTAGCGAGGAATAGTTATTTCATTAATCAAAAGAATAGTGAAATCTAAGTAACTGGTATTCCAATGATGTCTAGACTACCCTAAACTTCAAACCCTTCTTGATAAAAGAACCACAGAACAAACTTGGTCTCGAAGAAAATAAATGTAACTCGTATATAGTCTACAGTCAATAGCTTAACCCCAGTGCACTGAAATAAGGAGCTACAATTTTGCCCTTGTACATGGAAGCAGCCTAAATTTTTAATACAATCACATTGGTGCGCTTGTTTTGGGAAACTTATTTATTGCTGATTCTTTAGTAGCCGGAAGTAAATTGATTACCCTATGATTAATTTGGTTAATAGAAATAAAGTCAAGTGTCTTATTTTCATGTTTATCGTTTTGAATCTCTTTGTTGGTGTCTTTTCCCCCTTTATTCAAAACTTATGAACAAGAGTAAGATGACTTGATAAACTTTCATAACTATAAGCACCTTGGTCAAGGTGATTTCAGAATTCCTAATGTGTCATTTTGTTTTCTGTGCATCAATGGTTTGATTTTAGTTATAGCCAGGATCTTTACATTAATTATTCTAAGATATTTTGATTTGTGAATGAAGCTGTCAGCTATTTGCGAGACAGGATTTCACTATGAGGACAAAATCTCTCCTATTGACTATGTTGTTCGTATTTCTTCAAACATGCAAGTAATTAAATCTCATCCCTTCCATCCCATTTTCTCCATTTCATTGCTTTAACTTTTTTGTTCTTGTTTTATACTGTTAGTGTTTTGATGTAATATTAATTAAAACTACATGGACAAAATCTCTCCTATTGACTAGGGACATGGCTAGCTGACTAAAGCCCCTTGCAATTTTGCTACATTAATCAAAATACGTGGAAAGAAAGGATTTTTCTGTATATTTGATGACATGACATGAAACATATTTTACATTTATTTTCTCGTAATGGGAAAATTACTAAAATAATACAAATTAAAGAACTTTTTATTGAAAAAATAGGGAAATTTACTAAAATGATATAAAATTAATATTTTTTAACTGAAATAACATGGGAGGATTTTTTTACCAAAAATGATACGTATGCTACAATAAAAAGGGGTGTAGCGATCAAGTGTTGGAAAATTCGATTTAGAAAATGATTATTTTAGGTACAACAGAAATTTTAAAATTTTTTAAAACTGAACCTATTGTGTTATTTATGGTGATAAACTTTAATTGAAATTATATTTGTGCTTTGTTCGAGGCAAACTAAAGCCGAAACCCATTTTCTATCAAAGCAAAGAATGAAAAATTTTAGTAACTTTCAATAGGAAAGTTAATTTTCTTTACAATTGAAGTTATGTGGTTTTTCCTAAAAAATAGAATTTATTTTGTGAAACAACTTTTCACTATTTTCTTGACAGAATAAGGATGAATGAGACATGTTGTAAATTACTCAACACATAGTTCCTATTTCTAGAGAAACGGTATAAGAGTTCTATTCGAATAAAGCTTGATTAAATAATAATATTTAATAGAAATACAACTTCTATTCCAATTAGGAGTATAGGGTGTACTGGAAGCCCTAGTAAATCACAAAGACAAATGACCCATGTTTTACTTTTCATTAATTCTATTGTTATTAAAAATCATGACCTAGGGTGCAGAATATTAAACAATATTCCAGTTTAACTTATATTTGAATACTGGTTTTTGGTTTCTTATTTATTTAAATTCATGCTTTTATTCACATCAAAATATACGAGTCACATGTACATAGTTTATTATCCACTTAGAATTAAGATATTCACATTATGATTGTCATAAGTGAATAAAATCCATAAATGGATTTAAGATTTATTCCACTTAGGTCATGTCCTATTTACTATTAGTCCAATCAGCTACATCTATAACATCTTTTACGAGTCATTCTCTCTGATACTCAAAATAAAGTTATATCTTTTATTGGATTTCATAAACGACATATTAGTTTTTCAATCGATTCATTTAATCTTGATTAGACTAAGTATGCGTTTAGATTATCTACTAATATAAGTAATTTTTTCGTATTACAATTCGATTATGGAATATTGTTTAATATTAGTTAAACCTTATATAATCAATAAGCCAATATTTATTTTCATTTTACTTTGTGTGTTAAAAATCATTAAAGATAATAAGATATTAATGAAATTAATAGATATTATATTAAATAAATATGTTTAAAAAATATAAGTATATATAAACGAAAATACTACGCTAAGTGTACTAAAATTTCTGAAGTTTTCTTCTAACTCAAGACCACTAAAAAAAACCATAAACCACCCAAATAATCCAACAAACACTGAAAGGAAGTACATTTTGGTCAATATAAATTCTGGAATGCCGAATTAGAAAGGTAAAATTATAATTTTTTTTTTTCATTTTGACTGAGATTGCATTGCAACTATTCATCCTCTAACGACAGACATCAAAATTGTTTGTGATAATGTAAGAAATTCAAAATCGATTTAATTCATTATGCGATTTTATGGAAGCCTCAAGATTAGTAACCAATTGATAGTATATGTATATTACAATGGGGAAATTCGTACAATGGACGATTGCTCAATTTTTGAAACCAACAATAAACTTGCACCAAGGTTTTATAGTGATGCTAACTTTGCGGAAATAGAGAGAGATTAGTTTAAAATTAGCGGAAAGATGTAATCGAAGGTTATTAAGATTAATATAGATTTTCGATGTTATACGTATAATATATTCATGATATGGACAAACATCTGATTTAGACTTATGCTGAATGGGTGGGGGAGGGAGCAAATGTGTATAATTTGCCGTCACCATCTTCTGGACATCATGTTTATAATCATGCATAGTGTTGTGAACAACTATAATATCTTGCATAATTATATCATGATTCTAGGATTAATTAGCACAACATTACAAAATCATATCTTTCTTTATGACTTTCCTTATTTGTGTTTAATTTTTTACTATAAATAGACTGTGTAACCTAATGTAAAGTGACAAGTTTTCCCCTAATTTTCTCCTCTTTTCTTTTTATTTCTCTTTCTTTTTCACGTTGCTACAGCCAACAGTAGAGTTGCAACAGCAGCTATTTTCTATTGCACATGGTATCAAGAGCCAAGTTGAACCTTCCCCGATAAATGAAGTTTTTATTTTTTTATTTTTTGTTTGTTTCTCTGGCCATACTCAACCGAGCTCCATCTTCTCTGTTCCTCTCAATGGTCGTTGCCTTCTCTCTAATATTTCCCTATTTTTATCTACTTTTTATTCAATCAATCATGTCGGAATCTCACAAAAGTTCTGCCGAAATCACCAACCCTGTCACAAGTTCCCTTGCATTTTAAAATATTACTGCTGTTACAAGCGGAGACTTGCAGAGCATTCAAGCCACATATCATTGAATGGGAAGCATTACTTGAAGTGGTCACAATTGGTCCGCACTTTAAAAAAGGGCGGGGGAAAATTGAGCCATTTAATGGGCACAGGTCCTTCGCAGGACGAACAAGACTCCATGGTGATGTAATTGTTATGGAAGTCTATGCTGCCAGAAATTAGTGATACATGTATGTTTCTCGGAACAACCAAGGAGATTTGGGAAGCTATCTGACAGACATTCTAAGGTTAATGATGCACAAACCTATGAAATTAAGACGAAAATTTCAGCAACCAAACAAGTGACTCGAACTGTCACTGGGTATTTGAGTCTCTTACAAGGCTTGTGGCAAGAGATTGATCATTATCAATGCATCCAAATGCACTGCTGTGAAGGTGCATCAATTCTGAAACGATTTGTGGAAAAAAAATGTATTTATGATTTTCTTGTAGGATTAAATGTTAAATTTGATGCTGTAAGAATGCAGATCTTGGAAAAACTGGAATTGAGACTGAGCTAGAAGCTATTGAAGGGTGCTCCTGAGGTTCTCTATATGTGGATACCATTTGTTCCATTTGCTGAATCTGTGACTAAATGATATTTCAGAAGCAATATCTTTCTCAAGTTCATTCGGTAGCTCACTTAAGTGCTTGTTTAGTTCCTTGTTAGGTTCCTTGTAGAGCTTTTCTAAGGAAAATTGCTTATTTTAACTAGTATGTATTTAGCTTTTACTTCTAAGACTTACTTGATACTGTCATCCTCAATTGCCCTCATTTATATGTTCTCCTGCAATTCGTTCATTTCCTTTAATATTGATGCTCTCATGTTGGAGCTTTGATTCTGATATTTTGAGAAGTGAGTTTCAGATATATCCTCCAAAAGATTGGTTGGTCGGGTCATCATTGCCTTCGGATTTCAATCCAGACACCATACAAAAGATACTAAATGAGCTTTCTCCTGAGAGTGTTAGGTATGTGTTCAAGTAAGGTTAAACTGGAAGATTTGAAGCATTGAATTGTCTCATTGGAGACAACACTTACCTTCATTTTAATGCAAGTATACATCTGATTGACTTGTTTGGCCCTCCATCTGAATTTGTTATAACTTTTCAATAATGATAAACTCAATTATCAGTTTGAGGCTTTTGCTTAACATCAGCTTTCAAAATTTCTGTTCTATGTTTTTGTGAATTATATTATTCATGTTACTAAGTAAATTGGTTGCCGAGTTACCAAATGCATTTGCCTCAACGCATCAGAGCTCCCCCTAAACAAAATTGCTATTAATCTTATATATCTCATTACAAACAGTTTCTGGGAGCTATCTGGAAACTTTTTTACCAGTAAAGAGAAGTTGCAGTTGTGCTTTGATATAGTTTATTTCTGAATCCTGCATTTTTTAACAGAATCTTCTGGGAGTCAAATAAATTTGAGGGACTGACTGACAAGGTTGAGCCATGGTATGGTACTGCATATTCCATTGAGAAAGTTAGCCCCTCAAGGATTCAGGTCCGTAGTCAGATATTGCTGATGATATGTTAATTACATTTGCATAATACCTTCATTTCTCTATGATTTAGTCATTTGATTATACTGAAAGAAAAAGGTATCCTTCTTTGACTGCAGGCATGGATGTCCTCAGCTCCTAACGAAAACCTGCATCTACCAGTACCTAATGTGTTTATACCAACAGACTTTTCGATTAAGAATCCACAAGAGAAGGTTTGACGAGCCTTTCCATTTGATTTTATTAAAATCACCTTATTTTTACATATATTCTATCTTCTCATCTGATTATCCTTTGGAACAGATCAAGCTTCCGGTTTTGTTGAGAAAGTCATCCTATTCAAAATTATGGTACAAGCCTGATACAGTGTTTTCTACTCCAAAGGCATATGTTAAGATAGACTTTGACTGCCCCTATGTTAGCAACTCTCCCGAAACTGAGGCTCTTGCCAATCTTTTAGCAATGTTATTGATGGATGACTTGAATGAATATGGTATGATAAATGCAGAGGATTTTTCTATAGTGGTTTCTGTGTTTTCCATAGTGGTTTAAATGTCCGAAGGCACAGTGTTTGATAAGCAAAGCCTTCAATAGTGACAATACATTGTTCTTTAATTTGAGTAAGATTATCTTCTTTGCTAATGCCTTGTTTTATCTTTGCATGCTTCAGCTTATTATGCCCAGGTTGCTGGTCTTCATTATGATATAAGTCACACAGAAAGTGGTTTTCAGGTACTTATTATTTTTATTTTCCCTGGCATTAATGTGATTCCATCTGATAATTGTTTTCGTTGAACTAAATGGGAGTTATCTATGGATATGGTAATGGATTTTTATGACACATACCTATCTTAAAAGTAGTACTTACTGAAAAAGATTATATTCTTAATGAAGAATATTAACAGAGACGGAATTTAGATGTCTATCACAGTAATATGGAGGTGGGGTTGCATATTTCATTGTTAAAGCTCAACGTTGCTCAAGTTTGGCAAATTTTCTGAGGGTTACTGGGGTCATTTTAACCTATGCCTGACCTTTCCTGACTCATCCACATTCAATTGGTTGGTTGGGTCTGTTTACAAATTTTGTCTTGAACAAAATGATAACAAATGCCTTGTAGTTTCAAACAATTATACATCCTTTCTTCTTTTGACAAAAAGAAAAAGATTTTTTGAATGCTAGAAGGTAACTGAGATTAATGGACTACCAATTCAAGAGAACCCCAAATATTGCTCTACTTTATTATCTCTTTTTTTGGTGAAGACCTTCTATGCTATTGCTCTTGGGAAGTTTACTGAAATGCATAGCATGTATAATCTTTGGAGAATGTAAACAATTAACTTACACTTCCACACCCAAAGTCCTGCCTTACTCTTGTACCTATCTGTGGTTTGTTTTCTGTTATAGTTAGATTGAAGTTAGAATTTACATGATATGGATGCTCAAACTGCATATTTAATTTGAAATGATCCTAGGGACAAATTTTCTTTTGTGGTAAACATTTCTCTCTCTTTTTCTCTCTATATATGTGTGCAGCTTCCAGGTGGTGTATAGTATTCATCATTTCTTTTACTCAATTAAATGGTATCATTTAATCACTTTCAGGTGACTTTGGTTGGTTATAATCACAAACTAAGGATCTTGCTAGAAACCATAGTCAACAAAATTGCAAAATTTGAAGTGAGACCTGACAGGTTTTCAGTAATCAAGGTAATGACTAGGAGGCAATATTAATTTCTAATTTCACTTCAGAAATAAGAACTGCCTTTTATTGTCAGCATGCTGTTGTCTTTCCTTGCTCTTGTCCTTCATGTATGTCTTAGTCATTTGTTTCTTATTGATTTAAAGAAGAATAAAAAGCAATGATTATGACTCATTATGCCTTAAGGTTAATTACATCCGATATTCAGATATTGCAGCCTTTTATTTCTCCTCAAATTTGTCACTAACAGCAAATTTAATTTAGGTCCTTGTGAATGTATTTGTTGTTCTCTCTTGTGGAATTAGTTATGCATTTGTTTGGTTTTCATTGAGACTTCATAATGTTGGTACTTTGTCATGCCGACGCACAATCATCCTAATGTTTATATCTAGTTTAAGTGTCCTGTGGCCATTCTGCAATTTTTCCATCCATTGTTTCATCTTTTCTTATTGTCATATCCAAATTTGATAGTCTGAAAAAGAATGTTTCTTTACTGTTTGGTTAAGTGTACCATATAGATAGCCAAGTTTGAAGATGATTAAAAATTCAAGGCAACGTTGATACACCAAGACCTAAAACCACCTTTAGAGTTTCAAAGGACATTTATGTTTTTTATAGTGTAGCCAGACATTTCCTGGAATAATTTCTAACAAAAAAAATACTTGAAAGATACCAAATTTTTGTAACGTTTGATGGTGCTTCAATTTCGAAAGCAATAGCTTAATGGAAATGTCTCCAGTTAACCCCTTATGCCACATAGGCTTGATATATTCAAGAGATGGGGGAGTCTTATGCCATCTGCGAAAAGACAGTAACCAAGCAGTGTGAGTAGCATGGCAAGGGGCTTTCAAATCTTCACGAGTCACTCTCAATAAATTTATTTGTGTTAGGAGGGTAGAAGATATTCTTTTCCCGGACAAATAGATAAGGGCAGTTTAACTATGGATATTTATGTAAGTTTCACAGCTACTAGTTATGTAAAGGTAGCCGCAAAGTAGGCAACTGCCTATCCATCAAATGCAATGCTTTTGTAAAATTGCTTTGAAGGGAAGGTAATGTTGTCCTAAGGTCCTTTTTGTAGCTGTTACGTTGCTTTAGTACCTATGACCTTCGCTTTACAACAAAACATACTTTAACTATCAGTTTGTCTCGGTTTCTGAAATCAAGAGCAGATGAAGATATGATTCATGTCATGGGACATTGGTCATCCATATATAATCATTTTCCTTCAGTTTTGTTAAAAAAATGACAAGAAAAGAATACAATTTTTTGTAATCTTTAATGAAATTTCTGTGTGGTAGCCTATCTTCTCTCTGTTGAAATAAAAATGTGTTGAGAATAGAAATTCTTTTTCTTATATTATAAAACCAAAAATTTACATAGCTATTTATACTAAAAGAATAAGTCTAACTAAGGATATGTAAATAGTACATTGAGACTAAAAATCCCTAATTTTAGGTTAATCAAATCCCTAAAAATCAGCAATGGGATTGGTAAGCTGTCAAGAGATAAGTTGTCAACACTCTTTCTCAAGTTGGTGCGTAGATATTAGACATGCCCAATTTGCAAAGCAAATTATGATAGCTTTTTTTGTTGAGTCCTTTAGTGAACACATCAACTAATTGTTTATTAGAGGCTATATGACTTAAGTCCAAGATGCCGATAGTCAACTCTTCTTTGATGAAGTGTCGATCAATTTTTATGTGCTTTGTTTGATCATGTTGTATTGGGTTTTTGGCTATACTGATGGCAGCCTTGTTGTCGCAATATAAGGATAATTTTCCTTTATTCGACAACTTCAATTCTTCCATAACTTTTAATAACCATAGTTGTTCGCAAACTCTTTGAGCCATAGCTCTGTATTTTGCCTCAGCACTTGATCGAGCAACCAAACTTTGCTTCTTGCATCTCCAAGTGACTAAGTTTCCTTCTAAAGTGTGCAATATCCAGATGTAAACCTCCTATCATCTAGAGATCTAGCCCAATCTGAATCTGTAAAAGCTTCCATCTAGAGATGAAAATGCTTAGAAAAAAAGAGGCCTTTTCCTGGGGCAGACTTCAGGTAGCGTAGAATGCGAATGACAACTTGCATATGAGATTCTCGAGGATCATGCATAAACTGACTTACTAAACTGACTGCATATGCTATGTCAGGTCTAGTGTGAGAGAGATAAATTAGTCTACCAACCATTCTTTGATATCTCTCTTTATCCACTGACTCCTTATTCCAGCTTGCAACTTATGATTGCTTTCTATAGGTGATTCTACAGGTTTGCATCCCATCATACTTGTCTCGGTCAATAGATCTAGGATGTATTTTCTCTAAGAGATGAAGATTCTTTTCTTTGATTTGGCAACTTCAATTCCTAGGAAATATTGTAACTTACCTAAATCTTTGATTTCAAATTCTTGAGCCAAAGACTGTTTTAGTCGAGCCATTTCTTCATCATCGTCTCCTATCATCATTATGTCATTAACATATACAATAAGAAGAGTGATCTTACTTTTGTGATGTTTCATAAAAAGGGCATGATCAGCATTGCTCTTTTGATAACCAAAAAGGATCATAGCTTTGCGAAATCTATCAAACCTTGTTCTGGGAGATTGTTTCAGTCCATACAAGGCTTTCTTCAATATGCATACTTTCCCTTGCGTTTTTGTATTATCAAATCCAAGAGGAATCTTTATACGTATTTCCTCTTCTAAGTCTCCATGTAGGAATGCTTTTTTTAAATCAAACTGTTGTAGATTCCAATTGAGGTTGGCTGCACAAGATAACATAATTTTGATGGTGTTCATTTTGGCAATAGGGGCAAATATCTCTTGATAGTTCACTCCATAAGTTCGAATGAAGCCTTTAGCAATCAATCTGGCTTTGAACCTTTTAATCGAATTATCAGACTTGTGTTTTATAGTAAGTTTCATTCTTTTCTAGTGCTTTCATTTCTTCAATCATGGCTTCTTTCCACTTGAGATCTTCAAATGCTTCATGCCAATACTGTGGAATAGACATAGAAGACAAAGACAAGGCAAAGGCTTTATAGGAAGGGAATAATGATTTATAAGAAATAAAGTTAGACATAGGGTGTCTAGTGCAAGATCTAACACCTTTTCTTTGGGCAATAGGTTTATCTAAATTATTTGGAAGATAGGAAAGTAAGGGTAACTCACCAAAAGAGGAAGATTTTCGAGTCTGGAATAAGTTTTTCAATAGTTACTGAGTCAGGTACCACTTTTCTCTCATTGATATCCCCCTAAAGAAGTGATTGAGTTGTACCATAATTGCATGATGGCTTTTTCTGTTCTAGGCCTTCTCGAATACTTCTTTAAATCTAGTTTGTCCAAATGCCCAACAATCTCCTTTTGAACAGTAGTCTCCCTCTAAACAATAGCTTTCTCTTGAACAATGGTGTTGTCTGGAATAAGTTTTTCAATAGTTATTAAGTCAATTAAGTCAAGTACCACTTCTCTCTCATTGATCTCCCCCTAAATAAGTGGTTGAGTTGTACCATAATAGGGTTTAGTTTCTCTGAATGTAACATCCTTACTAACGAAAGTTCGTCACAGAGGATGATAACACTTGTAACTTTTCTATGTTGGAGGATACCCAATGAATACACATTTAAGGGCTCGTGGATCTAATTTGCCTGCTTTTTGATCATGGACATAACATACACATCCAAATGCCCTTGAAGGTACAGTATAAGTATTTTGTCCTTGTAAAGTTTCCAAAAGACTCTTGAAATTAAGGGTTTTGAGTAACACTCTATTAATAAGGTAGGCCACTACAAGAATTGCGTCCCCCAAGAATGGTTTAGGAAGGTTCATGGTAAACAAAAGAGATTTGGCGACTTCTAGCAAATGCTTGTTTTTTCCTTCCAGTGACCCTATTCTATGCACTAGTACTGGGACAAGTTGTCTGATGATTCATCCCATAAGACTCCAAATAAGTATCAAAATTGTACTCTGCACCATTGTCAGTTTTAAAAAATTGTATCTTAGCATCAAATTGAGTACACATCATTTTATGAAAAGATTGGAAGCATGTAAACACATAAATTTTTTTATTTTAGCAAATACACCCAAGTCATCCTAGTGTAGCAATCAATAAAAGTAACAAACCACCGATTACTAGATAACGAGACGTGTCGAGTATTACTTCTATTATTTCTCAAAAGATAAGAATTTTTAGTGTGTTTAGCAAACTTACAAGCTTCACAAAAACAATGAATGAAATTGAGTCTTTGAAAATAAACTGGGGTATAACTTCTCTATAACAAAAAATGATGGGTGCCCTAACCGCCGATGCCACTACATTATTTCTTGGTTGATAATCTTATTCCCTCCAAAAATAGCTTCAATGGAACCCCCAACATATATAAGCCATCATGCAATCTACCACTGCCAATCTACCTCCCTTTTCAAAGGTCCTAAAATACACAATGATCAAGAAAAAACTCAAATTTGCAATTTAAGGTATTTGTTATGGTACTAAAAGATAAAAGGTTGACCAGAAAAGGGGAACATGTAATACAGAGGATAGTTTACTATTGGGTATACAACTGACAGAACCTGATCCAATTACAGGAGTAAAAGACCCATTAGTTATCTTGACACTATCTTTTGTTGACTTAGGGAGTAGTTTAAAAAACTTTTAGAGGAACCTGTCATGTGTCTATTCGCTCAAAATCAATAATCCATGAGTCAGTATTAATGTGAGTATTAAAAGCATTACTTGACTGGACAAAATTGGATGTTGGATTCGAGGAAGAGTCAAGTTGGGACAGGAGACGTCAGAAATGTTGAATTTCATTTGAAGAAAATGTTCTAGTGGATGCAGTTTCTATAGATGACTCTGTAGCCTTAGACAAGTTTGCTTGACCCCAATTTGACTTATTTTGTTTTCCTCCCCAGCCTTTGGTGGGTCAACCATGTAACTTCCAGCACATGTCCCTATTATGTCTTGGCTTCCCACAATAATCACACTGCAGATTATCTTTATCAGGGTTACCATCTTTCTTTTTCTCTTGAGAGCCACTAGCGACCAACCCAGCCTTCTCAGTTGGTGTTCTATAAAGCATAACACCTCTTTGCTTTCTTCTTTGTGAACATTGGAGTATGCTTCCTTAAGAGAAGGAAAATTAATTTTTCTGAGAACTTGAATTGGAATTTGATCATACTCAATGTTTAACCCGGCCAAAAAATCGTAAACCCTCTCTTTCCACAAGCTTCTGAAACTTAACTGCATCGTCGGTACAGTCTGCTTGGAAATCTTAGTCATAATCTAGCTATTGCCATAAATCGCTTAGTTCAGAAAAATACTGAAATTGACATCTCACCTTGCTTAGTGTTGTGAACTTTATTGCGGATTTAAAAAATCTAAGCATCATTCCCAACTTGTGAGTAGATGAGAGCAGCTGCATGCCATATTTTTTCTGCAGAGTCAAGTAACGGGTATGTTTTGAAAATCTGGGGTTGCATACAGTTGATAAGTCGAGAGATAACAAGAGGGTTATCAAAGTCCCATTGATCATAAGTGGAATCATTTAGTGTGGCACTATCGTGACCATGCGAGATAATTGTGCCCATCAAGTTTTACAAGACTAATTTGTAACGAGGGATTATCATAAATAATTATTTTTTTGTCAAGTCATTTTTTTTCTTCTTCAGAAAACAGCACCACTAGAGCCAATAACAACAAGGTATACCGGAGAAACACCAAAAAAATCAACAGTGGTGGTCGTAGAATCAAATTCATTAATGGGTCATGTGGCTTATAAATGTTTTTTTCCTGTTAATTAATACATTTCTTATAACCTTTGTTCTGCCTTTGCACTCTGTTTTTAGCAGGAAATGGCAATTAAAGCCTATCAAAATTTCAAGTTCCAGCAACCCTATGAACAGGCTAACGACTATTATTCATTAATAATAGAGGATCAAACATGGCCTTGGATGGAACAACTTGAAGTTTTGCATCGTCTTGATGAGGAAGACCTTGCAAAATTTGCTCCAATCATGCTCTCACGGGCCTTTTTACAGTGTTATATAGCAGGTTTGTCATATCTTCCTTCCTTCTCTCTCTACCTTGATTGCTTTTCGGTTGCATCTAGTTACCTGTGCTTGGTTCTAACTATTGTCATCCTTTTTGTTTTGTTTTATTTTAATTTTTTTCTCCTGTAGGAAACATTGAACATGAGGAGGCAGTATCAATGATTGAGCACATTGAAGATGTGTTCTTTAAGGGTTCAAACCCTATATGCCAACCGCTGTTTCCATCCCAGATTCTAAGAAATAGAGTAGTTAAACTAGGAAAAGGCATGAATTTCTGCTACAGTAAGGAAGGCCTTAATCCAAGTGATGAGAATTCTGCTTTAATCCACTATATCCAGGTAATTGTGTTTGTCTGGAGAACGTAAAATTTTTTGTGACCCCTTTTTTGAATTGCATTTTCATTCAGGAACCACTTAATCACCCTTAAAGACAATGATGTTCGTTAAATTTTGAGTCAATGCATAGCTCAGAAGTATCCAATTTATGCCATTTTCATTTAAGAAAATTTTTGCTGCTTCTTAAAGAATGTGTAATATTTGAATAGCAGATTTATTGGGATTAGATTTAATTAGATTTTGTTTTGTTTTCTTTACTTTTAGAATAAGCCCTGGCATGTATATATATGTACTATTTAATAGAATAGTCCTGAAAGAATATGTCTGATGTTTAGCATTTTCATGTTTATGAAGATAATTTTTACGTTTTCATATTTAATGTTTATCATTTAGTTTAGACAACTGCTACCTAGTCAGAATGTTGTATAACTCATCTATTCAACTTAACCTGTTATGTCTTAAAAACTTTCAGAGACCAAGTGCTAGTTACAAAAATCGAAAATCTTGTATGTTTCTTTTTTGGCTCCTACCGTGGTGCCAAGCTTCGTGAAAATTTTTTTAATGCATGTCAATGCAGCTCTAAGGTTCCGAAAAGAAGATATTTGTGGTGAATAAACAAGTATATGTTTGCTTTCTATGGAAACAACATTGATATTTTGCAAAGTTTTGCATGATTATGTGATGGATGATATGCATTAAGGCTATTATTGTGGGAAATACTTTTGGCAACAACTGCTGATTCTGGAAAAAGATGGCCTATGAAACCTATCTTGGGGACAATCTGAAGGTCTTTCAATTAATCAGACACTAACGTGATTATTTTTTGCTTTGTTTCTTTGTCACAGTGTGTGTGTGTGTGTGTGTGTCCTTTTGCTTTTAGTTGACATTATGCTGCTTCTTGATTATCTAGGCTTTATTTAGTTCTGACATGAATCTCATGTGAATGGTCAGGTTCATCGGGATGATTTTATTTTGAATGTGAAACTTCAGCTTGTTGCTCTTATTGGAGAGCAAGCTGCCTTCCATCAGCTTAGATCTGTTGAGCAGCTGGGATATATTACTTACCTAGGCCAGAGGTATGATAGAAAAAAAGAATTCTTCTTATTTTATTCTAGGATTGTACGCCAAATGTTAAGCTCTTTAATTGTTTCTCATTAGGAATGATTTCGGTATCCATGGGTTGCTGTTCATTATCCAGTCTACAGTAAAGGTGAATAATAGGTTCTTTCTTTTGTATGTACCTCCTACCTTGTACCTTTTAACTTAAGAACACAATCTCTCTTAACAGGATCCTGGACATATTGATTCCAGAGTTGAGGCATTCCTCAGAATGTTTGAGAGTAAACTGTCTGAAATGAAAAATGATGAATTTAAGGTAAGATGGAGAGTTCTTCTGCTGGAAGTAATTTCTTTTCCTTTTTTTCTTTTTGTTTTTTACGGACTTTATTTTTAAACTGCACGACAGTCTAAAGGTAATTTATGAGGTGGTTTTATAGGGCACTAGTAGCCTTTTTAGAAAAACTTGGCTTTCATTACAAAGTTTTTCTAAATCAAGTTATTGATGTTATTTAACTTCGGCCTCTAGTGGGATTTTGTTATTTTATGTACTTCTGGAATGGCCTTTGTCGTGGTCCATGGGTCTTAGTTTGGGCTTAATTAAGATATTAGGACTCTAAAATATATTTTCATAGTATAATATTAAGGAACAATATTTGGTATATTGTCGGTGGAATTTAAAAATTCCACAAGCAGGGTTTGGGTTGATGGCAAGTGTAAAATTTATAACTCTGCTCATGGATTTGAAAAAGTATACTGCCGGTATATTATCCTAATATTAATTGAGGGCTATTGTATTTCTTTTTTTTTTAATATCTTAGTCTGAGAAAGATGGTTAGTAATACTTTTCCTAGTTATATCTATTTATTGCTAGTCAAAACCGGAGTTACCCAAGAATTTATGAGAGAGAGAGTGATACGTAATCTTCTTTCTTCATTTGACAATTCAGCCTCATAACAATTGGAAATCCTTTGTCTAACGAGCATCTTAGTTGAATTTTTTGTGCATTTAGTAGATGGAGGAATTTCAAACTAATTCCAATATTTTTCTTAAACATTTGTTGCAAGCTTGCATGTTCATGACTCCCCCCCCCCAAAAAAAAAAAAAAAGATTCGATTTGTATGCATCTTTGGTTGGGTTTGAATGAGAGCTTGTAATCTAATCGTAAATTCCTGACTTTTTACACAGGGCAACGTAAATGCATTGATCAATATGAAGCTCGAGAAGCACAAAAGTTTAAGCGAAGAATCTCAATTTTACTGGACTGAGATCATCAGTGGGACTCCCAAATTTGATAGGAGGGAAGCTGAGGTATCTCAATCAATCTTGATATTTTTCTAAATATTGAAAGGCTACTCATCAAAGAAAACCCATATACATGTTACTTTACTGTTAATCTGCAATGAATATTTTAGTTTTATCTTGAATAGTTCATCTTTTACTATCTGTTTTTAACAGGTTGAAGCATTAAAGAAACTTACACAACAAGAACTGATAGATTTCTTCGATGAAAATATAAAGGTCGGTGCAACTCGAAAGAAAACACTTAGTGTGCGAGTGTACGGGAACCAACATTTGGCAGAATACAACTCCCAGAAAAGTGAAGCAGTTCAACCAAATACCGTCCAAGTAGATGATATCTTTAGTTTTAGAAGATCTCGACCACTTTATGCTTCATTTAGGTGAGGTTTTGGTCTCCCTTGTTGATTGGACATGCTTGCCGTGGAGAAAAACAGAGAGATTCTCCTGTTAGTTTTCATTAAGTTGTTCTACATTGGAGAAAACAGAGGATCCCTCTTGTCTGTGATTTTGTGTTGTATTGTACTTATTCTCTTGATTCAGAAACAAAATTGTTCTGTGATTTTATTTGTTGTATCTTAGGTATGGAAAATAATTCTCTTGGTACAGAAGCAGAATTGTTGCGACTCCAATATTCAACAAATTAAACCTGTGGTCCGAATATATTTATTGAATTTGAATGTGCATGTCTATGTTACTTTATGTACACACATTTCAATGTAACACTTCCTATGCGTCATTGTATCATTAGCTCAGATATCAAATACGTGTAACACTTCCTATGCGTCACGTGCATGGCAAAGTGTGTTAAGATTTTGAGTGAATTACAAGTAAATTTACTGTTTGGTTAGTGAATTATAAAAATATTATAATATAATCATCTAACTATTCAAAACCATTTTGTTAACTCGCTAATGGATGTTAATGAGGACCGTCACTTAATCAAAGACATATTCTTGTCATGTGAATTGTAAATAGATTACATTAAAATCTACTTGAAGATTCTTCTTATCACATCCAAGTTTAAAATAAAAAAAAAAAAAGTTATCATATCTTTACTACTAACTCTTTAAGATATGGTTAGGTTATATCTTGTCTTATCCTAATAAAATTATCCATGACCTTCTAACCTTTACATAGCAGGGCATCTATCTAGAGGGGTTCACACCAAGCTCCTCTTCTATATAAATTCCTTTTATCACCTAAGAGATTTCAAGTTACTATTGTTGACATTCTACCCAAATCGCACAAGCTTCCAAACATAAGCCACCCTACCAACTTGCGGCACAATGTTGTCTTTTTTATGTCATTGAATAACAACAACTAGCATCAACAAGTAGTCAATGGTACCAAACCAACACACCACATGATCAATACAATTACTGTTATGGGTATTCTTATAGTGACCCTTCTAATTATGGTTACCACCTATCAAAACTTCAAGTGTCGTCCTTCCATTATTATTTTGTTTATCAAACATCCAAACCAACACACCACATGATCAATACAATTACTGTTATGGGTATTCTTATAGTGACCCTTCTAATTATGGTTGCCACCCATCAAAACTTCAAGTGTCGTCCTTCCATTATTATTTTGTTTATCAAACATCCAAACTGCAAGGAAAACTCTACTATTCAAAACTCTACCCTACACTTGAACAATAATCAGAGTTGCAAGCCTAAATTGAACTCTTTTAAATGCAACTCCGATAGCATTAGAAAACATTACAACAAAATGCCCAATTTATTCAAGAGCTTAGACCAAACCAACCCCCTAAACCCAACCACCATTAAGGTAGGAAGATGTTGCCTCCTTAGTGTCGAGCTACCTACGTAACCTATTGGGGGATAGCAAGCCAATCAAAGAGAACCATGAAGTATACCGTTCTAAATTGGTGCCTTTCTAAAATCAGAATACGCTTGTAAAGGGTCAAACGAAAGCCTTAAAAAGAGAGATGCATTATTTTTGTAAAACATGGCTGATGATGTGGGATGAACCTATTCTAATGATCTTTAAGCTTTAGAAGTTGTTGTTGAAAAGATGTCTCACTCTTTCAAGCACCAAAAGAAACATATGAAGGAATTGACCCTACTGATCATCTCATCAAATGCAATAATTAGATGGAAATCTTTGGTATTTGTAACACACTTAAGTGCAAGGTCTTTTTGATGACATTGAAATGATATGTGAGGGGATAGTAATTGGTAAGGAGTGAGTAAAACTCAATTTGACTTGAATTTTTTTTTTAATTTTGAGTTAATCGAATCGAGTTATTCAGTTTTTTCAAGTCAACTCAAATAAGTAGTTCTGAGTTTTGAGTTCGAGTCGAGTTGAATTTTACGATTCGGATAACTTAGATAATTCGAATAACTGTTAAGGATGTGCCTTAGACTTACTTAATAATAGGTCTATAGACCAAGCCTTTAGGGATTTAGATTTATGTTACATGATTTTAGGAGTAAGTTAAGTGTTTTTGGCATGTTTTTTAAGAGTAATTTTTGCAGTTTTTGTTATTTTTTTTACTATATAATATGAACAATACAACAAATTATAGTGTGCTTCCAATATATCTTTCTTTCACATTTTCTGTGTTTTATATTGTTGCTAAAATACCAACAATTGGTATATGAGCTTTTATCTTAAGGGATCTGTGAGTTGAGAGAAACACATAAGCTTTAGACATGGAAGTTGACACAATGTTTTCTCATATTGTTCCACCAATTTTTTATAGTGGTAACTATCAAGCTTGGGCTGTTAGAATGATAGTCTATCTTGATACACTGGATCTTTGGGTTGCAGTAGAAGAAGACTACGATGTTCCGTCTTTACCAGCAAATCTAATGATGAATCAACTGAAGACTCACAAAAAGAAGAAGATAAGAAAGTCCAAAGCTAAAGCATGTCTTTTCTCTACTGTTTCAAGCAAAATATTTACAAGAATCATGAATTTGGGGTCAGCAAAAGAAATTTGCAACTACCTCAAGAAAGAATATCAAGGCAATGAAAGAACAAAAAATATGCAAGTGCTCAATCTAATCAGAGAGTTTGAAATGATGAAAATGAAGGAGACAGAAACCATTAAAGACCATTCTGACAAGCTAGAAGGCATAGTAAACAAGGTAAGATTGTTGGGTAAAGATTTTTCCGATGATCGAGTAGTGTAAAAAATTCTTGTCACTTTGCCAGAAAAATATGAGTCTAAAATTTTTTCATTAGAAGAATCTAAGGATTTGTCAAGTATATCGTTGGAAAAATTAGTAAATGCATTGCAGGCTCTAGAACAAAGGAGAAATATGAGACAAGAAGCATCATTTGAGGGTGCTTTTCGAGCAAAGTTTGAAAATTTAGGCCCTATACGACCGAATACTCATAAAATTTCTATTGATAAAGTCTGAAAGTACGAAGCTGAAGAGTTCCGTAGTAAGGTGGGTGATGATTCAACTAGAGCTAAATACTGGTTAGAACACACACATAGAGTTTTGGATGAAATGTTATGTCCTCCAAAAGATTGTCTGAGATGTGTGGTATCGTTGTTAAAAGATGAGTCTTTTTACTGGTAGACGACTTTGATTGTAGTTGTACCCAAAGAATGGGTTAACTGGGAATTTTCAAAATTGAGTTTTGAAAGAAGTACATCAGTAATAAGTATATTGATAAGAAGAAAAATGAATTTCTCAATTTGAAATAGGTCATAGATCAGTTGCGAAGTACTAGCGTGAGTTTATTTAGCTCAATAAATATACTTGTGAAGTTATGTCTACTGAGGAAAAAATGTGTATTCGTTTTGAAAATGGCTTAAGCGACGAAATAAAGTTGTTAGTTGGTGCAATGGAAATTAGAGAATTTCTAGTATTGTCTGGCCGAGCTCAGAAAAAGAAAGAAGTTTACAATCACAAGAAACAAAATAAAATGAAAGCTCGTGACTTCAATAAACGTAACTCAATCGGAACATTTTTTTCTCCCCCATAAAAGATGAAAGAATCGAGTAGCCATTTTTTAGAGCTATCTAGTTTTTAAGCAAAGATCAATCGAAATAGAATAGCGTGAGAACGTCGACGCCTTAAATAGCCAACGTAGGTATTGTTCGTAATGTAAACAAAACCTGAATGCAGTCAATGTGGCTGGTATCACTTTGGAGTGAAAGACGATTTATACTTTAATTGTGGATCTCTTGATCATTTCAAGAAAGATTTCCTAAATCGAATTGAGCAAAAATGAGATCAGAACGCAAAACCAATTGTTACTACTACTAGAGGTAGACGACTAGGGAATAGTGGTACTACTGGAATCAACAAAAGTGGGACCAAGGATTCAATGGTTCGATCTGCAGCTTGAGCTCATGCCAGAGCTTTTCCGATCCGTGGGCGTGAGGAGTCCTCAGCTCCTGATGTTATTGTGGGTACATTTTCTATCTATGATGTTACTGTATATGCATTAATTGACCCTGGTTCAACATATTCATATATATGCACTACGTTAGTAACGAAAAAGAGTTTATCAATTAAGTCAACTGATTATGTTGTTAAAGTAACGAACTTTTTAGGCCATAATGTCATAGTTGACCTGGTTTGCAAGAAGTTTTGACTAAAAATTTAGGGCTATAACTTTCCTGCTGATTAGATGTTATTGCCACTTAATAAATTTGACATTGTTTTGGGAATGGACTGGCTGACTATTCACAATGCTGTAGTGAATTATTGATAAAAATGAATTGATTTGAGATTGCTAGAACGGTGAATTGATTTTTGTTAAATTTGCTAAGTCTGATTATGTTTCGAATATGATTTTAGCAATATCCGCATATAAATTTATTCGAAAAGGCTGTGATGCATTTTTAACTTATATCCTGGATTCTAGAGTATTTGAAATGAAAGTTGATCAGGTATCGATAATTTACTAGTTTCCAAATGAGCACAGTTTTAGGGTAAGTCTTCATAATACTCATTGGTTTGTTGATTATGTTTACTTTTTGGTTTGTAGTTTGATGCCACCTGAGATTCCATACCAACAAAGGATGAAGTTCCTTTATGATGAAAGGTACTACTTTTGGAATGAGCCATACCTATTCAAACAATGCACAGACCAAATAATCAAGAGATGTGTGGAAGAAAATGAGGTAGCTAATATTTTGTATCATTGTCATTCATCCCCAAGTGGGGACATTTTGGAGGTTCACGTACCGCAACCAAGGTATTGCAAGTCGAATTATTTTGGCCAACCTTATTTAAAGACGTGTACGCCTACGTGAGACATTGCGACAATTTCCAGCGGGTTGGAAACATATCAAGAAGGAACGAGATGTCACTGATAAACATACTTGAGGTAGAATTATTTAAATTTTGGGGTATTGACTTTCTTTATCATTTTCCCCTTCTTATGGTAATATGTACACATTAGTGGCAGTTGAGTATGTGTCTAAATGGGTGGAAGTCAAGGCATATCCAACAAATGATGCCAAGGTAGTTATGCGATTCTTATAGAAGCATATATTCACAAGCTTTAAGACTTCAATGGCTATCATCAGTGATGAGGGGTTGCATTTTGCGAATAAATGGTTAATGTGGTTACTCGACAAGCATGACGTGAGGCATAAGGTTGCCACAACTTACCATCCAAAAACAAATAGGCAAGCTGAGTTTGCAGATAAAAAGATAAAAGGGGTACTCGAGAAGGTGGTTCGTTCGAATTAGTAAGATTGGTCCAAGAGGCTTGATGATGCACTATGGGCCTACCAGAAAACTTTCAAAACTCCTTTAGAGATGTCTCATTATCAGTTAGTGTTGGTAAAGCCTGTCATTTATTGTTAAAGTCAGTGCATAAAGCTTATTGGGCACTCAAACAGCTCAACTTGGACCTAGAAATTGCTGGAGAGAAACGGATGTTGCAGCTCAATGAGTTAGAGGAATTTTGAATGTTTTCCTATAAGAATGCCAAGTTGTTTAAGGAGAAAACAAAAGGATGGCATGATAAGTACATCCGACTCCGTGAGTTCGAGGTAGGTTAATAAGTCTTACTGTTTAACTCCAAACTAAAGTTGTTTCCCGAAAATTTAAAGTCTCGATGGTCCGAGCCATTCACTATCACCAAGTCTTTCCATATGGAGTAGTTGAACTTTAGGATGGTAAGGGAGGTAAGTTCAAGGTAAATGGTCAACGCCTTAAACATTATTGTGGTAGTAAAGTCAAGAGGAAGAAAACTTCGCTCACTTTACTGGACCCATGAATTGTTTATTTATTTTATTTCTTTTAATAAATAGGTAAAACCAGCTCTTATTGTATGCTATTATGACAGAAAGGTCCATTGATGTCAGAAGAATCATCCTTAAGGAAATTCGGGAGTGTGTTGCAAAGTAAGCTGGTTTTACCTATTTCCTATCATTAATTACTTTACTTTGTTTACAATCTCACATCCCTCTGAAGATAGACATCGGAACAAGATACAACCAAGGATGTATAATGGATGTTGATATAGCCAGAATAGTGGGTGATGTTGCTATACAAAGGCAAACAAAACCAGTTGATGAACCAACTAGAGCAGAACTACTCGATTATCTAGATATGTTGGAACCGATTCCTGAACCAGAACTAACTACCTATACTGACTTTGAAACACCAATTGGCCTATTAACCCCGGGTGGATCGAACTAACACCTACCTTTTCATCATCTAGCATTGCTGCACAATTAGATCAATCGGCACTCATGGACATGCTACAACACATGCATTGACAGCAGCAAGCTTATTGAAGATATACAAAAATACGAGATGACTTAATAAGAGGTGCGTTTAAAAAACTCTCACGTAACTCATTTGACTTTGTACCTAAATTTCTAGATTTTATCTTCAATCCTTGGACTCTAACTTCGGATACTAGGCACAGTGATTTCACCACTCCAAAAAGAGGAACTAGGTGTAAATATGGTCATGAAGAAGTGGAGACAATATCGGATAGCGATGATGCTACTAAATAAATAATGGGGTTTCTTTTTCTTTAATATTTTAGGATATTTTAGGTTTAATTACTTTTTAAATATTTTATTTTTATTTTTCCTTATTTCGCATAATAAAATTATGTTTAATTCATAAATAATGAATTTTTGGATTATAGTATGTTCATCATAAAATAAAAAGTGTGGCAATGTGAATGTGAATGTGAATGTGCATGTATAGGATAGGTTCTATCAATGAAAAGCTTGGTATTTAAGCAGTCAAATAAGACTCACCTCCCTTTCCTAGGACCCTACATGGTGTACAGTTCTCATTAACTTCTCTATTTTTTGCCCTTCTGATTAATGGTTTTAAACAATAAGGATATTGTTTCTCTTTTGTAAGGCCCCGAAAATAGATCTAATAGTTTCGAGTAAGTTTATCGGGTTTCAAGTGAAATTGGGAACTAATCGGGTTAATTAGCAATTTATATTCTTAATTAGTTAGCTTAATTTTATCTAAAAATTGGTAAATAATATTCTAGAAAATAAAAATATTTTTATAAAAATTAATTTTATGATTTTAAATAATTTTTGGGTAAAAATAAATATTTTCGGTTAAATTAAAATTTAAAAATAATTTAAAATGGGGGTTTAATTGGGTGATTTAAAATATTAATTACATGGGGCTAATTTGGAAAACAAGGGAAATGTGTAAAAGGTTTTATATCAAATAAACCATATTTTCAAAATTTTGGAGGAAAATGAGCAAATTGTAAAATAAGGGAAAAGGGGGAGTGGTCTGATGGAAAATTCTCCAAATTTTGAAAATCAGGTGAGGGTTTTCAGTTTTAAAAACTTTGCAACTACCTCATGTTTTACTCATTCTTCACCCGAATTGAGAGCTCTCTCTCTCTCTCTCTCTTACTTGTTTCCCTTTAAAATCTCTCGAAATAATTTTTAAAGTTGGGCAAAAAGTCATCCGAATTTCTTCAAGCATTTTGATTCAAACTTCTAAATCAATCTATCAAAATAATTTTCAAAGTTGGGCAAAAAGTCATCCGAATTTCTTCAAGCATTTTGATTCAAAGTTCTAAATCAATTATTTGAGTTCAATTGAAGGTAATCCTTATCTCTAAACTTATTTTTAAGTTTATTTCAATCATTATTTGTTAATTAAAGTGATTATAATGGACTTTCAACTTTAATTTCTTCTTTCTTGAACTTGAGGATCAACAATGGCGGATCTTTAATTTTGAGTTGGAATCCAAATATTAATGGATGTCTAAGCTCAAAATAGGTCTAATAAGAGGTTTTTAATCTTAAACCAAAAGATCAAACACGTTTTATGGATCAATCTTGAGAAATTCGAAATTGATCAAGAACATGGATGATTTTTCTAGAAAATTATGAAATGGATTAAATGATGAAACTAAAACTTAGAATTCATGTTATTGGACTAAGAATGAAGACTAGAAGTGTTTTGAGGTGCTGAAAAGGGAGTTTAGTTGAGGAATTCCATATTTCGGCTTAGTTTGCAACATTGGTAAGGTAGTTTAGAACAATGATTTAGATTCTAATGCTTTATCAAATTTCATGTTTCTTGTTGCTATTATTAGTTTGTAATACATAATTTGTCTTTGTTAAAGCTCCACATCAAGAGGAGGAAGGTGCAAATCAAAATTGAAGCTCAAACTTGCTTGTTTGAATACATTTTTGCTTAAAAAGCTAAGTGTGGAGGTGACTGATATTAAGGGCAATTTGGTAAATTAGTCTGATTATGTGTTAAATTAAAGGTTTAATTGTTGTTATTAATGACTTAATTATATATTGGATGGTTGGATTTGTAAAAATATGTTTTATTTTATAAAAGAGCAAAATGGCAAGTGGTTTGGTAAGTTGTGTATTATGCTTTTAGTATGATTAACTTGTAATAGCCCATTTTTAGGGTTAATCAGAATAGTGGTTTTGGGGTCACCAAATCGACGAGTAGGTTTGTAAATATTATATTTACTATTTACGAGTTAATTGTGATTTTAAAAATGTTTTTGATATTGTGATTTTTGTTTTATAAGCGATTTATTAAATTCAAGTGGTATGACCCTAAGGTCAAGTGGGTTTAGAAAATGAGGTATCGGAACCTCGTTTCTATAAACCGAGTCGTAAATATTTTTATAAAAATTTACGGAGTGACAATAAGATGGTATTAAAGTTTCATTGAAAAATTTTATCGTTTCGATAGTAAATTAAGCAAAAAGGACTAAATCGTTTCAATAGCTATGGTTTATTAAAGTGAAAGTCCTTATAAGGATATTAGACCATTTTTGAGTTAATGGATAATAGTGGAAGGGTAGTTAGAGTAGTTTTAAATGTTTTTGAAGGTTAGTATTGTAAAATAGCTAATAAGTGTTTTAATAAATAAAACAAAATAAAAATTTGGCTTCATTCTCATCATCTATTGCCGAAAGTTAAAATAAAAAGAAGCCATTGAAGCTTCAAAGTATTCGTACATTGCATGTTAAATTGGTAAGTCCATTTTGACTCAGTTTTTAGTGATTTTTACGTTTTTGAGATCGTTGCTTCGTAATCTAGCTAGTCCGTACCTCCGATTTTAAAATTGTTAAAGTGTTTGGATGATGCCATTATTGAATGTTTGAGTATCTTGATGTTTAATGATAGAAAATAAATTTTTGATGTGAGATTAATGAGTTTTGTTAAGTGAATTTTGGTAAAAATGTCAATTTTGGATTAAATTATAAAGAAGTTGAAATATTAGGGGCAAAAATATAATTTTTCCATAAAATGAATTATGGGTTGTTTTGATACTATAAACATTCAGCTAAGCTTAATTCTAGTTAAAAATGGTTCAATTGCTGTTTTGAGCTCAGGGACTAAATTGAATAAAAGTAAAACTCTAGGGGCAATTTTGTAAAAATGTCAAAAATGACCAAATTGTATGAAATAAAGTGTTTTACCGTCTAAATTAATATATTGAATGAAATTATTAATTTAGATCAAGATCGGGTGGAAAATTAAAGAAAATGGGAAAATTACCAAAACGCCCCTGAATTTTGGTATCTCTACAATTTAGCCAGGTAAGTTCGTATGCAATAAGAATTGTGAAATTTATGTTTCTAATGCTTTAATATTGTATAAATTGTATATACATGAATATTTTAATGTCTGACGACATATTGACTAAATGTGGCACTTAGTATGCGGGTAATCAAATATGGCACTCAATGTACGAAATATTGAGAATGACACTTACTGTGCGAGATATTGAGAATAACACTTAGTGTGCGAAATATCGAATGATTCAAAAGGCAATTATAAATTGTGATTGAATGATTAAATCGAGCAAAGTGAACATGTATACATGCTATATAATGTAAATTGTTTATGAGACGACTTTATAATGGTGATATTCGGGCTTTGAGCCTAGCAAGCCTTACGCTGAAGAATTAAATTGGGCTTATGCCTAGTAGGCTTATTGCCGGTGTATAAAATCATACTTTGAGTGTAACGCCCCGTACCCGAGACCATTGCCGGAGTCGAACACGAGGTGTTAATAGACTTAATTCATTACTTAAACAGCTCATACAATTCATTTTAAAATTTTCAGACAAGCTGGCTAACTGCATCACAGTCGCTTTAAAAATTATATCTCAAGTTACGAAACTCGAAATCCAATTCCGCAAATTTTTCCTGAAACTAGACTCATATATCTATCTACTAATTTTTTTCTAGAATTTTTTGTCATGCCAATTAGTACAGTTTATTAGTTAAAGTTTCCCCTGTTTCAGGGTTCGACTACTCTGCCCTCTGTGTATTACGAATCAGATATCTCCCTCTACAGAGCTTCAATGACTATGTCGTTTGTCTCTAATAAAACTAGACTCAATAAGGAATCTGTAAATATAAAGCATGACTTCTAATTATCTTTGTAAAATTTATGGTTAATTTACAAAGTCAGAACAGGGGATCCAAAAATCGTTCTGGCCCTGTTTCACAAAAATTTAAACATCTCATAAAATATAACTCATATACCTATTTTGTTCCATCCATATGAAAATAGACTCATAATTCTTCAATTCCATATATTATTCATCATCTAATTGTATCTCTACTATTTTTAGTAATTTTTCAAACTCACGTCACTGGTGCTGTCTGAATCTATTTTATAGTAAATTTTACCTATTTCATGGTTTCCATGGATTAGCTAGCAATTTAGCATACATAACACCAAATATGATCATGATTAGCCATTCCAATGACTAATCATTACCAAGCATTTCCATACCACTCAATAACCATATCATAAGACCATATATACAAAATGATTATAATGCTATACATGCCATACTCAAAATATACAAGCCATTATGCCAAGATGGTATACGGATAGTGTGAGCGAGCCTTCGACCGTTCCCGATTTCCGAGCTGGCTTGTCAAAACTACAAGGAATGAAAAGGAGGGAGTAAGCATAAATGCTTAATAAGTTCACATGCAAATAGCAAGTAACATAACCATATAAGCAAACATAAAACATCATTTGCATAATCATCACCAAGACATTCATATCACATTTTCATTTATCATCTTACCATATTGTTGTTATATCGATTTTTCAACCCGAGGGTTAAGTACATACCTGTTCAAAGTATCCATTTCACAACACTTGCCAATACATCCCTTTCATATTGAGTATTCCTCTATTTCAGTAGAACTTTACCCGTTGAACACATCGGAATATAATTCGGATACATGGAAAGTTTACACATAAGTGCCACATATGTAGCCAAGCTACCATGTAACCCGCCCATAAGTGAACTCGGACTCAACTCAACGAGCTCGGGCGTTCGCATCCATAAGTGAACTCGGACTCAACTCAACGAGCTCGGATGCCTAGTTACATCTCTCAAACTCGGACTCAACTCAACGAGTTCAGACATTCGCATCCATAAGTGAACTCGGACTCAACTCAACGAGTTCGGATGCTCAACCATCCTAGTGACATGTCGCTTGTATCCTAATCTATTCCTAAGGTTAAAACGGGCTTTTTTCCTCGATCTCACATCTTTGCCGTCTTCCACGGAATATCGGAACCGATACTCGGTGATAGTTCATACTCATCAAGTAATTCACATAATTACATATTATTCAACAATAACCACAGAACATAACGTTTCATGATAATAATAAGCATCATATCATATAAACAACATTAAATTCCTTAAAACAACAATTATGTTACTACATTTACACATGAACTTACCTCGTATGCGAAAATGGCTACTTTTACCATTTCGTCCACAACTTAGTATTTTCCCCATTTTAGCCCGAATTTTAGTTTTCCTTGCTCTATCATTTAAAATATAGTCTAATTAGGACTCACATTATTCAAATTGACCCAAAATCATATTTTGGAAAAATTATAATTTTGCCCCTAAACTTTTGCATATTTATACTTTTGCCCCTAGGCTCGGGATTTAAACTTTATTCCTTATTCTTATGTTTCATAACATGCTGATCATTTTTCCCTTCTATGGAAACATCAAATTCTCACTCTAACATGTACTTATGACTATTAGGTATTTTTACCGATTAAGCCCTTTTGCTCGTTTTCACTTAAAACCGAGTAGCACAAGTTGTCTAACATAATTTAAAACCTCATATTCTATCATAAAACACAAAAATACACAAATTTCACCTATGGGTATTTTTCCAAATATGAACACTAGGTTGAATTATTGCTAGCATAAGCTCAATTGAGCTACCGGGACTCCAAAAACGTAAAAATCATTAAAAACGGGGCTTGGAATCACTTACTATGGAGCTTGGAAGCTTGAAACAAACCCTAGATATGGAGAACCCTTGAAATTTCGGCCTAATGAAGAAGATGGACAAAAATTGGCTTTTAATTTTGTTTTTAATTCATTATAATAACTAAATGACCAAAATACCCTTACTGCTAAACTTTCCAAAAATTCCTTCCATGTCCTAATTTTGTCCATGAACTTTAAATTGGTCAAATTTCTATTTAAGACCTCCTCATTAATATTCCAAAACAATTTCATACTAAAAACTTCTAGAATGCAAGTTTTGCAACTTATTCGATTTAGTCCCTACTTTCAATTTAAGCACTTTAGGCATAGAATTTCATCACAAAATTTTCACACAATCATGCAATCATATCATATACCTTAAAATAATCATAAAATAATTATTTCTATCTCGGATTTTGTGGTCACGAAACCACTATTCCGACTAGGCCCAAAATCAGGATATTACAACTCTCCCCCCCTTCAGGGATTTTCGTCCCCGAAAATCTTACCAGAAAAGTGGACTTCACTTTTAATCTCATATTCGGTGCTGAAGAACTTGCACTTAAACTATACCTCCAATACATCTCTTCAATTTATCATATGATCTAAAAGCTTACAGTCTCAACTCTCAACTGTTCTTAAACTTTTAACCCTTCTCAGTTTCCCATGATATCATGACATAAAACCCGGATCTCAACTTGATTTAATGGAGACCGGAATTCCAAGAAATCCAACAATCAAAGAGACCTGAAATTCCATTATAAGTACCACTTCGGTAAGGGGAGGGGTTGTAGGACCTCTGACTCGACTTTCTTATACATACACATATGACACAACTTCCATCATCATAATAACATCATCAAAATCATGTCATTCATTCATGTTGGCTTACACCAATTTTCCTATTGTCCCATTTAGACAATATACTTATGCATACATTCTATGTTTTCTAGACAGCTTTACTTATCCATTCATTTAATTAAATTAATTCATGCTCATGACATTATATAAGGCCAAACAAACATAGATATTTGCATCACAATCACAACTTTCATTTCGTGCATCATCATGTACATATCATTACAATCATATAATTCAGTCCAACAATTTAACATAGATAAGTTCATTTCATTATAATCCTTTATCTCATAAAAATTATATATTATTAACATTTATCAACATTCGACGTCCAAATCAAGACAAGGACATTTTCACTCGTATCATAATATTATGACCTTTATTCATACCTCTACTACTTTCTATTTATTCCGCTCATCTTATCAAGTAAGCCACGTACACTACATCATATGAGCATTAAGCAAATATGAATATTTATCACAACATGAACTTTCATCTCACATATTATCACATATGTATCATAAACTTTTATTCATAATTTTCTGAACCGAGACTTATCATAATCATAACTTTACTCAAATACCTTCACATAACATTGAACATGGTCGGCACAGCTCGATTGGAGAGTACCCTGTCTAAATAAGACAGTACTCATACGCGTCGGAAGACATCACACTATCACAAATCAGTGGCATGTATAGCTAAACTTTTACACATGCTCGGTTAGTCCGAGAACCGACTAAACCTGCTCTGATACCACTAAATGTAACGCCCGTACCCGAGACTATTGCCGGAGTCGAACACGAGGTGTTAATAGACTTAATTCATTTTAATAACTAAATGACCAAAATACCCTTACTGCTAAACTTTCCAAAAATTCCTTCCATGTCCTAATTTTGTCCATGAACTTAAAATTGGTCAAATTTCTATTTAAGACCTCCTCATTAATATTCCAAAACAATTTCATACTAAAAACTTCTAGAATGCAAGTTTTGCAACTTATTCTATTTAGTCCCTACTTTCAATTTAAGCACTTTAGGCATAGAATTTCATCACGAAATTTTCACACAATCATGCAATCATATCATAGACCTTAAAATAATCATAAAATAATTATTTCTATCTCGGATTTTGTGGTCACGAAACCACTATTCCGACTAGGCCCAAAATCAGGATATTACATTGAGTCTAGCAGGACTTGTGCCGGTGTGAGATATAAGCTTAGGCCTAGCAGGCTTTATGCCGATGAATTATTATAAGTTTATGCCTAAAAGATTTATTGCTGATATGGTAGTTGAATACGTTAAACGAGCTAAAATGATTAGGTACGTGATAATTGATTACCTATTTGAAAATAAGGTAAGTATATGTGCAAAGAATGTATTGTGACTTATGCAGAAATGAAATATGATTATGTGCCAATGAAACATAAATGAATGAATAAGATGTGATTTGTAAAGTTGCATATGTAAAATTTGTCAGATGCTATATGAATAAAAAGTGAATTGATTATAAATGATCATACGAGATTCATATGAGAAAGATATATGATTAAATGTGTTATTTCTCATAATGTGTTCATTTGCCTATATGGAAGTGTGAAAGGGTTGATGTATGAAAATTTAATTGAATAAGTTTGTGAAAGTTAAAGTTGGTTAAGTGAGTAAGTATAGTATTAAATGATAATTTGATATGAAAACATGTTATGAAATTTAGAAAGGTTGTGTGAGATAGCATATTATGTTTACGGCATTAAAATGAAAGTATTTGTTATGTTAAGTTTATTAAGATACGAGCTTACTAAGCTTAAAAGCTTACTCTGTGTTTTCTTTTTCCTATGTTTATAGATTTTTGGAGATTTGCTCGGGTTGGAAGTCAACAGAGATCGTATCAAACTATCCGGTTATTGATTTACGATATTTTTACACTTTAGAGCTTGGTTTATGGCATGTATAGGCTAGTGTTAAGAAGATATGTCTTGAATTATGATTTTGGCCATGTGATTTGGCTTGTAAATGTTGGTGTATATTGGCCATTTAAGTTGGCCTAAAGTATGTGTTTGATAAATGACATACGTGATGTATATAATGCTTTTGTGTTGGCATAGTTTAGTATGAAGTATAGATGATGAATTGATATGTTTGAGAAGCATGATTTAGGTGATGAAAGATTGAGAAAAATGCATAAGGAAGATAGGTAAAATTATTGATAATGATATATTGCTTTGGATATGTTTAAGGTTGAGTTTTGAGTAGTGGTTTGGATTGTGATATAATGGCTTGATTTGTATATGAATTTGGCATGTTGTGATTGCTTATGTGTGTATTAAAATGGCATGAAGTGTGGTATTTAGGTATGCTTGTGGAGGGTGAGAAATGTGGCTTTATCCAAGCTTATTTTCACTCCACACGGCTGAGCATACGGGCGTATGGCTCAACCATGTGTGACACACGACCTTGGAACATGGCCGTGTGTCCCTTGGGGTACCCATTCGAATTAAAGTCAGTACACCCTCCAGTTTTAACACGGCCTAGCACACAGCCTGAACACGGGCGTGTGAAGGGAACATGGGCTGGACACACGGGCGTGTGGTTTGGCTGTGTGATCAAGTCAGTATGTATGCCCTGTTTGGCCATGGTTTAGTCACACTGGTGTGTCTGAGACCGTGTGAGGCACACGGTCTGTTCACACGGGCGTGTGACCCATGCAGTGAGGAAAATTTTCTAAGTTTTGTAAAGTTTTCTCGAGTTATCAGTTTAGTCTCGAACCTCTTTTAAGCATGTTTTAAGGTATCGTAAAACCTTAGAAGGGACAATATCGATGAATGTATAAAAGTTTTAAATTGTATGCAAGTTTTGTTATGAAATGTGATTGAATGATTCGATGTAAGTTCGGTAATGCCTCGTGCCCTATTCTGGTGTCAGTTACGGGTAAGAGGTGTTACAAAAATTGTATGAAATAAATTGATATTTGGAGCATGAATCGTTGATTTATTGAACATTTGATAAAGGTGTTTTAATTGGTATATGAATATTGGGAAAATGATATTTGCGATGCTTAATTTTATGGATGCTACAATTGCTTAGAAACATGTTTTTACTTGCATTTTAACATCCTAAATTAAGTGATTAAACAGCAAAGTCCATGCATTGTATGTATGATTATATTGGCAAAGTTGCATGGTGGATCCATTGGATATAGTTGGCATGCCATAGGATTTGTGAGTACTCACCATTATTTGTGATATGGAAAGCATATGGCTCTTGGCAGATTGATTTTTTTGGAGTAGATAAGGGAGTGTTGAGCTTGAGTCTCCACTCATCAGGTTATTTGAGGCGTTATAAGGGACTGTGTCGCTTTTGCCCGCTCAATTCGTAGGACTGTATTTGATTTGTGGGAGTTCAGAGATCCGTTTATCTAATGTATGATCACATGTTTACTTATTGCCATGGATGTATTATGCCAATATAATTGATTGATTCTACCAATATAATTGAATGTTTATGTGTTAAAAGATGATTTTACATTCCATGGAAAAATTGATTATTAATTCTTTAAATAGCATGTGATGTTATAGTGAAATGCTAGCATGTTGTGACTGAAATTTTAATGTTTAATTGCTTTGATTTATGCATGATTGGGTGCAAATTACTTGATATTTTTACTATCATTCATGCAAAGAATTTCGGGGCGTAAGGAGTCAAGAAGCGACTGCAAGGGTGATCCAAGAATAAGGCTCAGTAGTGGCTTAAAAAATTTACTTTAAAGACTATATAGGGGCATTGTAATGCTTTTGAGACTAGTGTTATTTTACTTGTAATGGACTTTGAACATTAAACTTTGGACTTTAATTTTGGTGATTTTATAATTGCTTTAATATATGATTTTATGTTTAATTGATGTTTGATTTATGGTACGTTGATGAGTGTTCGTACGGTGGTTGATAATACGGTGTATGAAGCATGTATTTCATACTAACAATGTTTAATTGATGCTTACCATGGAGTGGATTGCTTGTGACTAAGATATGTAGCTTGTGTGAATTAATTGGTGTTCGCTAAGTGTGTAATTAGGTGCTAAATTTTGATTAATTGTTACATATTTGTTATAAATAAATTAAAATGGAGATGTATGGATGTTTATGGTAATTAATTGTAGCTATTTCAAGTTTATGGGTAAGTAAAATATGTAAAATCGGGTAATTAGAATGAATTTTTGACTGTGTGTCCTTTCACATGGGCGTGTGGGTTTTTGGGGGTTTGATTTTTGGTTTTTGTAATCTAGTATTCTAATTTGCTTAATTTATAATTTAGTTATAAAACTTGATTAGATTAATTGAAGCCTTTAATGATAGGAAAACTTGGTAATATTTTAAGATTAAACTTGCAACTGTTGATATTAGTAGAAACACTTTCAATTTTTTTTTAATTTGGAAAATGTACTAAAAGTTTGTAAAACTTACGATTTAGTCCTTAATACTAAAACTTAAATTAGACATAGTAAATGAACTCAAGTTAAGCTAAAATTTTTAAGGTTTGCATAATTTGACTAAAAGAAGGTCGGTAACTATTTGGAAATAAAATCGGTATAGTTTAACCTTAGGTGGTAAAATAACCAAAATACCCTTAGGTTTAAATACTTATAAAAAGTTTAAAATGGTTTACAAATTGCTTCTACATTAATAAATGATAGTTAATTAGTCATAAATGAGGTGTTATAAGGTGGGGGTGTGCGTTGGGTGGTCGTTAGCTGGAGAGTTGCTTCTGTGACTAATGTAACGCTTCAAATTTGGGATGGCCATCCCGTCGGGTTTGGGGTGTCACATACTAAGTGGGGAGACCATATTGTAATATAAGTTAATCAATTTTTTTCATGAAGGTATGTTTTAAGTGAAATTTGCTCAAGTTTTAAATTTTTGTACAATAATATTAGCTTTAGTGTATGCATAAATCCTTATTATTTCAAGTATTTTTATGCTAATTAAAGTTGTGATATGCACGTTGATCTTAGTGATTGTGTATAAGGGCTGCCATGAAAATTTGTAATTCCTTAGAAAAACTAAACATGCATGAAAGTTTAAGTCTTTAGAATTGACTTAGTAATTTCTTTGCAAAACCCTAAGAGGCATGGTAGTTTAAAAATGATTTAGGTGAATTTTGTTTGATCTGTTTAAGCCTTTCATGCCAACCTTAGTGAATATGCATCCTTTGAAACCCTACTTTGAGCTATATAACCTGATTTTTCTTCTAAACCTTACATTAATGAGCCACCACTTCTTTAATATTTATCGCTATTTGTCCCAAATCTTAAACTCAATTCATCTAGAATATTTTTGTGATTAAGTTTGGGGGAGTTAAAGAGAAGTACTGGATGCTTAAGAACAAAATGCTGAGCTGTATGCTCAAGAAAGCATCTATTTATGTTAAAAAACACACAGAGCTTGGTCAGTTGAATATGGTGTTGTGGGAACTTATCACGTTCTGTGAATTGGTAAGGCATCAAAATACATAACTGTCCTGATTACAAGAAGATGAATCCAACTCTACCTTTTTCTTTTCATAACACAATTATTTTTTAGAAGGGCACTAGGAGACATATGAAGTAGCTTTGTTCTGTTATTTGTACTGATTGCATTGGCACTGATTATTGGTATGGTTAGCATGGGAAAGTCCCATTAGTATGTAATCTAGTTTGCGTGGGCAATGGAGTGGTAGTTGGAAAGAAATTATAGATGTGGATGTTGTAGAATCTAGTTATTGGTATTGACTATGGTATTGATCAATTGTGCTGAGTTTATCTCGTAGTTGTTCAATGGCAATGAAATATTATGGCTGATGCTCTAACAATAGCAAGTAAAAGGAGTCCTTTGTTTTTGAAAGTTGGGAGATGATTATTGTGGGCTACATATTAGTTTTGCTTTGAGTTGATGTTGATTGCCTCAGGTCGAGTGTTTTTCAAAGCGAAAGATTGCTTTGAGAGTATTTGTAATGTTTTTGTCTTTAAAAGAGGTTGTCATTTTTATATCGACTAAGCAAATATATATATGTTTAAAAAATTCAGTTGTTGAAAAAAGATGTACAAAGAGAATGTGTACACAAATTGAAAAGAAGTTGGTGTTCTTGGGGATAATTACATTTGGAAGGTCTGACGTAAGCTAAGTCTAAGGTTTTAGCCTAAAAATTATATATCTTTTTCCTACCTTGACCTAAGCTACATTATAACTATAATAAAGACCTATTGATTTAGATTTTTGTGCCTACTACATTAGTGGAGAGGACTTACTGAGCTCAACATATGAAGACATAATTTAAACTTTAGCATTGTTGCTTAGCATTACTCGAAGGAAACAAAAATTGATTGGAAAGAACTTAATGCACATTCATGAGGAGAAGGAATTCAATCCATAAATTTTATAACACCTTAGTACTTAAGAAAATTTGGAAAATGTACATACTTGAGTTGCATCTTTGCGAAATTTAATTTGAGTATGATTTCACTTATGCATGACCAAATGAAGAATTAATTATGCTTAGTGTGTTACAATTATGAGTTTTTGCCTCTATAAAGTGTCATTACCTGGGTTGAGCAATGAATTAAGTTTAGGGGTGTGATAACTCTATTTAGAGTTATCTTTAGCACTATTAAACTAGTAATTCATGCAAAATTTCAGTGTTTAATAACAAATTTTGGAGTTTTTGTTATAATTTTGTCTTATTATCTAATACTAAGATGAATTTGCTAATTTGATCATTTCATACACTAAAACACATTATTTTTGCAATTTTTGAGTTAGTTGATACATTAGAAGAAAAGTCAGTCTTGAAGCTCACCTTTTGATGCTTAACGCTGCATCATTTTCACAGCATAAGCCATGTAGAAAAGGGTTGATTTATGATCAAATTTGGATGCCCAATTAAAGAAATATTGGACCTTGGAAATTTTCTTGACAAAGCTCAAGAATTGGGTTAGCAAAATGAAAAGTCTACTAAGGAGATAGAAGCCCAAATTGTCCACTAAGAAGGAGAAGGTCCGACTGTCCATAGAGGTGCCCAAATCAGCCAACCAAGATTTGGTAGAATATCTAAAATCAGCCACAGAAATCCCACATGTGACCATCCAACTCTCCTCCTCTTTTCAAATTTTCTTTCCAATGAATCAAGCTAAAAATAGAAAAGTCATCCACCCACTTTCCTTAAAGCAAGGGTCATCATTTAAAGAGAGATTTTCAAGGCTCTCATTTGCTAAAAATAGCCAGCCTCTACAAGTATAAATAGCCCCTAGTCATTCCCTCATTTAACTCATCCCTCACTCACCATCTCTTCTCTCATTCTCTCTTTTTTCACTTCTCATTTGAGAGAGCAACACAAGAGTTGTAAGGAGTATTTTAGAAGTTCTTGTAAGCAGCAAAAATTCGGTATCTTGAAGGTAGTTGTGCAAAAAAGCAAAGCAGAAGAACGGAGGAAAAGTAATACAAGCTGTGCAACGGAGAAACATTAGATTTGTCTTCTAGTTTCTTTCCCTCAATTCTTTTTATTTTGTTCTAAATTTATGAACATGATTGCTAAATATATTTCTACTTTAGATTTGATTATAATTGCTTAACTCTGTTTATATTAGATTGATTTCATTCTTTTAGCTTAAATTATTAAAATTTTGTTAATGATGTTATGTGGCTTGGTTGTTTATTCATTCAGATAAAATCATGAACATATTATTCATGAATTATAAATGTAGGGATGCAATTGAATTCATTATTAAATAAGAACCAGATTGTAATTAATTATACAATATTTGAATGGTGCATGTTTGATCTTTTTATGATAAAATTAGGTCAAATTAGTCATAATATCGAAAGAAATTTATCACCTTGTATAACCTTAGTATTAGTGTGATTAAACTGTTTTAGTATAGAAATATTATTGTTACCTCACATAATTTGATGTCTACTTATGAAAATTACTAAGTTGATTGAACATAAACATATGCTAAAAAAACTTAATAATTAATTAAGTGTGACTTTATGGGTTAATAAATAGCCAAGTTGCCATGGAATTCTTTTGTAACATCATTAGCATTGTTTAAGTAATTCTAAGTTAAAGAAGGCAATTCTTTTATGCCACAGTAATTAAAACTTGTGGATTATTGCTTATTACTCTGTGTTCACACTAGTCATTAAATTTTTAGCATACATAGTTGATTTTTAGTTAAGTTAATTAGTTAGTTCAAAATTCTCTTAATTAATTTTAATCCCCAAGTTGTTAAGTGATAAATTTCACCATAATTGTCTACACAGCCCTTGTGGAGACGATACTTTTACTTACTTTATTACTTGTTGATGACTGTGTACATTTGCACATCATTCAAAAATCAAGGTAAGTTAAGAAAATTTCTATAGATTTACTAAGCATTCAATATGCTTACTCCGTTATCTCCCCTTCCCTTGTAGATTGCCAATGTGCGAAACTTGTAAATGATTAAATGAATTGTTTTGGTATGTAATTGGAATGTTTTGGTGCATTTAAATTTAAGTGTTTTGTGCACAAAATTTATAGATTGTGTGGTAGTTATGAAATATGTACCAAATGGCTTAAATCTTACCAAAATCAGAGTCCACGTTGAGACGTAGGTGATGGTTGTCGTGACGAGCTCTGGGCTTCAGGTTATGACGTGACGAGGGATACCATTGTCCCGACGAGGCCAAGTCAGTATGTCATGTCGCGATGTTGACCTGAAGTTTTGTAACTTTTACAAATTGGTCCTCGTTCGATCTCGGGCTAACTTTAAGAGCACACATAGGCTTGTATAAGACTTGAGAAAGGTTGTATATCATATCTATTTCTTGAAATGCTTATGTTTGCATGTATTATACTTTGGATTGAATGTTAAATGATTGTAGTTACTCTGACAACAACTTTAGAATCCTGTAGTTTGGACTAGGCGATCGAGCTGGGTAAGGAGTGTTACAAGGACAGTGCTACTTGCACTCTTAAGTGCAAGAGCACTATTTGTTCAATAATGAGAAGGGAGAGGAGCCCATATGTTTCATTGAAAGGTTAAGAAACATGCTTCTTAACAATCTTCATATTTGAGTCCTCCAAACTGTGCTTTTCAACATCCTAATGGTGGAACAAACGTAAAGATCCTATCAATCTTCCTAAGGTTAGCACCACAACATTCTCAATATGAAATGCAGTTCCTAATGTGAACTTTACAACCTTTCTAACATGGAATGTCGTTTCCAAAGTTAACTCCTCAACCTTTAAAACATGGAATATTGTTCCCCAAATTAGCTTCATAACTTTCTCAATATGGAATGTTATTCTCAAAGTGTAATTGTAATAAAAACGGTGCGTTTAGAAATTGATGCTAGGAATGCTACTACATTCTAGTATTGTGGCCGTAATAGTTAGTAACCAAAAACAAGTGTATCCACTTCCAACTCTTTTTGAAATTCGAATATAATTAAAATAACGAATTGATTGTTTGATATACCCGGACCAAATCTAAAAACCTAATCCATAAACTCAATTTGGCCCAATCACTCAAAGCATCTCAAATTTAAGAGGATAATATATTGATGGCCGAAAAAGAACTGGATATATTTTAATTTTCTCGGAAAAAATATATACAAAGGAACTAGGAATCTTCCTCTTTCTGTCCTTAAAAACGTCTTTATCAAGCCTGGAAATAGCAAAACAATAAGTCCATCTTCTCTTCCACTTTCCATAACCAAAACAAGAAAATCCAAACATAGAAAAGCAGAGAACTGAGAAATGGCGGTCGGGAGAGAAGATGTGGAGATTTTAAAGCCCAGAATTGACAAACGAGAGTATCGGAGGATCGTCCTTAGGAATTCCCTTCAAGTTCTTCTTATTAGCGATCTCGATACCGACAAGGCAAATTAATTTTTCAATTCCTTCTTCACTTTCATTTCATTAGCAATTCCATCACTATTATGAACCTTTCTTTTTTTCTTTCTTTCTAATTTCTTTGTTTTTTTGATGGTACAGTGTGCTGCTTCTATGAATGTGGGTGTCGGTTCCTTTTGTGACCCTGACGGCATCGAAGGCCTTGCCCATTTTCTTGGTATTGCTTATCTTTTTCATCCGTTTATTTTATCTTCCATTTGTATTTGTGAACTGTCTGGAAATTTTTTGTTCCTTTTATACTTTAAATTTTAACAGTATGTGACTTTAGTAATTCTGTTCCTCATAGTGTTATTAAATAATTTGAAGGGGCTAAAATTTTGTAATCTGTATCGCTCACTAGTATATGCCATTAATGCTGATTACAAAAATTCTTTTGGTCAGTAAAAGTAAGCTTATTATTTCTGGGTTCAACTTCCCTTATCGTAAATAATTCAAAATGATCTTATCGAATTTATGATTATTTTTGGTGGTATTATTGTTTCTGTGCATTGATTTAATTGTTGAAATAACTCTGGTCCAGCAAATGAACAAGAATTGCATGGTAGTGCGATAGTTATGATTTTTACTTAGTTTTTTTATGTTTAACATGTCGTCCTCCCTTGCAGAGCACATGCTGTTTTATGCTAGTGAGAAGTATCCCTTGGAAGATAGCTACTCAAAGTATATAACAGAGGTATTGCTCTTCTTAAATGCAGTATGGTCATGTATTGATGCGTGCATGCAGTTTTAATGATTACTTTTAATAAAGTTAAAGTTCTTCATGTTTTTATTACTAACTTGCTATATAAGTATGTAGATTGAAATTGTAAAGAAAGGAAAGGAAAGAAAAATCCCAAGTTTGAGAGGGGTTAAGGTTCTTAGTATCTCTAGTATTGCTTACTAAGTGCATAGTCACTTGCATCACACCTAAATAGTCATGCCATTACAATTACTGTGCCTTTATTAGGTCAGGTATTTGGATCAGTTATTGGGCGTTATTGATGTATAAAACTGTATAATAGATAAGCAGATCAAAAGATGTTTTATTGATACAAACCTTTTAAACTATAAAAGCATCAATATTATTTTTGAAGCATAAATAAAAGGGGTGATTACAAATTCTTGGTATCTTTTTTTGCCAAAATATTTCAATAATATTATAATCACAGAAATACACATAATAGATAAGAAATCTTAATCTTAAACCAATTGAACATCAAATTTGAAAGGATTCCTGTAAGATGTATGTGATCTAATAACTGATTATTGTTAGCTAACTTTGAATAAAATTAACTTCAAAATTTTTGAAGAGATGCCATAAAACAAGAGGCTTATAGTGAAGTAAAATTATTTGTATGACTTGTTTTCAGATAGTATTCCTTTGATTTAAAATTTACGTAGTTCTTTTTTCCTGATCTACAGCATGGAGGCAGCACAAACGCCTTCACAGCTTCTGAGATGACCAACTATTATTTTGATGTCAACAGTGATTGCTTTGAAGAGGCTTTGGACCGGTAGATGTTGTTTGTGCAGTCTTTCTTTAGCTCTTATTTTCATCAATGTTCATTTAATGTATGTGAGATTGGGTGTTTTCCTGTCCCTTGCTCTCTAGGTTCGCACAGTTCTTCATCAAACCATTGATGTCAGCTGATGCTACCATGAGGGAAATTAAAGCTGTCGATTCTGGTTAGCTTTTTGGTTCTTGGTTTACTTTACAAATGGATTTCCTCTATTTTAATCAATAATTAATCAACACTATTCTCTTTCTTTCTAGAGAACCAGAAAAATTTACTGTCCGATGCATGGAGAATGAACCAGGTATTATTTTCTTTTTTTTGAATCACCCTTTGTCTTCTGGAAGCTTGCAAGATCTCAGCTTTGACTATTTAAAAATGTTAATCATTTTTTTCTGGAAGAAATGGAACCTCGAATTGATCCCCGATTCCTCAATTGCAACTTTAATATTTTTTGTGATTCCTCTCCCGTCAATGCTTTTTATGGTGTTAATTCTTATCGCTTTTGCTTTAATGATCAAAACCAAAGCCCAAAAACTATTGTCTTAGGAACATCTTGTAATGTTTTCCATAAATTACTGTTGAAAATTCCATATGCGTATGTGCTTGTCAAGTTTCGATTCTCATTTACTACTAACTTGGTGTTTGGCTGGAATTCACAGAGACAAAAGTCACTTACTAACATGTTGATTCCTCAAAGTGGTGAACTGAGCTTATGTTTTGAAGTGTTCTTTCATCCTTTGATATTGATAGATGAAGATGATTGGATATACCATGTCATTAAGGGCTATTCATCAATTGTTTCCTCTGGTCCTGTTGAGGGTTTATGGTGTCATGGTTATTGTGGTTTCATTGCTATTTAGAGAGAGAGAGAGATTTGTGATTATTAAGTACACTTGGTTGCAGTTCGTATTTGAGCAATTGTTTGAGTTTGAATGCAATCTAATCATCTCAAGTGGTTGATTTATGCTATTAAAATTAATTAAGAATTGATGATTGTTGGAAAAATTAGCAAACATTTAGAAACTTCCCAATCTTTGTCTTTCTTGAAAATAAATGAGAATGTGTTTCTTGCATTTAGTTGAGTAGAAGAAAATTTTGACGGATTATGGGTATTGGTGGTGATCAAATTGATTCAGAACTTTTATTTTGTACTAGTTTGCACTTACTACTTGATCCATCTCATTTAAGTTCATGTTAATATTCTTCAATGGTGAACCTTTTAGATGTATTCCTATCTGGTTTTAATTTTTCCTTCTATGCAGCTTCAGAAACATCTAAGCCTGGAAAGTCATCCATATCATAAATTCAGCACAGGTTAAAAACCTTTCCTAGTTGATCTTCCTTCCTTCTTCCCTTTACCTTTTCTCTCTCCCCTCTTCTGTTAAGTTGAATTCTTGCCTAAGCAGGTTATAGGGCATATTTTCTGCTTTATAGTCAATCAATTAACCTAGTGATATTGGATATCGGATATATATTTCCTTTTGGATCATTTCAAATTTTGTGGGAGGGAGATGGGTTGCGGAGTTTTAAACCCTGGCCATTGGTACCAATTAAAACAACAACCTTGCCACTAGAACTGGGGCTTTGTTGGCTGGTGATATTGGATATTAATTATCAAAAAATTGAATGAAAAGTTCTGCAATAAAAACCCAATTCTGAAGCTGATGATGTGTAATTTAGCATTTCTACATTTTTTATTTTGCCAACAATTCTGTCTGGATGTCTTTGATTCTGAGATACTTATTCCCCTGACAGATGCTAATATCTTCCTACTCTTATCTGGACTTGAATGGATTAGATTTAAGTGCTCAGTTTAATTACTTTACTTCCTTTTTGCGTATGCTCCTGTTTTCAGTATTCCTTAAATATGCAAGGATCGGTTCTTGTACTGGATCTTAATTTTGAGATACATATGCATCTGTTTCTTTCTCAAATAATTTCTTTGGCTTTCTCTTTTTTCTTCTTTTATTCTACTGGGTGTGTATGAATTTTATTTCCCTTATCTCTATCACAGTTTGCCTCTCCTCCTTTTGGCATCTTCCTTTGTGTTTTGAACTTGTAAAGACAGAATTGATACTACTCTGTAACTCTATCTTCTTATGCTTATCAGTAACTTGTTCCTGTATAGGGAATTGGGATACTTTGGATGTTAGACCAAAAGCGAAGGGAGTAGACATAAGGCAAGAACTCCTTAAATTCTATGAAGACAAATATTCAGCCAACCTCATGCATCTGGTTGTTTATTCAAAAGGTTGGTAACTAAATTTTCCAGTAACTTAAGGGCTCTGGCTTTGGTAAGAAGAAAAGAAGCTGTTGCTATAATCATCAAAATTATAATTTCTTTGTTCTTTAATTTCAGAAAGCCTTGATAAAATTCAGTGTCTGGTGGAGGACAAGTTCCAGGAAATTCGAAACTCTGATAGAAGCCGTTTCCAGTTTCCTGGTCAGCCTTGCACATCAGAACACCTTCAGGTATACAGTGCTGTGATGTTGCCTATGCATCATCATCTTATGTTTGTCACAGTTTTAAGCAAAGAGAGAGTACTCTTCCGCAAGGTTCAATGTTCTAAGAGACTTTTTTTTTTTGGCTGGTTTCTTTTCTGTTTGTTTTTTTTCTCTTCAAGTTGCAGATTCTTGTCAGAGCTGTTCCAATAAAACAAGGCCATAAATTAAGAATTGTATGGCCAATAACTCCCAGCATTCTTCATTACAAAGAAGGGCCATGCAGGTATCTTGGTCATCTTATTGGCCATGAAGGAGAAGGATCTTTATTTTATGTCTTGAAAAAATTGGGTAGGTTGCACGTCATTATATGCTTTAGAAATCTCAAAATTCATGCCTCCCTAATATTTAGGATGTGTCCTCTTAAAATCCAGGTTAAATGCAGACATGTATTGCATTTGGTTCTCATATACAAAAATCCTAGTCCATGCCTATCCATTATATGGGTAAAGTAGATAATATTAAACAACATGAAATATTAAAGAATTTGAGGCATCTTAAAATATGAAAGAGAGAAGTCGGTCTGATGGAGTACATGTGTGTAAAAGAACCTAGTCGGAAGTTGTCATGTAAATGGGTTTATGGACTCTGACCCTACTTCATAGGAAAAGTAAATAATATATGGTTTTATTAGTACAATTTCTTTTTTCATTTTATGATTGTGTTTTCAATTCATTGGCGTCACTGCATTTGTTGCACCGAACTCAATCATGGGCCTTGTTATTAGTCTTAGACTGGCCTTTTGATCTTATATCATTACGACAAATTTTATCGGAGTATTTGTTTATCTTTTATTTGTTCCTAAAAGTAATGTGCTTCTTTACTTGAATATTTAGTTTATTCCATATGCTTCACTTCTCTTTAAAGGTTCATTTCATCTCGATGATTGAGGAAGGAATACATAATGTATATTTGCATATGCATATTTATTTATATATGTCTAAGGACATCATATGTCTTTATCATGTGTATATTTAGTGAATTTTGTACATGCATATGTATGGAACCTTTTAGGATGGGCTACTGGATTGTTTGCTGGTGAAGGTGTATGGACTTCAGAGTTTTCTTTCTTCAACGTTGTAATTGATCTTACTGATGCTGGCCAGGGTTAGTTTTTATTTTCATAAACATCCTCTCTTATATCATATGGTGTTTGATATGATCATTGGAGCCTTATTTAATGGTAAATATTACAAAGGCTTGTAAAGTTTGTGTCGGAAAACAATGATGTCTTTGAACTTGACTAATATTGTTTTCCATTGAGTAAATTTCAGATCGCATGCAAGACATAGTTGGGTTACTATTTAAATATATTCAGCTGTTGCAGCAATCTGGCGTTTGTAAATGGATATTCGATGAGGTATGCATATATTATACTTAAATTAATTCTTTTAGGAGTTGTTGACCATTCATTGTTACTGTTTATCATCATTTGAATATGTCTTTGTTGCTTGTGTGTGTGATCATATGTCTATTTTAACTTACCCACAAAGACTGCATTTTGATTGATAATATACTGCTGTTTATTAGATCTTGTGAAAACAAATGTATTGATTTGTGATTATTGGCTTGTCTATAACCTCTTTAGAGGAAATGTGGCTCTCTTAGATTTAACTTGTTTGGCAGGGGGGAAAAAAGAAGATTTGGATTTATTTTGTCATTGAGTTTTTGGCTTATGGGAATTATGTTAAACTATGGTAAGGATAAGGGTTGATGGGTAATAGAAAGGAATGTGACTAAGGCTACTAAGAAGAGAGTTAATTACAGTTTAGAGGCAGAGATTTTATGCTATGAGCAGTAACAGTATCCCAAGAAGATTGTAGTGAGAGAGTGGGTTTTTTTTTTTTTCTATGGGATTTGATTTAAATATATGGGTAAGCTAGAAATGGAGAGAAGTCAGGAGAAAGGGAGGGAGTTAATATCAGAATATGGGGGAAATGTGTTTGTGACCATGAAGATTGAGATTGGGAAAGTATTTGGGCTTTAGCTAGGAATCATAACTTTACTAATTGAAAGCACAGTGAAATCTAAATAACTGGTGTTTCAATGATTTCTGAACTAATTTAAACCATTTCTGATAAAAGAACCATGTAACCAGCTTGGTCTCCAAGAAAGTAATGTAACTCAAATTATCTACTCTCAACAGCTTAAACCTAGTGCACTAAAATTAAGGAACTACAGTTTTGCCTTTGACATGAAAGCAACCTAAATTTGTAAAATAATAATACAAGATCAGATTGGTACTCTTTTAGGGGGAAATTTATTCTATTGCAGTACTTTTGCAGCCAAAAATCAGTTGATTACCCTATGATTAATTTGGTTAATTTTTGGGTAATAGAAGTGAAAACTTTCATGTTTATCATTTTGGATCTCTTCGTGGGGTCTTCCCCCCCCCCCCCCCCCGGGGCGCTTTTTTAAAAACATATGAACAAGTGTAAGAAGACTTGATCAGCTTTCATATCCATAGGCACATTGGGCATGGTGATTTCAGAATTCATGTAGAGAGTTTGCTCAATGTGTCAATTTATGTATGTGCACCAATGGTTTGATTTAGTGGTGGGTGGTATCTCTTTATATTAATGATTCTAAGATACTTTAATTTGTGAATGAAGCTATCAGCTGTTTGCGAGACAGGATTTCACTATCAGGACAAAATCTCTCCTATCGATTATGTTGTAAATATTTCATCAAACATGCAGGTAATTCAATTACATCCCTTTTTATCTCTTTTTAACCCCCATTTATTGCTTGAAAATTTTTCTTTAAGGGTTTTTCCGTTAGTGTTTTGATGTCATTTTCACTTATAGTTCTGTATTCTTTTGTTTCATGCCATAGTTTTATGAAAAGACCTATCTAAATTAGAACTTTTCCACGAGGGATAAGCCAGTAAAGCTACTCTTGATTTTGCTACTTTAATTACAATGAATGGAAAGAAAGGATTTTTTTGTATATTTGATGACATGAAATGAAACATATTTTTACATGTTTTGTTATATATTTGGTGTGTAATAGAAGTAACATGGGCAACTCAATGTCTTTGAATTGTAAATTTACTTTGATTATTTGAATGGCTTTTACCACTTGATGTTAACGGAACTTGGAATGACCATCATCTAATAATAATCACAGCTTTCTATTTTATGTACCACTTGCAAAATGGAATTGAAGAGTCTATTGCAACTTGAAGTGGTCACATGTTAAATCCAAATCTATTCATGAGGACTATATTTAATCCATAACATACACATTTGAGGTACATGCGAGAATAGGTGTTTAGCGTGGAAGTAGAGGAATTAGGAAGAACACAATGAAAACAGACACTACAAGATATTGAGATTTTATTAAAAGTTTCGTAGGACTGAAGAGAGTGCACTATTTAAATGTTGGTCTATGAATTAAACCATTATTATCCTTCAAAAGAAGAATATGGCTGTGGGAAAGAATCAAATGGAAGAGATAAGACAGATAGGCTGATAATGTACCCACAAAACTTGAAAAATTCAGCTTATGAAAATTCAAAATGATGTTTAGTCATCTTTTTCTGGTAAAAACAGATTAATAGATTGGCAAAACTCCACAAAACTTGAAGAATTCAGCTTATGAAAATTCAAAGTGTTGTGTAGTCATCTTTTTCTGGTAAAAACAGATGTATAAATTGGTCCAAAAGTTTTGCCTTGTGGTTTTACTAAACATTTGGAGCTGTTTAGGATTATAAAGGTACTATTTTGTATCATTTCTGTTTTGAAAGTTCCAGTTATTTGTCCAAATCTTGTATGGCCTATTGAATTGCCTTAAATTCACCAAAACACATTGGCCATATGATGTTATAGTTTTCTCTCACTTGGGTTCTTTAGATTTTGGAGTAAATTTCTGAATTTTTATCAAACAGTTTTACACTTTTTTCTTCTCCAAATACATTTCTTCTTTTAAAGGTTAGCATGGTGTAATATCAGGTAACTCAACCATAGCTGGTGGCTTAAGTACTGCGTGTAGGGTCAAGGATGCTACATTAGACTTAATCTAGCTCCTGTCCAAATAGAGAAAACCTGGATGAAGCTGAGTTGTTTAGAGTTTTCTTGGATCGTGGCAATTAACTAGAAATATCCCTTCTAGGCTTCACTTGGTGGGAGATGGAAGGGAAAGTTTTTTTCAATCAGATCTATGCTGTAAAACTCCTCTAGTTATGGCATTTTGAACTTAGCTTTAAATTTTTCCAATCCAAAAGAAAAAATTTAATCCATCATTCCATCTTTCCTCTTCGCGTCATTCCTACTGAGCAAAACTAAGCAACTGTTCATGAATGTCCTAATTTGTATGGTGTTTTGAGAGGGTTTTCTATGAAAAAGAGCTGTTTGACTACTGAGAGATTTCTTAAACGTGTGTTTGACCATGGTGATTTATCCCTCTGGTCCTGAAGTTGCATAATATGTATATTAGGTTTTACCATGCTCTAGGAGAGATATATGCTTGTCTCTTCTGGCTAAAAGGAGTTGGCTATTTTTCCATTGAGTGTTTTTATGTTGTATATTTTGGCAAAATATACTGTGTTGGAATTCCTTAAATTAAGCAGATTTCTACCTTAGTTCTAGGAATTTCCTTGTACTATTAGCCATAATCAAATTACTAATTTTTAGGGATGGGCTAATTTCTAGAGATTATTTCTTTTTTATTTTTCCTGCTATTCTTTAAAAGGCTTAGTCAGATTAGAAAAAATAAGAATAATTCTTCTTCCTAAACTTGTTCATGGTATCAGAGCATCAGGAATTCAGTTGATCCTACTCTTTCTTCTCTTTTCTTGTTCTGTTTTCTCTGTTAGAAACCCTACTACCATGGGTGACACCGAAAATTCCTCTGAGACTCTTCATAAACTTCGGCTAACCAAAACTCAACTTGAGGCTCTTCATAAACTACTCAGGACTCCTACAGCCAGTGGGTCACTAGCTATTCAAGGTACTGCTTTAAATACTACAAACGAACCTATCACAACTTCCTGGATACTAGACTCGGGTGCATCCGACCACATGACAGGTAATCTAAGTTTGTTTCACACCTATTTACCTTGTCATGATCACTCTCGGATTCGCATAGCTGATGGATTTTACTCGCTCGTGGCTGGAATTGGGACAGTTAGACTTACTGAAAATTTTTCCCTTGATAAAGTTTTACATGTTCCAAATCTTATAATTTACTCTCAATTAGCAAGCTTACCAAGGATGAAAAAGTACTTGTTGAATTTTCTGCTTTAGGTTGTGTGGTTCAGGAACAGGAATCGGGGAAGATGATTGGCACTGCTAAAGTTGATGATGGCTTATATGTTTGGAACAAAAACAGTTCACAAGAAGGGATGGCCTTATCTACATCAAAAGAAGATTCTATCATGCTATGGCACCGTAGACTAGGACACCCAAATTTCATGTACTTGAAGAAATTGTTTCCTCTACTATTTCTAAATAAGAAAATAAGTTCATTGAATTGTGAAGTTTGCCAACTTTCTAAACACACTCGTGTCCCTTATCCTTTGAAACCTTATGTTCAATCTCAACCTTTCTCTTTAACTCACAGTGATCTACGGGGAGCCAGTCGAGTAAAAAACATCACAGGGGCTAGGTGGTTCATAACTTTCATTGATGACCACACTAGAGTTTGTTGGATCTATCTCCTTAAAGAAAAATCCGAAGTCTCTAGAGCCTTCAAAAATTTTCATTCAATGATTCGAACCCAGTTCAATTCAAATATTCACACCCTTAGAACTGATAATGGGAGAGAGTACTTTAATTCTATCCTAAGTCCTTATCTTTCTGAGCAAGGAATCATACATCAAAGTTCTTGTCCTGACACCCCTCAACAAAACGGGGTTTCCGAGAGGAAAAATAGACACATTGTAGCCATGGCTCGTGCTCTTATGTTTACTATGGGTGTACCAAAGTATTTATGGGGAGAAGTTGCCCTCACTGCTTGTTATCTTATAAACTGACTCCCATCTAAGGTATTAAACTTTCAAACACCTTTACATACTCTTCAAAATTTTTTTCCCTTGTTTCGTGTTCCTAATCTCCCAACCAAAACATTTGGTTGCAAAGCATTTGTCTACAACCATCAACCTAACCGATCTAAACTTAATCCTAGAGCCCACACTTGTGTCTTTATTGGTTACTCACCTACACAAAAAGGGTACAAGTGCTACACTCCAACCTTACACCGGATGTTTGTGTCCCTTGATGTTACTTTCTTCGAAAACGAGCCATATTTTTCAGCCTCTCATCTTCAGGGGGAGATACTTAGTGAAGATGAGACCTTGAGCAATCTTTTCATTATACCTCAAGACTCTATCAACCTTACCACCACTACAAAACTTGCTGAAAATCCTACAGCCACTATTTTTCCTATTTTAGAACCTGTTTTTCCTATCTCCACTGTTCAGCAACAAGAAACAAGGGTGATTAACCATACTAATGAAGAAAAACAGCCTACTCATTCTGAAAAACAAGAAAAAACTCAGGGGCTTCGTGTACACTCTCGGAGACATCAGCTGCCTGAAACAGAAACAGCAGTGCCAATGCCATCTTTACCCGAGGACTGTCTTGAGGAAGAAGTTTCACCTCCTTCATCTTCCATCTATGTTCCAATTGTAGTAAGAAAGGGCACTAGGAGCTGCACTCAACATCCCATTTCTCGGTTTGTATCCTATGGGAACTTGTCTAAATCCTACAATGCCTTTGTTTCTAATGTTGACTCTATAGAAACTCCAAAAACATAGAAGAGGCTCTTAAGTCAACCAAATGGAGGCAAGCTGTGTTGGAAGAAATAAAGGCTCTTGAAGACAATGGAACTTGGGAAACATTTAAACTACCTACTGGGAAGAAGACCGTGGGTTGTAAGTGGATTTTCACCACAAAATTTAAACCAGATGGGAGCATTGATCGTTACAAGGCTAGACTTGTGGCCAGGGGTTTCACTCAAACATATGGGTTGGACTATGAGGAAACATTTGCACCGGTGGCCAAATTGAATACTATTCGAGTGCTTCTCTCAATTGCTGTCAACTTAGAATGGCCTTTGATCCAATTGGATGTAAAGAACGCTTTTCTCAATGGAGAATTAAACGAAGAAGTCTACTTGGATTTTCCGCCTGGATTCGAAGGAAGCAAGGGCCAAGTATGCAAGTTGAAGAAGTCCTTGTATGGACTAAAGCAATCCCCTAGGGCTTGGTTTAATCGTTTTGCCAAAGCCATGACTAGTAGACATTATACTCAAGGTCAAGCTGATCACACCTTATTCTACAAACACTCGGATAATGGGAAGTGCTGTATTCTCATTGTCTATGTAGATGACATAATATTGACAGGGGATGATTCTATTGAAATTGAAAGACTAAAAGAGTTCTTAAGTCTTGAGTTTCAACTTAAAGACTTGGGGAATCTTTGATATTTTCTAGGAATGGAGATAGCAAGGTCAAAGGCAGGTATTTCAATCTCTCAAAGAAAGTATGTTCTTGATCTACTTTCTGAAGTCGGACTGTTGGGTTGCAAACCAGCCGAGACTCCTATGGAACCCAACCTTAAATTAGGAACTAATAAGGATGGAGAAGAGGTAGATAGGGGGAGATATGAACGGTTAGTGGGAAAACTTATCTTTCTCACACTCATCCGGACATGGCTTTTGGAGTAAGTGTTATAAGTCAATTTATGCATGCTCCTAGGGAGAAACATTTGGAAGCTGCCTACAGGATATTGAGATACTTAAAAGGGACTCCTAGTAAGGGGTTGCATTTCAAGAAAGATGTAAATCGAAGCATAGAAGTCTACACTGATGCAGACTGGGCAGGGGTAGTTAATGACGGGCGCTCCACAAGTGGTTATTGCAGCTATGTTTGGGGTAATCTCGTGACATGGAGGAGTAAAAAGCAATCTGTTGTGGCACGCAGCAGTGCTGAATCTGAATATCGAGCTTTGTCCCACGGTATATGTGAAGGAATGTGGTTACAACGGCTAATGGGAGAACTAAAATTATCCTATACAACACCTATAACATTATACTGTGACAACTAGGCAGCAATTAGCATAGCTCATAACCCTGTACACCATGACCGTACCAAGCATGTGGAAATTGATCACCACTTTATTACGGAGAAAATTAACAAAGGGGAAGTTTGTGTTTCATATCTACCTACAAGACAAGTAGCAAACGTGTTAACCAAAAGCTTGAGCAGAAAAATGTTCGAAGAAATTATGGGCAAGCTGGGTTTGATTAACATCTACACTCCAGCTTGAGGGGGAGTGTTGGAATTCCTTAAATTAAGCAGATTTTCTACCTTAGTTCTAGGAATTTCCTTGTACTATTAGCCATAATCAAATTACTAATTTTTAGGGATAGGCTAATTTCTAGAGATTATTTCCTTTTTATTTTTCCTGCTATTCTTTAAAAGGCTATAGTCAGATTAGAAAAAATAAGAATAATTCTTCTTCCTAAACTTGTTCATATTATATGGTTATGCTTATTTGGAACAGCTTTTCCTTATGCTAGATGATGTTAGTCTTCCCTTAGAAGAAGTGTAATGCAACTTGTGATTGACCTAGAAGCAATTATGGAAATAGAAAGGTCACCAATTCAAATTACTTGATGGACACTCCTGAGGTTCTGTATCTGTGAATACTATTTTTTTCATTTGGTGCATCTGTGAAAGCTGATACTGAAGGATTGTTTCAGAAGCAATATCTTTCTCAAGCTCATTTGGTAGCTCTCTTAAATGCTTGTTTAGTTCCTTGTCAAGTTTCTTTTAGAGCTTTCTAAGGAAAATCGCTGATCATTTAACTAGCATGTGTTTAGCTTTGGCCTTTAGGACTTCCTTTAAACTGTCATTCTATGTCTCAATTGCCCTCATCTATAAGTTGTTCACTCTGTTGTGCATTTCCTTCAATATTGATGATCCCTTGTTGAAGCTTTGACTCTGATATTTTGAAAAGTGATTTTCAGATATATCCTCCAAAAGATTGGTTGGTTGGGTCATTATTGCCTTTGGATTTCAATCCAGCCATCATACAGAAGATACTAAATGAGCTTTCTCCTGAGAATGTCAGGTATATGTTTGAGTAAGGTTAAACTGGAAGATTTGAAGCATTCAATTATCCCATTAGAGACAGCACTATTTACCTTTATTTTAATGCAAGTAAATCTACTTGACTTGTTTGGCCCTCCATTTGTAACTCTTATAAATTTTCAAACACGATCATTCTCTCTAATTAGTTTGAGGCTTTTCCTTAAATTTGGCATCCAAAATTTCTTCTGTGCTTGTGTGAATTATATTATACATGTTACTAAATAAATGGGTTATCAAGTTATCAAATGAATTTGCCTTAAGTCATCTGAGCTCCCCTTAAACACAATTACTATTAATCTTATTTATCTCGTTACAAACTGTTTCTGGGAGCTACCTGGAAACTTTCCCAGTGGTCTTTTTTTCCCCTCTTAATAGTAGGAATGTTTTTGTATCTTATCAGTTTAGAGAAGTTACTGTTTTGCTCTGATACAGTTTATTTCTGATAAGCGTACTTTTTTTTTTTGACAGAATCTTCTGGGAGTCAAAGAAATTTGAGGGACTGACTGACAAGGTTGAGCCATGGTATGGTACTGCATATTCCATTGAGAAAGTTAGCTCCTCAACAATTCAGGTCTGTAGTCGGATCTTGCTGATGATACGTTAATTATATTTTTAAAATAAGTTTGTTGTCTATGGATGAACTAGTCATTTGGTTCTACTGAAAAAAAAAAAGGTGCTTCATCACCCTTTTTTGACTGCAGGCATGGATGTCCTCAGCTCCTAATGAGAACTTGCATCTACCTGCACCTAATGTCTTCATACCAAAAGACTTATCTATTAAGAATGCACAAGAGGAGGTTTGATGAGTCTTATTTGATTTTAGTATAATCACCTTCTTTTTACAGACATTCTGACTTCTCATATGATTATCCTTCGAAACAGGTCAAGTTTCCTGTTTTATTGAGAAAGTCATCCTATTCCAAATTATGGTACAAGCCAGATACAGTGTTCTCTACTCCAAAGGCATATGTTAAGATAGACTTCAACTGTCCCCATGCTGGAAACTCTCCCGAAACTGAGGTTCTTGCAGATCTTTTTGCACAGTTATTGGTGGATTACTTGAATGAATATGGTATGATAAATGCCAATGCTTTTGCCATAGTGGTTTAATGTGATTTGCCTGTATGATTCTACACTTTCCTCCTGACCCATCTTTTGTTTTTCTCTTTGTTGAGCATTTGATATGCAAAGCCTTCTATAGTGACAGTAGATTGTTCTTATCCTTTGAATAGGATTATATTCTTTATTAATGCCTTTTTTTTTTGTGGCATTCTTCAGCTTATTATGCTCGGGTTGCTGGTCTTCTTTATGGCATAAGCCACACAGATAGTGGTTTTGAGGTACTTTTTCTTTTCTTTTTGTGGCATTGATGTGATTCTATCTGATAATTTTTTTTCTTTGAATTAAATGGTAATTATCTATGGATAAGGTGATGAATTTTTATGACACATACATGTCTTAAATGTATTACTTATTGAAAAAGATTATATCTTTGCGAAGAATATTAACAGAGACAGAATTTAGATTTCTATCGCAAGAAGTTGAATGGTGGGGTTTTATGTTAAAGCTCCATGTTTCTCGAGTTTGGCCGATTTTCTAAGGAGGGTTGCTGGGGTCATTTTAACCTGTGCCTGACAGAATCCTAACTTGTCCACATTGAATTGGTTTGGTGGGTCAGTTTATAAATTGTCTTGCACAAAAGGATACCAGTTACCTTCTAGCTTCCAGATAAATTTATATGTTTCTTCTTTTGGCAAAAAAGCAAAATAATTTTTGAACGCTAGTAGGTAATTGAGATCATTGGACTACCAATGCAAGAAAATCCAAATTTTGCTCTACTCTGTTATCTCTTTGTTTGGTGAAAGATGTTTCTATGCTATTAATCTTGAGAAGTGTACTGACATGCATAATAAACCATTAATTTACAGTGCCACACCCTAAATTCTGCCTTTCTCTAGTTTGCCTCGTCTAAAGTTAGGTTAAAGATGGAATTAGCATGATATGGATGCTCTAATACATAATTTGGAAAGATCCTAGGAAAAAAAATTTCTTTCGTGGTAACCATTTTCTCTAATATGCATGTGTGCACACTTCATAGTGGTGTATTTTATTTATCATTTCTTTTATTTCTCAATTAAATGGTATCATTTTATTTTGTTTTCACTTTTAGGTGACGTTGGTTGGTTATAATCATAAACTGAAGATCTTGCTGGAAACTATAATCGACAAAATTGTTAAATTTGAAGTGAAACCTGACAGGTTTTCAGTAATCAAGGTAATGACTAAGAGAATATAATTTGCTATTTTCACTTCAGAAATAAGAACTGCCATTTACTGTTGGTGTGCTGTTGTCTTTTCCATGCTCTTCTCCTTCCTGTATGCCTTAATCATTTGTTACTTATTGATTTAAATAAGAATAAAAAAAAAGTAATGAATATGCCTGAAGATTAATTACATAAGATATTTATATATTGCAACCTTTTATTTCTCCTCTAAATTGTCACTAACAATCAAATTTAATTTAGGTCCAAATGAATGCTTTTGTTGTTCCTCTCTTGTCAAGTTAGCTATGTATGTGTTTGGATTTTCTTGACTTTGTCCTTTCGAGCTCACAATAATTCTGATGTTTATATCTAGTGTAGATGTCATGTGGCCATTTACAATTTGTTTCATCCATTGTCCATTCATCACATTGTCATGTCTAAATTTGATAGGCCAGAGAAGAATGTGTTACATACTGTTTGGTTAAGTTTACTATATATATAGCCATGTTAAAAAGTAAGGCATCATTGATGCCCCTTGACCTGGACTCACCTGTAGAGTTTCAAAGTACATTTCTGTTCGCTACAGTGTAGGCTTATTTCTTGGAATAATTTCCATCGAAGAAAATTTTGCTTCGAAGATGCCAAAATTTTGTAACATTGGATTGTGGTTCCATTTTGAAAGCGATAGGCGATGGGAAAGTCTCCAGTTAGCCTCTTATAGACATAGGCTTGATATATTCAAGACGTGTGGGATTCTTATGCCACCAGTGAGAAGGCAGTGTGAGTAGCATGGCAAGGGGCTTTGTAATCTTCACCATTGACTGTCAATAAATTTTATTTGTGTTAGGAGGGTAGAAGATTTTTTCCCTGACGAATAGATAAGGACAATTTAATGATGTATCACTTGTGTAATTTTCACAGCTACTAGTGGCATAAATGTAGCCACAGCTTAGGCAACTACCTGTCTGTCAAATGTGGTGCTTTATAAGCATGCCTTTGAAGGGAAGATGAGGGTTTCCTAAGGTCCTTTTGCAGCTTTTTACGTTTCTTTAGTACCTATGACCTCTGTTTTAAAATAGAACTTAATTGATCAGTTTATCTCACGTTCCAAAATGAAGAGCAGCTGAAGGTATAATCCATGTTATGGAACATTGTTCATCCATATTTAATCATTTTCTGTCAGTTTTGGGGAAAAAAAGACAAGAAAAAAGAGAAGAAATTTTATTTGGCGCCTGGCTTCTCTATTGAAATAAAAAATGTGAATGAGTAGGCTCCTGACATGTAGTTAATTGTCAAGTTGCTAGATAGGACTGCTAAATGTTTTTAGTTAAACCTTTTTATTTGGAGTTGAATTTATTGCTTCATCAAATTGAGCATATGTGGCTTAGAAATACCTTTTTTTTTTCCCCTATTATATTTCTCCTGTTAATTAATACATCTGCTAATAACCATATGTTCTGCCTTTGCATTCTGTTTGTTCTTTATCAGGAAATGGTAATTAAAGACTATCAAAATTTCAAGTTTCAGCAACCCTATCAACAGGCTATGTACTATTGCTCATTAATACTAAAGGACCAGACAAGGTCTTGGGTGGAACGACTTGATGTTTTGCCTCATCTTAATGTGGAAGACCTTACAAAATTTGCTCCAATGATGCTCTCACAGGCCTTCCTAGAGTGTTACATAGCAGGTTTGTCATATCTTTCTTCCCTCCCTACCTCAGTTGCATTTTTGTTGCATCTAGCCATACTTGCTTGGTTCTAAAAATTGCCATTCTTTTCTTTTATTTATTTCTCCCCCAGGGAACATTGAACGGGAGGAGGCAGAAACAATGGTTCAGCATGTTGAAGATGTGTTCTTTAAGGGTCCAAACCCTATATGCCGACCGCTGTTTCCATCACAGTTTCTAACAAATAGAGTGGTCAAACTTGAAAGAGGCATGAATTACTGCTACAGTAAGGAAGGACTTAATCCAAGTGATGAGAATTCTGCCTTAGTCCACTATATTCAGGTAATTGTGCTTGTTGGTGACCCCATCTTTAGTGCATTTTCATTCAGGAATCACTTTATCTTCCATAATGATCTTCCTTAAATTCGGAAACCAATGCCACATGTTCGGAATTAACCAATTGATGCCATTTTGATTTAAGAAAATATTTGCTGCTAAATAATTGGTGCTTTAGTTCAGTTAACTATTACCTTGTTCTGAAATGACATGGTGTTGATGTTTAGCTTTTTCTTGTTTATGAAGAATTTTTTTCTTGACCAATAGTCAATGTTATATTGCTCATTTATTGAACTCAACCTGTTATGACTTTTAACTTTTCCAGAGACCAAGTGCTGGACACAAGAAATAAAAATCTTGTATGTTTCTCTATTGGCTCCTATGGTGGTGTCAAACTTCATGAACATAGGCGCTAAAAGGAAACATATTTGTGTTGAATAGAAAACAAATATATGTTGATATTTTGGAAACAACATTGATATTCCTCGAAGGATTGTATGATTATGTGGAGGATGATATGCTTTTACGGCTCTTCTTATGGAAAATACTGTTGGCCTCTACTGCTGATTCTGTGATATGCAGCCAGTGAAACATGTTAGGAACAAACACATGGTCCTTCCATTCATCACACTAACATGATTTTTTTTGTTCTTTTGAAAGTAAGACACTAACATGATTTTTATTTTTAAAAATTTTACAACTTTCTAGAACATGTAAAGTGTCATCCGTGGCCTGTCACGTAAGGCTCTGTTTGTTCAAGCACCTGTTGAATGTTCTGGCTGGATTTACGCATCTCTGAGTAAGTAAAATGGTTGGGTGTTTTCTGTTTGTAAATGAAAGGATGTCTAGGGCTTAAAGTGGTTTCTGCACTTGGAAGGTGGAACTCCAGATTTTTGCTACAATGTAGTTATTCCCTTCCCTGCCCCACATAAGAGAATGAGCCTTCTTATATCTTTTCTTTCTATTTTAGTGGTTGTTTCTCTTGTTTCTTGTGGTGGATGAGATTATGGCTGCATCTTGATTATCTAGGCTTTATTTGGTTCTGATAATATCACGTTTGAATGGTCAGGTTCATCAGGATGATTTTATACTGAATGTGAAACTTCAGCTTTTTGCTCTTGTTGCAAAGCAACCTGCCTTCCATGAGCTTAGATCCGTAGAGCAACTAGGATACATTACTGTCCTCATGCAGAGGTATGAATGGAAAATTCTCCCTAATTTATTCTTCAATTGGTCTGCCAACTCTAAGGGTTTTTAATTTTTTTTCTCATTAGGAATGATTCTGGCATCTGCGGGGTGCAGTTCATTATCCAATCTACAGTAAAGGTGAATAGCAGGTTCTTTCTTTTGTATATACCTCCTGCCTTGTACCTGTAACTTAAGAAGGCAATCTCTCTTAACAGGGTCCTGCACATATTGATTCGAGAGTTGAGGCATTCCTTAAAATGTTTGAGAGTAAACTATATGAAATGACAAATGATGAATTTAAGGTAAGATGGAGAGTTCTGCTGCTGGAAGTAATCTCTTTTTCTGGTTTTTATGTATTTTGTTTTTAGTTGAGATTGTAGGGTTTTGTAGTAGTGTTTGATAGTATAATATTGATCTTTTCATAATTCTACCATTTTTGGTATCCTAGTCAGAGAAAGATGGTTAGTATTGTTTTTTCCTCGTTTTTTCTTTTTATTGCTAGATAATGTTTTGAGTTACCGGAGAATTTGTGATAGAGTGATCCATGATCTCCCTTCTTTTGACAATTCAGAAACCCTTTCTGATGAACATCATTTCATAATATTTTTGCATTTAGTAGATGAAGGGATTTCAGACTATTTCCTATAATTCCATTGTAACATTTGATGCTAGCTCGTACGTTCATGACTTTGGGGTTTTCTTTTTTTTTTTCTTCTTTTCAAGATTCGATTGTGTTCATCTGTGGTTGGATTTGAGTGAGAGTTTGTCCTTAACAGTAAATTTCCAATCTGTTACACAGAGCAATGTAAATGCATTGATTGATATGAAGCTTGAGAAGCACAAGAATTTAAGGGAAGAATCTCGGTTTTACTGGCGAGAGATCACTGACGGGACGCTCAAGTTTGATCGGAGAGAAGCTGAGGTATGTCAATCCTTCCAATATTTTCTTATCACTGAAAGAAAATTCATCTACATTTTACTCTATTCAATGAGAACACATCTACATTTTAGTTTAATATTAATCTATGATGAATGTTTTACCATCTGTTTCTAACAGGTTGCAGCATTAAAGAAACTTACACAACAAGAACTGATAGAATTCTTCAATGAAAATGTGAAAGTCGGTGCAACTCGAAAGAAAACACTTAGCGTGCAAGTGCATGGGAACCAACATTTGGCCGAATACCACTCGCAGAAAAGCGAAGCAGTTAAACCAAATACCATCCAAATTGATGATATCTTCAGCTTTAGAAGATCTCAACCTCTTTATGGTTCATTTAGAGGAGGCATTGGTCATGTGAAGCTGTAGCATAAAGGCCCATCCCTTGTTGGAAAATTGGAGAAACATTTATTTTTGCGGTAAGTTTTCATAGAAAAGTTCTACATTGGAGAAAAACAGAGAACCCCTCTTGTCTGTTAATTTATTGTTGTATCTCACTTAGTTAAGAAAAATAATTCCCTTGGTTCAGAAACAGAATTCATGTCGCCCGAATATTGAACAAATTTAAGCTCTGGTTCGAATCCACTGATATAATTGAACGTGCAATTCTATGTTGCTTCAGATTCACAAAATGTCTCATAGGGACATGCGTCGATGCAAGGTTTATTCGAATTATTCTTATAAAAATAAAAGTTAATATACATTTTGTACTTTTGCGAATTAGTTTGTCTAAATTGGATTAGGTATCATTAGCCTAAATTACAAATGGATGCAGTGCAACGCCTTGCATGGCATAGACTATGATAAAGACTTACCGAGGTAGTGTTTGGATCGGAAAATCACCTTATTTCGGTATAGTTGTCACGAAAATTTTGAATGACGTGTAAATGTACACAATAAAGTAGTAAGTAAAAGTATCGGGATTGTATAGATAATTATTGAGATTTATCACAGTGTAAACAAAGAGAAGTTTGAACTAACTAATTAACTTAACTAAAAATCTAAGTATGCTAAAAAATGAATGATAGTGTGAACAAAGAGTAATGAGTAACAATTCACAAGTTTTAATTACTGACATGAAAGAGTTAGATTAGTTGTCTTTTCTTTTCCCGGTGAGTGGATTACTAGGGGCTATTTATACTTGGAGAGGCTGGCTATTGTTAGTAAATGAGGGTCTTGAAAATCTCTCTTCATATGACTGGCCTTTGCTTTAAGGAATATGAGTGGATAACTTTTCTATTTTTAGCTTGATTCATGGGAGAGAAAACTTGAAAAGAGGAGAGTTGGACAGTCACACGTGGGATTTTTGCGGTTGATTTTAAATATTTTACCAAGTCTTGGGTGACTGATTTGGGCATCTTGACAAATGGTTGAGTCTTCTCCTCCTCAGTGGACGGTTTGGGCTTCTATCTCCTTAACAAACTTTTCTTTTTATTGACCCGATTCTTGAGTTTGGGTAAAGAAAATTTTCAAGGTCCGATATTTATTTACTTGAGCGTCCAAAGTTTATTATAAATCACCTCTCTTTTGCATAGCTTATGTTGTGAGAATGTTGCAGTATTGAGCATCAAAAGGTGGGCTTCAAGACTGTTTTAGTGTATAAAATGATCAAATTAGCAAATTCATCTTAGTATCAGCTAATAAGACAAAATTGTAACAAAAACTCTAAAATTTGTTATCAAACATTCAAAATTTGCATGAATTACTAGTTTAAAAGTACTAAAGATAACTCTATATTTTAGAGTTATTACACCCCAAAATTCATTCATTGCTCGTCCCGATGACACTTTATATAGGCACAAACACATAATTGTAACACACTAAGCATAATTAATTCTTCATTTGGTCATCCATCAAGGAAATCATACTCAAATTAAATTTGACAAATATGTAACTCAAGTTGTACATTATCCAAAAAATTTGAAGTACTTGAGTGCTATTAAATTAATTGATTCAATGCATTTTCCTCATTAATGTGCACTAAGTTTTTTTCCAATCAATTTTTGTTTTTTTCGAGTAATGCTAAGTAACAATCCTAAAGTTTAAATTATATGTTCATCATATGTTGAGCTCAATAAATCCTCTCCACTAGTGTAGCAGGCACAAAATTCTAAATCAATAGATTTTTATTATGGTTGTAATGTGGATTAGGACAAGGTAGGAAAAAGATAGATAGTTTTTAATTCAATTAATTACAATATGGTTCTAATTTAATAATTAAATCAATTGCATCCCTACATTTATATTGCATAAATAATATGTTCATGATTTTATCTCAATGACTAAGCAACCAAGACACATAACATCATTAACATAATTTTAATAATCTAAGTTAAAAGAATGCAATCAATTTAACATAAATAGAGTTGAGTCATTATAATTAAATCTAAAGCAGAAATATATTTAACAATCATGTTCATAAATTTAGAACAAAATAAAAACAATTGAGGGAAAGACCCTAGAAGATAAATTCAGTGTTTCTCCATTGCACATGTATTGTTTTTCCTCCTTCCTTCCGCTTTGCTCCTTCACATAATTGCCTTCAAGATGTCAAATTTTTGCTACTCACTAGAACTTCTGAAATGTTCCTTACAACTCTTATGTTGCTCTCTCAAATGAGAAGTGAAAGCAGAGAGAATGTGAGAAGAGATAATAAGTGAGGGATGAGTGAAAAGAGTGAATGGCTAGGGGCTATTCATACTTGTGAAGGTTAGCTACTTTTAGCAAATGAGAGCCTTGAAAACCTCTCTTTACATGGCTGGCCCTTGCTTTAGGGAACGTGGGTGGATAACTTTGCTATTTTAGCTTGATTAATACTTTATTAACATGAGAGAAAGCTTGAAAAGAGGAGGAGAGTTGGACAGTCACATGTGGGATTTTTGTGGCTGATTTTAAATATTTTACTGGGTGGCTGATGTGGGCACCTCCATGGACAGTTGGGCTTCTATCTCATTAGTAGACTGTTTATTTTGCTGACCCAATTCTTGTCAAGTAAATTTTCAAGGTCCAATAATTCTTTAATAGGGCGTCCAAAGTTAATCATAAATCAGCCCTCTTCTTTATGGATTATGCTCTAAAAATGCTACAGCATTAAGCATCAAAAGGTGAGCTTCAAGACTGCATTTTCTTCTAATGTATCGACTAACTAAAAAACTACAAAAATAATGTGTTTTAGTGTATAAAATGATGAAATTAGAATTCACATCTTAGTATCAACCAATAAGACAATTATAACAAAAACTCCAAAATTTGTTATCAAACATTTAAATTTTGCTTAAATTACTAGTTTAAAAGTGTTGAAGATAACTCTATATTTTAAAGTTATCACACCTTCAAACTTAATTCATTGCTCGAACAGAATAATGACACTTTATAAAGGCAAAAACAAATAATTGTAACACACTAAGCATAATTAATTCTTCATTTGGTCATGCATCAGTGAAATCGTACTCGAATTAAATTTTACAAATATGTAACTCAAGTATGTACATTTTCCAAATTTTCTCAAGTACTAGAGTGCTATAAAATTTATGAGTAGAATGCCTTCATCTTGTGAATGTGCACTAAGTTCTTTCCAATCAATTTTTGTTTCCCTCAGGTAATGTTAAACAACAATCCTAAATTTTAAATTATGTCTTCATATGTTAAGTTCAATAAGTCCTATCCACTAATGTAGCAGGCATAAAAATCTAAATCAATACGTTTTTATTATGGTTGTAATGTGGCTTAGGTCAAGGTAGGAAAAAGATAGATAATGTTTAGGCTAGAACCTTAAACTCAGCTTACCTCAGACCTTCTAAATGCAATTATCCCCAAAAGCACCAACTTATTTTCAATTCGATTACACATGCTCTTTGCACATCTTTATTCAACAACTAGATTTTTTTAACATAAGCAGATTCTTTTCTGAGCATACAACTTAACATTTTGATCTTGAGCATCCAGTACTTCTCTCTAACTCACTTTAACTTAATCACAAAAATATTCTAAATGAACTAAGTCTAAGGTTTAGGACAAATAGAGATAAATATTAAAGAATGGATGACTTATTAATGTAAGGTTTAGAAGAAAAATCAGGTTATATAGCTCAAAGTAGGGTTTCAAGGGATAAATAATTACTAAGGTTGGCTTGAAAGGCTCAAACGGTCCAAACAAAATTTACCTAATCATTTTTAAATTACCATGTCTCCTAGGATTTCGCCTTAAGAAAATTACTAAATCAATTCTAAAGACAATTAAAATTTTTCATGGAAGCTCTTATACACAATCACTAAGACTAACATACATATCATAATTTTAATTAGCATAAAAATACTTGAAATAATAAGTATTTATGCATGTAGAAATCAGAGTATTTTTTATACTAAATAGAACATAAATCAGAGTTTTTATATACAACCTATGACACTACTTTAGGAAACTCTAAGTTAGGAAAGATACTAAATAGGAGATATGATCCCTTAAAATAAGGGATTTTAATAAAGAAAATATCTACAAAATATTCCTAAAATATTTACAGAATATTCCTACACTCCCCCTCAAGCTGGAGAATATACATTGTATAATCCCAGCTTGAATAGGAATTTATTGAACACAGGTTTTGGCAAAGCCTTGGTAAGAATGTCTGCAATCTGTCCTTCTGAAGGAATGTAAGAAAGAGTGGCTGTCTTTTTGTTGACTTGATCAGCAATAAAATGCCTATCAATTTCAACATGCTTTGTTCGGTCATGTTGAACTGGGTTCTTGGCAATCTGAATGGCAGATTGATTATCACACAACTTCAAAGTGATCCTCCTGATTTGTGCCAAGTTCTTTTAGTAATTTAAGTAGCCAAATTCCTTCGCATATCCCCAAAGCTAGTGCTCTAAATTCAGCTTCAGCATTACTTCTTGAAACAACAGATTGTTTCTTACTTCTCCAAGTTGTAAGGTTACCCCAAACAAAAGTGCAGTACCCACTAGTGGATCTTCTTTCAGTGAGATCTCCAACCCAACTAGAGTCTGTAAAAATCTTAACAGTTCTGTCTTGTGTCTTCTTAAACATTAAGCCGTGTCCTGGAGTTTTCTTCAAGTACTTGAGAATTCTATTTGCTGCTGCCATATGCTCTTCAGTAGGATTAGTCATGTGTTGACTTATCACATTTACGGGAAAAGCTATATCTGGCCTTGTCAAGGATAAGTAGATTAGTTTCCCAACTAACATTTGAAATTTCTCTCTGTCTACTAAGGACTCATCTTCTTTATTGAATCTCAAGTTTGCCTCCATTGGTGTATCAGCCGGCTTACAGCCAAGAAAACCAGTTTCTTTGAGTAAATCAAGTACATACTTTCTCTGGTTGATCACAAGTCCTTTTGATCTTGCCACCTCCATTCCTAGGAAATACCTTAGCTTTCCCAAGTCCTTGGTTTCGAATTCCCTGTTTAACAACTTCTTCAAATTGCTAATCTCTTCCTCATCATCTCCAGTAAGAATGATGTCATCCACATACACAATTAGGATAGCTTTCTTATTTGTAGAAGTTACCTTGATGAAAAGCGTATGATCGGCAAGGGACTGCTTGTAGCCATTTTGAAGAATGACTTTAGTGAACCTCTCGAACCAAGCTCTGGGTGATTGTTTTAACCCGTATAGAGACTTGTTGAGTTTGCAAACCTTGTTGCTACCTTAAATAGACTTTGAGCTAGGTGGCAATTGCATATAGACTTCTTCCTCAAGCTTGCCATTAAGAAATGCGTTTTTTACATCAAGTTGGTGTAATTTCCAATCGCAATTTACAGCCAAACTTAGGAGTACTCGAATAGTGTTAAGCTTTGCCACAGGTGCAAAAGTTTCTGTGAAGTCTATCCCATATGTTTGCGTGAAACCTCTGGCCACTAGTCTAGCTTTGTATCGTTGGATACTGCCATTGGAGTTATACTTTACAGCAAAGATCCATTTACAGCCGACAGCCTTTTTTCCTTGAGGAAGGTCTGTAATGGTCCAAGTAGCATTTTTCTCTAGTGCACAAATTTCCTCTTCAACAGCCCTTCTCCATTTTGGATCCTTTAGAGCTTCAGCTATGCTTGTGGGAACCTGTTCTTTATCCAAAGTTGCTGTAAATGCTTGAAAAGACGGCATTAATGAATTATAACCAGTAAATTTTTCAATAGGATGCTTGGTGCACTGTCTAACCCCTTTTCTAATAGCAATAGGAAAGTCATCTAGAGTAGTGGACTTACTGATTTCTTCTTCCATTTCGGCAGCTGGACCCAAATCCAATTCTCGGCAAGAATCAGATTGCAAAACAGTCTCAGGGATATGTCTTCTTTTTCTTGTGTAGACACGAAGCTGTTTGGGTGATGGTGTTTTTTGAAGACTGTCAATTGGAGTAGGTGTATTTTCAGGAAGAGTGTTTAAAGTGGGTGTAGGTGAATTAGTCATAGGTACTACAGGAGAATCAATGGGAGCATTCACAGGTGACAGATCTGCAGGTAATGGCGAACAAGATGGCAATTCTGAAGGTTGAGAATGAAGATTAGAAGGAGATACCTGTTGTGGCTGAAAATCACTCCATGTTTCCCCCTGAATTTCAGCCTGAGTGAAATAGGAATCCTGCTCATAAAATGTTATATCCATAGTGGTGAAAAATCGTTTAGAAGGAGGATGATAGCATTTATAACCCTTCTTAAGTGAAGAATACCCAACCAATACACATTTTAAAGACTTAGGATCTAACTTGGACTTATTAGGAGCAATATTTTGGATAAAAACAGTGCAGCCAAAAATTTTAAGTGGCAGAATGGAGGAGATAGGCTTAAAATGAGGAAAGTGCTGCAAAAATATAGATTGAGGCGTTTGAAATTTTAAAACCTTACTAGGCATCCGGTTGATTAAATATGTGGCAGTTAATAAGGCTTCCCCCCACAAATATTTAGGAACATTAGTGGTAAATAGAAGAGAACGAGTAACTTCAAGAAGGTGCCTATTTTTTCTTTCGGCAACGCCGTTTTGCTGTGGGATTCCAACACAAGAACTAATCTGAACTATGCCCTTTTCCTTAAAAAAATCACCTAAAGACCTAGCAAAAAATTCACTGCCATTATCAGATTTAAAGAGCTGGATTTTAGACCCAAATTGAGTGAGAACCATGTTATAAAATTGCACAAAAACACTAGCAGTTTCAGATTTATCTTTCAGCAAATAAGTCCAAGTTATCCTACTGTGATCATCAATAAAAGTGATAAACCACTTACAATTATCAGCATTCTTCACCCGAGAAGGGCCCCAAATATCACTATGGATCAAAGCAAAAGGGTAAGAAGGCTTGTATGTAGAAAGAAAATAAGATGATTTAGTATGTTTGGCAAGAGAGCAAACTTTGCAAGAAAAAAAATTAGGCCTTTTATTAATGAATAGAGCAGGAAACAATTTTGCAAGGTATTGGAAACTAGGATGGCCTAAACGAAAGTGCCATAACATAACAGTATCAACTTTTCCTAAAGCGGTAAATGACTTGGAGATCTCGATTTTAGGAGAGGTAGGGAGGATGTAGAGACCATTATGCAAGCTGGCCTTACCAATCATCTTCTTCGAGTTCAGTGCCTGCAAAGTACAATCACGATCATTAAAAATTACAGAGCAGTGCAAGTCTGTGGACAATTTACTAACAGAGATGAGATTGCACGCCAGATTTGGTACAAAGAGAACATTTTTAAGTGCAATCTGTTCATTGAGAATAACAGTGCCATGTCCCTCTATTTTGCACAAGGTACCATCAGCCGTTTTGACAGCTTTACCAAAGGTATGGAAAAAATTGTGAAACAATGCCTTGTTACCAGTCATATGATCCGTAGCACCAAAATCGAGGATCCAATTAGGAGTCAACTGGGAGGAGAAAAATGCAGTAGAAGAAAGGTTACCTTCTGGATCTTTTATGACCAGATTACCTTCACAAGACCCTTCAAGAAAATTGTTGCCATTCAATCGATGGCAGGTGATAGTCAGACCAGACGAATCTGATGGAGCATCGGAACCAGAAATATTTTCTGGATTTGAAGTAATCTCTGAAGTAGGAGAAGGAGTTTCGGACATGGTCTAGGTTGAAAAAGAAATCGTAACCTAAGCTGATACCATGTAGAAATCAGAGTATTTTTTATACTAAATAGAACATAAATCAGAGTTTTTATATACAACCTATGACACTACTTTAGGAAACTCTAAGTTAGGAAAGATACTAAATAGGAGATATGATCCCTTAAAATAAGGGATTTTAATAAAGAAAATATCTACAAAATATTCCTAAAATATTTACAGAATATTCCTACAATGCATACGCTAAAACTAGTATTATTGAGCAAAATTTTAAAATTTAAGCAAATTTCACTTAAAACATACTTTCATGAAAAAAATTAATTAACTCATATTACAATATTCCTCCCCCCTCTCACTAAAGAGAAACAATGTCCTCATTGTTTGAAAGCATCAATCAGAAGGACAAAAAATAAAGAAGTGAATGAGAATTGTGCATCAGGTAAGGTCCTAGGAAAGGGAAGTGAGTCTTATTTGTCTTCTTAAATATTTAGTCTTTCCTTGACAGAGTCAATCTTAGACATGCACATTCACATTGCCACACTTCTTCTTTTATGATAAGCATACTATAATAAACTCTTTATTATTTATGAATTTAACTTAATTTTATTATGCAAAAAAGGGAAAAATGAAAGCAAAAATATCTAAAAAGTAACTAAACCTAAAATATCCTAAAATAATAAAGAAAAAGAAACCCCATTTATTTATTTACTAGCATCCTCACTTTTCAATATTGTTTCCATTTCTTCACAACCGTCTTTGCGCCTAGTTCGTCTTTCCGGAGTGGTGAAATCATCATGCCTAGTATCCGGAGTTAGAGTCCAAGGATCAAAGGTAAAATCTGGAAATCAGGCACAAAGTCAAACGAGTTACGTGAGAGTATTCTAAATGCACCCCTTATTGAGTCGTCCCGTATTTTTGCATATCTCCAATATGCTTTTTGTTGTGGGTGCATGTGTTGTAGAATGTCCATGATTGTGGATTGATCCAATTATGCAACAGTGATAGATGATGGAAAGGTAGGTGTCGGAGCAGTTCACCCGGGATTAACAGGTTCAGTTGGTGTTGCAAAGTCAAGATAGGTAGTTGGTTCTAGTTCAAGAACTGATTCCGACATATCTGGATAATTGGGCGTTTCTACTCTAGTTGGTTCATCAAATGGTTCTGCTTGCTTCTACCTAGCATCATCACCTACTATTCTGGCTATATCAGATCTTCGGAGGGATGTGAGATTGTAGATAGAGTAAAGTGATTAATGATGGGAAACAGACATAACTAGCTTGCTTTGCAGTACACTTCTGAATTTCCTTAAGGATGATTCTTCCAACATCAATGAACCTTTCTGTCATAATAGCATACAACAAGAGCATCTGTTCCATAGAGATAGTAGAACTATGTGAGACAGGCATAAAACTAAGTTAAAAGGAAATAGAACCAAACATTTTCTATTGGTTTTAGGAACTCCCTTCAGCAAATAATATTACCAAAATTTGAAGTTATCCATTTGGTTCCAGGAACCGTAACTTCTTGCAGAACTTCCCTAAGCATCTCCCAATCAACATTTTTCAACATAGCAATATAATCGTCATTATCGATGTTAGGTTGTTCAAGCAGATCATTAATATAAGTCGAGGTTAGGGTTACCTTCTTTCCTCGAACATATACCTCTTTTGCAGTGGATAAAGTCAGGTTCACATAGAATTCCTAAACTAATTCTTCTTTCAGAGGTGGTCTGACATCATAAAATAAATTCCACCTCAATGCATATATTGTCTTTTGAAGATTGGTAGCATTGTTGTGCAGGCACCATTTGTCAAGCTAAATCCTTTGTCCAGAAGCATCGGTTGATTTTTGAAGATAAATTTAAACCTCTCCCTTGCTTCTCCGATATGGAATCAACTTTGGAGATCATCGGATTAGGATGTGTAACTTTTTTCTTTTTTCGAGACATTATACGAATAATTGGTGTGCAGGCTCGAGAGTTGTGGAAAATTGATGGGATTCGAGTCGATGAGGTGTTCAGTAATGGTGGTAGTGCCGACGAAGTGGTGGTCTGATGGCGTTGGTTAGGGTGATTGGGAGTGTGGTTCTTTGGGGTTGCAAAGGATGGAATTTGGTGGTGCAACAACCAGGGTATGTGACAGTGAGAGGTGACTAGCGGTGAAGGGTTGCAACAACGAAGGGTACAGGTAGGGTGGTGTGGTGATGTGCGGCTTTGGTTGCGGAGGGATGTTCGGCCAGTAGTGATGGTTATTTAAGGAGGAGGCAACGAAAAAAATGTTTTTTGAAAGGATAAGGTTGCAGAAGGTTGGTGGTATATGATATGTTAGGGCGTAAAGGTAGTGAATTTATAAGGATAAAACTAGGTTAAATTTTAACCTAAGGAAACACAGCTTAATACAAAGGAAGTTAGGTTAAAACAAAAAACTATTATTTACTCTAAAAATAAATATAAATATATATATGTAAATATATGCATAAATGTATATATGTATATAGATATATATTTGTTTTTATATTGGCTGCTCAAAATATTTAAAAAAAATTCAGCTATTTATTAAAAGAAATTAAATAAATAAATAACTTATGAGTCCATTAAAGTGAGGGAAGTTTTATTCCGTTTGACTACACTAGCCAAATAATGTTGAAGGTGTTGACCATTTACCTTGAACTTACTTCCCTTATCGGCCTGAAATTTGACCATTTTATAAGGAAAGACTTGGTGAATAGTGAATGACCCAGACCAATCGATACTTTTAACTTTTTGGGAAACAAACGTAGTTTGGAGTTTGACTTGCCTTGAACTCACGGTTTAATGACTCGAACTTTACAGTTATCGAAAAAAGTGTATTTTTAGGTTACTATTTTTAAAAAATAAACTCGTAAATATTTATTAAAAATATTTATAAAGTCAAATGAGTGGCTAATTAGAGTTTAATGAAGTGAATTAGCTTAAATTAAGGATAATTAGATAACAGAATTAAATTGAATAAAGTGTGAAAGTTTAATTATAGATTAAAAGAAAATGAAAAGGACCAAAATAGAATTATGCCATTTGTCCTAAGTGAGGCGACAAATTCATAAAAATCTTTGATTTTTATGCATAAATATGTATAATAAATTATTATTATGATTTTATAATTGATATTTATTAATGTTATTATTATTAATTGAATTGATATTATATTATGAAATAAATTAAATAAAGATATGTGTATGGTAATGATTTGATACAAGTGTGTTAATAAAAATACATACATTTGGAATACATGTATTTGATATTAAATAGATATTTATTATTTATAAAAGATATTTATTAATTAAATAATTATATTATAAGATATTTATATGATAAATAAATAAAAGTAAGACAAATATATGGTGCATATGGTGACATATGTGATACTAATATACATACATTTGTAAAATACATATATATTTACTTATTAAATAAGTATATTATTAAATTATATGTATTATTATTAAGTAAAAGATATTTATATAATAAATAGAAAAAAGAAAGAAAAAGAAGACAAGTGTAATAATATATATGTATACAAATGTAAAATAGATATTGGATATTAAATAGATATTTTATTATAGTTATTATAGTTATATTATATATATATATAAAACGAAAGTAAAAGAAATAAAAAAGAAACAGAATGAAAAACGAAAACAGAGAAGGGAAAGAAAGAAGGAAAAAGAGAAAGAGAAAAAAAAAAGGAGGAATTGAAGTTTTGAAGCTTTAAATTTTAATAGTTAACGTTATTTCAAAAAATCTGGCTGAGTAAGGACAAGGCAAAGTTGACGAGGGTTAGCTTAAAAAATTACGGTTTGTATTTCTATAATCCGAACCTAGTTATTAATTATTATATTTTTATTTAATGCATTTAGTAAATATTGAAGTGAGAATTATTATGTTTTATAATGGAAATGGATTGATTTGGTATGTGATGAATTTTATTGAATTTATATTGATTGAATTGAATCGGATTATATGTATATATATGTGTGTGTGTGTGTGGTGTGTGTGTGTGTGTGTGAATGTGATATTGTGCAATTATGATTATTGAATTTTGAATAAATGTATTGGTAAGAAATTAAAGGTAAGTGATAATCTTCTGATATTGGATTGAGATGTATATTGAATTGAAGGAAAAAGTGTGTAATTGTAGAAATGTGTCAATATATGGATTGAATATTGATTGAAAGGTAGAAGAATGATTGAATTGAAAATGTAAGAAATTATGATTGAATTGAGGTCATACGCGAATTAAATACCCTATTAACAGTATCGGGCTAAGTCGGATATAGTTGGCATGCCATATGATTGAAAGAGTTCAGGGATTCTTTGACCTTGAGTCAATGAGACACTGGGTGTTACTATATTTCTTCGGATAGATTCGATGAGGTACTGGGTACCACTTTACTTTGGCTAGGCCGATGAGACACTAGGTGTCACTATATTGCTTCGAACTATCCGATGAGGCACTGGGTGCCATTCTAGTGTGTTTGGTTGGATCCGTGTATCTGTCTAAGTCCGAGTCATGTTAATAGGGGTTATTAAATATAACAGTGATCAAATTGATACTGAATGAAGAATTGAAATGTGGACTGAAACACACGAATCGTATTATACAGTGAAAGCTATCTGGGATAGCAAGTTGATTTGATATGAATGGTAATGGCTGTTATTGAAATGGATATGTACAGAACACTGATTGAAAAGTGAATAGTTGAATATAGTTTATTGATATTAAACCGTGAACTAAAGTATGATTGAGACAAATGAATTATGTAGCTCTGGATTGGATAAAAGCGAATATTATAATTGTTTAATGACTTGTGAATAAATCGTGGAAAGCTATATAGGTTAGTAAGTTAAAAGAATGAAATAAGTTACAATAAATTTATCTATGAATTAAATAATTGAATAGTTATGATTGTTATATGATTTTAAGTGTTTGTTATATTTTTATTTTATTAAGTGTTCGGATTATAGAAATACCATTGAGTTCATACTCAGCGTACGATTTGTTTCCGTACGCAGGTTAAGCTAAAGCTAGAAGGTTGAATCAGCATCCCAGGCCAATCCCGAATTCAATAAGGTAAAGCGTGTTGACAGTTGGTAATGGCATGTACCTAGGATGTTTTATGTGTGTGTCATTTGGATTGTTAATGTATTAATGAAATAAGTAGAATTAAGCTTGGTAATGATATATAATATGACTTGACTAATTTAGTATGAATTTGATTTATTTGATAATATATGATAAAATAGAATTGAGTACTGGATAATAAATAAAATGTCTAAATTTGGCAAGTTTTGAGCATATTTAAATGTGTTTAGATTGGTTGAACATAGGTATTTTATGTTTTGTTTGGTAATTACGTGTATATTAATTGTAAATTGTCTGATAGGTTTGGTAACGCTCCGTAACCCTATTCTGGCGACGGTTTGGGGTTAGGGGGTGTTACACACGGAGTTGGATGTGGTTGTCGTTCCATCTTTTTTTTTTCTCCTTAAACAACTTGGCATTCTCATAACTCCTTAAACAACTTGGCATTATTATAGGAAAACATTCGAAATTCTTCTAACTCAATGAGCTACAGCATCTGTTTCTCTCTAGCAAGCTCTAGATCTAAGTTGAGTTGCTTGAGAGCTCAATAAGCTTTATGCTCCAACTCTAGAGGTAGATGACAGGCTTTACCAAACACTAACTGATAGGAAGACATCCCTAAAATAGTTTTGAAAAGTTTTTCAGTAGGCCCATAGCTCATCATCAAACCTCATAGACCAATCTCGCCGGTTTGGATAGACCAACTTCTCAAGTGCACCTTTTATCTCTTTATTTTCCAACTCAGCTTGCTCATTCGCTTAGGGATGGTAAGTTGTGGCAATCCCATGCCTCACGCCATACTTGTCAAGTAACCACTTTAACCATTTATTCACAAAGTGAGACCCCTCATCACTGATGATGACCTTAGGAATCCCAAACCTCATGAATATATGTTTCTGTAAGAATAGTATTACCACCTTGGCATCATTTGTCAAATATGCCTTGGCCTTCGCCCATTTAGACACGTAGTTAACCAACATTAATATATACCGGTTACCATAAGGAGGAAAAGGACCAAGAAATTTAATACCCCAAACGTCAAATAATTTTACCTTAAGTATGTTTATTAGTGGTATCTCATTCCTTCTTGATATGTTTCCAACCCGCTGCCAACGATCACTGTTGTTCACATTGGCGTATGCATCTTTAAATAAGGTTGACCAAAAGAATTTGGCTTGCAACACCTTGGTTGCAGTATGTGAACCTCCAATATGTCCCCCACTTGGGGATGAATTAAAATGATACAAAATATTAGTTACCTCATTTTTTACCATGCATCTTTGGATTATTTGGTCTGCACATTTTTTGAATAGGTATGGCTCCTCCCAAAAGTAGTACCTTACATCATAAAGGAACTTCCTTCTTTGTTGGTAGACATCTTAGGCAGCATCAAACCACAAACCAAAAAGTTACCATAATTAGTAAACCAAAGATTATTATGAAGACTTATCCTAAAAAGGTACTCGTCTAAAAAATTCTCGTTAATGAGAGCAAGAGAGTTAGTTTGTCCTTGATGTTCCAATCTGGAAAGGTGGTTTACTACTTGGTTTTCTACCCCTTTTTGATCTTGATCTCAAGATCGAATTCTTCAAGTGAAAGCACCCACCGATCAGCCTTAGTTTAGCATATTTCTTGGAAATAAAATACTTGATTTTCTAATGATCCGTATAAACCATCACCTTAGTAGCTACAAGATAAAACGAAACTTGTCAAAAATAATGGAAAGTAATTCTTTTTCTATTACCGTATAATTCAGTTGTGCTCTTGTTAAGGTCCATCTCGTATAGTAGATGAGATGGAAAATCTTGTTCCTCCGTCGTCCCATTATGGCTCCTACCATAAAGTTACTTGCGTTGCACATTAACTCAAAAGGGGACTCCCAACCTGGTGTGATGATAATTGGTGCTGAGACTAATTGACTCTTCAACTCATCGAAAGCCTTTAAGTATTCTTCTTAAAGTTGAATTTTGTGTCTTTCTCCAATAGTTTGCATAGGGGTTTGGAAATCTTGGAGAAGTCCTTGATGAACCTCTGATAAAACCCAACATGTCTAAGGAAACTCCTCACGCATTTAATAGACATTGCAGGTGGGAGATTCTCAATGATATCTACTTTTTCCTTGTCTACTTCGATCCTTCATCTCGTTATTCGATGCCCTAAAATAATACCTTCTTTTACCATGAAATGACATTTTTCCTAATTAAGGACAAGGTTTGTTTCTTCGCACTGCCTTAGTACCTTGGCCAGGTTTTCTAAGCAATCATCATAGGTATCTTTGAACATAGAAAAATTGTCCATAAAAACTTCCAAAAACTTTTCAACCATGTCAATAAAAATATCCATCATACATCATAGAAAAGTAGCAAGTGCATTACACAAACCAAAAGGCATAAGCCCAAAAGTAAACATATCGTATATGCAGGTGAATGTTGTTTTGTGTTGCTCTTTCAGGGCTACTGTGATTTGGTTGTAACCCGAATATCTATCTAGGAAACAATAATTGTCTTGCCCTGTAAGTCTATCTAACATTTGGTATAAGAACGACAACGAAAAATGGTCTTTCCAAGTTTCATTGCTCAACTTTGAATAGTCTATAGAAAATCTCCGTCCTGTTACCGTTCTAGTCAGTATCAATTCATTGTTCTCATTCTCCATGACCGTAATGTCTCCTTATTTGGATATACACAGGACCAGAATTACGCATGAACTGTCTGAGATGGGGTAAATGACACCTGTATCTAACCATTTTATAATTTCCTTTTTGACCACCTCCTTCATAATTAGGTTCAACCTTCTTTGTCCTTTAATTTTTCCTCTCTCGCCATCTTCTAATATGATCTTGTGTCAACCCAAAGTTGGGCTAATTCCTTGGATGTTAGATATAGTCCATCCGATTGCCTTTTAAAATTTCTTCAGCACGTTAATCAGTTTCTTCTCTTGATCTTCGATTAGCTCATCAGAAACTATTACAGGTAGAGTAGAAGAGTTACCTAAATAAACGTGTTTTAAATGAAAAAAAGTACCTTAAGATCCAATTTAGGTGGTTATTTAGTCGATGCCTTTGGTTGAACATGATCACGGGATGCCAACTCTAAAGATTCAAATCGGGATTGTCGAACAAATCCCTTTGAATGAGCCTCTAACAAAGCTAAGTATTCCTCCATTTGTTTATCACTTGGCGAGTCAAACACTAAGACTCGCTCCAATAGGTCCTCTACAGGATTGAGTTCCCATTCTGTAGCTAAAGCTTCTAACTTAGACATTGTGGAACACTCCTCAATTGCATCAGGAAACCTTATAGATTTAAATATGTAAAACGTTACTTGATGACTATTCATGCGCATTAAAAAAATGATTTTGGAAAACTATTTTTTCGAATAGCAGTTTGAACTACAAGCGTACATGTCATTTATAATATTTTTAGTGTTACAATAAAACACTAGTGTTACAATAAAACACTAGTGTTACAATAAAACACTAGAGTATTCTAAGGATCAAACCCAAAGGAGATGGCGATTGAGTAATAAATAGCTTGCACTTTAGAGTCTAAGCGGCTATTGATATGATTTTATCGTACGACAAATCATAACAAGAAAATGTTGGAAGGAAATTAAATACACTACTCTAGGGACCAAATTGTAAAGAGTAAAAGACTGAAATTAATCAATAAATGACTAACAATGGTCGATTGGCTTCGATATGGTTCTTCGATCTTGGAATGAGGGACTTAAATTGCTTAAATTACTAAAGTGGTTCAATTTTATCTTTTAATCTCAATTTTACCAAATTAGAAAAATTATTCTAGTTTATCTCTCAATCTCACCGAGTAATTCGAGACTAATGAATTAGTGTAACACCCCTAACCTATAACCGTCGCCGGAATAGGTTAAGAGGCATTACGGACTTGTAACTCAGTTCAGAATAATTATTTATCTGATAACATCTATTCTCAGTCAATATCATTTATTCACATTCATTATGTACTTAAAACAAGCATACAAAGCTTTAATCATGCAATCGGGACTAAATCATAACATATTGAAAATTTCAGAAGCTTAGAAAAATTTCCACTTTTCAAATGCCACACGCCCTTGTGAAAACAGGGCATACATACTGACTTGTATCACATGGTCGAGGACACGCTCGTGTGAAAACTGGAGAGGATACTGACTTGGATCACACGACCAACCACATGCTTGTGTGTCTTGTAACACCCCTCATCCGTATCCGATGCCGGGATAAGGCTCAAGGCATTACCGAGATTTCATGTTTATAAACATATTAAATCAAGTCACTAAGTTGCACTCTAATTTAAAACTTTTCAAATATGTATATCATTTCCCTTAAACAGGCCTTCGAGACCCAAAACATGCCTAAAGGCTGTACGAGACAAAACCGAGAACGTTTGAAAAACTTTGGGCACCTTGGAAAATTTCTTTTAACTTGAAGTGTCATATGCTCGTGTGACTTGGGACAAGCCCGTGCAATCACCCCGTGTCCAAGACTTGAGCATTTTGTTAAATTCATATGGTTAAGACACACGCCCGTGTGTCTAGCCCGTGTTCATTTAACAAATTTACCATTTTAGATGCAGGGGACACACGACCATGCCACACGCCCACGGGTGTGGCCCGTGTGTCACACATGGCCTAGGCACACGCCTGTGTACCCAACCGTGTAGACCCTATTAGGCTATTTTTCAAGCCTATGGTCACCCCCTTTTTAACACTTATACTTAATGAATATTAAAAACAAAGTAAAAAATAATTATGCTCTCATAAATGATCTTTGCAAAAACTCATTGCATGAAAACCTCATATCATTGGTTTCATACATGCTAGGTTATTTCCCATCTAGTATTTATGTGTTGTCATACCACTTTAATACATTCAAGATTGGCTTGTTCTTATGACTCATTGCCAATTGGAATTCAACCATCGCACATGATTACAAACTTGCATGGAAATTTTGTAGGTCATAGCCTACTTCAAAACAAGTCGATCTCTATGGCCATAAACAAAATGATAGATTTATCTTTACAAGCCTTCATTTGGAAAATCAAATGACACATATAACAAAATACTCAAAAGACCTATACATGCCATTGAACAATTTAGAAATGTCTTTATACCAAAGCTGGTCTATTTTATAGTATGCTGACTCTCCAACCGTCTTCCAATATTTATGAGTCCTCGAGATCTGTGAGAGACAGGGAAAAGAGAGGGGTAAGCATTTTCATGCTTAGTAAGCTCGAATAACCAGAAAATAAACTTACCAAGTAATTAGCATGCATTCAAATTGGACAATAAATTCAATGAGCATAGGATGGTTTGTAATATCTTGATTTTGGGCCTAGTCGAAATAGTGGTTTCGTGACCACAAAATCCGAGATAGAAATAATTATTTTATGATTATTTTAAGGTCTATGATATGATTGCATGATTGTGTGAAAATTTCGTGATGAAATTCTATGCCTAAAGTGCTTAAATTGAAAGTAGGGACTAAATCGAATAAGTTGCAAAACTTGCATTCTAGAAGTTTTTAGTATGAAATTGTTTTGGAATATTAATGAGGAGGTCTTAAATAGAAATTTGACCAATTTTAAGTTCATGGACAAAATTAGGACATGGAAGGAATTTTTGCAAAGTTTAGTAGTAAGGGTATTTTGGTCATTTAGTTATTAAAATGAATTAAAAACAAAATTAAAAGCCAATTTTTGTCCATCTTCTTCATTAGGCCGAAATTTCAAGGGTTCTCCATAGCTAGGGTTTGTTTCAAGCTTCCAAGCTCCATAGTAAGTGATTCCAAGCCCCGTTTTTAATGATTTTTACGTTTTTGGAGTCCCGGTAGCTCAATTAAGCTTATGCTAGCAATAATTCAACCTAGGGTTCATATTTGGAAAAATACCCATAGGTGAAATTTGTGTATTTTGGTGTTTTATGATAGAATATGAGGTTTTAAATTATGTTAGACAACTTGTGCTACTCGGTTTTAAGTGAAAACGAGCAAAAGGGCTTAATCGGTAAAAATACCTAATAGTCATAAGTACATGTTAGAGTGAGAATTTGATGTTGCCATAGAAGGGAAAAATGATCAGCATGTTATAAAACATAAGAATAAGGAATAAAGTTTAATTCCCGAGCCTAGGGGAAAAAGTGTAAATATGCAAAAGTTTAGGGGCAAAATTGTAATTTTCCAAAATATGAGTTTGGGTCAATTTTAATAATGTGAGTCCTAATTAGACTATATTTTAAATGATAGAGCAAGGAAAACTGAAATTCAGGCTAAAATGGGGAAAATACCAAGTTGTGGACGAAATGGTAAAAGTAGCCATTTTCGCATACGAGGTAAGTTCATGTGTAAATGTAGTAACATAATTGTTGTTTTAAGGAATTTAATGTTGTTTATATGATATGATGCTTATTATTATCATGAAACGTTATGTTTTGTGGTTATTATTGAATAATATGTAATTATGTGAATTACTTGATGAGTATGAACTATCACCGAGTATCGGTTCCGATATTCCGTTGAAGACGGCAAAGATGTGAGATCGAGGAAAAAAGCCCGTTTGAACCTTAGGAATAGATTAGGATACAAGTGACATGTCACTAGGATGGTTGAGCATCCGAGCTCGTTGAGTTGAGTCCGAGTTCACTTATGGATGCGAATGTCCGAACTCATTGAGTTGAGTCCGAGTTCGAGAGATGTAACTAGGCATCCGAGCTCGTTGAGTTGAGTCCGAGTTTACTTATGGATGCGAACACCCGAGCTCGTTGAGTTGAGTCCGAGTTCACTTATGGGCGGGTTACATGGTAGCTTGGCTACATATGTGGCACTTATGTGCAAACTTTCCATGTATCCGAATTATATTCCGATGTGTTCAACGGGTAAAGTTCTACTAAAATAGAGGAATACTCAAGATGAAAGGGACATATTGGTAAGTGTTGTGAAATGGATACTTAGAACAGGTATGTACTTAACCCTCGAGTTGAAAAATCGATATAACAACAATATGGTAAGATGATAAATGAAAATGTGATATGAATGTCTTGGTGATGATTATGCAAATGATGTTTTATGTTTGCTTTTATGGTTATGTTACTTGCTATTTGCATGTGAACTTATTAAGCATTTATGCTTACTCCCTCCTTTTCATTCCTTGTAGTTTTGACAAGCCAGCTCGGAAATCGGGAATGGTCGGAAGCTCTCTCACACTATCCGTATACCATCTTGGCATAATGGCTTGTATAATTTGAGTATGGCATGTATAACATTATAATCATTGGAATGGCTAATCATGATCATATTTGGTGTTATGTATGCTAAATTGCTAGCTAATCCATGGAAACCATGAAATAGGTAAAATTTACCATAAAATAGATTCAGACAGCAGCAGTGACGTGAGTTTGAAAAATCACTAAAAATAGTAGAGATACAAGTAGATGATGAATAATATATGGAATTGAATAATTATGAGTCTATTTTCATATGGATGGAATAAAATAGGTATATGAGTTATATTTTATGAGATGTTTAAATTTTTGTGAAACAGGGCCAGAGCGATTTCTGGATCCCCTATTCTGACTTTGTAAATTCACCATAAATTTTACAAAGATAATTAGAAGTCATGATTTATATGTACAGATTCCTTATTGAGTCTAGTTTTATTAGAGACAAATGGAATAGTCATTGAATCTCTGTAGATGGAGATATCTGATTCGTAATACACAGAGGTTAGAGTAGTCGAACCCTGAAATAGGGGAGACTTTAACTAATAAACTGTACTAATTGGCCAGGACAAAAATTCTAGAAAAAAATTAGTAGATAGATATATGAGTCTAGTTTCAGGAAAAATTTACGGAATTGGATTTCGAGTTTCTTAGCTTGAGATATGATTTTTAAAGCGACTGTGATGCAGTTAGCCAGCTTGTCTGGAAATTTTAAAATGAATTGTATGAGCTGTTTAAGTAATGAATTAAGTCTATTAACACCTCGTGTTCGACTCCGGCAATGGTCTCGGGTACGGGGCGTTACATGGCTTCCCTATCACTTACACTCAATCGATGAGTTAGTCACATAACAATGCACTTTAAAAGTTATCTTAGATAAGCTCATCATTCAACATCTAATTTGTACATATATATCACATTAATCTCGTTGAGTTTCTAAGAAATCTCGATGGAATATCCATTTACCGTCAATTTGTACAATGATCGTTTCAGATATGCACTCCTGCGAACCTCACATCTTATGGTGGAATTACTAGTCCAGGCTAAATCCCCCATTTTATGAACTCATAAGGTGATGTCAAGATTACCAGTCCAGGCTAAATCCCTTATAACGACAAACACCTTTATTGAGCCCGGATTCGAATTACCAGTCCAGGCTAAATTCAGATTCTAATCAGATTACCCGTTCGGGCTAAATCCATAGTGCACACATATTCTTCAAGAGGCTCGACTATTCAAAAGAACACCTGTCCGGGCTAGATCCTTTTATAAATAAGATCAATAGATTATCCGTCCGGGCTAAATTCTTACTGCAACACATGCAGGACCTCATTACACATGTCAATCATGGTTTATTCATCAAATTCCCTTTTTAACCTCAACCAAGACATTTATCACAATTCATACTTAAACATGCATTTCATATAAGTTCATGTTTTTAATAAATGCAATCATCATGCATTCATAAATCATATAATTAGGAACATTGAGTGTTTACTTTAAGTTATCCGAACTTACTTGGTATTCTTTTCGGTGTCGTGTTTCGGTTATTCTGAAATCTTTCGTTTTCCTCGATCGACCTCCAGAATTTGTTCCTCGGGGTCTATAACAATAAAAATAGATCATTAAAACTCCACATTATACATTTCAAGTCTAAATTCCACCCCCGATCCAAATGATCGTTTTGCCCCTAACTTTTCACTTTTTTACGATTTAGTCCATTGGCTCGTATAATGAAACGCATGCAATTTCTACCTTACTCAAGCCTAGCTGAACACTTTTCCCACTTATGGTAGCCCACATTTTCCATTATTTTCACATTTTTACAACACATTTTTACAACTTTTGCAAAAAGGTCCCTTTAGGGGTTTCTCATGAAAATCACCTAGGAAAAGTTGTTTAACACACCTCAAACTTTCACAGTCCTCGATAAAACATCAAAATACCAGTAACTCATGCATGGGTAAATTTTTAAACATGAACCCTAGCATGAAATATGGGTAGAAATGGAGAGAGTAAGCTACTAGAATCTCAAAATTACAAAGAACATTAAAAACGAGGGTTGGGAGCACTTACTAATGAGCTTGAAAAGCTTGGAAACCCTAGCTATGGTGGCTTAGGAATGTCGGCTGGACAAGGGAGAAGAATGGCTGATTTTTTCCTTCTTTTTCCCATTTTATTTCATTAATATGCCAAATGACCAAAATGCCCTTAAGCCCTTTCTTTGAAATTTCATCCATGCAAGCTTATTTTTGTCCAAAAACTTAGAAATTGGGAAAATTTCTCCCCAAGACCTTCTATTTTATAATCTAGAACAATTTCATGCAAATTACTTCTAGAATCCAAGTTTTGCAATTTATTCAATTTAGTCCCTAATTTTCCAATTGGGCACTTACTCAAGGAATTCCTTCATGAAACTTTAACACTTGCATATTCTCATATTCTAAGCCTCGTAATAATCATAAAATAAATATTTTGATGTCAGATTTGTGGTCTCGAAACCACTATTCTGACTAGGCCCTATTTTGGGATGTTACATGTCTAGCCCGTGTACCCTTCGAAATGGCCACACACGCCCGTGTGCTAGGCCGTGTGCCATTTAAGAAGTATACTGACTTGTACCACACGGATGGTCACACTCCCGTGTGTGAGACCGTGTTGAGCATGCTGACTTCAATTTCATTTTCACACCAGGGGACATACGGCTGTGCAACATGACCATGTGTCACACATGGCTGAGACACATGCCCTTGTCCCTACCTATGTGGACAAAAATAGGCTATTTGCAAAGCCATTTTGCCACCCTATAAACACAAACATCTACAAGCATAATCAACCACATTTATGCAACTGGATTGGTAACCAAAATAACCATTTCAATGCATAATATTTGCCATATCAAAACATCACAAATTCATACCTAAATACCTATCCATCATCATGCATAATCCATTCATTTAACAACCACATATCAAGACTTCACTTGCATAATTTCATTCCATCATTCCTTGCCAAAAGACACTATAATTGAACATTTCAATTCAACCAAAACACAATATCAAAATAAGCCAAATCACATGGCTTACTTATACACAAAAATATACCAAAGTCATGATAACAAGTAACATAACTATCATCTGTCAAACTAGCCTATATATGCCATATTTACAAATGCACAAGTTCAAAAGCACCAATCAAAAATTGGATAGTATGATGTGCAACTCTGACTTTTTCAGAATGAGCGAGCTAATGGACCTCTATAAAACATAGAAAAAGAAACAGAGTAAGCTTTATAGCTTAGTAAGCCTGTATAATTCAGAATTTAACTTACCATTTATACATAATCAAAGAAATATTAAAAATGTAACCAATTCAATTAATCAACACCTAATCACAAGTATGTATCACATGCTAGTCATTGTAAAAATACATGAAACCATCCATTAATACAATGCTTATTATCATTCCAAATTCATATATCATGTATAACATTAGTAATATTTATAAACCATAACTCATTCGCATAACATTATTTGTGCCCGTTGAACCTATTAGAAATTCAAAGGACACTCGAGTGAACAATGTCAGTAATCCGTCAATTCATTATCATATATGCTCTTTCGAGCCATGATCGGTAAGCTCCTCCTGAGCTGATGAACAATAAGCTCTATTGAGCAAAAATGGTAAGCTCTATTGAGCTGAAACGGTAAGCTCCAATGAGCTGAAAATAGTAAGCTCTTATGAGCTAATATATCGGTAAGCTCATACGAGCTATGGTGAGTCCGCAACAAATTTCGGAGCTCGACCAAAATAGTAATCCCAATAACATGTCACTCGTATCCAATGAATCTATACAATTCAAATAGGGCTCGGTAACATATACATTTTATCAATAAAGCATTCATACTTCAAGTATTTCAATTATACATATTCATTTCAATAATTACAAGTATAGAAAAGTTTGATTCTAATTATACAAACTTACCTTGAGTTGCTCGGATGAAAACTATCATCTATTCGCCAACCTTTCTTTTTCCCCGATCTAGTTCCAGTATTTGTTTATCTTGATCTTAATTGACAAAGGAAGCTTGGTCGAATGAAAACCTAAAATTTTTGGCTTTTCTCCTTGCAAGAATCGGCTAAGGAAGATGATGATAACATAAAATGAAATTTTTTAATTATTATAACAATTACTAACCATTTACCATTTTAACCTTAAAATTAATTCAAAATTACAACAATTGACATGCTGTCATCCTCCACTAACCATAAATGAATTATTTAACACTTAAGAACCTTTACTTTAATGTTCTATAGCTATTTGACACTTTTAGCTGATAAAACACAAGTTTTGCACTTAACACGATTTAGTCATTTTTACCGAATTAAACATTTAAACGGTAAAATTTCCTTACGAAACTTTCACATAATTAATCTATCATGCTGTCGACCTTATTAAAATAATAAAATAAATATTTTGAATTCAGATTTGTGGTCCCAAAACCACTGTTCTAATTTGACCTAAAAACGGACTATTACAGTTAGTGCACAACAAGATTACCTCTTGGTGTCATCGTTTAAATGTTCCCTGAAAGGTGTCAATCCTAAGTTTTTATGTTCATTCAAATTAATCCAATTTATTAAATTTGGTTCTTTATCCAAAACTCAGCTCACTACATCTCCATCAACCAACCCTTTAAAAGTTCAGCTACTCATGCTGAAAATAAAACTAATAACCATGGAAATGAAAAGTAAAGAAGCCATAAAAGTAAAGGTTAAGAAAAATATAAAAGTTAATATTTTTATCTAAGATAGCTTAAAGAACATGAAACGAAAAGCATTCAATAAGAAAAATTAAAGCAATAAACATAAAAGGAACAAACTTTAAAAGATTTAAAGTAAAAGAAACTAAAATACATCAAACTAAAGCTAGAAATGTCATTAAAACCAAAGTACAGAGACTGAAAGTGCAAATAAACCTAGGCTATAATGATAACTAACTTAAGTAACTAAAAGAACATTAAAGGCAACAAAAAAGAGCAAACTCTAAAACTAAGAAAGGAGAAGAGAAAAATAAAAACCGTAGAAGAAGTTATAGAAAAACTAAGAGAAAACCTAGAAAAACTAAGACTAAAATTAAGCTAATATGTGTTTCCTTTCTCCTCAGCCAAAATTGGTTATTTTAGGGGGTAGAGTTGTAACACCCTAAAATTTTTATTTCTACTTTTGTGAAAATGTGACACAAGTGTGTATTTGGTTCAGTGGTTAAGTGTTCTGAGTGTGTGTAAGAGGTCTCAAGTTGGCAAATTTTGTTATTTTTTGGAAGTAAGCCTTATCTCTATTCAGTGGGCTTATATTTAATTGCCTATAACTCCATGTTAGAATGAGCTTGTTGGTTCGAGTGGTAAGGGTGTTAGAGTGTTGAAGGTCCTGTGTTCGAATCCTTGTGCGAGCATGTATGATATTTTTTGTTTTGATTGTCTGAGAGTGTTTAGGTTGAGATAAAATTCTGAAGTAGGTGGTTGAGGATGAGAGAATAGTGGAGAGTTGGGATATTGGGGAGTTATCAAAATTATTTTCTTTATATTTTGTTTTTTTTAATTTGATTTCTCTATCTAAAGTAAAAATCAGACATTGGTTTTCTTTTTCCCTGCATTTTCTATCTTTTGGCGGTTTCTCTCTTTTACTTTCTTTTTCGGTCAATTTAGTTTTCAATCACGATATATTGACTTTTGGAGTCCTTGGGGATATGTAAGTTTTGGTAAGTGGTCTCTGTTAGATCTCTTGTCTGTTGGCGTGAAGGTTGCTGAAGGGGTTTTAATTTTTGTAAGGTTACGTTGGAGAAGAGGACGTGCATTTCAACGGATTGGATTGGGCATGCAGTCGTTTTAATTAACGGTAATTATGTGTGCACTTTGTTCAATTTAGCATTTTAGTGACGCAATTCATTGATTAAAAGGTGTTCGGTATCTTGATTTTAGGTTTTGGAAGGCTCGTGATAGTTTTTGCCTAAAATCGGTACCAAGTGTGTACTTGAAACGCAAAAAAATGATGTTCGACTAAAGCTAAAAAACCCACTATCGACACCACAAGGTTGTGTGGTAGGCCGTGTGTAATGACACGGTAGTGTGATCGACAAAGGCCAGGCCGTGCACAAGACACAGCCGTGTAATGGCTGGAGTGTGGCCGTGTAGGTTACATGGGCTATGCCGAATAAAACGTGTGGGCCCATATGGGCATGCCACACAGGCGTGTGATAACTGGGCCTGACCGTGTGATCTACACGGGCTAGGCCAATCTGGACGTGTAGATCCACATAGACGTGTGGGCCCATTGTACTGAAATTTTTTTAGGGTCACATGGGTCGTCCTAATCGACTGTGGGCCTACCGTGGGGTCGGTAAGGGCTTACTAAACCCTAAAACTATGTGTTCTGTAGACTAATGTACTATTATGAGCATGCCTATGCTTATATATCTGTTATCTGTTAATGAAAACCTATTAAGCATGATTTATCTGTTAATTCTGTATGCATGTTTTGTTACTGTGATTGGGGTGGGATGATATATATATTGGAAGAAATTTCTGAAATGCAAATTATGCCTAATACTGGCAGTACATCTGCATTATATCTGATAGATGCTGCATCGGTACAGTGTGGTGTGTAGGGCTGGGTGGGTGTTTTAAACCCCACATGGTGTGTAGAGGATGATGGTAGGATTCTGTTATCTGATTTACATATCTGTAACTATATCTGTATCTGAAATGGGTTCAGGCCCGAATCTGTATCTGTATCTGACATGGGCGCAGGCCCTATTGTAAATCTGTCTGACTAGTGATATTCTATATGTATACATGCTTAACTATGCTGGGTTACATACTGAGTTTACGCAAACTCACCCCTTTTCTGTTTGTCCGTATAGGTAACCCATAGTATTAGGCAGATCGGTGCAGCGGAGGACTCGACAATATCCACCTAATTTATTGTTTTATTTTGTTTTCGGGTTATTAGTTTTGGCATTGAAGTTGTATTTTCTAGGACTCTGGACTCTTTTAAAATTTTGACGTTGGTATTGGGCTTTTGGGTTTTTACTTATTTAAATTGTGATGGTTTACTAAAAACAAGAGTTTTCTAAAAATATTGAATGAATTTTTCTAAACACAAAGATTTTACGAGCTTCCATTACAAATACGTTTTTATCTCTAAATGATTAAAAGAAAGAGAGCTTTGAAATTAATAATAACTTTAAAGGCTAATGAACTGGGAAGTTTTAACTTAACGATAATGGTTTTTCAACCATTTCATGTGACACTTCCGAATTCGGCCATAACGTCTAGGCCGGGTTTTGGGTGTTACACATGTGGCCTGGGACACAGTCTGTAACATAACCGTGTGTTACACAAGAGCGTTTGCCTCTAGTGTGTTAGGTGCAAGGTTTACATGGGCTGTCACACAGCCTGTGACTCGGCCGTATAACCCGAGTTAGAGAGTTACATAGCCCATGCATATAGGCCTGTGAGATAACCACATGGCCCAATCCAGAGCCACACAGTCTGGGCTCTGTCACACGACCTGGAAACATGGTCGTGTGACCCTTATTTTGGAAAATTTTTCATTTTTATCCCAAATTTCTTGTTTTGTTTTGAATTGGTCCCTAATTGCTTTTAAACTATTTTTAAGGCCTCATAAGTTTGATTTAAGACCCGTGAATGTATGTCTTGCTTCATTTTGAATCATATATGAATATTATTAATTAATTTGATGAATTGAATGTTATTGTTATAGAATGTTCTGAATTGTACGATAATACTCTGTAACCCTATTCCAACGATGACAATAATTATAAGTGTTACATGTGCTAAAGACCTATCTTCCAGTTGAAGCGTAACCATTCCTGGACTAACTTCACCAATTCCCAATTTTTTGAATATAGACATGAGCATCAAGTTGATGCTCGCTCCTATATCACTCAATGTTTTACCACAGAAGGATTCTCTAATATTGCAGGGTATGGTAAAATATCCTGGATCTTTCATTTTTAGGGGTAGCTTGTTCTGCAAGAATTATCCGTACTCTTTTATCAAAACTATTGTCTCAAATTCTCTAAGTCTTCTCTTTTGGAAAGGGTGTCTTTAAGAAATTTTATGTAGTTTTGCATCTGCTCAAGAGCTTCTACCAATGAAATATTGATATGAAGTTTCTTAAGTACGTCTAAAAACTTTCTGAACTAGACCTTCTACTTTTGTTATTGGAGCCTTTAAGGATAAATGGGTGGTAAAGTTTTAACTTTTGCTGGACAATTCTTCTACGACACTGTTTTTCATTTGAAAAAGGTGTTAGATTATCAGAATTGACTGGTTTAAGGTTTCCCTCATCAAATTTTTCAGAATTCAACTTCTGTGAAATGGGAGTTTCAACACTTGGTTGAACTTCCTCTTTGTCTTGAGCATCAATAGGCTCATCTTTAACCTTGACACTTTTGGGCTCCAATGTCTTTTCATTTTGTAGAGTGACCGCTATGTAATACTTTTTGCTCAAACATCTCAGGTTTTTGGAGTCATTGGGCAAAGCTCCTTAGGGTCTATTTCGAAGTTTATTGGCTAAATGACCCACTTGATTCTCTAAGTTTTTCAACGTTACTACTTGGCCTTGGATCATTGCATCATTCTTCACCATGTATGCTTTCAAGTGGTTTTTGAACTTGTTGGGACAATCCTAGTGGTTAATTCAGTCTTGATTGCATGTAACTATTGCTAGGACTGGCTCATTGGTTACTCCATGAGAAATTTGGGTGGCTTCGCCATGAAAGGTTATAAAAGTTGGACTGCGGCCTTGGCCTACTTCTGTTCTAATTCTGATTACCCATTTATTAAATGGACTCTGGGTTTGATGGGCAATTTTCGAACATGTTTCCATCTCCACAGTATACACAGGAAATGTTTTCAAATTGGGTAGGTCATAGCCCTTATAACGCCCCTCGCCTGGTCTGGTCGTCGAACCTGAGTTACAAGTTATTACCACCAATACCGAAATAATTATGTAAATTAGGTCATTTAATCATAACAATTTATACCAATTGTACACCTCTAAGATTAAATCGATCAAACAATCATAGTTTATCTGATTCGAGCATGAATAAGGATCAATCTAAAATTTTTCAAAACTTCGAACCGAGTATCAATTATTTTATGACATGTATCGATACCAAAATCTATATCGATACCATTTTGGCATTCTGCCAAATTTGGAAAATACTGTTGATTTGGTAAAGAATCGATACCTTGGTCCTTGGTATCTATACTTTTACCCAAATAATAAAAAATCACAAGTTTGGAAAAATTTTACATGTTCAATTCAAGTTTCCCTTCAATAGACAATTGAAACACAAATAAACCTACATAAAATATCATTCAAATCATACAAAAGTACCTATTTCATCCATCAATCAAACCACGATTTACATATTAACCAATTGACATTCAAAACGCCAATTGTTCAACCATATTACCTACAAATAAAATATAATTCAACCTCTCTTATCTTCATGTTAAGTCTTTAGAAATCATGCCAAATATAACTAAACCTAATCCACATTTATTCATTCAATCTACCTTCAAAATTATCAACCATTCAAGTACTTCAAGTATAACTTACTTCCTTAACATCAATTTGTTTATAAACATAACATATATACATTCAAAAAAAACCATTGCATAAGGCCATTTCCATCATTATTCAATATAGGCACTTATTCATATCAAAACCTATATACATGTCACAAAACCGTTTAGGAACGATTCAAAAGTCTACTAAGATTGATGCTGGATAGCGTGAGCCTTGGAGTGATCCAATCGCTAAGTTCTGCAAAAATTTTAACTACAGAAAACAAAAAAATGAAATAGAGTAAGCTTTAGGTAAACTTAATAAGTTCATAAGAAACTTAACTCAACTTAATGATTTAACAGTTTAAGTGTTTGAAACACAACGCATGACATAACCTATTCTTGGCATCCTTTCATATGTTTGTATATAGTTCCACAAGACCACCAATAAGTTATTAATTCACATTGTAAGATCATAGTATTTAAATTCATATACATGTATAACAAAACTTCTATAACATTCCAAAAATCGAGTTAAAAGAAATTGGGTTTTCAAACTAAGAGTGGTCGTCTCTCGATTATGAGTTTAGATCATAGAGAGTTTTAACAAGTAAATTGGTATGGTTCAGTGGTCAAGTGTTCTAGGTATGTGTATGAGGTTCCGGGTTCGAATCTTGTTTCTGGAAATTTTTTATTTTGCTTAAACCATTACCTTTGAACGTTTGGATTATAAGTTAAATTTAGTCAATTGATGTCAAGCCTCTGTATAATCCTTAATCTTGTGTTCAAATCCCGACGAGAGCAATAGGAGAATGTTTTATTTTTGAATTTTGTTGTATGGTAGTTAGTTTCGGTTGGTTATTTAAAACCTTCCAAAAACCTTCGGTGTGTTTTATTTCTCATTTTGTTCTTTCTTTTTCTACGAGTTTTTCTGTCATTCTTTTATGTTCTTTAGTTTCTTCATTTTGGTTTCTTCTTTTCAAGTGACCTTCCTTTTTGTTATGTTACATTACACTGATTCTGTACAGGGTCTAACTTCTCATTCTAGTTGAACTTATTGGCTGGTAAGTTCGATTTAAAGTTTTGGTGTCGAAAGTTCTTCAACGTAACTGTGATTTTGGAATGTTAGTTTTTAACAATTTGATTGTGAATTAATCACTTGTTGGGCAACTTCTTGTCGTTTAGGGACGGAATTTCATCCTTGTTGCTCCTGCATCGAATCCGTATCAAATGGGTATCAGAAACCCCTTATTCTTCAAATTTTATTCATTGAAAAATGGGACTGTCGACACCACACGGTCGTGTGTCAAGTTGTATGGCAGGCCATGTAACTTGTTGTTCACAAAAATTGGAGAGACACAGGTTAGGCACACAGACGTGTGCCCAGACCGTGTGTAGTTATGAATTATGTAAGGTTCACATGGGCCAGTGACATGGGTGTGTGTCTAGGCCGTGTAACTCACTATTTTTGAATTAGGAGCACACGGGAAAGTGACATGGGTGTGTGTCAAGCTGTGTGGGACGCATGGGCTGGCACACGTCCTACACGGGCAAGCACACAGGCGTGTTCCAGACTGTGTGGAGTCACATAGGCTAGTTCTACAAGCTATGTGAAACCACACGGGTGTGTGAAGCAATATCTAGAACTTTTCCCTTGGGCCACGAGCGTCGTTTGAGACAAACGCAGGCCTACTGTAGGCCCGTACGATCTAAATTAGGCTATATAACTTGATATCTAATGATCTGATGATGAACTACTACTTGTGATCTATACATATGTCTGCTATGTTAGAACTTAAATAAATAGGATCTGTCAGAACGTAATGTGTTATTGTCTAATGTGTACGAATTATCCAGGTACAATATGTATTCTGTTAAGTTTGTTGGCATACCTTTGTGTTACTTTATTGATTAAGAATTTGTGATATCTGATTATGTTAGACTGATTGTTACTAATTCTGATTTATAACAGTGTATATAACATCATGGCAAATCTGAAATGATCTGTTAAGGCTTGATAAGCTTGTTTTACAAAACTTAGACTCTCATGTTTATTGATTTTGTTATTGAAAGACAGCATGCTTACATGCTCATTACTCTGATTCTGCATATACATGCCATGACACATTGCATGAGACTTGGGTTGATGTGAAAGGAGAAAGTTTCTGGCAGTTTAAAGATCTACATTATCCGGTGGTTTATCCACAATTTTGTTCTAGCAACTTGGCTGTACTATAGTGGCTTGACCACATGTATCTGGTCTGGTAGTGTTAACTGCAAAACTCTGGTGGCACCGTCCACCATTATCTGCTGGTGTGATTTGGCTGGATGAGTTCTAGGGGAACTGTATTTTAGTGTGTAACAGAGTTTAGGTAGGCTGTTTTTTGATAAATTTGCATTCTGATCTGTTTGAAAGATACAACATTTGCATAACGCACATTCTCTACTATGTTCTGTTCTGTTTTACTCAGTTCTATTATGTTCTGCTCTGTTCGGATCTGTTCTGCTTGATTTGTAATGTTCTGCTTCGTTCTATTTTGTTCAGTTCTGTTGTACTATTGTTGTGGAAATCTTCGTGATACTTTAGATATGTTCCGTACGGGTTATAAAGCTGTTATTAAGTTCTTCACGTTACTTTCGTTTAAATATTAAGATATGTTTATTGTATCTGAGTTTGGTTATACACAGTGCTTAGCAGCTGACCCTTTTGTCTTACCTTTATCTGCTCAGGTAGACATCTGACTTAGGACCAAGCGGCGTACGGGAGCTCGGATTGTCTTATATTGATACAACTATGATTTGATCTTTTGGGTTTGCAAATTGTTTTTGGATTTGCCTTGCTTTTCTTTTGATAATCTCATCGGTATCTATTAATTTCTAACACAAAACCACCTGAATCGACTAAAATGAATTTTTAGTTTTCAAAGTTAAAACTCTGAAAAGAAATCAGTTTTCAATAAGTTGGTGTAACTTATCCAAATTTGGCTTAAACTTCTAGGCCAAGTTTGGGTGTTACAACTTCTTTGTATCATACCATTCAACCTTGTTCGATATGTAAACATATCAATGGAGTACCCATTCAAATCATGTATTTACAATCATGTACAATGAGTTTCATTTAAATCAAGCATGCACATTTTATAGGCACTTCAATTTGTTTTAGTATCAATCCTTTTAACCATTTCCTTTCCAATATATTACCACTTTCGCTCGGAGAACTATAGTAATTAGCTTTGAATACACTAGACTGATTTGTTCACAAAGTCTGTATAATACGGGTCTATTCACACAAGCTGTAGATCAAGATTATTCATATAATCATTATTCAATGATGCTCGCTCAAGTTGCAGATGCTAGATCTCAATCATCGATAACTTAATCTTTGACTAGTACTCGGTCTGTATCGTTAGGTTTGCTCACATAAGCTGTAGATCAAGGTTGCTTATATAAGCTTTATTTGATGCTACCCACTCAAGCTATCGAGAATCCTCGAATCATGTTGGATTATCAACCATCAATAAAGAAATTCCCTAATCAACGCCCAATTCTCTTTTACTCTTGAAAACATTTACCAATCTTTCATGATTACTATTACTATTTCCGTGCCATTTCAAACTTATAAAATCAACATATATGTATCAATCAATCACATCAAATTTCACATTCATACAATTCCATATATCTATTCTTGTTTTTCATACAACACTATCAATACATATAATTCATTCAAGTATACCTGCATTCATCCAATACATCACACCCATTTTATATTGTTTCAACCCTGTAGTCGTGCACACACTTTTTATATTTCGGTTAGCAATTTATAAAGTTTTATATTTTGTAGCAATATCGTATACATACGATATAGTCACTTGTCAGTTCCAAATTTAATCAATATCATGTATCTATTCATATTAGTCCTTTGTTCCAAGTTTACGGTTTAGTCCTTTGGATGCCAAATGACATTATTTATAAAACAATTGACTAAAGAGTAAAGCAATTTAATTCAAACATAACATGAATTTATAAAGTAAGTCTTATATGAACTCATCTAGAGAAATGACAACAAACAAGGTACTGAGGACTAATATACAATTTCTTCTTTTTCTCGATTATTTATCGGTTGATTCAATTCCCAATCTATAATAATTCATTACAATTTATCAATTCCAATAGCCTTCAAAAATCCTATTACAAGTATAATTCAGTTCAATTTCACTTTTTGGAAGTTCCTTAAAGTTTTGCATTTTATTCAATTTAGTCCCTAAAACTGAAACTATTATAACTTTCACATTTAAGCTTTGTTTTTCAATCAATTTTCAATTTCATCCTTTTACCCTCCAGGATCCAAAATTTTTGAAATTTCATGCTAGTTTTGAATTATTTATATTTTAGTCCTTTAACTCAAAATTAACAAAAATCACTTTACAAATTAGTCTTATTTCATATCTAAGCTTACAAATATATCATTAACATCAAAACATCCAAAAACCATCAATGGTAATTTTTACAAACTTTAACAGTTTTACAATTTAATACCCAAGATAGCTAGATTAAGCTATAATGATCTCAAAAACATAAAAATTACGACAAACAATTTTAAATGGCTTACAAGCAATAGCCGAATCTTAGTGAATTTTGAAGCTTTCTCTCCTCTTCAATGGAGAATAATTTTTGGTGGAAAAGACGAGTGAATATCTTCTGTTTCTTTCCACCATTTGTTTATTAAATTATGATTTTTACTTTATAATTTTTTTAACATAAATTATAATTTTGCCATGCCACAACCGTCTACTAATCTTCAAAACTGGATAATTGCCACTCAAATACTTGCAATAATTATCATCTAAATTTTTAGTGAATATAATTCAATAGAATTCAAGTTTTATGATTTTTATGATTTAGTCCTTTTTTTTCTTAATTAACAAACAAAACATCAAATTTTCTGAACCAAACATCAATTCACCTATACAATAGCTTTGTAAATATTCAATAAAAATATTTACAAATTAGATTTATAAAAATGAGGTCTTGATACCTCATTTTCCAAAACTACTAACTTTAGATCAAACCACTTGTACTTTAATTAATCGATCAATTAGAAAAAATTACCATATCAAAATTCACTATTTTACTATATTTAACTCATAAACATTAATTAATAATATTTACAGGCTCACTTATCAAAATTGGGGTATCGAAATCACTTTTTTTGATACCACTGAAAATGGGTTGTAAAAACTCTCCCTCCTTAGAAAATTTCGTCCTTGAAATTGAGAAGTTTGATAGAATTGCAAATTTCAATTTGTGGCAAGCTTGAATGACAAAAATACTAGTTCATAACGGTCTGAAAAAGGTCGTTACATGGAAGAAGCCCGCAGATATGGATTAGTTAGAATAGGAAGAAATTGATGAAAAAGCCTTGTATACAATTCAGTTGTGCCTCACGAATAGTGTATTGCAAGAGGTGTTGATGGAGAAAATGACATTCGTCTTATGGAAAAGGTTAGAAACCCTTTACGCAACAAAGTCTCTAGTTAACTACTTGGTTTGAAACATCGACTATACATGTTTTGTATGGACGAAAGTGAGCACCTTAGAGGTCACATCAGTTAATTTATTACTCTTTTAAATGATTTAAAGAGCGTTGAGGTTTGGATTGATGATGAAGATCAAACTGTGCTATTATTATGCTCTTTACCCCATTCATATAAATTTTTCAAGGAGACCCTGATTTATGGCAGAGATAAACTCTTGTTCGAGGATGTGAAAGGTCACTTATTGAGTAAAGACAAACTCGACAATGAGTTTGGTTCGAATAGCAAGTCAGATAGGCAAGCCTCAATTTTGGTAGCATTAAGGAATCGAGGCAAGAGATGTTGTTACTGCAAAAAGTTAGGTTACGTTAAGGCAAATTGTTACAAACTATGAAATAAGAGGGCTACTGAGACTAATGAGAAAGAATTAGTTTATGCTAATTTGGCCGACGACAAGGGTGATGATTGGTTGTTGATTTCTACGACTGAAAGGTCTAAGTTTACATCCAAATGGATCATGGATTTGGAGTGTTCTTACCATATGTACCCCAATAGGGACTGGTTTTCCACATACAATTCAATTGAATGTAGAGTTGTGTGTATGTGGAATAGTTCATCCAGTAAGATAATCGGTATAGGTACCGTTTAGATTAGGATGCACGACGGGACAATTAGGACATTGTCAATGTACTAGACTTAATGAAGAATCTCATCTACTTGAGTATGTTAGGCTCAAAGGGTTGTAGAATTAACATTGAGTCAAGCGTCATTAAAGTGCCTTATAGGGCTCTCGTTCTGATGAAAGGTCGAAAGACTGACAGTCTTTATGTTCTGTAAGGTTTAATAGTGATTGGTAAAACAACAAGTCCCTTGTCTGTTAAGGAGGGAGTCGACTCATTTGAAGTAGAGGCAATTTTTGGTCATAGGAGGGAAATAGGTATGACCCTTTTGAATAAGAGAAGTTCTCTTTTAGGTGCAGGATTTCGAAAGATAGAGCACTGCGTTCGTGAAAAGCAAACTCAAGTCAGTTTTGATTTGACAGTGCACAAGCGAAGACTTGAAGTTTTCCGATATCAAAGTTCAAGCACAGGTTGGACTCAGCTAATATCCTACAAAGTTCAAGATAGGCCAATGGCTGGCTCAGCAAAAAAGGCATTGTAGAAATATGAGTCAAGGTGGAGATTTGTGGAGTATGTCTTACATTTCGGTCAAATTAAGACACAAACAGAGAGCAATGTCGCAACGAGGAGCCATGTGACGTCACGATGACACGACGACAAAATAGGGGAGAAGCAAAAATAACGTCATGAAGATAATATAGTGGACGTCACGACATGGCAACGTGTCATGCAATTTTCTCGGTTTTCTTCTTCCAGTCAAATTTTGATTATTTGTTCTAGTTGAACTCTAGTATAGATTATTTTAAGACCACTTGACCTACGAATTTAGCCTATATATAGGCCCCTTTCTACCCTAGAAAGATTAGCCCCTAACACATTTAAGTAGTAGCTTTTATAAGCTTTCAGAAAATTTTGTGTTTAAGTTTTAAGGGTTCTTATTTTCAGGTTTCGGGGTTTAGTTTTATCTTAATTTTAGTATTCTTTGTTTATGTCAATTTAGTAAAATTATCTTTACTCATGGTTTTTTATCCTCTTCGAAAAGAGATTTTTTCGCATAAAATTTTCGTGTTAATCTTTTCAATTTCTTCGTCATTTTTCTTATTTATTGCTTACACAAATTTATCCCAACAACTTCCAAAGACCAAGAAAATTTTCAAAAATCTATGATTACCAAAATATGAAACTTTTAACTCAAAAATTACTGGAAATAAAAAAAAATGTACAATAACAAAAGCTTTTCAAGATCAATTTTTTTTTGCCAAAATAATAATTACCTAAAGTGGAAAGTTTTAAAAATGATCAAATTTATCCAATGAATATCTTCTTTACATATTTTAACCTCACAAAAATTATGTACCAACGTAAAATAAGTTTATTTTATTAAGCATTCAATAATTTTTCATGGTTCATATTATTTAAAAACTTTTAATACATCTAAATCATAATTAATTGTATCTTTTATTGATGTTCATAACAATTAAATCGAATTCTAATTTTAATTAACAAAATACTTTTTTTTTAGAATTAATCTTAAGATATTTACTTACTTTATTTATATCATTATTTAAGTTATGATTTGAATTTTTTATTTTATAATATTATATGTGTTTAATTCTATTTAATAATACTTACTTACATTAATTATATGAAATAAGAATATTTTAATAAATAATGAAAAGTAAACACAACAATTCGAAAACTAATAAATATAAAAATATATATAATAAAAAGTTAAAATATTAATGTTGCATTTATTATTAATGTAATAATATAAGAAAAATAGTTTATTTATTACATATATATTATAATTGTTAGATATAAAATAAAGAATAATTAGTACAAATTTAAACTTGAAATTAAAAAGATAAGACACTTACTCTCCAAAATAAATGAAAATTTTTCCTTCTCTTTATTAAAAATAAATTATAGAAATAGATAAATGTTACTAATTAAGTCAGTTTATTATTAATTCATATACTAAAATATATGTAAAAAATAATACTCGTAAAAGAATTATTTTGTAAAATGAAAGTATTTAACTAATTAACAAACTAACGCGTTTTTAGGTTGTATTTAAAAAGAAAAAGAAAAAGAGATGTGATTATAATTTTTGTTTTTTAATGCATCTAATTCAAACTCCTTTTTAATTTATTTATATTTAAATAATACTTTATTTTAAATAAAAAATTTATACACGTTCATAATTTTATTTAAAATTTGGTGATCTTTTTAATAGATATAATGATTTATTTGATCCTCTAACTTTATAAAAAATTTATTTTATCATTTTATTTAATTTTTCACATCTTTTAGTCATTGAACTTGCATTATTGACAAATCAAATCAAATCAAAATAGATGATGTTAACGTTTGCCAACGTTTTTGATATGAAATCTATGTGATAGTTCACGTATATGCCACGTTAGTAATTAATTAATTTTTAAAAATTAAAAAAAAATTTATACTTTTTTAATAATTTAATAATTTTTAATTTTTAATAATTTTTATAGGTTTTTTGAATTGTTTAAATTTTAAAAAAATTAATTAATTGCTAACATGTCAATCCATATATATGCGAAAAGTTAACATATGTTAACATTTTTTTTTGGTAATTTGATAAATAGCACAAATTGAAAGGTTAAAATAGGTAAAAAATAAATAAAAAATTAAAATAATTTTTTTTGTAAAGTTGAGGAGTCAAATAAGTCATTATACCTTTTTAATATAAGTGTAATATAATTTATTTATTTATTTAACGTGAATTAAGAAAAGAAATCTTTAAATAAAATAAAAGTATGAATATTGATCTAAATAAAATAATAAAAGTCGCGATTTTTTTTTATTATTTTACGAAAAAAAATGTAGAGCGCAAAGAAAATTAGTAATAAAAAAGAAAAAAGAAAAAAGAAAATGGAAGCTAAAGAGAAAGAAATGGCAATATCAACAAGGCCGTTGCCATCGTTACCGGATCCTTTTACTATAACGATTAACGACTACTTTCTCTGCCCCAATCTCTCTCTATTATCATTTCCCATTTCCTTCCCTTCTCTTCCAAAAAAAAAAAACACATAACTCTTTCTTCTTTTCTTTTCTTTCCTCTCCATTCATCCCTTCATTGATTTGCGAGCTCCTCGTAGCTCTTTTTCCTTAAAACTCAGAGATATCTCTCTCTAAATCTCAAGGTACCCTTTTTCTCTGCAACGATCAAGGGAAAACGCCATTGCTTTGATCATTTCTTTTTTGGGCTTATAAACCATTTGGATATACATTTTGTTTTCGTATTTCATTTGAGGTTTTCTTTTATCTGGATACTCTTGATATTGTCCTAGTTTTAATGGGTTGTGTTTCTTTTTCTCCATAATTGTTTTTTTTTTCATCTGCATGTGTGACACTGATATCAAATTTTCGGATTGCTCTCCTATTTTTGGATCATAATTGTCTTTTTTTAATATGTTTTCTGCTTGCTATGAAGATTTTAGAATTCAGTTTTGTATCATCGCTTATGGATATGATTTTTAATTTGTTGTTGCCTTGTAACATGTGACTGAGCATTAGAGATTAATGGATACATTAGCTTTGAACCAAGTTTTGAACGATTGTTTGGTTCATCCGATTCAAATTTTTCTTCCTTTTTTATCACGTGATTGGTAGACCTATACAGCATGCAACTGTTGCCTACATTGGCTTATCGCTGAAGATTGTGAAAAGTCCCGCGATTATAGAAAGCAAAATTGATATTTTGTATTTTCCATGATAATTAGACTCTTATTTATCTGTTTTGTGGTTATATATATGGTGCAATTGTGAAATAGGACTCTTGTTTAGTATTACTTAAATTGTCCTAGATTTTTTTATTAGTATTATTCTATTTTTTAACGCAACTTAAATTTAATTTTCACTTGCATCAGCTATTTCTAATTTTTTGCAACTTCTAGACTGCTGAAGGTTGGATTCTCAAGCTGTGTGATACTTATTTTTTTGCTTAAAACGGTGATAAAGAAGAATTCCTAGAAATGAGCTCATCAAAAGTTCTGGATCCTGCATTTCAAGGAGTTGGTCAAAAACCGTATCCTTAAAACAAAGGGTTTATTTTTATTTTTTAAGTACATTTTCTTTTGATCTTTTGATAAGAGAGAATGGAATCAGTCACTAACTATTGTCCAGTTGTCAGCAGGAAATAGAGAAGAGAAAATATAATGATAAATTCTTTTTTCTTCTTGTTGAGGTCTGTGGTTATGTTGCATATGTATCATGAATTTTGTTTGCGTTAAGGCTGTTGCACTTGACATCTTGTAGAGGGACTGAAATCTGGCGTATTGAGAATTTTCAGCCGGTTCCGTTGCAAAAGTCAGACTATGGAAAATTCTACATGGGGGATTCTTACATTGTCTTACATGTGAAGAATATTTTTCTCTCTCACTTGCCACCCACGTAACATAAATTTCTATGTGAGCCACTGTCTTATTTCGATTTTTTCATGTATTTTTGCAGACGATACATAGCAAAGCTGGTTCGCATATGTATGACATACACTTCTGGATTGGGAAAGATACCAGTCAGGTGTGCTTTTGCTGAATCTTCTTATCTTATTTTGTTGAGGATTTAAATGTTCCTTCAAATGAACTAAAACATCATCTGAGATAATGTTTCCACCTGCAGGACGAAGCTGGAGCAGCTGCTATCAAAACTGTTGAGTTAGATGCAGCGCTAGGAGGTCGTGCCGTGCAGCACAGGGAACTTCAAGGCCATGAATCTGACAAATTTTTGTCATACTTTAAACCTTGCATTGTACCCTTGGAGGGTGGTGTTGCTTCTGGATTTAAAACACCAGAAGAAGAAGTGTTTGAAACTCGGTTGTATATATGCAAAGGAAAACGAGTTGTCAAATTGAAGCAGGTATCTGATGAGTGATGATCTTTACATAAGTTTGATGAGTATGGATACAAAGAAAAAAGAAAAGAAAAGTTTCATGGCCTAATTATAAATTAATTAGTAAGGCTTTTCTGGATGACGGAAATACCATTTTGTATTATGCTCTTGCAGATTCCTTTTGCCCGGTCTTCACTGAATCACGATGATGTATTTATCCTGGACACTGAGAACAAGATTTATCAGTTCAATGGTGCAAACTCTAATATTCAGGAAAGGGCAAAGGCATTAGAAATTATCCAGTTTTTAAAGGAAAAGTACCATGGTGGAGTGTGCAATGTTGCAATTGTTGGTAAGGATGATCCATTTTCAGTATTGATGATGTTGTTTTTCCAGCTTTTTTAACTTGCCTGCAAGTATTAACTGAATTTTGCGCAAGGTATATTCATCTTACTCTATCTAAAGCTATCAATTTTTTAATGGTAATCACCCTGCCAGATGATGGGAAATTGGATACTGAGTCAGATTCCGGTGAGTTCTGGGTCCTCTTTGGTGGTTTTGCTCCCTTAGGCAAGAAAGCTAGCAGTGAAGATGATGTTATTCCCGAGTCCACTCCGGCTAAACTTTATAGGTAACTATATCTTCTAAAATTTTGCTAGATTTAAATTTCTATTGGAGCAAATTTAAGTGAGTAGACACATCCTGTGTCAAAAGGTGTGCATTTTCACTAACTGCTAATTTGGAGTCACTGGTTCCTGTAGCATAACTGAAGGTGAGGTAAAGCCCATAGAAGGTGAACTATTGAAAAGCATACTGGAAAACAGCAAATGCTATCTACTAGACTGTGGTGCTGAGATTTTTGTTTGGATTGGACGGGCAACACAAGTAGAGGAGAGAAAAGTTGCCACTCAATCTGCTGAGGTAGAGCTCAAGACGTGGTTTTGATTTCTTTATGTATGTAAAAAATATGAATTCTCATTCCCAAACTTTTATCTCCAGGACTTTGTTGCTAGTCACAATAGACCAAAAGCAACACGCATAACCCGTCTCATCCAAGGGTATGAAACCAGTTCATTCAAGTCCAACTTCGATTCTTGGCCGGCTGCATCTGCAACTCCTGGTGGTGACGATGGAAGAGGAAAAGTAGCTGGTATGGATCACTTAAGAAGCTAAAGTTAACAGTATTATATTTTGTGTTTAACATTATTGAATACTATTCTTTTCTACTGCTAGCTTTGCTGAAGCAACAAAAAGTTGCAGTCAAAGGTTTGACCAAAACTGCTCCTGTACAAGAAGAAGTTCCTTTGCTTGAAGGCGGTGGAAAGATGGAGGTCATGTTCATATTTTTCTTTTATTTTCTTATTGATATTTGACTTAAAAACAAAAATGTTTATATGAGTATGGTCTTGCTTTTCAGGTATGGTGCATTGATGACAGTGCCAAAACGCCGTTGCCAAAAGAGGATATTGGTAAATTCTGTAGTGGAGACTGCTACATTGTGCTTTATACATACCACTCAGGTGAAAGGAAAGAAGATTACTTTCTGTGCTGCTGGATTGGAAAGGATAGCAATGAGGTAATTTACATTGCCCTTGTGGTCATTCGTCCTCAAGTTTTTGTTAATGATATATAGAACTGCCTTCAAAATAGCAATGTGAAACAGTGGATTTGATTTTGTTAAGAAATGGCTTAAAATTGGTAGTGGATTGTTGTTGTTGGTAGTGGGTTGTTGGTGGTAGTGGATTAGTGGATGGTTGTTGGTGTCCATTTTCAACCACAAATCTTTGCCAAAGTTTTGGACAATTATGTCCTTGAACTCTCTTATAAATAGAGAGGTTCATTAGCCATATTGATCATCCCAAACCAAGAGAGAGCAAAGCTTGTTCTTTGAAAGCTAGGATTTTAGCTTTCGGGTTTTCTATAGGGGTTGAGAGTTGTGAGGTTCTCGGGTTGTGTCTTGAGTGTAAAACACTTGTAATCTTCATCTTGTTATAGTGAAATTTCTTTTCGCCTCTGCCCGTGGACGTAGGCATTAAAGCCGAACCACGTAAATCCTTGTGTTCACTTTATTTTTCGTTCCGGTCAATTTACTTGTAGTCATATCGGAGTTCTCGAATCGATCCTTTCCGCAACAAATTGGTATCAGAGCGTAGTTGAAGGAGTGATAATATTTTCTGAATTGCCCTGTGACTGCAGCTTTGTCTGATCTTTCACATCAGGAAGAAAATATTATCATTCATTCAAAGGTTCCAAATTATGGCTACAAGTGTTTCATCGACTAAGTATGATGTCGAGAAATTTACCGGGAAAAATAGTTTCAGTTTATGGCGCATCAAGATGCGGGCAGTGCTGGTTCAACAAGGATTGCTAAAAGCATTGTCTGGTAAAGATAAATTACCAAGCACGCTTTCGGAAGAGCAAAAGGATGACATGCTAGAAAGAGCACATAGTGCTATTCTGCTATGTCTAGGAGATGAAGTGCTACGAGAAGTAGCGGATGAGAAAACCGCGTCCGGTTTGTGGCTCCGGTTAGAGAGCAAGTACATGACGAAGTCATTGACGAACCGGCTCTACCTCAAGCAAAGACTCTATGCCCTGAAGATGGAGGAAGGTACACCTGTTTCCCAGCACCTGGATAAATTCAATTCCATTATCATGGATTTGAATAATATCGATAACAAAATCGATGATGAGGACCAAGCAATAATTGTTTTGTGTTCTTTGCCTCCCTCGTATGAGAATTTTGTTGATACAATGATGTACGGTCGTGATGACCTGACTCTAGAGGAGGTGAAAAATGCCTTAAGTTCCAGTGAGTTGAGGAAGAAAATCACTGGTAAGGTGGTCGAAAACAATGAAGGCGAAGGCTTGGTTGCTCGAGGAAGATCCAAGGCAAAGGGTGGAAGTTCAAGTAAAAGCCATCCTAGATCGCAGTCCAAGAAGAGAATACAGTGCTACTACTGTAAGAAGTACGGGCACATGAAGGTAGATTGTCCGAAAAGGAAGGAGAAATCAGAATCACAGGAGCAACAAAATGATCGTGCGAATGTAGCTGATGCAGATTCTTCAAGTGATGCCGAGATCGTTCTTGCAGTATCCGACTCTTACGCTGGTGGGAGATGGATTCTTGATACGGGAGCTACATTTCATATAAGTACTTCGAAAGATGCATTCTCAACATACGAGAAGCATTCTGGTTCAGTACTAATGGGAAATGACCACGCATGTCAAGTCATGGGGATTGGCACAGTTCGTATAAAGATGTTTGACGGTATTGTTAGAACTCTAACTGATGTTCGGCACATTCCAGAAATGAAGAAAAATTTGATCTCTTTGAGTACGTTGGACAAGAAAGGCTTTCGGTACTCTGCTGAAGGTGGAGTTCTCAAGGTATTCTCGGGTGCTTTGACTGTGATACGTGGTAATTTGGAGCGGGGCCTTTACTTCCTCGATGGTTCCTCGGTTACAGGTGTTGCGGGAGTGTCATCATCAGATGATCTAGATTCTGACACCACGAAGTTATGGCATATGCGGCTCGGGCATATGAGCGAGAGAGGCTTATCGGTGCTAAGCAAACGAGGATTATTGTCTGGGCAGTGTACAGGAAAGTTGAATTTCTGTGAGCACTGCGTCTTCGGTAAGCAGACTCGGGTAAAGTTCAGCACTGGGATTCACAAGACAAAAGGCACAGTGGATTACTTCCATTCTGACCTTTGGGGCCTTCTCCGACAATTTCTAAAGGTGGTTACAGATATCTGCTTACCTTTATCGATGATTACTCGAGAAAGGTTTGGGTGTATTTTCTGAAGAGCAAGTATGAGGTTCTCATCAACTTCAAGCAATTTAAAGCTTTGATCGAAAATCAAACAGGAAAGAAGATCAAGCGATTCCGGACGGATAATGGCTTGGAGTTTTGCTCAGGTGAATTCAATGAGTTCTGCAAAAATGAAGGAATAGTGAGACACCGCACTGTTCGTCGAACACCACAACAAAATGGAGTTGCAGAACGCATGAATAGAACTCTCTTGGAGCGAGCTCGTTGCATGCGATCAAATGCTGGGCTCGGTGAAGAATTTTGGGCTGAAGCTGTTAATACTGCTTGTTATTTGGTTAACAGATCTCCGTCAACAGCTATTGAGCTGAAGACTCCTGAGGAAGTATGGTCTGGTTCTCCTGCTGATTACTCTGGTTTAAGAGTGTTTGGCTGCCCTGCGTATGCTCATGTAAATGAGGGAAAACTCAAACCGAGGGCGAAGAAATGCATATTTCTTGGATACGGCCAAGGGGTGAAAGGATACAGGTTGTGGTGTCCTGATCCGGTTTCGTCCAAGTTCATCATCAGCAGAGATGTGACTTTTGATGAGTCATCCATGCTTCGATCCACCACAAATTCCCGGGAAAAGGAGGAGTCAGATAGAATGGGAGATCACGGTGTTGAGAAGCAGGTGGAGTGTCAGGTGGACGCTCCAATTCCTACGGAAGATACTTCAGTCCAGGATGATCAAGTTGAGGTGCAAGATTCCGATGAAGATGAGTCACCTCAAGAAAAACCATATAGCATTGCCACTGGAAGAACGAAGAGACAAATCAAACCAAATCCGCGTTACGCTAATCTGGTGTCTTTCGCGCTCAGTGTGGCGGAGTCCATTGGTATAGAACCTTCCAGTTATAATGAGGCTGTCACGTGTGATGAGTCGGCACAGTGGGCAATTGCTATGAGTGAGGAGATAGAATCTCTTCACAAGAACCATACTTGGGAGTTGGTTAAGCCGCCAAGTAACCAGAAGATAGTTGGTTGCAAATGGGTCTTCAAGAAAAAGGAAGGCATCCTAGGGGTTGAAGCAACTAGATTCAAGGCACGATTGGTTGCTAAAGGCTTCACTCAGAAAGAGGGGATTGACTACAATGAAGTTTTCTCCCCAGTCGTAAAGCATTCTTCCATTCGTGTATTACTTGCCATGGTGGCCAAGTCTGATCTAGAACTTGAGCAGCTTGACGTAAAAACGGCGTTCTTGCATGGTGAGCTCGAGGAAACAATCTACATGCGTCAACCAGAGGGTTTTACAGTTCCTGGTAAAGAAGACCATGTCTGTCTATTAAAGAAGTCTTTATATGGATTGAAACAATCCCCAAGGCAGTGGTACAAGCGGTTTGATAGCTTCATGATTCAGCATGGTTACACAAGATGTGACTATGATGCTTGTGTCTATCATCGGAAGCTCTCAAATGGTTCGCACATTTATTTGTTGCTGTATGTTGATGACATGTTAATTGCTTCCAAAAACATGTCGGAAATCAACAAGTTAAAGTCGCAGTTGAGTGGTGAGTTCGAGATGAAGGATCTGGGTGCTGCCAAGAAAATTTTGGGCATGGATATTCACAGAGATCGCAAGGCGGGCAAGCTTCGTGTGTCGCAGAAGAACTACATTGAAAAGGTTCTTCAACGCTTCGGCATGGATAAAGCGAAAACTGTGAGTACTCCGTTGGCACCACATTTCAAACTCTCTGCAGAGTTGTCACCACAATCTGATGAAGAAAAGCAGCAAATGTCTCACATTCCATACTCGAGTGCAGTTGGAAGCGTGATGTATGCAATGGTTTGCACTCGTCCAGACATTTCACATGCAGTTAGTGTGGTCAGCAGATACATGAGTTGTCCTGGCAAGGAACACTGGCAGGCCGTGAAATGGATTCTCAGGTACTTGAGAGGTTCTGCAGATTTATGCTTGGTATATGATCAGAGTGACTGCACTAGCAGTGTCACGGGCTATGTGGACTCTGATTATGCTGGAGATCTGGACAAAAGAAGATCTCTGACGGGTTATGTTTTCACTTATTCTGGAGGAGCCATTAGTTGGAAAGCTGTGTTACAGTCTACCGTAGCCTTATCTACGACTGAGGCGGAATATATGGCGTTAGCAGAAGCAGTGAAAGAAGCATTGTGGATGAAAGGTCTAGTAAGCAGTTTGGGTTTACAACAGGATTTCACTGTTGTATTTTGCGATAGCCAGAGTGCCATACATCTGACTAAAAATCAGATGTTTCATGAACGGACCAAACACATTGATGTCAGATATCATTTTGTTCGGGAACATGTTACGCAAGGTGACATTGTTATCAGCAAGGTTGCTACCGAGAAGAATCCTGCAGATATGTTAACTAAGGTGATCCCTGCATATAAGTTCAAGCATTGCTTGGACTTGATAGGTATTCGGGATTGATTAGCGCCAGAGAGGCGTTTGAAAGAGGTGATCCAGTTCGAGGAATTCACTATGATGTTCAGCTTGGTAAATTTCAAGCCAAGGTGGAGATTTGTTAAGAAATGGCTTAAAATTGGTAGTGGATTGTTGTTGTTGGTAGTGGGTTGTTGGTGGTAGTGGATTAGTGGATGGTTGTTGGTGTCCATTTTCAACCACAAATCTTTGCCAAAGTTTTGGACAATTATGTCCTTGAACTCTCTTATAAATAGAGAGGTTCATTAGCCATATTGATCATCCCAAACCAAGAGAGAGCAAAGCTTGTTCTTTGAAAGCTAGGATTTTAGCTTTCGGGTTTTCTATAGGGGTTGAGAGTTGTGAGGTTCTCGGGTTGTGTCTTGAGTGTAAAACACTTGTAATCTTCATCTTGTTATAGTGAAATTTCTTTTCGCCTCTGCCCGTGGACGTAGGCATTAAAGCCGAACCACGTAAATCCTTGTGTTCACTTTATTTTTCGTTCCGGTCAATTTACTTGTAGTCATATCGGAGTTCTCGAATCGATCCTTTCCGCAACAGATTTAAATAATGTGGACTAGCATGCTGCCAAGATGAGTTCCTTGTCATTACTGAAAGAACGACCAATGGGGCCCCAATATGAGTGTCTCCTACTGATGGAATTTAGAAGTTGCCTTCTGGATTTCATGCACGTCTATTTGGACTGCCATCATTGATTTTGTCTGCAATAAGTTGCACTTTTATTGCCATTTCTTTTAAGAATTGCTTTCTAGATCATTTAGTGGTAACAATATCTACTTCATTCGACTTGTTCTTTCCATTGAATCTAAATCCCATCTTTCATTATTTTCCCATTTGTAGCTTCCACCCATCATGTTCTTTCATAGAAGAAAGAGGTGCTTATGTAGTCACATGTTAACTTGATGGCTTTCACTGTGATGATGGTCATCACTACTTAAAAGATTCATTTTCTAAAAGTACATATATCTTAATTCAGGAGGACCAAAAGACAGCTGCTGAGTTGGCTAATACAGTGTTTAACTCACATAAGGGGAGGCCTGTTCAGGTATCATATATTACCCTTGGCTGACTATGGTTATTCTAACGCTTGTGTTTCTAATAGATGCTTCTTACAGGGTCGTGTATATGAAGGTAAAGAGCCACCTCAATTCGTTGCACTTTTTCAACCTATGGTGGTCCTTAAGGTAATTCAATTTGACCTCAAACTTTTAGAGTCTCATTAGCAATTTACCTTTGCTTGTAGAGTTTTTGGTTTGAATTACAAAGGTATCAATTTTCCAATGACTGATTCCTATTTAGGGTGGCATAAGCGCTGGTTACAGAAAGAGTATAGAAGAGAAAGGCCTGACTGATGAAACCTACACAGCGGATTCTGTTGCTCTATTTCAGATATCAGGAAACTCCATGCACAATATTAAAGCACAACAAGTTGATGCAGTATGTATTAGTTGGTTATTCTGTCATGTTTTGCCTTTTAAACTTTCATTGGTTGGTTTGATTTTCCAATGAATAAAAATGTATTTTTTTTTCTTAAAACCTAAATGCAAACAATGGTTTAATCTTGTTTTACATGCCAGTATTTTAGACCCTAACATTTCTTGTTGCTAACATTGACTGTACAATCATGTTTGATATAACACCTTTTTCCAATTTGCAATTTTCATAATCTCTCCATTATTTTAATAATAGTGAGAAATGAGCTATTTTATTTATCAAATGCGTGATGATGAATGCAATCCTGCAGTTTTTTGTTATGACGTGTGCCGTATGACTACCATTTACTTTTGTATTCTAACAACATGTATAGTGCTCAATGATGACTGTGTCCTTGTTTCTGTAACCATTGTTTAGGTGGCAACATCGTTGAACTCGACTGAGTGTTTCCTTCTGCAATCTGGATCTTCGGCAATTTTCACTTGGTATGGAACTCAAAGCACTCACGAACAGCAGCAATTGGCTCCCAAAGTTGCTGAATTTTTGAAGGTATACACTATAGAAAGTTGTTTACATTGGGGTTTTTCTTGTGACACAAGAAAAAAGAACACGGATTTATTGGGAAGACTGGTAAGACTTGATATAGTTACATTCTTATAGTCTATACTCCAAGTTCCAACAGGTTGAGTTGACCAATTAAGCATTGGTAGTGGGACGATATTAAATCTGTTTCTGGCTTAAAGCTTGTGATTTGCTCCTCATAGATAAGGATAACACTACCATTGTTTAGTTCTTCCAAGATTTCCTTTCCCCATGTCAACCAATCATCTAATAATCTTTCACATTCAGCCTGGAGTCACTCGGAAACATTGTAAAGAAGGAACTGAGGCCTCTGCCTTCTGGTCTGCACTTGGTGGGAAACAAGATTATACCTCAACTGAAAAAGAATCTCATGAGATTGTCAGGGATCCCCACTTGTACACTTTCTATCTTAATAAAGGTGTATTTCTTAACCAAATATGTGATTTGCTTTGCCCTCGGTTATTAACGAAGTTTATACCATTCTAACTTTTTTTTCTATGATTTTATATTCTTCTACGGGCATACCTCAGGAAAGTTTAAAGTGAGTTTCTCTTAATGTTATTGAAACTTGTTACTGCTATATCCAGTGCATTCTATATGTAAGTTTCCATTCCATTGTTCAGGTTGAGGAAGTTTACAATTTCGATCAGGACGATCTCTTGACTGAAGATATTCTGATACTCGACACTCGTGCTGAAGTGTTTGTTTGGGTTGGTCAGTGTGTAGACGCCAAAGAAAAACAACAGGCTTTTGAATTTGGCCAGGTAATAAATAAACATTGGGTTCTTCTTTGTATGATCCTTTTCACACGCTCATCATTCATTTTAGAAAATTCCATGCAGAAATACATAGACAGGGCTGTATCTCTAGAGGGTATGTCGCCAAAGATTACACTATACAAAGTTACTGAAGGGAACGAACCCTGCTTCTTCACTACATTCTTTTCATGGGATTCTCACCGAGCTACTGTATGTGTTTCCTTCATTAGAGTTTTCTACTTTATCCTTCCTGTCACTTGAATTAATGTTAAATTGTTTGTCTTCATCAGCAACAAATTATGTGAAGTTATATTCTCAGCTTGTCCACATAAAATGCTTTTAATCAATGCAATATTTTTCTAGATAAGGAAATGTTTGAATGTATGTGTAGAGAGCCTCTATGAGATTTGCAATACCTGTAACCATAATAAGTAACCTCGGTTCCATGGATTTCTTTCTCAGCACCAAAAGCAATTAAGAATAAGGAAAAAAAAAAAGATAAAAACTTCTGAACAGGTGAATCAAATGAGACATTCCCAATGATGGAAAAGTAGGATAGTAAACTTTTTTGTGATTTATTAATGCTATATGGTCCATAGAATTGATCAAGATAGTGCACTTGTTTAATGAAAGTACAATGTAATCCTTCAAAAGATTAAAATTAGAGGACCGTATCATTGAGAGCTTCTTATATCTTGGATGAGACAACAATTACCCTATTGTTGTCACCATGTGCCAAAAAAGAATCAGTTACTGTGAATTGTATGCACACACTGAAAACTTTACGAAATGCTCTGTTGTTTTCTCTAAGAGTTAACTGCTTTTTGCATGACATGATTCATCCTTCCTTTCATGTGTATTGCACGCACTGCATCTGTTTAATATTTATGCTTTGATGTTTTTTGTGGATCATAGGTGCCAGGAAACTCGTTCCAGAAGAAGGTGGCATTGCTCTTTGGAGCTAGCCATGCAGAGGTAATTTCCATTTTTAGTTCACATGCATTGAAAATTTTCAGCATATGAAATTTCTGTCTAGTATACAGAAATTTGGATCATAAAATGAAAGTCCAATGGGAACCAAAATGGTTTTGGTTTCTTTAGCTGCCTTGTCTTCTGCATTCAGTCCATCTTCTGGAAAATTATCTTCTTTTCATTGCGCCCCCCGCCCGCCCCCCCCCCACCCCCTTATTGAAGTACCTGAAAACTTTGGACGGAGGTTTATAGAACTGGAGATCAATGCCTTGTAATAATACTTGTGGGATTTATTTACTCAAAGATTTCACTTACTGCTGAAAAGATAATCTTAAGGCAAGTTATCAAAATAATGTTGTCCCTACTCCTTAGCCATCCCTAATCCATATTTCCGCCTCCTCTATTAGTTTTTTACTGCACAGAAACAATCTCTTTCAGGTCATCTCTCATCCTAGTTCCAGTGCTATTTCTCTCTCTTTTTTTTTTTTATACAAAGCCTACTTCTGTCCGTAACCCCTCCCCACCCTTTTAATTGGAGGAAAAGCTGCATGCTCAAACCCACTTCCTCCTAATTGTTGCAATAGAAACGATGCCTTCTGAACTGCAATTTCATTTCAATTAATGCTTTTTCTGCATACATTTATTTACATCCATCCGTAATCAACTTCCTTACCCTATGGGCCAAAGGCTATGGTCCATTCAAGCACTTCGACATTTTTCCTATTACCTTTTTCCTCACATGCACTAGGTGTTGAAACGTCCAAGTTAATCAGACTTCCAACCGTAGGTTATCAGTGATGATAACAAGCAACTTCATGTTGTGGTTTGTCTGCCAAATGCTTTTGCATTCTGGCTTATTGAATTTAATATTTGTCATCTGTGTTAGCTGCTATAGCAAGATACTGAAAGTCAGACAGAAAAGAAAATGATGTAAATGAAAGAAGTTTCTGTTTCCCACCATCTCTTTTTTCATTTAGCTTCAACTTGATACTGCATTTCTTTCCCCTCTTTTCAATTTGTTCAAATATTGGTTCGGCCTTGTTTCATCCCTCATTTGACCTTTTTGTCATGGTATGTTTCCAGATGTGCCCAATTATTGATTCCTTCTGCTTTTGCAGGCATTCCCTCAAGTTTTATGTCATGATGCATTATTATGTTAAATGCTGTGTATTTTGAGAATTCAAAGCATTCTACATTGCTTTTTAGTTTAAGAATTTGATATGCACCATTATTTCAAGCTCAGGATCGATCTGATGGACAAGGACCCAGGCAAAGAGCCGAAGCTTTAGCTGCCTTAACATCTGCATTTAATCCATCATCAGAAGGCAAAACCTCAGCTCCAAAGCCAGTTTGCACCGGTCAGGGATCACAACGAGCTGCTGCTGTAGCTGCTCTCTCCCAAGTTCTTACTGCGGAAATGAAGAAATCACCTGATGGATCCCCTAGAAAATCTGCCAGCAGCACTCCCGCAGTAACCAGCCCTACTTGTAAGTACCATTTTTGTATCTTTGAACAAAGTTCTTCTCTACAAAAGAAAGAACCATTGCTTAAGATCAATACACCGGATCTTGGTGCAATGTCCAATAAGTTAAACTCATCTCTTGTCTTTACATGTAATTCTATTGTACAGATGAAGCAAAGAGTGAAGCAGACCCTTCCGAAGCACACGATTCTCATGAGACAGCTGAAGGCGAGACAGGTGAAACCAATGGGGACAATTCGGAACCGATAACTCGGTCATGTACATACAGCTACGACCAGCTGAAGTCCAAATCTGAAAATCCAGTAACTGGAATTGACTTCAAACGCAGAGAGGTTGTCCCATCATTGATGTTTACAAGTTCACTCTTATCCTTTTTCTGAATTATATTAGTTCTTACTCTGGCTTTGATTTCTCAGACTTATTTGTCCGATGAGGAGTTCGAGACGGTATTCGGGATGCCGAAAGAAGCATTTTACAAGTTGCCAAAGTGGAAGCAAGATCTTCAAAAGAAGGAAGTTGATCTATTCTAGAGCTTCATGCACTTGAACAAGTGATTTAAGTGTTTCCGTTGCATTCTACCTAGCAATCCCTCGTATATTTGATCTTCAATTCCGCCCAAAAATCATGGTTTCGTCTACACGATGCCTGGATTACCATTTTTGTCCCTTTTTCCTTCTTGATAAACGTACGTGTAATTAGTATTCGGATGGATTCCGATGTTGCATGGATTACCATGAACTCATATTGGAATGTTTCGCAGGTCAACATTCTTTGATTTGGTTGCATATAATATCTCATTTGATCTTTTGGTTAATTCAATTCATCATTTTAAGAATATTATGTTTTTCTATATGTTTGGCTCTTCAATCGGAGAGGATAAAATAGCCATTTAATTAATTAGTGTAAAGTTGAGCTTTTTATGGTTACGAATTGGTAGGAACTAATTGGACAACCAATAAATAAAAAAAAAGTTTCTTTTTCAGGTTAATTTTGGTTCTTGTTTTATAAATATTGTTTTTAAAAAAATTTCTGACTTTTTATATTTATGAAATTTTATTAATTGATATTTTAAAAAATTTCAACAACATTGAACCATCCCACTTGTTGACCTTTGATCTGGTGTTTTCAATGAATCTAATTTTTGAAGAAAATCGAACTACCTCTTATCGGATGAAATCAAAACTTATCCCAACTTCATTCACAATTATGTAATACAATTTAAATAACAAATTATTATTTTATACAATCTTTCTTTTTCATAACTAAATTATGTAATTTTAACTTAATGGGATGAAATTTTGTAGAGCTGTTGCACTTTTTTTCTCAAAACAGAATCCATAATAATTTTAACCTTCGCCGATCAAATAAAAATAAAAATACTTATATCTACAAATATTTCCTAAAAATAACTACTTAAATTTTACACATTTAATTTCTTAAAAAATTATTTTTAATTATTGTGATTAGTGTAAAATAATATTCATTATTGAAATTATTAAACATAATTAAAATATATTAATTTATTTAAAAAATAAAATATTATATTAATAGAAAATTTCAGACCATAATTAAAATATTTTTACCATATCTTATGGACAATAAATTTCACTTCATATAATTAATAGAAAACAATGTTATTTAAAATTAAATAATGAATAGTTTAAAATAATAACTGATTAACGTGAATTAATTATTTTCACCATTCAAATATAATATTAAACTATAAAAAGTTGATACACTGTAAATTAAACTATTCATTATTTAATTTTTCTAATAATCAATAAACTGACCATAATAAATTTTTCATAATATATAATTAATATAATTATAATATTTTAGAATAAACTTATAAATTTACTATTTATAAAATTTATGTATTAAATATAAAGTTACTTATTATATAAATAATTAAAATGTGTTATTTAAAATAAAAGTAATATTTTTTTTTCTTTAAATTCAATTAATAAAAGTGTTCTAATAGAATAAAAATCTTTCTTATAAGTATGATAAAAAAATTTATCAAGTAAATTTATTTAACAAAATTTGATTGAGTATTAGTTTGATTGGCATGGGCATTGCTGTCAATGTAGGAGGATGTGGGTTTGAGTGTGCTGAAGCGCACTATCCTTCTATTTATGGGTTGGGAGGGGTTATGAGTAGTTCTAAGTATCATATAAAAAAGAGCAGATATGATCAGAACCTATAATAAAATTGTTCAAAAAAAAATTATTTAACAAAACATTTTAATAAAAATTAAAATTCTTATATAAAAATGTGATAAAATTTATAAATATGAAAAATTCAATAATATAATGAATAACAAAAACTACATTCATCAATTCATAACTTTCTTTAAACTTGTGTTTATATATATATATATATATATATAATAGATTAAAAAAAGTTGTCAACTTGATTAATTCCCGTGTACAAAATTAAACATACATATATATATATATAATAGTTTTCTTTACTCGTGTGACGTATTAGTTGATTGCATATGTTAATTAAATTGCATTTAATTCTTTCTTAAAACTTTTCATAAATTTTGTAACATTTTATGTAACATCTAAAACCCAACCTAGACGTCTAGATAAAGTCTAGAAAATTACACCAACGATACTAAAAACACCACATTTATAACGCAGACAAAATGAACCATTCATCACTTAATATCCACATAGTAATTAACTAAGTATGCAATCTTTCCAAACATCATAATATCATAGAATATTGAATTTCCTAATAGTAGTATTTAAAAGAAAGATAAAAGTTTGACCGAGCTCCTGTGGCGCCAACTCGTTCAAGTTTGAAAACCACTTGAAATCCAATCAGTAAATAAATGAGTTGTGAACTCAGTGCATAAAAGACGTTCATTCAATTGAAATACATTTGAAAGATAATTCTTAAATCCCAAGATTCGATTAAGCAATAGAAGCCATTTCAGTTTAGATACAGAACAGATCAGTTACATAAACAGAACCAGTTTCAGATTCATATGCAGTTGTTCCTACCCCCAACCTCTACACACCATCTTTGGCCATCCCAACACACCGTTAAGGGCGTTAAATGCCCAACCAACCCTATACACCATAGAGTGTTTATTTGACACATTTATAGAAACTCAGCTTAACTGCTAGATCAAAATGTGGCAATGCGCCAGATTCACATTTATACACATCGTGGCTTAGCCACCAATTCAAAACAAATTACTTCCTTCTTCACAAAATCACAACCCACGCAAATGCAGAGGAAAAGTATCCACAACATATGTAATACAGTTCAGTGTTAGAAATAGTCACTATAGTATACAAAAAGTTATGTTATCCATATGTCAGTTACAGAGATCAGAGAGTTCTCATACAATCAAATTCAAATCATTCATACATTATAGAGGTCCATGTTAGTGTTGGACGACACTCACAGCATCAAAAATGAGATTCAGACCCTATCTATATGCCACACAGCCTAGACACACGCCTATGTCCTTCGCCCATCTGGTTCCAAAACATAAACAGTGAGTTACAAGGCTTGGACACACGCTCGTGTCCTTGCCCGTGTGACTCACACGGTCTAGGCACACGCCCATGTCCATGGTCATGTGGTCCTAAGTCACAAATAGTGAGTTACATAGCTTAGGCACACACCCGTGTCTATTCCCCGTGTGAATCCTGCACTTAACATGGCCACACATGGCTTGGACACACGCCCGTGTGCCTTTCCCGTGTGGCCCCAAATCAATGAACAATGAGTTACATGGCCAACCATAAGGCTGTGTGGGCTCACACGGCCTGGGCATATGCCCATGTGCCTAGCTGTGTGGCGTCAACCGTCACGTTTTCTTGAGACCCAAATTCACAAAAATCGAGGTTTTTAGCACGCACATGATCTCGTTTTAAAGTAGAATCAACACGGAGAAGTCCTAGAACTAATTTAACCATTAGACAACCAATCAAATGACTAAAACGACCAATCATTGCATACATTAACACTCAACTAAGGACGTCAAAACCTCGATGCTAAGCTTTCAACGACGAATGCTTACCGATAATTCAATAGCACTAAATCGGCACAATACGTGAATGACCACCTCCCTCCGTATTCACGCCTAAAGAAACAAAAACAACTAATTATCAGAAAGTTTACACAAACAATCAAAGAATTCTCAATTTAGGAACGTAAACGGAAACTAACAAAACTTCGCAGAGGCTTAAGATTTTCTGGCAGAACTTACAAATTTAGGGGTTTCAATAATTCCGATATTCACTTGTCGAACGCAATTGAAAAAAATGAAATCAAAGGAGTAACAAGAAAGAAAAGAACAATAAAAAAAAAGAAAGAAAAGGGAAAGAAGAAGGGAGAATAAAAGAACATTTAAAAAATAATAATCCTTTGTCTTAACCACCAGCATACTTTGGGCAACAAGCAAAAATTTTCCTAACGCATACGTTGAGATTCAAACTCAGGGCCAGACAGAATACAGAAAATTGCTTAACCAGTGAACCGGCAGGCTCATTCTTGACACAAATTTACACTGAATCGCACTTAACTATGTAACGCATGAATAAGGGTTGTTTTAAAAATAATAAAACTTTTAACGATGCAACTTAAACTCCAGATCTTAAACACAAAAGTAGAGAACATGACCAGAAGTACAAAACTCTAATTACTGTAGATACTTACCATTCAATTATCAAAATTTTGGGGCATTACAACTCTCTCCCCCTAAAAGGAATTTCGGCTTCGAAATTACCTGATTCAAATAGATACAGGTACTGTCGTCAGATCGATTCTTCAAGTTCCCATGTGGCTTCCTCGGTGCCATGGTTTTGCCACAGAACCGTCACCAAAAAAAATTTTTTCTTCCGCAGTACTTTAACATCAGTTTCTATGATTTGAACATGTTCTTTCTCGAATGCTAAACCCCGTCGCAACTCGATCTTGTCGATAGGAACAATATACGAAGGATCATGTAACAACCCATTTTTTAGTGAAATCGGAACAGTAGTTTCGGGACCACAAATCCAACCCAAAAATAAAATTTATTCTTATTTTATGAAATGGTCAAGATTATAATAGAAATGTCGTGTGAAAGTGTTGATATGAAAATTTTATCGATTAAGTGTTTAATTACGAGAAGGACTAAATCTCATAAAATACGAAAGTTAAATTCTAGTAGCTATAAGGATAAAATAGTTATGGAATTCAAAAATAGAGGTCCTTATATGGTAATTAGACTATTAAGAAAAGTATGTAGATTTTTCTTGGTGACTCATCATGGAAATATAGAAAAAGGGCAAGGACTAAATTGGAAATAGCAAAATACTTAATTAATTAAAAGATGAAAAGAAAATATATCATCTTATTTTCATCATTTTCAACCTAAAAACACATGGAAATCCTAGGAGAGAGAGAAGAAACTTTCAAGGCCTAATTGAGTAACTTTTCTTGTCTCGTTTTTAGTAAATTTGATATTTTTTAAACCGGGATAATCTAATTTATCTATTTGAGGGATTAATTTGAAAAGTTATCAAGGTATGAAAAATGGGTCATGGATGTATATGTTGGAAATTAGAAATTTATGGTAGAAAATGAAAGATTATTAATAGATAAACAACTTTTACAAATTGAATTTTTTTGATGAAAACATGATTTATGAACTAAAATGAAAAGTTGCAAAATTTGATGAAAAAATTTGAAATTTTACGAATACATGTTCTATAAAATTTGTAATGGGCTTTGGGTAGGCTTGGAATAGGGAGTAATTTGCACAAGTTTCATTTTCCGAGCCTAGGGACGAAATTAGAATTTATGGAAAAGTTAGGGGTAAAATGGTAATTTTTCCTAGGACGTAAATTGAGTCCATTTAAATATGAAATGTGTGGAATTGATGGTTAAATTCATTTACATAGATCCGAACAACACTAATTTGAGGTTAGAACGAGGAAAAGAAAAGGTTTCGGATTAGTAGACTTTATACACGAACAAGTGTCGAGGTAAGTTCATTTAACTTAACCGAACTTGTAAATATGTTTAATTGAATGTTGTGTTGTATGTAATTTGACTTATATTGATATGCTTTATTTTATTGTTATAATTAATGTTTGAATACATGCTTGAAATGATGATAAAAGGGTTTAAATTCCGATTGAATATTGAATTCCTATGAATATATGCACTTTCCTGAAACGAATGAGGTCCTGCATTTGTTGCGGACGAGATTTAGCTTGGACCAGTAATCCCATTGACCTTGTTAATGAAAGGATTTAGCCTGGATGGGTAATCCTCTTATAATACCTCTCGAGTATACATCACGATTAGGGTTTAATCTGGACTGGTAATCCTAATTGAGCTATTTGAACATATGTTATATAAGGATTTAGCCTGGACTGGTAATCCTGTTATACGACATGTGACTCGAGAATGTGTTCCTTGGTCAAGTGCCCTAAGAGGTACTCTTGAATAAGAATTGACAGATTATTGAATCGTACTCCCCGAGTGTACCACTTGAGTATCCATCAGAATTTCAATGATTCAATGGACATAAGACTTTTGACATGGCATGACAATTATGAGATGAAATGGTAATGTTTTGAATGAGTAATGCATGATGAGCTCATATATTCTTACTTGATATATATGTAAACTGTAACATCCTGATTTTGGGCCTAGTCGGAACAGCGATTTTAGGACCACAAATCTGATGAGGAAAATTAATTTTTATTATATTTTTATGGTCTACGATTTCACAGAATGATTTTTTGAAATTTTCGTTCGAAAATTTCGACGTTTGGACACTCAATTTGGTCAAAAGGACTAAATTGTAAAAGTGCAAAAGTTGAGTTCTACATGTTAGAAGTGTCTAATTGTTATGAGTTTTTAAATTAAAGGTCCTTAAATGGTAATTAGACCATTTTTAAGTTTGTGGAAAAAAATGGACATGGTATGATAGGTTTTTAAAAGTTTTTCATTAAGGGAATTTTAGTAAATTGGTAATTAAATGAATTAAAAATGCCAAAATAAGCCAAATTTGCTCATCTTCTTCCTCATGGCCGAGTTTTTTCATGAAAAACACCATGGATAGGGTTTTCAAGCTTTCCAAGCTTATTTGTAAGTGATCCCGAGCCCTGTTTTTAATGTTCTTTACATTTTTGAAGTCTCGGTAACATATTCTAGCTATTTCTACCATTATTTTGAGCTAGGGTTTGTGTTTAAAAATTTACCCATGAATGATATGCATGTATTTTGATGTTTAATGGTAGAATATGAAGCTTGAAATTGTGTTAAACAACTTTTGCTAAGTGATTTTACGTGAAAACAAGTAAAACGGCATAATCGGTAAAAATACCTAATGTTCATAAGTACATGTTAGAGTGAGAATTTGATGTTTCCATAGAAGGGAAAAATGATCAGCATGTCATAAAACATAAGAAAATAGGATGAAGTTTAATTTCTAAACATTGAGGCAAAAGTGCAAATAAGCAAAAGTTTAGGGGTCAAAATGAAAATTTGTAAAAATATGATTTTTGGACCCATATGAATAATGTGACTAATTATTAGGCTAAATGTGATATTATAGATGAAGGAAATTGAGATTCGGGCTTAAATTTAGAAAATACAAGGTTGTGGACTAAAATGGTAAATTGTCGTTTCTGGATCGAGGTAAGTTTGTGTGTTAATAATAATGCAATACCATGCATGAATTGTAATTCTGTATTGATATGGCATAAATTGTATGAGTTAATATGTTTAAGAGAAGCTGATGGATGGTATGTATGATATGGAAAAATGTAATGCTTATTGTGTCATGTGAAATTGAATGACAAATTATTGTTACATGAATTGAGTGTTAAATTACTATTACCTGGGTTGTATGAATTGCTACACGGTTGTACTTGATGAGATTTCGACAAGTTTGTACGTAAATAATTTATCGATTCTTTTTATTTTATTATATTTTGTTATCATATGAAATGTGGCTGCCTATAGAATGACTATTTGTTGTAGATTGCAAATTGAAAAAGGACTATGAATAAATTTGTAACATGTTGGAAAGTGAGGAATTTCCCGGTTGAGCTTTCGGAATAGAAACGATACGAGTGATCTATTGTGAGGTCACGTGTGTAGTACTAAGTGCAGGCTACTACGTGTATCGGATAATTGGTCGCATGTGTAGTACTAAGTGCAGGCTACTATGCGTACCCGATAACTTCGATCACATGTGTAGTACTAAGTGCAGGCTACTACGTGTATTAGATGGTTAGGTCACGTGTGTAGTACTAAGTGCAGGCTACTACGTGTACCGGATAATTGGTCGCATGTGTAGTACTAAGTGCAGGCTACTATGCGTACTAGATTGCCTTGTCTACAAGTGTGAAAATATGTGCAGGCAACTGAGTATCAGTTATTATTCCGGAGAGTTCATAGGGAAAATCGATTAAGTAAAAATACATGTGAACATGATTATATGATGAATAAGTGCAGGTATATGTTTATGAAAGTTATGAGCAATATGCTCGATATCTGAGTGAACTTCGATAAGACAAAATGGATTAAGTGAAATTATGTAAGAGTGAATTTTAGTAGTAAAACAGTGTTGGATAGCAGTAGTTGCGTGACTTTGAAAATTCACCAAAAATTGTGTAAGTTGAATTAAATTTCAAAAAAATTAATGAGTATATTTTCATATAAAAGAAACAGGGGGAGCAAAAGAGTTCTATATTATGTGATATTATAATTTTGTGAGACAGTGTCAGAATGAATTCGAGATCCCCTGTTCTGACTTGGAAAAATTGTTAAAAATTGTAAAAAAATAATTATGATTATAATTTATATGAATAGAATCTTCAATGAGTATACTTTCAGGAGTAATGGATGGGAACATCGTCTGAGTCCCGAAATATGAGATAAATAATTTTTAGCAAAGAGAGGCAGAACTGTTGGACAGCAAAATAGGGGAAAATTTAATGAATAAATTGTACTAATTGACTAAACCAAAAATTTTGAAAATTTTATGGAAGAAAAGTATATGAATCTAGTTTCAAGTAAAATTAAATAAACTAAATTTGGAGTTTTTTAGCTTCAGATATGAATGATTTAGTAACTATAACTCGATAAAACAGCTTAACCTGAATATGTGTAATTGTACAATTATAGTGTTTTATCTTGAAAAGCATGTTAGTAATTGATTATTAATTTCATATGGACTTACTAAGCGTAAAGCTTACCCATCCTCTCCATTTCTTTAGTATTGCCAGGTCGGCTCAGGTTTGGAGATCGTCGGAGGCAAAATCACACAATCAAACTATCATTTTTGAGAGAATTAATTCAAATATTAGAAATATCAAGTGAGTGGCATGTATAGGAAGTTGGTTTTTGATATGTATTATTATTATGATTTTGACCATACGTATCAGTCTGCATTGAGTTATCGTATATGACCATGAGATGTGGTCCTTATCCATTATGGTTTATAAGTTTAATTAATCATGCCATGTCCTATGTTTTGATGTGATGATATAGTTAGCTTTGCTTGTTATGCATGATTGGTAATACATCAGGTAAGTTAAATGCAGGCCAGTGGATCATGAATTAAATGGAAATGAGTAATGTTGCCTTGAATATGGATGTTTAATGGACAAATTGGTAACTACATTATGATGGTATAAAATGAGAATAAGATTTAGCATGTCTAGTTCTAGTTAATGTAAGAATGTATATTATATACAGGATGGTAAGCAAATATGTTTAAAGTGAAAGACATGTTATTGCATGATTATGGATGTGTATGTGCTCATTTATGCCACGTTATATGTCTTTAAATATAAGTCTATGCATGTGTTCGAAAAGTTTTGAATTAAATGAAATTTTATGGCCTCGGTTTTCGTCTATGTGTATGGTTAAGTCTGGCAATGCCTCGTACTTTGTTCCGGCCTTGGATACGGGTAAGGGGTGTTACATAAACTTTGTGACTAACATGCTTGATTGGATGCATGTGTTTAAGTAGTTTATCCAAATGGATGGAAAACTTGTTATAGTATGCTTAGATTTAATAAATGAGATTGGTAAGTTTAGTTTCTGTTATACAAGCTTACTAAGCATATAATGCTTACTCCGTTTTATTTTTCCCCTGTTTTATAATGCTCGGAAGCTCGGGAGGGTTAGAGATCACTGGAGTATCGTCACACTATCAACTAGTCATTTTGAGTATACTTAGTAAAATCATTTTGATATAATGACATGTATAGGACAACTTGGTCAATAGTGGCTTGAAAATGATGTTTTGTAACCTAGCCATTGTAACGGCTAGTAATGGCTTATTTCGATATGATTAAGTACGTTATTTTGATATATATACATATGTGTTAAGTTGAGTATATGTTATCAAAGGTTGTTATTGCCTAAGTTAATCCAAGGTATGTTTATAACCACCTATGCATGTAATGATATGCCTTGTTGAATGATGAAGTTTGTTTAATTTGAATGCTTGGAATGGCTGGTATTGGTTGTGTGTTTCAAGTGCAGGTCTTGGGTGAAATTTTGGGTGAGAAATAAAGCTAGGGATGGCTTTATTTTGTCTACACGGGCAGGCACATGGGCGTGTGTCTAGACCGTGTATGACACACGGCCTGGTAACATGGGCATGTGGTTAGGCCGTGCGTCCCCTGCACCTAAATTTTGAGAAACAAAGTGCTCAGAATTGGGCACATGGGCAGAGACACGGGCATGTGTCTCAACCGTGTGGTTGACACGGCCTTGGACACGGGTGTGTTACATGGCAGTGTGAAAACTACACCTAAATTTTGAAAATTAAATTTGCCACACGGCCTAGCACACGGGCGTGTGACTTGGCCCTGTGACTTCAATTTCTTCATGCCTTAAAAGTCAGAGAGTTACATAGGTTAGAGACACGAGCGTGTGTAGTACATAGCCTGACCACATGGGTGTGTCCCTAGACGACACGGGTGTGTGAGCCCTGTAACTTTGGAAAATTTTTGAAATGTTGCAAAAAATTTTATGAGTTTTTGATTAAGTCCCGACTCGACTCTAATGCTCGAATTGGGCTTCAAGGGCCCAATTAAGGGACGTTTTGAATGATCTCGATAAATGAATAGTAAATTTATAAGAATTATCTATAAAATGTCTTGAATGTTTTGGTAATACTCCAAAACCCTGTTTTGACAATGGGTGCGGGTTAGGGGTGTTACAGATCAGACAGATATTGTTTCAACATCGAGACATGAAACACATCATGAATTCGCTCTAACTCTGGAGATAATGCTAACTGTAAGTAACAGGTTTGACACGTTTCAAAATGAAATAAGGTCCAATAAACCTCAGGTTCAACTTACCCTTGCGTCCAAATTAGAGAACCTTTTTCCACGGTGACACCTTTAGAAACACCTGATTACATACAAAAAATTCAATATCTTTTCTTTTTAAATCAGTATAAGACTTCTGCTGATTAGAGGTGGCTTTCAGTCGATCTCAAATCAATTTCATAGTGTTCTCAGTTTTAGAAACTAGCTCAGACCCAAAACCCAGCATTCACTTAATTCTGTCCAACATAGAGGAGTACGGCATCTACGACCATACAAGGCCTCGTAGGGTGCCATCTGAATACTAGACCGGAAACTATTATTGTATGCAAACTCAGCCAATGATAGATAATCCTCCCAACTATCCTGGAAGTCTATTACACAACCCTGAAACATATCCTCTAGAATCTAAATAACTCACTCAGACTGTCTGTCAGTATGAAGATGATACGCAGTACTGAAATTAAGCCAGGTGCCTAAAGCCTCATGAATTTTCTTCTAGAACCGAGATGTGAATCACGAATCTTTATCAAAGATAATTGAGATTGGAATCCCGTGTATTCTCACAATTTTGACAATATACAATTTAGATAACTTCTGTAGGGAATAATCTATTCGGATAGGTATGAAGTGAGTGGATTTGGTCAGCCGATCAACAATGAACCAAACTGAATCTTTCTCAGTGGGGGTTAAAGGCAACCCACTAACAAAATTCATCGTTACAGGCTCCCACTTCCACTAAGGAATCTTAACTAGCTGAAGCAGACCGGAAGGCAATTAATGTTCAGCCTTAACCTTTTGGCACGTCAAACAGTGGGACACAAAAGTAACTACCTCTCGTTTCAATCTAGGCTACCAGTAGAGGATCGACTGTCTCAACTCTTTGTCATTAGGCACACAAATCTAACCTCTAAAACATAGAACCTTATCGTTTTTCATGCTGAAATAAGAAGTTTCGTCTGAACCAACTTGTTGCAATCGCTGAACTAAGGACTCATCGCTCAACTGTTTAGCTCAAATTTGCTCAAGCCAAGTCGGTTTAACTTGTAATTCGGCTAATAGACCACCATTCTCAACCTAACTCAGACGAGCTAATATTTCTCTCAGATCAGTCATCGCTCTATGGCTAAGGGCATCAGCTACCACATTAGCCTTCCCCGGATGATACTCTATAGTGCAGTCATAATCCTTAAGTAACTCGACCTACCTACGTTGACAAAGGTTTAACTCCTTTTAAGTTAACAAATATTTGAGGCTCTTATGATCGGTGTAACTGCAGCTAGCTCAAGATCGTGTGTAGGGTAATTACCCTCATGTGTCTTAAGCTGTCGCAACGCATAAGCAACCACTTTACCGTTTTGCATCAGAACACATCCCAACCTAACGTACAAAACATCACTATATACTACAAATTCCCGACTTGATGTCAGTTGAACTAAAATAGGAGCTTGTGTCAGAACAGACTGGAGCTCATCGAAACTAGACTGCTGTACCTCAAACCACACAAATGGAACATTCTTGCCTAGCAACTTTGTCAGAGGTGATGCAATCAGAGAAAATTCCTCGACGAACCTTTGTTAGTAACCAGCTAGACCTAGGAAACTACAAAGCTCAGATACATTTTTTGGTTCCTTCCACTCAAATATAGCTTCTATTTTCTTAGGATCGACTCGGATCCCATCCGCAGTTACCATATAACCCAGAAAAGTGACTTCCTGTAACCAAAACTCGTACTTACTGAACTTAGCATACAACTATTTTTCTTGGAGTATCTGAAGTACAATACGAATGTGATTATCATGCTTAGATTCAGTTTTAGAATAGATCAGGATGTCATCGATAAAAATCACTACAAATTGGTCAAAGTACGATTGGAACACCTGATTCATTAAATCCATAAACCCCGCCAGGGCGTTTGTCAACCTAAAAGGCATTACCAATAACTCATAATGACTATAAAGAGTCTTGAAGGTGGTTTTATACACGTCAATCTCTTTGACCTTAAGCTGATGGTAACCAAAATGCATATCAATTTTGGAGGAAACTGATGTCCGTTGAAATTGGTCGAACAAGTTGTCAATTTTCGGTAACGGGTACTTATTCTTGATTGTCAACTTATTCAACTGTCGATAATCTATACACATCCTCATCGATCCGTTTTTCTTCTTAACAAACAACACCGATGCCCCCACAGAGACACGCTTGGTTGGATGAACCCCCTATCATAAAGTTCTTGAAGCTACGCTTTCAGCTCAGTTAGCTCCTTCGATGCCATGCGGTATGGTGCAATGGATACCGGAGTAGTACCTGGTAACAAATCAATTCCAAATTCCATCTCTCTATCCGAACGTACTCTAGGCAATTCCTCAGGAAAGACATCCGGAAACTCTCTCATAGTGCAGATATCTCTTACAGGAACAGAATCAGATACGCAGGCAAGGTATGCCTCGTACCCCTTTCGAACTAACTTGTCTACTACAAGAGCAGAGATTACATTAGAGAGGTAATCTCGACACTCACCAAACATGACCACTTCTTCATTCTCCTCCATTCTCAAGGTAACTCTCTTAGTTGCACAATCTAGACCGACTCGACATTCTATAAGCCAATCTATTCCCAAAATCAAATCAAACTCATTAAAGGGTAACTCCATGAGGTCAACTGGAAATACCATACCCTGGATCTCTAGGGGCACCCATCTGTATACTCTATCAACCCAAATTGACTGACCTAAAGAACTAATCACAGAAAACTCTCTAGCAGTATTTTTAGTAGTTAAACCCAGATTTGTAGAAACAACACTAGCTATATACAAGTGAGTAGATCCAATATCAATGAGAGCATAGGATGGAATAGAATGAATAAAGAATATACCTGCAATGACATCAACATCATCCCTATCCTCATAGTGCCTCGCCGCATAAACTAGTGCCAGTTGACGAGCCTCAGTTAGACTTGCACCGATACCCGGTGCTCTCTGTCCTCTCCCCGAACCATTACCCTTTCTACCAATACGATGACCTCTAAGTGATTGTTGAACCACTCTCAGAGGCTGAAAAAAACTTGGGGCTAGAGTCTGTGTCGTAGCTGGTACCTGATTAGGTCCATGGGGGCAATCCCTAACTTGATGCTCCATCGACCTGCAAGGGAGGCACGCTCCTAATTTCCTCCAGCACTTGTTTGGATGACGTTTCCCACAATCACTGCACAACTGAATCTCAGTCACTATAGTTGGTGCTTCAGGCCTCTAGAGCTTATCAAATCTTGTCCATTTATTAGGGCACTATCCAGAACCAAAAGGACCCAAATTTGTTTTATCTTACTCTGATCATTCTCATGGTCACGCCGCTCGTGCTAAGTGCGCTTCACCTCTTCCACTATTTTTCTGGAACCGTAAAAACCCACTCTCTTTGAGGAGTTATTAGAACCCATAGAGCATATCAATCCTTCCTCAAACCTCATGCACTTATTGTAGTCAGACACTACCAATGGCGGTGCAAACCTACTCAGTCGCAGAAACTTGGCTTCATATTCAACCACAGATTGGTCGCCCAGAACTAGGCTCACAAACTTACGTCGGCGAGCCTCAACATAACTCGTCTCAATATACTTTCTCTGGAATGTGTTCTTAAAATAATTCCAGGTAATATGTTCGAGCCGAGCACCATATTCAACCATCAGCCATCACTGATAAGCTTCGTCCCGAAGTAGGGACACCGCACCCCTTAATTTCTGAGTGGAAGTGTAATCGAGATCAGTCATGATACACTCGGTAGCCTTGAGCCAATATTTATCAACAGTAGGAGTGACTCCTATGACGCCTCTGACAATTTAGCCCCATTCGACCGATGTTGTTTAGTAACTGACCCTCAGCCTCTTGATTCAGAATGGGGCCTTATGACCCTCTCCAGTGCTCAAATCATAGCCTAAGACAGTGCGTCGTCTCAGGCCGTTGAATTATAGGACTTCATTTTTGCAATAGGAGTACCAATTGTCTTACTGGTCTCCAGGTTGGGCATACTACCCATAAAGGATGACGCTGCTCGAGCTCTTCCTTGGCATCCACGGCACCTACAAGCTCCCTGTCCACGACTACCGCAGGAACTCATAATAGCAATCTATCTACAATGTCAGAGTGCATAAATCAGTTCAGACTTTCATCAGAACAATCCACTAGCTCACATTAGAGTATTTAACCACATAATAGTTTATCTAATACGGTGTTCCAGTTAAACATTACAATAGAAAAGAATACTTACAGGTTCGACGTTGAAAGCTCGGTCATTTACTACTATTTTAGTTTTCAGATTGACTCAGACATCATATTCTCATTTAACAACTTTTTATCACACATTTTGAGCCCAAACAAAGCCTGAGTTTTGACTAAATTGACTCTGATACCACTAAATATAACACCCTAAATACGGTCTAGATGTTCAAACCAAGTCAAGAGAATTACATCAACGATACTAAAAACACCACATTTACAACGCAGTCAAAATGAACCATTCATCACTTAATATCTACAAAATAATTAAATAAATATGTAATCTTTCCAAACATCATAACATCATAAAATACTGAATTTCCTAATAGTAATTTCTAAAAGAAAGATAAAAACTTGATCGAGCTCCCGCGGTGTCGACCAGTTCAAGTTCGAGAACCACCTAAAATCCAATCAGTAAATAAATGAGTTGTGAACTTAGTGCATAAAAGACGTTCATTCAATTGAAGTACATTTGAAAGAGAATTCTTGAATCCCAAGATTTGATTAAGTAACAGAAGCCATTTCAGTTCAGATACAGAACATATCAGTTACATAAACAAAAGCAGTTTCAAATTCATATGCAGTTATTCCCGCCCCCAACCTCTACACACCATCTTCGGCCATCCCAACACACCGTTAAGGGCATTAAATGCCCAACCAACCCTACACACTATAGAGTCTCTATTTGACATGTTTACAGAGAAGCAGCTTAGCTGCTAGATCAAAAATGCGGCAATACGTCAGATTCACATTTATACACATCGTGGCTTAGCCACCAATTCAGAACAGATTACTTCCTTCTTCACAAAATCCCAACCCATGCGGATGTAGTGTAATGCCCCTAACCCGTATCCGTCACCAAAATAGGGTTTTGGAGCATTACCGGGACATTCAGAAACATTTACAAATAACTTATGTGAATTACTATTCATTTACCAATATCATTCATAACGTCCCTTGATTGAACCCTTGAGGTCTAATACGAGTATTAAAATCGAGTCAGGACATAATCGGGATCTCTAAGAATTTTTTACGAAATTTCAAAATTTTTCTAATGTGCAGGGCTCACACGCCCCTGTGGTCCAAGGGACACGCTCGTGTTGGAGGCCGTGTTCTACCCTATGTAACACTCTGACTTACACCCCTGGCCATGCCACACGCCTGTGTGCTATATCCTGTGGTTAATTAAATAAATTCGAAATTAGGTGCAAGTTTCAGATGGCCAAGACACACGCCCGTGTTCTAGGCTATGTAGCACACACGGTCGAGACACATGCCTGTGTCTCTACTCGTGTACCCAATTCTGAGCATTTGTTTCTCAAAATTAAGGTGCAGGAGACACATGGCCTAACCACATGCCCATGTCTCTGCCCGTGTGACCAATTATGAGCATTCTGTTTCTCAATATTAAGGTACAGGTGACACACGACCTAACCACATGCCCATGTTACTAGGCCGTGTGTCACACACGGTCTAGACACACGCTTGTGTGTCACCCTTGTGGACAAAATAAAGCCATTTGTAGCTTCATTTCTCACCCAAAATTTCACCCAAGACCTGCACTTGAAACGTACATCCAATACCAACCAATTCAAGCATACATGATCACAACCTTACCTTAGTTTAACTTAGGCATTCACAACATTGATCACATATTTTTAACATAACACATGTGTATATATGTATATCATAATAATCTACTTAGTCATACCAAAATGAATTAATACTAGCCATTCCAATGGCTAGGTTACAAAATAACATTTCAAGGCACTATTGGCAAAGTTGTCCTATACATGTCATTATACCCAAAATGATTTCACTAAATATACCCAAAATGCTAGTTGATAATGTGACAATGCTCCAATGATCTTCCAACCTTCACAAGCTTCTAAGCACTATAAAACGAGGGAAAATAAAAAGGAGTAAGCATTGCATGCTTAGTAAGTTCGTATAATGGAAAATAAACTCACCAATCTTGCTTTTTAAATTTAGGCATACAATGTTAGGTTTCGATCCATTTAGCTAAATTGCCTAATCACATTCATTCAATCAAACATGTTAGTCACCAAAATCTTCATATTAGTCAAGTAACATAGTTGAGTTCATGATGCAATACTCTTTCAAGACATTATCAATTCATCTCAAAGTTCTCATGCCATGTCAAGAGTTTTATATCCGTTGAATCATTGAATTCCAATGGATGCTTAAGTAGTACACTCGAAGTGTACAATTCAATAATCTGTCAATTCCTTATTCAAGGGTACCCTTAGGGCACTTAACCAAGAAACACCCTCTCGAGCCACTTATCATACAACAGACTTACCAGTCCAAGCTAAATCCTTTATATAACATATGCTCAGAGGAGCTTGATTAGGATTACCAGTCCAAGCTAAACCCTAATCATAACGTATGCTCGAGAGGTTTTATGTCGGGATTACCCAACCGAGCTAAATCCTTTCTATAACAAGGTCAATGGGATTACTCGTTTGAGCTAAATCCTGTCCGCAACAAATTTAGGATCTTTTTAGTTTCAGGAAAGCGCATATAATCATCAAAATCCACATTCAATTGGGACTTAACCCTTTATCACCATTTCAAGCATGTATCAATTTTCCATCATAGCATACAAGTAAGGCACATCAACATAAACCACATTACATACAACTATAATATTCAATTAACATAGTTACATGCCCGATTAAGTTACACGAACTTACCTCGACACTTGTTCACGTAAAAGTCTACTAATCTGAAATTTTTTTCCTCGACCTAACCTCGAATTAGTGTTGTTCGGATCCAGTTAGGTCTTGAAAGTTTATTTTCTCTCTCCTAGGGTTTCCATGTGTTTTAGGTTAAATATGACATAAAATAAGATGATTACTTTTATCATCTTTTTAATTAATTAAATATTTTAGTATTTTCAATTTAGTCTTTACCCTTTTTCTATAATTTTATGGATGAGTCACCAAGAAAAATCTACATACTATTCTTAATGGTCTAATTACCATATAAGGACCTCTAGTTTTGAATTCCATTTCTATTTTATCCTTATAGCTACTAGAATTCAATTTTCGCATTTTATGCGATTTAGTCCTCGTAATTAAGCACTAAATCGATAAAATTTTTGTATCAAAATTTTCACTCGACATATCTACCATATTACGGTCCATATAAAATAAAAATAAATCATATTTTTGGGTCAAATTTGTGGTCCTGAAACCACTGTTTCTATTTCATTGAAAAATGGTCTGTTACAAACATTATGAATCCGATCAAGCTCTAGTGGTAAAGCTAACCAATATGCAGCCGGTCCAATTCGTTCTATAATCTCATATGGTCCAATAAATCGTGGACTCAGTTTTCCTTTGCGCCCAAACCAGAGAACTTTCTTCTAAGGTGACACTTTCAAGAATACTTTGTCACCAACTTGAAATTCTATTTCTTTTCGTTTCAAATCAGCGAAGGAATTTGTTGAACAGAGGCTGCTTTCAAACTGTCCCGAATTACTTTCGCTTTTTCCTCGGTCTCTCAGATCAAGTCAAATCCGTGTAACTTTTTCTCACTGAGTTTTGTACAATATAATGGAGTTCTACATTTGTGTCCATACAAGGCTTCATACGGTACCATTTTAATACTAGACTGATAACTGTTATTATAAGCAAATTCAACCAAAGGCAAGTACCTTTCCCAGTTAGCTTCAAACTCAAGTACACAACACCGAAGCATATCTTCCAAGATTTGTATTACCTGTTCAGATTGACCATCTGTCTGGGGGTGAAATGCAGTACTAAAGTGTAACTGAGTTCCCAGAGCTTTTTGTAATTTGCTCTAGAATCAAGATGTAAACCGAGGATCTCTATCTGAAATAATGGAGACAGGCACTCCTTGCAATCTGACAATCTCAGAAACATATAATTCAGCCAATCTATCCAAGGAATAATCCATACGTATCGGAATAAAGTGTGTAGACTTTTTCAACCGATCAACAATTACCCAAATGGCATATTTCTTCTTTGGAGAAAGGGGTAACCCCGTTACAAAGTCCATAGTAATTCTTTCCATTTCCATTCAGGTATCGTAACTGGATGCAATAGTCTAGAAGGCAATTGATGTTTAGCTTTTACTTGCTAACATATCAAACACTTAGATATGAACTCAGAAATATCTCGTTTCATTCCCAGCCACTAGTACATCTTTTTCAAATCATTATACATTTTATTACTACCGGGATGTACAGACATGTTACCATTGTGAGCTTCGTTTAAGATCTTTTGCACTAGTTCTGAATCTTTCGGTACACATGCTCTGCCTCTGAATAACAAACAACCATTAGCCCTGATCTGAAATTTTGAGTCAAGAGTCGGTTCACTTTGTACCCATCTTGCTTGCAACTTACTATCATTTTTCTAAGCTTCAGAGATCTGTTGCAAAAACATTGTTCTAGCTTTTAACTCGGCTATGATTGAACCATCATCAGAAAACAATAATCGGGTATTCATTGCTCGCAGAGTATACAAGGATTTTCTGCTCAAAGCATCTGCCACTACATTAGATTTCCCTAGATGGTACTCAAGAACAAGATCATAATCTTTCAATAACTCAAGCCATCTACGCTATCTAAAATTCAAATCTTTTTGTGACATCAAATATTTCAGACTTCTATGATCAGTGAATATGTGACATGTTTTACCAAATAAGTAATGCCGCCAGATTTTCAATGTAAACATTATGGCCGCCAATTCAAGATCGTGTGTCGGGTAGTTCTTTTCATGTGGCTTTAGCTGTTGTGAAGCATAGGCTAGTACCTTACCATCCGAAATCAAAACACAACCTAAACCATTCAATGACGCATCACTGTAAACTACAAATTCCATACGCGATTCAGGGTGGACTGACACTGGAGCTTCTGTCAATAAAGCTTTTAATCTGTCAAAACTCTACTGATATTTATCAGTCCATTCAAATTTCATATCTTTCTGTAACAAACGAGTCATCAAAGAAGCTGTCATTGAATTTTTTTTTTACAAATCTCTGATAATAACTAACTAGTCCTAGAAAACTTCGGACTTCAGACACATTCTTCAGCGACTTCCAATTAACAATGGCTAAAATTTTATTCGGTTTACCTCAACACCTTCAGCAGACTCAATATGCCTAAGGAAACTAACTTCCTGTAGCGAAAATACACATTTACTGAATTTGGCGTACAATTGTTTCTCTCGCAGGGTTTGCAACACTATTCTCAAATGTTCAGCATGTTCATTTTCATCTCGAGAGTAAACCAAAATATCATCTATAAATACCACCAAAAACTTTTCTAAATACGGGCAGAAAATTATGTTCATCAAATCTATAAACACTACAGGTGCATTTGTCAAGCCGAATGGCATTACAAGAAACTCATAGTGTTCATACTTAGTTCTAAAAACTGTCTTTGGTACATCCAATTCTTTTACCTATAGTTGATAGTAACCAGAACAGAGATCAATCTTCGAAAATAAAGTAGCACACTTTAATTGGTCAAACAAGTCATCGATCTGAGGTAATGGATACTTGTTTTTATTGTAACTTTGTTAAGCTGTCTGTAATCAATGCACAGCCTCAACGATCCATCCTTCTTCTTTACAAATAGAATCAGCGCACCCCAGGGTGAGAAATCTAGGTTGAGCAAAACCTCTGTTAATCAACTCTTGCAACTGTACTTTCAGCTCTTTCAATTCAGTAGGAGTCATTTTGTAAGGTGCTGTAGATATAAGTGTTGTACTCGGAACAAGATCTATAGAGAATTCCACTTCTCTATCCGGTGGTAAACCAGGTAATTCCTCTGAGAATACATCAGGAAATTCACATGCAACCGGCACTAACTGAATCTTTGAATCAGATACTTTGGTATCCATTACATATGCAAGATAGGCATCATACCCCTTTCTAACATATTTCTGTGCTGATATTGCAGAAAGCACATTAGGTAATCCATCCAGTTTATCAAATTCAACATGAAGTAATTCACCATTCTCGCATTTTGATACAATATATTTCTATTTTTAGTTTACCACTGCATTATATCAGGTTAACCAATCCATTCCCAAGATCACATCAAATTCATCAAATGGAAATAACATCAAGTCAGCTGAAAAGCAATAACCTTTTACCATCAATAGATAGTTCTTACAAACTTTATCCACCATAACACACTAGCCCAGGGGGCTTGAAACTTTAACCACAAATTCAGTAAATTCAACAGGTAAATTTTTAACAGTTACTAAGTTTATGCATATGTATGAATGTGTGGAACCAAGATCAATCAAAGCAGTAATATCAGTATCAATTAGAGAAAATGTACCTGTAATGACGTCTAATGCAGAGGCTTCTTTTCTAGAACGAATAGTATATGTCCTTATAGGTGCTCCTGCCTCTGATCTAACTATTCTATCCTTGGTAGTACCTCAACTGCCACCAACAGTCTCGGAATGGCGGGGTGGTCTACCCCTCGAGATAGGATTACTAGGCTTTAGAGCTGGTTCTATCTCATTTTCAACTTTTTCGGGACAATCCCTGAAAAATGGTCAAGTGAACCACATCCAAAACAAGCTCCACTTCTACACCAAAATTCGCCATGATGGAATTTCTTACAATGTTTACATTTTGGTTTGGGATTACCAACACTACCCACACTGGTCACAAATGAAGATGAAGACCTTGGGTTAGAATGTTGAGAGCCCTGCTTTCTTACAGAGTATCTCGTAGAGGTGGTCACACGATCATAATACTTCTTTAATTTCTTAGAAGTAAATGATTGTGACTTACTCATAGTTCTTTTCCAGAAACCCGAGCCTCTCTTTCGGTTTGTTTCTTTTCTTTACTTAGTTCCTCATCTTTGTGTGTTCAGCTGGCTAGCGCCTCAAATTTCCTTATTTCGACAATCCCAATCAATAACTTGATATCTTCATTTAGGCCCTTTTCAAAGCTTTTATACATTTTAGCCTCGATTAAAACCCATTCTCTGGCATACTTACTGAGTCGAAAAAATTCTTGTTCATTTTCGGATACGGTCATGTTTCCTTTTTGAGCTCTAGAAATTCTTTCTTTTTCTGATCCATAAATCTCTGACTAACATACTTCTTCCTGAATTCAGCCTGGAAGAATTCCCATGTAACATTTCTCTCGGTACAACTGAAGTTATGGTAGTCCACAAATGATAAGTTGTATCTTTTAGTAGGGATACTGTAAATTTCAAACATTCTGTAGGTGTGCAGGATAGTTTATCAAAAACCCGAATAGTATTTTTCAACCAAAACTCATCCCTTTCTGGATCATCATCTGCGGTAGCTCTAAATTCTTCTACCCCATGCTTGCGGATTTTATCTATCCTAGACTTACCAATTCTAATAGGTTTGATACCTTGTGGTGCCTCAAGAATCGGTTGGGGGAGGGAGGTCGTTGTACAACAAGGTTTGTTCTCAAGTACTGGATAAACTATTCATTCATCATTTGAAAGAAGGCTTGTTTTGCCTCCTTACTTCGGCCCTCAGACACGGGCCTTTCACTACCAGGAGAAGGCGCAACTCTTTGTACTGAAGCTGAAGCATTACTCTCAACTTCCTCGGATTCTGCTCTAACTCAGTTGAATGACATTACTATATGAAAAACATATTTAAAATGATCAGAAGTTATCACACTATCACAATTTATATAATGGCATGTATAGCTAAACTCGTGTTTGCTATGTCAAATCCCAGATTCAACTAAACCGTAGCTCTAATACCACTAAATGTAACACCCCTAACCCGTATCTGTCGCCAGAATAGGGTCTCAAAGCATTACCAAAACATTCAGAAACATTTACAAATAACTTAAGAAAATTACTATTCATTTACCGAGATCATTCATGACGTTCCTTGATTAGACCTTCGAGGTCCAATACGAGCATTAAAATCGAGTTGGGACTTAATGGGGATCTCTAAAAAATTTTTGCGGAATTACAAAATTTTTCCAATGCACAGGACTCACACACTCGTGTGGTCCAAGGAACACGCCCGTGTCGGAGGCTGTGTTTGACCCCGTGTAACACTCTGACTTGCACACATGGCTATGCCACACGCCTGTGTGCTAGGTCCTGTGGCTAATTTGAAATTAGGTACAGGTTTCACACGGCCAAGACACACACGCCCGTGTTCTAGGTAGTGTGGCACATACGGTTGAGACACACGCCCGTGTCTCTATCCTTTTACCCAAATTTGAGGATTCTGTTTCTCAAAATTAAGGTACAGGTGACACACAGCCTAACCACATACCCGTTTTACTAGGCCGTGTGTCATACATGGTTTAGACGCACGCCCGTGTGTCTACCCGTAAGGACAAAATGAAGCTATTTCTAGCTTCATTTCTCACCCAAAATTTCACCCAAGACTTGCACTTGAAACACACATCCAATACCAACCAATTCAAGCATCCAAATTGGGCAATTTCTATCATGCACAAGGCATATCACTACCAGCATGCATGATCACAACCTTACCTTAGTTTAACTTAGGCATTCATAACATTGATCACATATTTTTAACATAACACATGTGTATATATGTATATCATAATAATCTACTTAGTCATACCAAAATGAATCAATACTAGCCATTCCAATGGCTAGGTTACAAAATAACATTTCAAGGCACTATTGGCCAAGTTGTCCTATACATGCCATTATACCCAAAATGATTTCACTAAATATACCAAAAATGCTAGTTTATAGTGTGACGATGCTCTAATGATCTTCCAACCTTCACGAGCTTCCGAGCATAATAAAACAAGGGAAAATAAAACAGAGTAAGCATTATCTGTTTAGTAAGTTTGTATAATGGAAACTAAACTTACCAATCTTGCTTATTAAATTTAGGCATACAATGTTATGTTTCGATCCATTTAGCTAAATTGCCTAATCACATTCATTCAATCAAACATGTTAGTCACCAAAATCTTCATATTAGTCAAGTAACATATATGAGCTCATGATGCAATACTCTTTCAAGACGTTATCAATTCATCTCAAAGTTCTCATGCCATGTCAAAATTTTTTTGTCCGTTGAATCATTGAATTCCGATAGATGCTTAAGTAGTACATTCAAAGTGTACGATTCAATAATCCGTCAATTCCTTATTCAATGGTACCCCTTAAGGTAGTTAACCAAGAAACACTCTCTCAAGCCACTTATCGTATAACAGGATTACCAGTCCAGGCTAAATCCTTTATATAACATATGCTTAGAGGAGCTCGATTAGGATTATCAGTCCAGGCTAAACCCTAATCATAACGTATGCTCAAGAGGTATTATGTCGGGATTACCAGTCCGGGCTAAATCTTTTTTATAACAAGGTCAATAAGATTACTCGTTCAAACTAAATCCTGTCTGCAACAAATTTAGGACCTTATTAGTTTCAAGAAAGCACATATAATCCTTGAAATCTACATTCAATCGGGACTTAACCCTTTATCACCATTTCAAGCATGTATCAATTTTCCATCATAGCATACAAGTAAGGCACATCAGCATAGACCACATTACATACAAGCACAACATTCAATTAACATAATTACATGCTCGATTAAGTTACATGAACTTACCTCGACACTTGTTCGCGTAAAAGTCTACTAATCCGAAATCTTTTTTTTTCTCAATCTAACCTAGAATTAGTGTTGTTCGGATCCAATTAGGCCTTGAAAGTTTCTTTTCTCTCTCCTAGGGTTTCCATGTGTTTTAGATTGAAGATGACATAAAATAAGATGATTTCTTTTATCATCTTTTTAATTAATTAAGTATTTTGGTATTTCTAATTTAGTCAATGCCCTTTTTCTATAATTCCATGGATCAGTCACCAAGAAAAATCAACATGCTATTCTTAATGGTCTAATTACCATATAAGGACCTCTAGTTTTTAATTCCATAGCTATTTGATCCCTATAGCTACTAGAATTCAACTTTCGCATTTTACGCGATTTAGTCCTTCTCGTAATTAAGCACTAAATCGGTAAAATTTTCGTATCAAAATTTTTATACGACATATCTACCATATTACGATACATATAATAAAATAAAAATAAATCACATTCTTGGGTCATATTTGTAGTCCTAAAACCATTGTTCCGGTTTCACTGCAAAATGGGCTGTTACATGCAGAGTAAAAGTATCCACAACATATGTAACATAGTTCAGTGTCGGAAATAGTCACTAAAATATACAAACAGTTATGTTATCCATATGTCAGTTATAGAGCATCAAATAGTTCTCACACAATCAAATTCAGATCATTCATACATTGTAGAGGTCCGTTTTAGAGTTGGACGACACTCACGGCCTCAAAAACAAGATTCGAACCCTATTTATATGCCACACAGCCTGGACACACGCCCATGTCCTTGCCCGTATAGCTCACATGGCCTGGACACACACTCATTTCCTCTACCCGTGTGGTTCTAAAATGTAAACAGTGAGTTACATGACTTGGGCACACGCCTGTGTCCTTGCCCGTGTGACTCACAAGGCCTGGGCAAACACCCATGTCCCTGGTCTTATAGTCCTATGTCATAAACAGTAAGTTACACGGTCTAGACACACGCCCGTGTCTGTTGTCCGTGTGAACCCTACACATAATATGGCCACACATGGCCTGGACATGCACCCGTGTGCCTTGCCTATGTGGCCCCAAATCGATGAACAGTGAGTTACACGACCAACCACACAGCCTGATACACGACTTGTGTGAGTATTTATGTAAAGGAAATGTTACATTTATATGTAAAGGCACACTTTCTGTGAGCTTTCCCAAGTATCCAATGTAATTCTAGATGGTTCGACAGGCAAGAAAATGGAACGAAATGGTAAGTATGCAAATGGATTGAATCATGACTTAGTGAAAGGATTTATGAACTAGATAATGTTGTACAGATGGAAATTTACATATCTTATGGTTGATTTCAATTATGTTTTGGATTAATATACTAACTTGTGAGTTGGTGATGTTGATTAGGCTTTGTTAAGGTTATGGCGTTGGTGTTGAATTATGTATAATTTATGTTTTGTAACATTGAAATGGTAAGTTATGTTTAAAGTTTATACAAGCTTACTAAGCCTTCATTATTTACGTAGTTTTTTTTCTTTATAACACCCTTAACCCGTCTCCGTTACGAAGCATTACCATACAATTGAAAACATTTTTCATCATAATATTTAAATAAATGAAACATATAATAAACTAGCCATACACATGCACTTTGCAACACCCTTTACCCGTATCCAAAGCCAAGACAAGGTTCGAGGCGTTACCGGACTTTAACATAAGCACATATACAAAATCGGGCCATAAAATTTTCGTTCGAATCAATTTCATTCATACATATGCAAATTTTACCTTATATAGGCCTATGAGGCCCAAAACATACATCGAAGGTGGTTCGGGACTAAATCGAGAACTTTAGAAATAATAGGGAGATGTAGAAAATTTTCCTTGGTTTGAAGAGTCACATGCCCGTATGGCTTGAGACATGCCCGTGTCCTCAGCCCGTGTAACTCTCTGACTATGACGTCATCAACTAAATAAGGCCAGACTTCACACGGCCTAGGCACACGCCCATGTCCTAAGGCCCTGTCCTTCACACGGCTGAGACACACCCTGTGTCTCTGCCCGTGTGTTTAGTACTGGGCAATCTGTTTTGCAATATTAGGGTGCAGGGGACACATGGCCGGATCACACACCGATGGGGCAGACCGTGTGTCACACATGACCAAGACACATGCCCGTGTGTCTAACCGTGTGGACAATTTCCAGGCTTTTTTCCAAGCCATTTGCCACATTAAACACTTACATACCTACAATTGCTTCATGGCATGCAACATGACACCTTTGGCTACTTAAAATTATGACTTGGTAATGTCAACATATCACCTATTCAAACATCATGCTTTCATATGGCATTCCACACCAATTTCAAATTTGTCTATCATCATTGCTAACCTACTTTCAAGTTACACATTTGCACCACATTTATTGACATACACATTAATCATATTTCATACACCAAACATACATGCCATCCATCACACTCATTAACCATAAGCAACCATAACCACATTAAAGCATAAGCACATTTACATACATGCACCAATAATTAAGGTTACAACCCAAGTAATCAATATGAGCCACCTTTCATGACCATATACAAAATAATCATAATACTTTCATGAGCCAACTCATTTGGCTAATCAATATGACACATAACAAAAAGACCAAGTCCCTATACATGCCATACTCAAAATGATGAGACTAACTATACCCAAATATTCAATTGATAACGTGATTGAGTCTCCGATGCCTTCCAATCCCTGAGCTAGCTTGGCGACAATATAAGAAAAGGAAAGGAAGGGGGTAAGCATTAAAGCTTAGTAAGTTCACATGCAAATAAAATGCAACTTAAACAAGTATTAATCATATATTTAACATAATTAACATAATCTTGTATATTATCAAATCTCTTAAACTCATTCTTCATATATATATGTTCTTGCCGCAGGTTCATCATATCTCATGTCATTTCGTCCTTAAGTGTTCATCAAGATTACTCACTGAACTTCCTTTAGAACTACCCGTTGAACACTCGAAACACTATCGGATACATCGGAATCTCACACCTAAGTGCCTTATATGTAGCAAACGCTACCTCATATCACAAATCATATGTTGCTCGTTTTTGAGCTACTCATGAGTTCGCTCATACAGGCTGTGGTATACACAACACATGCCGAACTACCTAGCCACCGATAGAATATAGAGACCAGTATCCGGATTCCAAAACTTGTGTCACATACATCATGAACTCAGACCATAACTCAATGAGTTCAGATGCCACATATATCATGAACTCAGACCACAACTCAATGAGTTCAGCTCACATAGTTCCTAGTGACATGTAACTTGTATCTTAAACTATTCCTAAGGTTCAAATGGAATTCTTCGATACCATATTTCAGTCAAACTTGCTCGTAACATCGATTTCAATATCCATAGCACCAATCACATTCTCATGGAATAATCAAAGCATACTCATAATAGTAATAAAGCATTAAAATTCACTTGATTTCAAAGTAATAGAGATAAGACATCACATCACATATGAACTTACCATACATGCAATATTAAAGCATTTAGAGTATGGTATGTGTTGCATTATTTGCAAATGAACTTATCTCGGTATAGAATGATAGAAACGAGCCTAATCTTCGTAAACTTTGTTTTTCCCCTGATCAAGATCCGAATCACGTTTTTCTTGATCTATAATTCCAAATTCAACTAGTTCAATACATATATTACTCATATCGACCCATAACACATACTTTGGTAAAATTACCTTTTTACCCTTAGCTTTTCACTTATTTACACTTTAGTCCCCAGCCTCGTAAAATAAAATGCATGAAATTTCTTGGTTATTCAAGCCTAGCTGTTTCATATTCTAACTCATATCAGCCCACATTTTCCTTTATTTCACATTTTTACTACTCATTTTTACACATTTTACAAACAAGTCCTTTTTAAGGTGTTTTTACTAAAAATCACTTAGCAAAAGATGTTTATCACACATCAAACATTCATATTCCTCCATTAAACATCAAAGTACAACCATGTCACACATGGGTCAAATTTCATACATGAACCCTAGCTCAAAATAATGGTAGAAATAGCTAGATCGGTTGATGAAAACTTCAAAAATGGAAAAAACTTTAAAAACGAGACTAGGATGCACTTACTTTTGAGCTTGAAAAGTGCAGAAACCCTAATTATGGTGTCTCTTGGAATTTCAGCACACACATGGAGAAGATGAGCAAATTTTGCTTCATTTTTACCTTTTTATTCTTTTATTTACCAAATGACAAAAATACCCTTAAGTTTGAAAGAGTTTTCCTATTCTTTTATTCTTTTATTCTTTTTATTCTTTCAAAATTTTTCTATTCATGCCCATTTTTGTCCAAAATTTTAAAACTTGGTCAAATTGCTATTTAAGGACCTCTAAATAATAATCTAATGCAATTTTATGCTTGAAGCTTCTAGAACACAAGTTTTACAACTAATTCAATTTAGTCCCTAAAGTCAAATTGGACACTTTAGGCATATAATTTCTTCATGATAATTTCACACAAACATGCAATCATATCATGGATCATCAAATAATTATAAAATAATTATTTTTACTTCAGATTTGTGGTCCCAAAACCACTATTCTGACTAGACCCTAATTCGAGATGTTACACACTTTGTCCCTAAATCAAGCTTTCGAGGCTCTATATATAGCTTAGAAACAATTCATGACTAATTTGAAACAAAATAGAAGTTTTTAGAAAAAGTTGCAAAAATTAGAACATAGGTGTCACACAGCAATGTAACTTTCGAATAAAGGACACACGACCGTGTCCCCACGTATGTAACTCACTGAGCAGGGCACACGACCGTGTCACACGCCCGTGTGTCAGGTCGTGTAACTCTCTAAGTTGCCCCATACACCCATGTACCAGTCCGTGTAACTCACAGATTTGCATACTACAGAACTCTCAGATGACACACAACTATGTTGACAGGCCGTATGACTCACACGGCTGAGTCACACGCCCATGTCTCAGACTGTGTGAACCCAAAATTAACCTAAAATCAAGCCATTTCCATTCCTTTTCATACATAACTTGTCAAACAACTTAACCACACATTTAAGGGCTCAAACACCATTCAAAATTTGCATAAACATGCCATTTCAAGCATCATAAACCAATATGTCATTCAAAGGCACCAAAAATACATCTAAAAACCATTTACCAAAACATGTTAACATTACTCCATTCCATGAATAAGGGCCTAATTCCACTATGTGCCTAAAACACATCATAAACGACCCTTTTCAAGCCAACTTCAAAATGGCAAAAGGCCATGCATAACAATTACCTAAAAGTGATCAAATGGACTTAACAAGCATTACAATTCCATCACCCATACATGTTAATAATGCCATTTTTATCCATAATAACCTAGTTCAAATATGAACTAAAACATGTCAAAAGTACCCATTTTCAAACCATCACCAACATGCCAAGATAACCTTATAAATAAGCACTTTAAAGCAACCAAACAACATAACTTGATAAAGAATCAAAGTGTACTAAACCAACATAGTTATCGAAAGATTAAACATGCCATAACTCCATTAACACATATACCATAATACCATTACAAACACCCTATACATGCTATTATAAACCTTAGCCAAATCACTCAAAAACTACCAAACTGATTGCTAGATAGTGTGATAGGTTTCCAACGAGCTTCCAACTGACCGAGCTTGTAACACTCCGTACCCGAGACCGTTCCCGAAGTCGGACACGAGGTGGTAACGGACTTAATTCACTTATTTATGCAGTTCATTTTACCATTTCCAGGCAAGCTGGCTAACTGCATCACTGTTACCATAAAAATCATATCTCGAGTTCCAAAACTCGAAAACTGATTTCGTAAATTTTACCTGAAACTAGACTCATATATCCATCTACAAGTTTTTTTCTAGAATTTTTTGTCTGGCCAATTAGTACAGTTTATTAGTTAAAGTCTCCCCTGTTACAGGGTTCGACTACTCTGACCTTCATGCATTACGACTTAGATATCTCCCTGTACAGGGCTTCAATACTTATGCCGTTTGTTTCTAATGAAACTAGACTCGAAGTGAAATCTGTACATATAGGGCTTGACTTCTAATTATCTCTGGTTAATTTATAGTGAATTTCCAAAGTAAGATCAGGGGATCCAGAAATCGCTCTGGCCCTGTTTCACGAAAACTTAAACATCTCTTAAAATACGACTCATATGATCGTTTCTTTTCTTCCATATGAAAGTAGATTCATCAAGGTTCGATTACATAATTTATTAACTATTTAATTCCATTTATACTATTTTTAGTGATTTTTCAAATTTACATCACTGCTGTTGTCAGCATCTGCCTTTAAGGTAGACTTTACCTATTTCATAGTTTTCATGATTCAACTAGCCCTTTAGCATATATAGCACAAAATATGATCATGATTAACCATTCCAATGGCCAATCATTGCCAAGCATATCCACACCTCTCAATAACCATATACATACAAAATGATTATAACACTATGCTCAAAATATATAAGCCATTTTCGCATGGCTATCCAAATATATACAACACCAAAGTACTTGACTAACAACACAAGGGCAGTCCCATACATGCCATTAGCAGAGTTCAACTAAAAGAGTACCACAAGGGCTTTGATAGTGTGGACGACTTCGACTTTGAAAATCCCGAGTCCGATAGCTGATGAACCAAAATCTATAAAACAGAGAATCAAAGAAACGGAATAAGCATTTAATGCTTAGTAAGTTTTGAGCAATGAAATTAGGCACAATTGAAGTATAGCATTCATATGACTAAACGGATAATTTCATATACACACATTCTCAAAATCATACCTACTTCACATTACCAACCCTTATACTCATATATAAGAGATCAACTTAACCAAAAGCCGGAAGCTCATTAATCGACTGAGCGAATACTATTTAAAAGGAATCAACTAATCCAATGCATATACGAAACATACCTCATCGTTGGGATTTTACGAGCATATTAATTGAAATTATTACAGCAAGATCGCTCATTCCCAAACCAAGTACCTTCGGGATTTAACCGGATATAGCTACTCGCTCAAATGCCTTCGGGACTTAGCCCGGATATAGTAGTTCGCACAAATGCCTTCGGGACTTAGCCCGGAATTAGTCACTAGCACAAATGCCTTCGGGACTTAGCCCGGAATTAGTCACTAGCACAAATGCCTTCGGGACTTAGCCCCGTTATCATCTGAATATTCATGCACATATCAGTAAATCATGACACATCTTTATTTCATTTTCATAACTAGAATTCAAACACAAGTCAATTATTAAGCATTCCCATTTTCGGCTCAATAGCCACATACAAACAGCATGATTTGGTTTGCTTTATGACATGATCTCTATGCACCTACGGCTACCCATCATACGTATAGACTAATTAACTCAACATATAATTCAAGTAGAATCATTATATCACCGTATATTTGTTATGATTATACGTCATGACTTAATCAAATCGTAAACTAAGTTTCATTACTCGAAAACTTACCTCGGATGTTGTCGAACGATTTCGACGGCTATTCGATCACTTTTTCCTTCCCTTTATCAGATTTAGTTCCCCTTTGCTCTTGAGCTGAATTTAACAATAAATTGATTTAATCATTTGAACATCAAAAAGAGAAACTCAAGGTACTTAACCCATATATACATTAGACATTAGAGTCACATATATATGAAATCATGAATCAACTCAACATATTAGCCCACACTCTCTTTTAGCCGATTATCTAAGCCAAGATAAAAGCATCAATATGCTTGCCTCTAACCGAATACATGCAACACCAATCTACCTCATGTGGCCGAATATGCATGTCTATGTTGAGGCCGATTATATGCTTAATACTTCCTACAAATATGGTTACTTGTATTGACTACATACCATTTTGTTTCAAGTTCAAAACTCGGCTAATACACATATACACACTAGTAATCAAATACTAACATTTGCACTTCACCTTACTACCAATTCTCATCTACTTCCTACCATGGCCGAATGCATCAAGACACCATACCATTTCAATTTTGGCCATGGGTTAAACAAAGAACTTAATGTCTAACTCAAAAATGCTAAAAAGAAAATCCAAGAGTCATCAATCACCATCACATGTATCATTACAAAGCTTCACACTTAGCATGCAAATGACATCAACACAAGTCCACCTTAGCCGAAACTTAACTCATCTTCATGCCTCATCACCACAACATCAAACACCAACCAAGAAGACAATACCCATGGCCGAATATCATCTCCATCTCATAGCAAAGATTTAAACCATGGGCTAGGTAGAACTCAAGCTAACAACTAAAAATATGCATGAATCTCATGGAACAACATCAACATACCTTAGTCTAGTGAACCACCATAGCCGATTTTCTCCAAGCTCTTTCCCTTCTTTTTCTTTCTTCTATTCGGCCAAGTTGAACAACATGAGAACTTTTTCTTTTCTTTTTTTCTTCATCATTTTCCTTTTCATTATTTTATTACCATGCTCCTTATTTTATCATTCCTCCCATGAAACACTAACATAGCATGTTTATAATACCTTTTTACCCATAGCATGGCCGGCCACCATCCCAAGTTTTGGGTATTTTGACATGCAAGGACAACATTTTCTAGCATGCATCAATAGGCCACTTTAACATTTGCCTAGCACATTTCTAAATTTTCTCACACAAGTCCTATTTAGCAAATTCACTTACAATTAACAAAATTCAAACATGAAATTTTCACACATGCCTATATACATATAATAAGCATCAAATATAATGGTTAATTATTTTTATGACTCGGTCTTGTGGTCCCGAAACCACTTTCTGACTAGGGTCAATTTAGGGCTGTCACAGAGCTTCTGAAAAATATATAAAACAAAGGAAAATAACAACATAAGCAATGGGTGCTTAGTAAGCTTGTATAATATTTAAACACAACATACCATTTCAGTAATGAAACTTACAGAATAAGTATAAACCTTTACCAATGTCATAAGCTTAATAAAAGCCTATATAACACATCAAACTCACAAGTTAGTATACTTGTTCATGATGCATAAGAAATCAACCATGTATAAACATAACATTTTAATTCATAAACGTTATCATACGATCATGATTCATTCCATTTGTTTACTTACTATTTCCAAAGCCATGAGTTTGTTATAAGCCTATTCAAACATCATTCAACTCACATATTAGTAGATTCATTGACAAATCATATAAACTCATTTATAACATGAATAGATTTTATAAGATACCTTACATACATGTCAAACCTTTCATAAAGTCATGAACCTATCCATTGAGATAGTTACTGTTCCATTCCTTTTCTTACTCGATGAACCATCTAGAATTACATCGGATACTCGGGAAAGCTCACACAAAGTGTGCCTTTATATATAACTGTAACCTTTCCTTTACATCAGTGCCCATATGAGCTGTGAAATGGGCCTACTCACACGAATGTGGGTCAGAATGTAAGCTACACGATAATACTCACATGAGCTGAATCCACAACAAATACAGGACCTTAGCCATCAGTAGGACATTCAAGACCAACACGCGAAACATGAAATCCCTAATGAAATGTCATTTGTATCTTAAGAATTCCTAAGGTTCAACCGAGATTCAATATTCTTCAATTCATCATAGCTTTGATACATTTATATTTCGATTCATTTACATCAAATAACATAATAAACATTCAATTTAAACAACATTTAAGTGATTACAGTTCATACAAACTTATCAGACTAAATTGTAGCAATAATTAAGTACAATAGGCTATTTGATAATTTCCTTTGCTCCTCGATTTTTTCACTCGTTCTTGATCTAAAATAATAATGCCATTCAATTCACTAATTCTAACAAAAAAATCAATTCATTAAAGTCTTTTTTGAGATTTTTACAAAATTGCTCCCAACATTTTACTATTATACAATTTAGTCCCTAAATCCAAAACATGCAAGTTAACCATTTTTTATTAAATTTAAAGTTTAGCCAAATTTTTTGGAACCCTATTACACCACATATTTGTTGTTATTTCACAGCAAGTCATTGTACTTTTACTAATTTCACATTTTAGTCCTTAAACATTAAAATTACCAAAAACTACTTTACAAAATAGACTTATCTAGCAACCAAGCTTAAGATTCTACCATAAACTTTCAAGAACATCTCAAATTCATCAATGATAAAATTATAAACATTTAAGAATTTATCAAATTGATTCCCGGGTTAGCTAGATTAAGCTGTAACGATTTCAAAAACGTAAAAATAACTAAAAATAGACCTTGAGAGCATACACATGCAAGGGAAGCAAAAGACCAAAGCTCCAAGCTCTTTAACAATGGTGGTTCGGTCCAAGAAAGGAGAAAATAAAAAGATGGCTTTCATGTTTCATATTTTAACGTTATTATTTTACTTTAATAATAAAAAATAACATATAAAACATATAAAATTAAAAGTAATTAAAGCTCAAACCATCCCACTATCTTAAGAATGATTAATTTCCCAATTAAGGCCATCCAATCATGTTTCTTTAATAAATTAACACCTTTAAACTAATAGCGATTGACTTTTTCAACTATTACGATTTAATCTTTTTTGCTTAATTACCTATCTAAACAATAAAATTTCTAAACCAAATTTTAATATGACCTTAATAACACTCTGTAAATATTTAATAAAATATTTACGGCTTAGTTTGTAGAAATTAGGTCTCTATACCTCATTTTCTAAAACCACTTGACTTTAAGGTCATACCACTTGAACATAATTATTCTTTCTAATAGCATAAATTGCCAATTCAAAGTTTATTTTAATACCATATTTGACTCATAAATATTAAATAGTAAATATTTACGGCTCACATGTTAGATTTGTGGCACCGTAACCACTGTTTCGACACCATAGAGAAATTGGCTGTTACATTCTTTATTTTATAAGTCATCAGAAGCTCGATTTGGTTGAAAGCTTGTTGGAGACCTATCAGACTATCCAACAATCTTTTTGGTAGTTTTTTTAGCATTTTGTCCAAGGTTTATAATGGCATGTATAGGTCTTTTGTATTTATGGTTATGGACATATAAAATAGTTGATTTAGTATGTGTATGCCTTTGAAGTATATATTTAGTAGATGAACATATAATGCTTGTTGAGTAAGGTCTTTTTGACTACTTTAGAGTAATCGAAAGGTATGACATTTTGTTATGCTTGTACAGCTTGAAAGTGGTAATTGTGATGTGTTTTGGTAGGTGTTTGAATTAGGTTATTATGTTTGAACAAAATGACATGTTTTGATAGTTGATATGTAACACCCTCACCCGCATTCAATGCCGGAATAGGGTTACGGAGCATTACTAGACTTATAAAAAAATTAAACATTCACTTTGTATACATTTTCACATTTCATGCAATTATCTTTCAATCTCAATCAATATGTCCCTAATACAAGCGTACAAGGCCAAAAACATGCTTTAGAAGTGGTTTGGGACTAAATTGGCAATTTTGAAAACTCATAGAACACTTAGAAAATTTTTCTCAAAATAGGGGACACATGCCCGTATGGCCCAACCATGTGTATCACACAGCCAACAGATACTCCCGTGTCACAGACTGTGTGGACATTCGAAATTGGAGCACATGGCCGTGTCCCAGCCCATGTCTGACCTCGTGTAACTCTCTGACTTGGGTCACACGGCTAACACACAAGCTCGTGTGGCTAGCCCGTGTGCCCTAAAAATGGTCATACATACCTGTGTGCCAGGCTGTGTCCTAGGCCGTGCCAAACCTATAGGGCATACTGACTTATGCGACATGGCCATATCACACACCCGTGTGTGAAGCCGTGTGGAGCATATTGACTTGATTTCAATCTCAACACCAAAGGATACATGGCAGTGTACATGACCGTGTATCACACACGGCTGAGACACATGCCCGTATCTCTACCCGTGTGGACAAAAATAGGCTATTTACCAAGCCATTTTGCCACCCTATCTTATGCACACCTACATCAACCCAATTGGCACCAAAACATAGCATAATATGACATTTTAACCAACCAATTCGACCTTAATTCAAGCATAATCTATACCAACTTTATCAATACACGGAAAACACAAAATATACCATACCATTTAGACCAAAATAACATATACAATTCAATTAAATATACACTTCCAAATATGCACCATTTAGTCTAATTTTACAAGCAAACCAATATCCACAAATCAACCATTTGATACTCATAATGCCTATTACCATTAAGCATCACACAACTATCATTCAACACATTTCACAAGACATAGACACATATATATACATGATTCAAACATACCAAAATAACCCAAAATGAGCCATCACTCATGACTATATAAACAAAACAAAAAATATACATTTACAAGCCATTTCAAAAGGCTAAATTCATTACCAACACATAACCAAAATGACCAAAGTCCATGTACATGCCATATAAACAAAAGCTCAAAAGTACCAATTGATAATTGGATAGTGTGACGATGTCTCTAATGATCCCTGAGTCTGAGTTAGCTTTGAATTCACTATAAAACATGAGAAAATAAACAAAGTAAGCTTTATAGCATAGTAAGCTCGTATGAAATGAACTTAATATAACCATAAACATATAATTCATCAATTGAATATAAACACATATAATTCATATTAACTAACAAACTTTGCAAATACTCATTCACAAAACTATAGGTATTCTTCACCGTTTCTTCGATTTAAAGCTTATACGGTTCATGAACATACCTGTACCATTTCGTATAAATCTCATACACAACCACGTCTTTCATTTACCCATTAAACCATTCTGAATAATATCAGATACATGGGAAACTCGCACCCGAAGTGCCACATATATTGCCCAAGCTATCTCCATCTCATATCACATATACTACTCATACTAGAGCTATCAATAGGCCTACTCACACAAGCTTTCAGTTGAGACGTAGCTATACAGTGCTGCTCACACAAGCTGTCAAGTATCCACAACACATGCCAGTGTACTCAAACATTGGTAGGACGTACAGGACGAGCACCCGGATCATATGATCACAATAATCCCCTAATGATATGTCACTAGTATCCAAATCTATTCCTAAGGTTCAACCGAGATTTCTAATGTTGAATCGTCGTCACATCATTGTCGAACTTATCTGTAGTCTCATATTCACAGTTTATGCAATATCAAAGCATTTAAAATACAATTACAATAAAGCTTATTACATATGAACTTACCTAGGATGTAAAAATGACTAAATTGGTCGATTAGTCGAGAACTTTGTTTTTCCCTCGATCTAGATCCGAGTTTTATTTTCTTGATATATATATAATCAAAATTAACTTATTTAATCATCTCTCTATTCAATTTAGTCCAAAATTCAATTTAAGGCATTTTTACACAATTGCCCCTAATATTTTACAACTATTGCAATTTAGTCCTTATTTCATAAAATCACAAATTCATGAAATTAAATACTAACCCATGCTAGCCAAATTACAAATTAGTCCCTAGCAATTCATTTTTATCATTTATTTCACATTATAACCATAAAGTTTCCACATTTCACAATTTAATCCCTAATTTGCATTTTCACTAAAAACCATTTAACAAAACTTGTATAATTCACAACCAACATTCATAATCCATCATTAAACATCAAAATACACATGTATTCATCAATGACAACATTCAAAATCTTTAACAGTTTTGCAAAATAGTCCCTAGGCTAGTTAGACCTAGTTGCAACGATATCAAAAACATAGAAATCATTAGAAAAATGGGACAAAAATCATACCTTATTAATTGATAGAAACAAAAATGTCGAATGAAACACTATTTTTTTCCTTTCTTCTCTTCAATTCACGACAATGAAGAAGATGGGCACCAAATTTGATTTTTGTTTTATTTATTTTAAGATTATTACTAATTTACAAATATAACCTTAATGATAAACCATTTAAATCATCCATTAAATGCCCATAAATATAACTTAACTTTATGGTTCTATAGCTATTGAACACATTTAGCTAATAGAACAACATTTTTGCTCTTTACGCGATTTAGTCCTTTTATCAAATTAACTTATCAAACGATAAAATTTCTAAACGAAATTTTCACACAAACATATTATCATGCTATAGACATTAAAATAATAATAAAATAATAATTTTGAATTTAAATTTGTGGTCCCAAAACCACTGTTCTGATTTAAAAAAAATGAGCTGTTATATGATGTTTTGGTATGTTTGTGGTGCCTTTGAATGGCACATTGGTTAGGTGATTTAGGATGCTAGAAATGGTATGTTTATGAAATATTGAATGGTGTTTGAACCCATTGAATGTGTGCTTAAGTGGTTTGAGAAGTTATGCATGAAATGGTTTGATTTTAGGTAAATTTTAGGTTCACACGGCTTGAGACACAAACTTGTGACATAGCCATGTGAGGAATACAGCCTTGCGATACGGCCGTGTGTCATCTGAGATTTTCTTAGTGTATAAATCAGTGAGTTACAAGGCTGTCACATTGGCATGTAGGGCAACTCAGAGAGTTACATGACCTGGTAGATGAGCGTCTAACACGGCCATGTGACCCTACTCAGTGAGTTACACGGGTGAGGACATGGCTGGGACATGGCCATATGCCCCTTGTTAGTGTTACATAGCCTAGGGTGATTCCACACAGCCTAGCCACACGGTTGTGTGACCTTTTTTTTAAATTTTTGTATATTTTTCTTAGACTTTTTGTTTTGTTTCAACTTAGTCCCGAATTGCTTCCAATATATTTCTAAGGCCTCGAAGGCTCGATTTAGGGACAAAATTTATGTGATTGAATGATTTATGATATATTTAAGTTATTAAATGTTATGTTGTATAATTTTTGGTTGATCGGTAATACTTTGTAACCCTAATTTGGCTACAGATACTAGTTAGGGGTGTTACATTTAGTGGTATCAGAGCTATGATTTAGTCAGTTCTTGGATTCAACGTAGCATGTATGGAGTCTAATAATACATGTCATTATATAACATGTGATAATGTGATAGCTGCTAGCCTAAATTGAACTATGTTTTTATAGATATAAGATGTCATCCAATTGAGCTGATTCCGATGAGGTAGAAAGTAATGTGCAAGCCTCCTTTCATAGAGCAGCTAATTCTAGTAGTGGGCTAGTAGCTGAGAGCCAGAGAGGTAAGGTTAAAGAAGCCTTCTTCCATATGATGTCAGAATGGTTTTCAGAGTTCGTAAGAATGAGCTCGATGGCTCAATGACCTCCACCCACTCCCGTACCCCAACCTGTCCCTGTTGTTCCTTAAGGTTTAGAATATGTACGTGCAAGTAAACCTCCAGTTGAAAAAATTCAAAAATATGAAGCAGAAGAGTTTCGTGGCACATCCGAAGATGATCTAAAAAAAGTTGAGTTCTTGTTGAAAAACATAGTGAGAGTTTTTGATAAATTATCTTATACACCGGTTAAATGCTTAAAGTGTTTAGTGTCTTTGTTGAAAGATTCAGCATATCAATGGTGGAATATATTAATTGCAGTGGTACCGAAAAATCGTATGAACTGAGCTTTCTTCCAAATAGAATTCAGAAAGAAGTATATTAGCCAATGGTATCTTGGCAAGAAATGGAAAGAGTTTCTTGAATTAAAATAGGGTTGTATGACTATACCTGAGTACGAAAGAGAATTTGTGCGACTTAGTAGATATGCTCAATAGTGTATCTCATCAGAGGCTATTATGTGTACCCAATTTGAAGATGGTTTAAATGAAGATATCAAGTTGTTAGTTGGGAATTTAGAGCTGAAAGAATTCGTAGCTTTGGTTGATAGAGCACACAAGGCTGAATAACTCAGCAAAGCGAAAAGAAAAGTAGATTATAAGACTCATGACACAGGTAAATGACCTATGAGAAAATCATTCTCATCTTCATCGAAGAAATAAAAGGAATTCCACAATTGTTCATCAACTTTAGTAGATTTCTCAAGGAGAGATAAAAGGAAGTAACATTTGAGTTCGAGACATCAGGCTACATCTGTAGCGAGTGTAGGTAATGTTAGAAACAACAAACCTGAATGCCATCAATGCAATTGAAGACACTTCAGAGAGTGTAGATTGAAAGAAGGATCATGCTTCAAATGTGGTTCTTATGATCACTTTCTTAGAGATTTCCCTGAAAGATCAAATAAAGAGAAACCCCAGATCACTCGTTTAAGTAAAATGGCTGCGAGAGGGAGACTGCCTAGAAATAGTGGTAATGCGGGTAACAATTGAGTAGAATAAAAGATTCTGCTATTAGATCTGAGGCACGGGCACCAGTTAGGTCTTAGTGATTCGTGTTCGAGAGGAAGCTTCAGCACTTGATGTGATCACTGGTATATTTTTTATCTTTAATACTAATGTTAATGCTTTGATTGACTTAGGGTCAACACACTCATATGTATGCACAACTTTAGTGTCAGATAAGAAAATACCTTTTGAGTATACTGAATTTGTAGTTAAAGTAACAAATCCTTTAGGCCAGTATGTGTTTGTTGATAAAGTCTGTAAAAATTGTCCTTTGGTGATTCAAAATTGCAACTTTTTGGCTAATTTGATGTTGTTTCCATCTGACGAGTTTAATGTGATTCTATGTATGGACTGGTTAACTCTGCATGATGCTGTTGTGAACTGTAGACAAAACATATTATGTCAAAATATCAGAACAGTGAAAGGATTCGAATTAAATCAGATAGATTGGATAGTACATCTAATGTTATCTCAGCTATGACGGCACGAAAATATGTTAGAAAGGATTGTGAAGCATATCTAGCTTACATATTTGATTCCAGAGTTTTAGAAATGAAATTAGAGTCAGTTTTGACTGTTTGTGAGTTCACAGATGTGTTTTCAGAAGAGTTACTAGGGTTACCGCCGGTCAGAGAGGTTGAATTTGCTATTGAGTTAGTACAGGGAACTTTTTTGATATCGATAGCTACGTATAGAATGACACCTACAAAAGTAAAAGAGTTGAAAACACAGTTGCAAGAGTTGACTGCCAGAAGTTTTGTTAGGCCTATTTTTTTCTCCTTGGGGTGCTCCTATATTGTTTGTCAAGAAATAGGACGATCTATGCGGCGTACTGATGATTCGTTTGATCAGCTGAAAGGTGCAATAAAATTTTCAAATATTGATCTCCATTCAGGATATTATTAGTTACGGGGTAAAGACTCAAATGCACCGAATACTATTTCCAGCACCAGGTACAAACATTATGAATTTCTTGTTATGCCTTTTGGTTTGACCTATGCACTTGTTGTGTTTATGGATTTGATGGACAGAATATTCAGCCCGTATTTAGATAAATTTGTGATTGTGTTCATTGATGACATACTGAGTTATTCTCGAGATGAAATAGAACATGCCCGGCATTTGAGAATAGTTTTGTAGACTTTGTGCTAAAAACAGTTGTTTGCTAAGTTTAGCAAATGTGAGTTATGGCTCTGAGAAGTTGGATTTCTGGGACACGTGGTATCGACAGACGATATTAGGGTTGACTCGAGTAAAGTATCAGCCATAGTCAACTAGAAACCTCTGAGAAATATTCAAAAATCAAAAGTTTTCTGGATTTAGCGGGATATTATCAGAGATTTGTTAAAAGAATTTCTGATGATTGCTACACCATTGACGAAACTGCTTTAGAAAGATGTCAAGTTCGAATGGTTTGAAAAGTGTCAGCAAAATTTTGATCAACTGAAAACGTTATTGACATAAGCTCTTTTGTTAGTTCAGCCAGAGTCCAGTAAAGAATTTGTGATTTATATCGGTTCTTCTTTGAATGGTTTAGGCCGTGTTTTGATGCAAGAAGGCAAAGTGGTAACTTATGTGTCCCGACGATTGAAATAGCACAAGAATATTTACCCGACTCACGATTTAGAGCTTGTAGCTATTGTGTTTGCTTTAAAGATTTGGTGACACCATTTGTACAGAGAAAAAAGTCATAGAAAGAAATGAATTTGAGACAACGCCAATGGCTTGAATTGCTAAAAGATTACGATTTGATCATTGACTATCACCCATGAAAAGCTAATGTCGTTGCTGATACTTTAAGTAGAACATCTTTCCTTGCTTTATGATCTTTGAACACATGGTTGACGTTGACTGATGATGGTTCTATATTAGTTAAATTAAAAGTTAGACTGGCATTCCTACAATAGATTTGCGAAGCATAGAAAAGTGACTCAGAGTTAATTGCTAAACGAGAATAGATTGAATCAACACCTTATTCAGACTCTCATGTTAGTTCAGATGGTATTTTGTATTTCAGAAACAAAATTTGTGTTCCAAGAAATTCTAATGTTATTCAGAAGATTTTGCAGAAATCTCACAGAAGTAGCTTATTGATGCATCTTGGTAGCAATAAAATGTACGGTGATTTGAAACAGATGTACTAGTGGCTAGGTATGAAATAAGAGATTTCAAAGTTCATATCAAAATGTTTGATCTGTCAGCAAATTAAAGCTGAGCATCAGGTACCTTCTAGTTTATTACAACTATGATGATTCCAGAATGGAAATGTGAATGTGTTATGATGGATTTTGTATTGTGATTGCCTCTATGACCGAGAAAGAATGATGTTGTATGGGTTATTGTGCATCGTTTGAATAAATTCACGCATTATATTCCAGTATGTACGAGCTATTCACTTGAAAAGTTGGCTGAATTGTACGTTTCTGATATTGTTAGACTACATGGTGTCCCGGTATCTATTATATCTGATAGGGATCCACGGTTTACTTCTTGATACTGTAGTAAATTAAAAGAAGCTCTGGGTACTCGATTGCATTTTAGCACAATTACAAGAAGCTCTGGGTGCTCAATTGTATTTCAGCTCAGCGTTTCATCCACAGACCAATGGTCAGTATGAGCGAGCAATTCAGGTACTCGAGAATATGCTTCGATGTTGTGTTTTAGAGTTTGAAGGTAACTGGGAGAAATATCTTCCGTTGGTTGAATTTTCTTATAATAATAATTATGAAATGAGTATTAAAATGGCACCGTGCAAAGATTTGTATGGTTAGAAATGTTGAACTCCATTATACTAGACTGAGTTGAGCGAGAAAAAGTTATTCAGTGTTGATTTGATTCGAGAAATTGAAGAAAAGTCAAAGCAATACGTGATAGTTTGAAAGCTTCTTCTGGTTGTCAGAAATCCTATGCAAATTTGAAAAGAAAAGATATAGAATTTCAAGTTGGCAACAAAGTATTTCTAAAAGTATCACCTTAGAGAAAAGTTCTCCGTTTTGGTCAAAAAGGGAAGCTTAGTCTGCGATTCCGGGCCGTATGAGATCATTAGAGAATTGGACCAGTGGCTTGTCAATTGGCATTACTGTCAGAGTTAAAGAAAATTAATAACTTGTTTCATGTGTCGATGGTATGACGATACCGATTAGACCCTTAACATGTGATTTCACCTGTTGATGTTAAGATTCAGCTAGATATGTCGTACAGTGAAGAACCTATCAGAATTTTAGCTCAGGAAGTTAAAGAATTACGAAACAAATGTATAGCTTTAGTTAAAGTTCTTTGGAAATGTCACAGATTGAAGAAGCTACCTGGGAACCAGAAGAAGCTATGAAATTGCAATACCATAACCTATTTTCTAGTAAGGTTTTCGGGGACAAAAATTCTTTTAGGGAGTAGAGTTGTAACAGTTTGTTTTCAGTGATGTCGGACACAGTGGTTTCAGGGCCACAATTTCGATGAGAGAGTTATTATTTTATTATTTATTTAATGTTTATAGGATTATATAAATTTGTATAAAAGTTTTGTTAAAAAATTTTGAGGTTTATATAGTTAATTAAGTGAAAAGGACTAAACCGTAAAACATGAAAAAGTTGAGTTCTATTAGTTAAAGGAGTCAAATGGCTATGAAACCTTAAACTTAAGGACTTGAATGGTAAATAAACCATTTAGTGAATTGTTGGAAATGCATGGATAGGTTTTAATGAAATTTTGATAGTTTTTGAAGGTTAATTAAGTAATTTGATAATTAAATGAAAATGTTAAGAAATTAAAAGATGACAAACTATCATCTTTCTCTTTTTTATCTTTTCTAACCTAAAACACCATTACAGAAGGTTTGGAACATTCAATTAAGCTTGTTGCTTGCATGGTATGTGATTTCAACCCCGTTTTTAATGATTTTTTTATGTTTTTGAGTCCGTTTTAGCTTAATCTAGCTAGACCGAGGGTTAATTTGCAAATTTGTTAAAGGTTTAAGGGCTTTACATGAATGTTTTTGGTTAGGTTTTGATGTTATTTGATGAATTATGAATCTTTTTTGAAAAATAAATATGTTTCGTTAAGTGATTTTTGATGAAATTGCATTTAGGGATTTATTTGTGAAAATAGTAAAATTTTATGTTAAATTTATGAAATAATAGTTATAGTGGGTTGATATGAGTCCTTAAGAAATTCGGTCAGCCTATGAGGATGATTAAAATGGTTAAATTTGTAATTATGAGCTTAGGGACTAAATTGTGAAAAAGTTAAAGTGTTAAGGGGCAAATTGATCATTTCGTATAAATAGGAACTATGGATTAAATTAAATTCTAGGAATACTTAATTGAATGAAATTATCTATTTAGATCTAAATAAACCACGTTCAGAATTAGATAAAGGAAAAGCTAAAGTTTCAGTCTAGTTCGATTAAACTACCACGCCCTTAACTATCGATGTAGGTTCCTATGAACTATAATTGCTTTGTAACAGCTCGATTTTAGGGCTAGTCAAAATAGTGGTTTTGATACCACAAATTTAACGTAGTAAAATTTATTTTTATTATATTTTTATGGTCTACAGTTTCACGGAATGATTTCATGAAAATTTCGTTCGAAAATTTTGACGTTTGGGCACTCAATTTAGTCAAAAGGACTAAATTGTAAAAAGTGAAAAAGTTGAGTTCTACATGTTAGAAGTGCCCAATTTTTATGAGATTTTAAATTAGAGGTCCTTATATGATAATTATACCATTTGTTAAGTTAGTGGACAAAATGGATATGGAGAGATAAAATTTTAAACAAAGGCTTTAAAAGCATTTTGGACATTTAGTAATTAAAAGATTAAAAAGGGGGAAATGAAGCAAAATTTGCTCATCTTCTTCAAGCTAGGGCCAAAAATCTAAAGCTCTCCAGAACTAGGGTTTCTTCAACTTTCAAGCTTGATAGTAAGTGCATCCTTTCCCTGTTTTAATGCTCCTTACATTTTTTAAGTCGTATTCACCTGATCTCTCCATTTCTACCACTATTTTGAAGTAGGGTTCATGTTTAAAAATTTACCCATGTATGACATGCATGTGTTTTGATGTTTAATGGTAGAAAATGAAAGTTTGATGTGTAATAAACAACTTTTACTAAGTGATTTTCCATGAAAACACCTAAAAATGACCTTTTTGTAAAAATTTGTAAAATGGGTAGTAAAAATCTGATTTGACGAAAAATGTGGGCTGATATGAGCATGTATATGGTTCGGTTAGGCTTGGGTAACAAATAAATTGAATGCATTTCATTTTACGAGCCTAGGGACCAATTTGTAAAAAATGTGAAACTTTAGGGGCAAAATGGTAACTTTGCCTAGGATGCAAATTAGTGAAAATGTATGTGTAAAATGATGAATTGATGGTTGAAATTGCTTATCTAGACCCAAAAAAACCGATTACGAAACTAGATCGAGGAAAATGAAAAGTCTCGGATTAGATGAGTTTCAAATCCAAACCATTCTCAAGGTAAGTTCGTGTGATTCAATTTGGTATGTTATTATGTTTTGATTGAATTGTGTGAATGAGATAGATATACATGATGATATACACTATGAAATAATCACAAGATGAAAAACATGATTAAAATGTCATTGTCCCGGTTGAATATTGTGTTTCAATGGATTATAATAATTTTCTTGAACCGAACAAAAATAATATAGAAACGATTTAGCCCGAATGGGTAATCCTGAGCTACACTCTCTTGAGCAAATATTATGAAATGGATTTAGCTCGGACGGATAATTTATAGTAGGCTCATCAGAGCTAATGTTAGTACAAGGATTTAGCCTGGACTGGTAATCCGGAATAAGCTCTTAGGCGCGAATGTTAAAGGCAAGATTTAGCCTGGACTGGTCATCCTATTATATGAATGTGGCTCGAGAGTGTGCTCTATGAATATATGCCTAAGGAGCACTCTGGATGTGAATTGACGAGCAATAGACGTGTATACCTCAAGTATATTACTCGAGTATCCATCGAAATTACAATAGTTCAACGAAAAGAAATCCTAAAAAAAATGGAGAAGTGAAATAATATGAAAGTTTATTTTATGGTGAGCTCATCTATGTTGATTTGATAACTTCATGATGTGTATAACTAACTTGTTTAATGAGTGAATGTATTTAGGTAACTTGTCAAAATTATTGACGGAATGAATGCGTATATTTGCTTATTTGAATAATTATGACTGGTAAGTTTTCTGTCTATTACACGAACTTACTAAGCATGAAAATGCTTACCCCGTTTTACTTTTCCTTGTCTTATAGTGCTCGTAAGGCTCGTGAAGGTTGGAGGGTTCGGTCGAAGCAAGATCACACTATCCACAAATCTCCTTTTGGTATAGCTAAATGATTCATTTTGGTATAATGGTATGTATAAGCTATTTGGCATAGATTAAGGCTTGTAAGTGATATTTTGTGACTTAGCCATTGGAATGGCTAAATATGTTCAATTGGTACATGTATGATGTTAATATATGTCCAAATTCTTATGTGTCAAGTATGGTTGATGATACATTTTGTAAATGGCCATTGAAATTGACTAACTTTGGTTTAAGTTTATAAACATATGATTATGTCTTTCATAGTTGTGGAAATTGCTTGGTTTGAGATGCTAAGTATGTGATGTTTGTATGTGATAAATGGTGACATGGGAATGTTGTGTTGTTGACATGTTTGTTTCTGATTTGGTTGATTAAATATGATTAGATTAGTGCTATGTTTTGTGGTGTAGGTTGGTGTATAGGAGAGTGGCAAAAAGGCTTGGTAAATAGCCTTATTTTTGTCCACACGGGTAGACACACGGGCATGTGTCTAGGCCGTGTGTGACACACAGTTTGCCCCATGGGCGTATGATCCGGTCGTGTGTCCTTTACACCTTAGTTTTGAGAAATAGAATGGTTAGTAGTAAACACACGGGCACGAGACACGGTTGTGTGTCTCATCCGTGTCAGACCGTTGAAGTCTGCACTTGATTTTTGAAATTTAATTTGCCACACGGCCTAAGCACACGAGCGTGTGACTTGGCCGTGTGACCTAGTCAAGTTGATGACGTCATAAACAGATAGTTACACGGGCTGAGGATACAGGCGTGTCGCAATCTACACGGGTGTGAGAGACCACACGGCCTACTCACACGGGCGTCTCACCTTCCAAAACAAGAAAGTTTCCTAAGTGTTGTAAAAGTTCTAAAAGTTCTTGGTTTAGTCCTGAACCACTCCCAATGTATGTTTTGGGCCTCGGAGGCCCATAATAGGGACGATATGCATATGTATGAATGGTTTTAAATTGGATGAAATTTTATGGCTCGGTTTTGTGTAAATGTTTATGTTTAAATCTAGTACGCCTCGAACCCTGTCCCAGTGTCGAATACGGGAAAAAGGTGTTACATGCTTAAATGTTGTTTAAATTGAATATTTATTATGTTGTTTTGATGTAAATGAATCAATATACAAATGTATCAATGCTATGATGAATTGACGGAAATTGAGTCTCGGTTGAACCATAAGAATTCTTAGGATGCAAAAGACATGTCATTAGGGATTTCATGTTTTGGATGCTGGTCTTAATGTCCTACTGATGGTTAAGGTTTGCATTTGTTACGGATTCTCCACAGCTCATGTCAGCAGCATTGTATCACCCTAACCCGTATTCGTTGCCGAAATAGGGTTACGGAGCATTACCATACAAACAGAACAGTAAATCATTCAATTCATACATCAATGCAAACATAATCTAATTATATTCAATTATATTCATAACATCTCTTAATTGAGCCCTCAATGCCCTAAAATACTTTAGAAACAATCTAAGACTAAATCAGAAATATTTAGAAAGTTCAAGAAAAATTAGAAAATTTGGATTGCAGCGGTCACACGGCTGTGTGGCTTGTGGCCAGGCCGTGTGACTCACATGACTGAAACACACTTCCGTGTCTTAAGCCGTGTAACAATCGAAATAATGACACATGACCATGTCCCAGCCCGTGTCCTTGCCCGTGTAACTCTCTGTGTTAGGTCACATGGACAAGCCACACACCTATGTGCCATGCCGTGTAACTCTCGAAATAGCCTCACACGCCTGTGTGCTAAGCTATGTGCTAGGCCGTGTAATAGCCTGACTTGCATGCAATGGAACTTACAGGGGACACACGGTCGTGTTGCCAGGCCGTGTGTCACACCCGACTGAGTCATACACCCGTGTCTCAGGCTGTGTGGACATAAATTTGCCCAAAATCAAGCCATTCTCAATGCCAAATCATGCAACCACCTAAAGACCTTTTATACATATCATCCAGGCATCAAAACATGATCAAAACCTACATGAAATGATCAATTCAATAGTCTAAGATCATTCAACCAATATGCAATACAAGGAACCTCAATTGCAAACATCCAAACATACGTAAACATGTATACGTTACCACATTTCAATCATACATATGTAGTTCAATATTATTTCAAAAGCATACCATTTCTTGGTCATATTGAAACCAATTCATCACATACCATTATGGCCATTCAAACAAACATTATAACATAGCCACATTGGCACATACTAATATGACACTAAAAGTACCAAAAAGAAGTATCAACCAAAACAACAAACACATTCAAAATCATACTTAACTATTTACATATCCAAAACATTAATATCCACATTCAAGCCTATTACATGCCATACAATTTGAAATAAACGTTCCGAAAACTACTAAATTATGCTAGATAGTGTGACTTGAGTGCCGATCCAGTCGCCCAACCTTCCGAGTATCTACAAGAACATTAAGTAACACAAGTAAGCTCAATGAAGCTTAGTAAGTTTGACGTATTAAAACAAAAAATCTTACTGAAATAAAACCAAAAATCTTAATGAAATAAATACAACAATTCAAACTAAAACAATTCAACTATAAAGTTTCCCTGCCATCCACAATCTCAACCGGTAAATTACATACGTTCAATTCAATACTCAAATATATAGCAAATCTATCAAATTCATTAAACAAATTACCTCACCAATATTTTCAATTCGAAGAACGACTTACGGATAGGAGTACATCGCCAGTTCAGTTAAAACACACCAGATGCTCACACGAGCCAATCCATCCAATCACACCAATGCTCATAAAAGCTATTCCTACCGAAACAAACCAAACAGAGAGTATAACATGAGAGTTTGCAACAAATTCTGAACCTCGATTTACTCGAGTAATAAGTATAGACATCTTGCGTTCAATTCAATCCGAACATAAAATTCAATAACATATCTCAAATAATCATTCATTATCAACAATTAAATATATATTGTACCATGTTATACTATTAAAAAATTCATATAGATGTTAAATTTTAAACCGTACAAACTTACCTGGACTGAATTGCAGTGGTTGTAGAAGTTTAGGGGCTATTCCATAATTTTTCCTTTTCCACGAGTATTTATGGGATCCTGATCTAAAATATAAAATTTCTCAATTATCAGCTTACATTTCACATTCCAATCCTTTTTTCAATTATTACCCTTTTATATTTTAAATTTACACAATTTTCCCAAACTTTTACAATTTTTACAATTTAGTCCCTTAACTCGAAATTCATCAAATTAACCATTTTTCTAAATTAAATATTCCATTTAAATATACTAGCCCCTTAAAAAATCTCTAATGAACATTAAATTCACTATCAAACCCTAAAATTTTGATACTTTCACCATTTAATTCTAAAATCAAAATCTAACAAAAATCAATTTACAAAATCATCAAACAACACAATCCAAGCTCCAAATACATGGTATTCATCATAAAAATTCAAAATTCATCAATGGAAACTTCAAAAAAATTTAACAGAATAAAAAACGAAGGTACGGGCTAGTTAGACCTAGTTGCAACGATCTAAAAAACATAAAAAATTACAAGAAACGAGGAAAAAATTCACACACATGCAAAACAAGTAGGTTGGACGACTCTCTAACTTAAACAACCTTAAACTTTCGGCTATGGAAGGTAAAATTAAGAAGAAAACTTATTTCTTTTAATTAATTTTGTTTTTATTTTATTAAAATTACAAAATTGCCATTAAAACATATCGTTTTGTCATTTTCCATTGATTTGCTGTACCACTATATTAATTAGGGCTTAATTATCACTTAATTCCTTCCTCAATTATTAATTAAACCATTTAATCACCTAAAGGCGTTAATTAACAAGTTTTGCATCTTTTTCAATTTAGTCCTTTTCTCTTAATTAACTATCTAAACATTAATATTTTTTAACCAAATTTTAATACGGCTTTAACGAATCTATAAATATTATAAAAATAATATTTATGAGTCGACATGGTGGAATTTTATGGTTTCGAACCATTGTTCCATCACCACTGAAAATCAGGTTATTACAAGTCTCCCCTTTAGGAAATTTCATCCTCAAAATTATTACCTGAAAATAGATTCAGATAATGTAGTTTCATTGATTACTCAGTTTCCCAAGTATATTCTTTTTAACCATGACAATACCACAAGACTTTTACTAACGAGACTTGTTTATTCTGCAGTTCTTTGTCTTCCCAAGCTAAAATTCTCACTGGTTCCTCCGGATACGTTAAATCTGGTTGTAGCTCAATCTCACTAGGAGGAATCACATGCGAAGGATGAAATCTATACCGCCTCAGCATCGAAACGTGGAACATATTATGGATTTTCTCGAGTTCAGAGGGCAAAGCTAATCTATAAGCTACATGGTCAATTCTTTCAACAATTTCATACGGTCTGATAAAGCTCAGACATAGCTTTCCTTTCCTGTCAAAACATAACATTTTCTTCCACGGATAGACTTTTAGGAATACTCGATTGCCAACAGCAAATTCTATATCTTTTTTTTTCAGATCCGCATATGATTTTTGACGATCATATGCAGCTTTCAAACGATCTTGAATTGCCTTGGATTCACTCAATTTAGACCAATACAATGGTGTTTTACACTTTCTCTCGTAAAGAGCTTCAAACAGTGCTACTTTTATACTAGATCGATAACTAAAATACTTCACCTAACGGTAAATACTTTTCCCAAGTACCTTTAAACTCGAGTATATAACATCTCAGCAAGTCTTCTAGAATCTAAATCACTCATTTTGATTGGCCATATGTCTGAGGATGAAATGCTGTGCTAAAATTAAGTTTAGTACCCAAAGCCTCGTGAAGTTTGTTCCAAAATCTTAATATAAGTCGAATCGTGGTAAAAAATAGTAGATTCAGAAATCCGTGTAATCTCACAATCTCAGATGCATACAATTTCGCTAATCTTTCAAGTGAGAAATCTGTTCTGATTGGAATAAATTATGTTGATTTAGTCAATCTGTCAACAATCACCCAGATCGAATCTTTCTTTTTCGGAGTTACAGGTAAACCAGATACAAAATCCGTTGTGACTCGCTCCCACTTCCACTCAGAAATCATAATAGGTTGTAGTAAACCTGACGATACCTGATGCTCTACTTTTACCTACAGACATATTTAATATTTAGCTAAAAATTTAAATGCTCTACTTTTACCTACAGACATATTTAACATTTAGCTAAAAATTTAAAAAATTCCCGTTTTATACCCATCCACCAATACATTTGTTTCAGATCACAATAAGTTTTCAAGCGACCATGATGAATAGAATACGTACTACTATGAGCTTCAGACAAAATATCACGTTTCGAATCTAGATCATTCGGAACGTAAATTCTATCAGGATAACACAATGTACCATTATCATCAACACTGTACTCAGTGCTCATATTATTCTGAACCCACTGTCGTTTCAACATCAACCTTGAATCTTTGTTTTGTAATTCTCGAATCTGTTGTAGAAACAGGGGTTTAGTTCTCAACTTTGCCAATATAAAACCATCTTCATTGAGAGCTAAATGAGCGTTCAATGCTCGAAATGCAAACAATGATGACTTTCAACTAAGTGCATCCATAACCACATTAGCCTTTCCTGGATTATAACAGCCTATTTTTCAGTGAGATTGGAACAGTGGTTTCAGGACCACAAATCTGAGCTAACATTAAAAATTTATTTTATTTTATTTTATGGTTGGCATCATGAAAGGAAGGTCACATGAAAATTTTAGTACGAAAATTTTACTGATTGTGTGTTTAATTAAGGACATGATAAAATTGCATAAAATGCAAAAGTTGCGTTCTAGTAATTATAGGTATCAAATAGCTATGAAATTCAAACTTAAGGTCCTTATATGCTAATTAGACCTTTGAAGAGTAGTTAGTAGATATTTTAATGACTCATCTATGGAAAAATTAGAAAGGGGTAGGGACTAAATTGGAAATCAATAAAATTATTAGATGATAGTTAATTAAAAAGAAAAAAAAATCATCTAATTTAATATCATCTTCCCCAATTTTTCTATGTAAACCCTAGGAGAGAGGAAGAAAACTTTTCAAGCTTAATAAGGTATGAAATCAAGTCCCGTTTTTAGTAATTTCTATATTTTTGGAATCAGGATAGTCTAATCTTTCTATTCAGGGGATTTATTTGAAAAGTTATCAAGGTATGAAATTTGGATCATGGATGAATATGCTGAAAATTAGAAAATTATGGTAGAAAATGAAAAGTTATTCATAGATAAACAACTTTTACAAAGTAATTTTTTATGAAAACTTGATTTAGGGACTAAAACGAAAAGTGCTTAAAACCCATGAAAAATCATGAAATTTATAGAAAATAAGTGCTGTAAATTTTAAGTTGAACTTTCGGTTAGGTTTGGAATAGGGAGTAAATTGTATGAATTTCCTTTTTCGGGCCTAGGGACGAAATCAAAAATTTTGAAAAGAATAGGGGTGAGTTGGTAATTTTTCCTATTATGTAATAGAATGCGAATGTAAATGAAATGTGATAGATTAATAGTTAAATTTATCCATATAGATCCGAAAAGACCAGCTACGGAACTAGCTTGAGGAAAGTAAAAGGTTTTGGATTAGTTGAAATTCAAATTCGAACCATTTTAATGGTAAGTTCGTGTAACTTAAAAATGTAAGTTAATATGCTTGAATTGAAATGTATGATTGTGTTGATATGTGTGAGATGATATATACATAATGAAATAGTCTTAAGTTGTGTAATATGGACAAATTATCATGTTCTGGTCGAATGTTGAATTTTGATGGGTTAAGAATAATAGTGCATATGCTGTATATAGAATTTAACCCGGACGGGTAATCCATATTAAGCTCTTTAGAGCATTTGCTACGGATAGGATTTAGCCTGGACTGGTAATCTTACTGTAAAATGTATGGCTCAAGAGTGTGCCTTTTTATTATGTACCATAATGGGCACTTTTGCACATGTGTATATTACCCGAACATCCATCGAGATTTCAATAGTTCAACGGAAAAGACCCTTGAAGTGTGGAAAGGTGAAACTAATGGAAGCTTGTAATGTGATGAGCTCATCTATGTATACTTGATATTTATATGAGATTATGTGACTAACTTGTTGAATAAGTGTATATGTTTAGGTATCTTATCCAAAATCGATGGAATGTAAATTTATGTATGCTTGCATTAGTAAATTTGACTGGTAAGTTTAGTTTCCGTTATATGAACTTACTAAGCATAAAATGCTTACTCCATTTAAATTTCGCTGTTTTATAGTGCTCAAACCTCGTGAAGGTTGGTAGTCGGTCGGCGCAGTCATCATACTATCCACTATCTCATTTTGGTATAATGGCATGTATAAGCTTATTTGGCCAATGATGGCTTGTAATTTTGGTTTTGTAATCGAGCCATTAGAGTGGTTAGTGATGGTCTAAGTTTGGCTATTTTTGAAGTAATATTTTGGTAATCACATAAGTGCTTATTATGTGTTAGTTTGATGGGATTATGTTAGCATATAAGTTTATGTTAATAGTAAGTTTATATCCTTTGATGCATGAGATAATACCACATGATTGATGGAAAATTTTATGTGAATATGATGTTAGATTGCTGGATAATTGCTTATGAGTTTTGGTGCAGGAAAATGGTAAGTCTTGGGTGACAAATGAGGTTAGAAAATGGCCTTATTTTGTCCACATGGGCGTGTTTCTTGGCCGTGTGTGACACACAACTTGTCCCATGGGCATGTGGTCCGGCCATTTGTCCTCTACATCTTAAAAATAAGAAACAGAATGCTCAGAATTGGGCACATGGGCAGAAACACGGGCGTGTGTCTTAGTCGTGTGGTTGACATGGCCTTGAACACCGGCGTGTTACATGGCCGTATGAAAACTACACCTAAAATTCAAAAATAAAATTTGCCACACCGCCTAGCACACAGGCGTGTAACTTGGCTGCGTGACTTCAATTTCTTCATGACTTAAAAGTCAGAGAGTTACATGGGTTAGGGACATGAGCGTGTGTAGTACACAGCTTGACCACACGGGCATGTCCCTAGACCACACAGGCGTGTGAGCCCTGCAACCTTGGAAAAGTTTTGAAATGTAGCAAAAATTTATGAGTTTTCGATTAAGTCCTAACTTGATTCTAATGCTCGTTTTGGTCCTTGAGGGTGTAACAACCCGTTTTTAGGTCAAATCAAAATAGTGGTTTTGGGACCACAAATCTAAAGTAGAAATATTCATTTTATTACTATTTTAATATCTACAGCATGATAGAATTGTTGTGTGAAAATTTAGTTAAGAAATTTTATTGTTTGAGTGCTCGATTTGAGTAGAAGGACTAAATTGCAATAGGTACAAAACTGGAGTTCTATAAGCTAAAAGTAGTAAATTTTTATGAATTTTTAATTAGAGGTCCTTAAATGAAAATGATACATTTATACTTTAGGGTGGACAAAAATGGGCATGGAGTAAGTGAATTTATAAAGTTTAAATGAAGGGTAAATTAGTAATTTGGTTAATAAAGACAAATTAACCTAATAAAAGATGTCCATCTTCTTCAATTTAGTCCCCCTAGCAGAACTTTTGAAAAGAAGCCATAGCTAGGGTTTGGCCAACTTTCAAACTCGATTGTAAGTCCATTTTTTTCCCGTTTTTAATGATTTCTATGTTTTTGTGAATGTTGTAACTTGATCTAGCTATTCCAAGGACTAATTTGAAAGAAAGTTAAAGTCTAAAATTTTACCCATGATGAATATGTTTGTATTTTGATGTTTGATGGTATAAAATGCATGTTATTTGTTAGTTAAACAACATTTGTAAAGTGATTTTCGGTAAAAACGTCAAATAGGGACTTATTTGTAAAAGGTTATATAATGTTTGGAAAATGTGAATAAATGAAAAATATGGGCTGTTATGAGTAAGGGTAAGGTTCGACTAGGCTTGCGTTGAGAAAAATTGACAGAAATTCATTTTACGAGACTAGGGGCTAAATTGTAAAATAATAAAATGTTAGGGGCAAAAATGTTATTTTTGTCAAATGTGCTTTTGGACTGTATTGAATAATGTGATGATTAAATAATTTAAATTTGACATTATAGATTAAGAAAAACAAAGTTCGGATCTAGATCGGGGGAAAAACAAAATAATTGACGAATAGATTCCTTTTGTCGTTTTTGCATTCGAGGTAAGTTCGTATGTAAATAAGCTTTATTATTATTGTATCTTAAATTCTTTAATTTTGTATGAATTGTGTAAACGACTCTACGGACACATTCGATGACGTTCTAGCAAGCGAGAAATCCCAACCGAACCTAGGAATAGATTAGGATACAAGTGACATGTTAGAAGTGTATTATGTTATGTGACCCGGGTGCTGGTCTTATACGTCCTACCGGTGGCTGAGTATAGCTTATGTTACGGTTACTTGACAGCTTGTATGAGCAGCACCATATAGTTACGTCTTGACTGACAGCTTGTGTGAGCAGGCCCGTTGATGGCTCGAGAGTGACCATATATGTGTTATGAGATAGAGGTAGCAATGGCTACATATGTGGCACATTGTGTGCAAGATTTCTCGATTATTCGATATTATTATTCCGTGTGGTTCATTGGGAAAGTCAAAGATGAGAATAAGTATGAAATTATTACAAGATAGTACAGGTATGTACATAAAGCTTGTGATTACTAAATTCGTGAAATGATGATTTCAAGGTAAGTTTGTGATGGAATGAATTATGGTAAGTTTGTGATGGAAGGAATTATGGTCATGAGATTATGGTGAATTACATCATCTTATATTATATTACTTGAATGTTAAATGTCTGGTAGGATTTGCTTATCTCTTTCATAAGAGCTTACTAAGCTATATAGCTTAATCCGTTTTATTTTTCCATGTTTTATAGTTTTACCAAGCTAGCTCGAATTGGAGATCGTCGGAGATCGCCTCACACTATCAAACTGTCATTTTGGGTATCGATGATTTTAAACATTTTGAGTATATGGCATGTATAAGGACTTGGCCATTTTGGTACATGTGTATTATGAATTTGGCCAAATGTGTTGGCTTATATTTTTTAAGGTGAATTGGTATTTAGCCATGTAATTGGCTTATTTTGACTAAAATGGTTGTAGGCCTATTTATGTAAGTATACGTGCCAATGCCTTTTGTTTATGTGTTTTGTAAGGGTCCGCTATATGTTTATTTATGGCTATATAGATTTGTTGTTAAATGATTGAGTTTGGTTCATTGGTATGCTAGAAGATCTATATGATACAAAGCATATTAATGGTAGCCTTATTGAAGCTTGTAGAATGTGAGTGGTATGATTTGGTGTGGTAAAATATGATGTTGTAAGTATCTTAGGTATTGAAATGACATGTTTTAGCCTTGAATGTGGATGTTTTGGTTGTCTAAGTATGCTATGATTTGTGCCATTTTATGTTGTGTATGTGTGTGCAAATGAGGGTGGAAAATTGGCTTGGTCGATAGCCTTTATTTTTGCCCACACGGATAGACACACGAGCGTATGTCTAGGCCGTGTGTCACATCGGCATGTGTTTCGACTATGTGTCCCCTGTATCTTAATTTTGAGAAACAGAATGCTCAGAATTGAGCACACGGCCAGAGACACAAGCGTGTGTCTCAGTCGTGTGAGGGACACGGTCCCGGACATGGGCGTGTATCCTGGCTGTGTGAAGTCTGCACCTATTTTATAAAAATTAGTTAATCACATAGCCTAGCACACGGGCATGTGGCCTTGCCGTGTGACTTCACTTTGTTCATACCTTGCAAAACAGAGAGTTACACGGGATAGGGAGATAGACGTGTGTGACCACATGGGCATGTCCCAAACCACACGGGCGTGTGACCCCTGTACATGACGAAAATATTCTATGTTTTGTAAAAATTTCCTAAGTTCTTGGCTTAATCCCGGTCCACTTCCAATGAATGTTTTGGGCCTCGTAGGCTCGTATTAGGGACTTTATGACTGAAAGCAAATGGTTTTAATTTGATTGAAATTTATGACTCGAAACTGTATGATTGTTTGCGATGTAAGTCCAGTAACGCCTCGTAACCCTGTTCCCGCGTCAAATATGGGTGAGAGGTGTTACAGAGGGTCCAATTAAGGGATGTTTTAAATGATCTCGATAATTGAATAGTAATTTATGTAAATACATTGTATAGTGTTCTGAATGTTTCGGTAATGCTCTAAAACCCTATTTTGACAACAGATGCGGGTTAGGAGTGTTACATTTAGTGGTATCAGAGTCATGGTTTAGCTGAGTCTCGAACTAACGTAGCAAGTACGAGTCTAGCTATACATGCCATTATATAAATTATGATAGTGTGATACCTCCTGACCACTTTCAAATGTATTTCATATAGTAATGTCTTCCAATCAAGCTAGACCCGAGACTGAGGAAGCTGAGAGCATTGTTCAAGCTTCCTTGCAACGACCTGCATCTAGTGGTAGTAGAAGGCTCGAATCTGAGGGCCGAAGTGAGGTGGCAAAAGCATGATGAAACCCTGCTGTTCAACGACCTCCCCCTCCTGCTTCACAACATGATGAAACGCCACAGGATGCTGACATGTTAGAATTGGTAAGGCACTAGTAGATAAAATCAGAAAGCATGGGGCTGAAGAATTTAGGGCTACGGTCGATGACGATCTAGGGAGGGTAGAGTTCTGGCTGGAAAATACTATCGAGTTCTAGATAAGTTATCATGTATACCAGCCGAATGCCTGAAATATGCGGTATCTTTGTTGAAAGACACAGCCTACCATTGGTGAAAAACCATATCTTCTGTGGTACCAAGGGAAAATATTACATGGGAATTTTTCCAAACAGAGTTTAAAAAGAAGAATATTAGTCAGAGATTCCTAGACCAGAAAAAGAAGGAATTTTTAAAGCTCAAACAGGGAAATATAATAGTGTCTGAGTATGAATGAGAATTTGTTAGATTGAGCAAGTATGCTAGTGAATGGGTTCAGACTGAGGCTGAAATGTGCAAACGATTTGAAGAAGGGCTAAACGAAGATATCAAGCTATTGATTGGAATTTTGGAATTAAGAGAATTCGTGGTGTTGGCTGAATGAGCACACAAGGCCGAGGAATTAAGCAAAGAAAAGAGGCAAGCAGAAAGGGAAGCTCAGTTTCCAGACAAAAGATTTATGAACAAGATGCAATCATCTGCTTCAAAGAAATCAAAGAATTATCACGAGCATTTTGCTACATCAAGTGAGTATTTGGGAAAGGAACGAAGTTCTAAACACACCAACCCGAGGTCTTCGTCTCCTTTAACAACCAGTGTTGGAAGTGTTGGAAATCCCAAACCACGATGCAATGTCTGCAATAAATTGCATTTCGGAGAGTGTCGGATGAGAAGTGGGGCTTGCTTTAAGTGTGGTTCTCTTGAGCATTTTCTTAAGGATTGCCCGAAAAGGGTTGAGTAAGACATTGAACAGAACCCGGAGTCAAGTAATCTTATCTCGAGGGGTAGACCACCACGGTATTCTAAAAATGTCAGTGGTAGTTGTAGTGTTGCAAAGGATTCAACATCTAAATCTGATGTTAGGGCTCCAGCAAGAACATATGCAATACGTGCAAGAGAAGATGTCTCGGATGTTATCACTGGTACATTCTCTCTACTTGAAACTGATATTATTGCTTTGATTGATCCTGGTTCCACATATACATATATGTGCACAAAATTTGTGTCTATTAAAAATATGATCGTTGAATTCACTGAATTTGTGGTTAAAGTTTCAAACCCCTTGGGTCAGCATGTTATGGTAGATAAAATTTGTAAAAATTGCCCATTGACGATAAGGGGTTATTGTTTTTCGGCTAATTTGATGTTGTTACCCTTTGATGAATTTGATGTAATATTCGGAATGTATTGGTTAACCCAACATGATGCAGTGGTAAATTGTAAACATAAAAACATTGTATTGAAGTGTCAGAATGGTGAGTTACTCTAGGTTGAATCTGAGAAACTGGATGGGTTGTCTAATGTGATTTCAGCAATATCAGCACAAAGATATATTAAAAAGGGGTATGAGGCTTATCTCGCTATTGTACTGGATACTAAGGTATCAGAGTTGAAAATCCAGTCTGTGTCGATTGTTTGTGAGTTTCCTGAGGTATTTCCAGAAGAACTACCTGGTTTACCTCTAGTTAGAGAGGTGAAATTTTCCATGGACCTTGTGCCAGGGACAACGCTGATATCTATAACACCATATAGAATGGCTCCTGCTAAATTGAAAGTGCTGAAGGTACAGTTGCAAGAGTTGATTGATAGAGGATTTTCCCGACCTAGCTTTTCACCATGGGGTGCACTGGTATTGTTTGTAAAGAAAAAATATGGATCATTGAGATTATGCATCGATTATAGACAGCTTAATAAAGTCACAGTAAAATATAAGTACCCGTTGCCTCGTATAAATGACTTGTTTGATCAATTAAGAGGTGCTATTATATTTTTGAAAATTGATCTACGATCTGGTTACTATCAGCTACGAGTAAAGGATTCAGATGTACCGAAGACAGCTTTCAGAACCGAATATGGTCATTATGAGTTTTTGGTGATGCCATTCGGACTAATAAATGCTCCAGTAGCATTATGGATTTAATGAATAGAATTTTCAGACCATACCTGGATAGGTTCATGGTTGTTTTTATTGATGATATTTTGGTTTACTTTCGGGATGTGAATGAGCATCCTGAGAATTGTTTTGCAAACTCTGCATGAGAAATAATTGTATGTTAAATTCAGTAAATGTGAATTTTGGCTATGGGAATTTAGTTTCCTTGGACATGTTGCATCTGTAGAGGGTATTCGGGTGGATCCGAACAAAATTTCAGCTATTGTAAGTTGGAAGCCACTGAAGAATGTTTCAGAAGTTAGAAGTTTTCTGGGACTAGCAGGATATTATAGGATATTTGTTAAAGGGTTCTCAATGATAACTTCTCTGATAACTCAATTATTGCAAAAAGTAGTGAAATTCGAGTGGACTGACAAGTGCCAGCAAAGTTTTGATAGATTCAAAGCTTTATTGACGAAAGCACCTATATTAGTCCAACCTGAATCGGGTAAGGAATTTATAGTTTATAGCGATGCCTCATTAAATGGTTTAGGATGTGTATTGATGCAAGATGGTAAAGTAGTGGCTTATGCATCTAGGCAGCTAAAACCGCATGAAAGAAATTACTTGGTACATGATCTTGAATTACCAGCTATTGTTTTTGCATTGAAAATATGACGGCACTATCTCTTTGGTGAAAAATGTCACATCTTTACGGATCACAAAAGTCTGAAGTATTTAATGACACAGAAAGAACTGAATTTGAGAAAAGGTAGGTGGTTGGAATTATTGAAAGATTATGATCTCGTCATTGATTGTAACACCCTTTACCCGTATCCAAGGCTGGAACAGAGTACGAGGCATTACCAGACTTAACAATACACATAGACAAAAATCAGGCCATAAAATTTCATTTAATTCAAAACTTTTTGAACACATGCATAACAAACAAAGCTAACTATATCATCACATCAAAACATAGGACATGGCACGATTAATTAAACTTATAAACCATAATGGATAAGGACTACATCTCATGATCATATACGATAACTCAATGCAGACTGATACGTATGGTCAAAATCATAATAAAAATACATATCATAAACCAACTTCCTATATATGCCACTCACTTGATATTTCTAATATTTGAATTAATTCTCCCAAAATGATAGTTTGATAGTGTGATTTTGCCTCCGACGATATCCAACCCCGAGCCGATCTGCCAATACTAAAGAAATGGAGAGGATGGGTAAGCTTTATGCTTAGTAAGTTCATATGAAAATAATAAGCAATTACTACCACGCTTTTCAAGATAAAACACTATAATTGTACAATTATACATGTTCAGGTTAAGTTGTGTTATCGAGTTACAGTTACTAAATCATTCATATCTGAAGATACAAAACTCCAAATTTAGTTTTGTTAATTTTACTTGAAACCATATTTATATATCTTTCTCCCATAAAATTTTCAGAATTTTTGGTTTATCCAATTAGTACAGTTTATTCATTAAAGTTTCCCCTGTTTCAGGGTACGACTACTCTGATCCCTGTGCACTACAAACCAAATTTCTCCCCGTACAGAATTTCAACGACCATGACGTTTATTTCTCTTAAAAATAGACTCAATAAGAAATCCATGAATGTAAGTTATAACTCTTAATAATTTTTTTACAATTTATGGTGAATTTCTAAAGTCAGAATAGGGGATCTAGAATTTATTCTGACACTGTCTCACAAAAATTATAATATCACATAATATATAACTTTTTTCCTCCCCCTGTTTCTTTTATATGAAAATAGACTCATTAATCTTTAATTACATAATTTTTTTTGAAATTTAATTCAACTTACACAATTTTTGGTAAATTTTCAAAGTCATGCACTGATGCTGTTCAACACTGTTTTACTACTAAAGTTCACTTTTACACAATTCACTTAATCCATTCCATTTTTCCGAGGTTCGCTCAAATATCGAGCATATTGCTCATAAATTCAAATAAACATATACTTGCACTTGTTCATCATATAATCACTTTCACATGTATTTTCATTTAATCGATTTCCCGTTGAACTCATCAGAATAATAACAGATACACAATTGCCTGCACATTTTCCCATTTCCACACTTGTAGCCGAAGCTATCTGGTACGCATAGTAGCCTGCACTTAGTACTACACACGTGATCACAGTTTTTGGGTACGCATAGTAGCCTGCACTTAGTACTACACATGCGACCAATTATTCGGTACACGTAGTAGCCTGCACTTAGTACTATACACGTGACCTCACAATAGTTCATTTGTATCGTTTCTATTCTGAAGATTCAACCGGGAAATTCCTCACTTTTCAACATTTTACTAAATTGTTCGTAATCTATTTAAATTCATAACTTACATCAAATAACCATTTGATAGGCAGCCACATTTCATATGATATCAAAATATAATAACATAAAAAGAATCGATAGATTATTTATGTACGAACTTACTCGAAGTGTCGATCTCACTATCCATAGTACCAATTGTCCATTCATAGTATAATAAGACACAACTCAAATATCAAATCAGCTTTTAAGAATTTACATAACATATATCACATATTTCATATATCACTTGTCATGTATCATCATTTTCTTACATTTCATGTAACATTCTTTCATGTCATATTTCCACATCATAAACACCATTCCATCAACTTTTCCAATATATTAAATCATACAATATATGCAATAATAGTAAGAAATGTAATTCAAACATAAAATTGCATTATTATTATCATACGAACTTACCTCGATCCAGAAACAGTAATTTACCATTTTAGTCCATAACCTTGTATTTTCCCGATTTAAGCCCGAATCTCGATTTCCTTCATCTATAATATCACATTTAGCCTAATAATTAGTCACAATATTCATACGAGTCCAAAAATCATATTTTTACAAATTTTCATTTTGACCCCTAAACTTTTGCATATTTGCACTTTTGCCCCAAGGTTTGAAAATTAAACTTCATCCTATTTTCTTATGTTTTATGACATGCCGATCATTTTTCCCTTCTATGGAAACATCAAATTCTCACTCTAACATGTACATATGACTATTAGGTATTTTTACTGATTAAGCCCTTTTACTCGTTTTCACTTAAAACCGAGTAGCACAAGTTGTCTAACATAATTTAAAAACCTCATATTCTATCATAAAACACCAAAATACAAAAATTTCACCTATGGGTATTTTTCCAATTATGAACCCTAGGTTGAATTATTGCTAGCATAAGCTAAATCAAGTTACCAAGACTCCAAAAACATAAAAATCATTAAAACGAGGCTAGAACGGACTTACAATCGAGCTTGGAAGCTTGGAAACCCTATCCATGGAGTCTAAATTGGTATACACGTCCATGGTGAAGAAGATGAACAAAATTGGCTTTTAATTTTGTATTTTAATTCATTTTACCCATAAATGACCAAAATGCCATTTTTACTAAACTTTCCAAAAATTCCATCCATGTCCAATTTTTGTCCATAAACTTAGAAATTGGTCAAATTTCTATTTAAGACCTCCTAATTAATATTTCAAAGCAATTTCATACTAGAAACTTCTAGAATGCAAGTTTTGCAACTTATTCAATTTAGTCCCTAACTTCAAATTAAGCACTTTATGCATAGAATTTCTTCACGAAATTTTCACACAATCATGCAATCATATCATAGACCTCAAAATAATCATAAAATAATTATTTTTATCTCAGATTTGTGGTCACGAAACCACTATTCTGATTAGGCCCTAATTCGAGATATTATATTGATTACCATCAAGGGAAAGCTAATGTAGTGGCGGATGCCTTGAGCCGAAAATCCTTATGTGCCTTATGGGTATTGAACACCCAATTGTCTTTATCTGATGATGATTCAATCATAGCTGAGTTAAAATTTAGACTGGCATTTTTGCAACAGATCTTTGAAGCTTAGAAAAATGATAGTAAGTTGCAAGCAAAACGGATACAAAGTGAATCGACTCCTGACTCAGAATTTCAAATCGGGACTGATGGTTATTTGTTATTCAGAGGTAGAGTATGTGTACTGAAAAGATCAAAACTAGTACAGAAGATTTTGAATGAAGCTCATAATGGTAATATATCTATACATCATTGTAGTAATAAGATGTATAGTGACTTGAAAAAAATGTACTGGTGGCCGGGAATGAAACATAATATTTTTTAATTTGTATCAAAGTGTTTGATATGTCAGCAAGTACCTTCGGGATTATTGCAGACAATTACAATACCCGAATGGAAATGGGGAAGAGTTACTATAGACCTCGTAACGAGATTACCTTTACTACCGAAAAAGAAAGATGTTGTCTAGGTAATTGTTGATCGTTTAATGAAGTCTGTGCACTTTATCCCTGTATGTATGGATTTTTCATTTGATAGATTGGCTAAATTATATGTCACGGAGATTGTATGACTACACGGAGTGCCAATCTCCATTATTTCAGATAAAAATCCTCAGTTTACATCCCGATTTTGGAGTAAGTTGCAAGAAACTTTGGGCACTCGTTTACACTTTAGTATTGTATTCCATCCTTAAATAGATGGACAATTTGAATGTGTGATACAGATTTTAGAAGACATGCTTCGATGTTATATACTTGAATTTGGAGGTAACTGGGAAAGATACTTGCCTTTGATTGAATTTGCTTACAATAACAGTTATCAATCCAGTATTAGAATGGCACCGTATAAGGCTCTATATGGTCGTAAATGTAAAACTCCATTGTATTGGATAGAGTTAAGTGAGAAAAAGATACACAGAGTTGACTTGATTCGGGAAACCGAATATAAGGTGAAGATAATTCGAGACAGTTTAAAAGCGGCCTCAGACTGTCAAAAGTCTTATGCTGATTTAAAGGGGAAAGAGATAGAATTTCAGGTTGGTGATAAAGTATTCTTGAAAGTGTCACCTTGGAAGTAAGTTCTCTGATTTGGCCGTAAAGGAAAACTGAGTCCACGGTTCATCGGGCCATATGAGATCATTGAAAGAATCGGACTTGTTGCATATCGGTTAGCATTACCATTGGAGCTTGATAAAATTCATAATGTGTTTCATGTGTCCATGCTATGACGATATCGATCAGATCTTTCACACGTTATTACTCCAACAAAATTTGAGATTTAGCTTGATATAACTTACAATGAGGAACCGATAAAATATTGCCATATGAGACAAAAGAGCTAAGAAATAAAAAGCTGGCATTACTAAAAGTTCTCTGGCAACAGCACGATTAGAGGAAGCTACCTGGGAGTCAGAGGATACTATGAGGAAGCAATACCCTAATCTCTTTTCTGGTAAGAATTTTTCAGGACGAAAATTTCTAAGGGAGGAGAGTTGTAACAGCCCATTTTTTGTGAGATCGGAATAGTGGTTTCGGGACCACAAATCCGAGCCAAAATTAAAATTTTACTTTATTTTATTTTATGGCTGGCATCATGATAGGAAGGTTACAAGAAAATTTTGGTACGAAAATTTTACTAATTGTGTGTTCAATTAGGGAGGGGAGTAAATTGTATAAAATGCAAAAGTTGAGTTCTAGTAGCTATAGGTATCAAATAGCTATGGAATTCAAAACTTAAGGTCTTTATATGATAATTAGACCATTTAAGAGTAGTTAGTAGATATTTTAATGACTCGTCCATAGAAAAATTAGAAAAGGGTAGGGAATAAATTGGAAATCAATAAAATTATTAGATGATAATTAATTAAAGAGAAAAAAATCATCTAATTTGATATCATCTTCCCTAATTTTTCTATGGAAACCCTAGGAGAGAAGAAGAAAACTTTTCAAGCTTAATAAAGTATGAAATCAAGTCCCGTTTTTAGTAATTTCTATATTTTTAAAATCGGGATAGTCTAATTTTTCTATTTAGGGGATTTATTTGAAATGTTATCAGGTATGAAATTTGGGTCATGGATGAATATGCTGAAAATTAGAAATTTATGGTAGAAAATGAAAAGTTATTCATAGATAAACAACTTTTACAAAGCAATTTTTGATGAAAACTTATTTAGGGACTAAAATGAAAAAATGGTAAAAACCCTTGAAAAATTATAAAATTGATAGAAAATAAGTGTTGTAAATTTTAAGTTGAAATTTTGGTTAAGCTTGGTATAGGGAGTAAATTGCATGAATTTTATTTTCTGGGCCTAGGGATGAAATCAAAATTTTTGAAAAGGATAGGGGCAAATTGGTAACTTTGCCTATGATGTGATAGAATGCAAATGTAAATGAAATGTGATAGATTAATAGTTAAATTTATCCATATAGATCCAGAAAGACCAACTACGGAACTAGATCGAGGAAAGCAAAAGGTTTTCGATTAGTTGAAATTCAAATACGAATCATTTTCAAGGTGAGTTCGTGTAACTTAAAAATGCATGTTAATATGCTTGAATTGAATTGTATGATTGTGCTGATATGTGTGAGATGATATATACATAATGAAATAGTCTTAAGTTGTGTAATATGGACAAATTATCATGTTCCGAACGAATGTTGAATTTCGATGGGTTAAGAATAATAGTGCATATGTTACAGATAGAATTTAGCCCAGAGAGGTAATTCTAATGTAAGCCCTCTTCAACTTAAGTTATAAATTGGATTTAGCCCGAACGGGTAATCCATATTAAGCTCTCTAAAGCATATGCTACAGATAGGATTTAGCCTGGACTGGTAATCCTACTGTAAAATGTACGGCTCAAGAGTGTGCCTTTTTATTATGAACCCTAATGGGTACTTTTGCACATGTGTATATTACCTGAACATCCATCAAGATTACAATAGTTTGACGGAAAAGACCCTTGAAGTGTGGAAAGGTGAAATTAATGGAAGCTTGTAATATGATGAGCTCATATATTTTTACTTGATATTCATATGAGATTATGTGGCTAACTTGTTGAATAAGTGTATGTTTTAGGTAACTTACCCAAAATCGATGGAATGTAAATTCATGTCTGCTTGTATTAGTAAATATGACTGGTAAGTTTATTTTTTGTTATACAAACTTACTAAGCATAAAATGCTTACTCCGTTTAATTTTCCTTGTTTTATAGTGCTCAAAGCTCACGAAGGTTGGAAGTCGGTCGGAGTAGTCATCACACTATCCACTATCTCATTTTGGTATAAATAGAAATCTCATTTTGGTATAATGGCATGTATAAGCTTATTTGGCCAATGATGGCTTGTAATTTTGGTTTTGCAATCTAGCCATTGGAGTGGCTAGTGATAGTCTAAGTTTGGCTATTTTTGAAATAATATTTTGGTAAAGACATAAGTGCTTATTATGTGTTAGTTTGTTGGAATTATGTTAGCATATAAGTTTATGTTAAGAGTAAGTTTATATCATTTGATACATAAGATAATACCACATGATTGATGGCAAATTTTATGTGAATATGATGTTGGATTGGTGGATATATGCTTGTGTGTTTTGGTGCAGGAAAATGGTAAGTCTTAAGTAACAAATGAGGCTAGGAAATAGCCTTATTTTGTCTACACGGGCAGACACACGAGCATGTGTCTTGGCTGTGTGTGACACACGGCTTGTCCCATGGGCATGTGGTTCGGTCGTGTGTCCTCTGTATCTTAAAAATGAGAAACAGAATGCTCAGAATTGGGCACACGAGTAGAGACGTGGGCGTGTGTCTAAGTCGTGTAGTTGACACAGCCTTAAACACGGCCGTGTGAAAACTGCACCTAAAATTCGACAATAAAATTTGCCACACAGCCTAGCACACGAGGATGTGACTTGGCCGTGTGACTTCAATTTCTTCATGCCTTAAAAGTCAAAGAGTTACACGGGTTAGAGACACAGGCGTGTGTAGTACACGGCCTGACCACACGAGCGTGTCCCTAGACCACACGGGTGTGTGAGCCCTGCAACCTTGGAAAATTTTTGAAATGTCATGAAAAATTTTATGAGTTTCTGATTAAGTCTTGACTTGATTCTAATGCTCGAGTTGGTCCTCGAGGGTCTAAGTAAAAGACATTTTGAATGATCTCGGTAATTGAATAGTATTTATGTAAATAAATTGTAAAGTGTTCTGAATGTTTCAGTAATACTCCAAAACCCTATTCCAACGACGGATACGGGTTAGGGGTGTTACACGGATGATAATCAATCAGCAGGTCATAGTCTTTCAATAACTTTAACCAACGTCTCTATCTTAAATTTAGTTCTTTCTAAGTCATCAAATACTTTAAACTTTTGTGATCCGTAAACACGTGACATTTCTCGCCGTATAAATAATGTCTCCAAATATTAAAACGAATACACTCGTGGCCAGATCGAGATCGTGAGTAGGATAATTCTTTTCATGTGACTTTAGCTATCGAGAAGCATAAGCTACAACTTTCCCTTCTTGCGTTAGTACACAACCCAAACCATTGAAAGACGCATCACTATAAATTACCTATGCTACCCTAGACTCAGGTTGAGTCAACACTGAAGCTTTTGTCAACATGTTCTTCAGCTGATCAAAACTTAGTTAGCACTTATCAGACCAAACAAACTCAACATTTTTCAATAATAATCTGGTCATTGGTGAAGCAATAATCGAGAATTTTTTAACAAAAAGTTGGTAGTAACCTGCTAACCCACAAAACTTCACACTTCAGAAACATTCTTCGGAGTTTTCCAATTCATTACAGCAGAAACTTTACTTGGATCAACTCGAATCCTGTCTGATGATACTATATGACCCAAAAATCCAACATCTCGAAGCTAGAATTCACATTTTCTAAACTTTGCGTACAACCATTTTTCTCTCAAAGTCTATACTACGATTCTCAAATGTTGAGCATGCTCGGATTCTGTCTTGGAATAAGTCAATATATCATCAATAAATACAACAAAAAATCTATGCAAAAGAGGTTGAAAAACCCGATTCATCAAATCCATAAAAGCAACAAGGGCATTAGCCAAGCCAAATGGTATTACCAAAAACTCAAAATGACCATAATGAGTTTTGAACGCAATTTTTGACACATCACAATCTTTAACCTTTAATTGATAATACCCAGATCTGATATCTATGTTCGAGAATATTGTGGCACATTTTAATTGATCAAACAAATCATCAGTATGTGCCAAGGGATACTTGTTTTTTATTGTGACTTTGTTCAACTGTCTGTAGTCTATACACAATCTCAAAAAGCCGTCTTTCTTTTTCACAAACAATACAGGTGCACCCTAGGGAGATACGCTCGGTCGAATAAACCCTCTGTCTTTTTCACAACTTGTGTTAGCATTTATGTAAAGAAAAGGTTATGGTTATATGTAAAGGCACATTTCGTGTGAGCTTTCTCGAGTATCTGATGCAATTCTAGGTGGTTCAATGGGAAAGAAAAGGGAATGAAATGGTAAGTATGCAAATGGATTGAATCATGACTCAGTGAAAGGATTTATAAACTAAATAATGTTGTACATATGGAAATTTACATATCTTATGGTTGATTTCAATTATGTTATGGATTGATATACTAACTTGTGAGTTGGTGCTGTTGATTAGGCTTTGTCAAGCTTATGGAATTGGTGTTGAATTATGTATAATTTATGTATTGTAATATTGAAATGGTAAGTTGTGTTTAAATTTTATACGAGCTTGTCGAAGACCTATCGCAATATCCAGCAATCTTTTTGGTAGTTTTTGTGCATTTTAGCCAAGGTTTATAATGGCATGTATAGGTATTTTGTATTGATGGTTATGGATGTATAAAATGGTTGATTTAGTATGTGTATTCCTTTGAAGTATATGTTTAGTTGATGAACATATAATGCTTGTTGAGTAAGGTTTTCTTGACTACTTTAGAGTAATTGAAATGTATGATATTTTGGTAAGCCTGTAGTAGCTTGTAAGTAGTAATTGTGATGTGTTTTGGTAGGTGTTTGAATTAGGTTATTATGTTTGAACAAAATGGCATGTTTTGATGTTGATGTTTTGGTATGTTTGTGGTGCCTTTGAATGACACATTGGTTAGGTGATTTAGGATGCTTCAAATAGTATGTTTATGCAAGTTTGAATGGTGTTTGAACCCCTTGAATGTGTGCTTAAGTGGTTTGAAAGTTATGCATGAAATGGTTTTGAAATGGTTTGATTTTGGTAAATTTTGGGTTCACAGGGCTTGAGACACAAGTTGTGACACAGCTGTGTGAAGCACATAGCCTGGCGACATAGTCGTGTGTCATCTAAGAGTTTCTTAGTGTACCAGTCAATGAGTTACACTGCCTAACACATGGCCTGGCACACGAGCATGTGGCGCAACTCAGAGAGTTATATGGCCTGGCACACAGGCATATGACACAGTCATGTGACCTTACTTAGTGAGTTATGCGAGTGAGGAAACGGGATGGAACACGGCCGTGTGTCCCTTGTTCGAGTGTTACACCACCTGGGTTGATTCCACATGGCCGTGTGACCCCTGTTTTCAAATTTTTGCATATTTTACTTAGACTTTTCATTTTGTTTCAAATTGTCCTGAATTGCTTCCAAGCTATTTCTAAGGCCTCGAAAGCTCGATTTAGGGATGAAATGTATATGATTGAATGGTTTATGATATATTTAAGGTATTAAATGTTATGATGTTGTATGATTTCTAGTTGATAGATAATATTTTGTAACCCTAATTCGCGAACGGATACGAGTTAGGGGTGTTACATAAAATTCAGAAAGCCAGATTGAAATAGGTCTAGAGCGAGATCTAAATTTCGAAACCTAGACAAAGAATTTGGCTATTGTAAGAAGAAGGGCCGCATCAAGTTAAAATGCTACAAACTTCCAAATAAGATTAAAAGGGATGGCAAGAACGACAATAAAGATAAGCAGAAAGTCAAAGTTGTTGATACTAGTGTAGTTGAAGATAGAGGTGATGATTTCTTGTTAGTGTCGATGAGTGAAAGCTCTAAGCTTACTTTCGAATGGATCCTAGATTTAGGGTGCTCCTATCACATGTGTCTTAATAAAGACCAGTTCACCACATACAATTTAGTTGAAGGTGGAGTTGTGCTGATGGGGAATAATTCTCCATGTAAGATAACCAACATAGGAACAATACAAATAAGGATGTACGACGAAATAATTTGAACACTGTCAAATGCTAGGTATGTACCCGACTTAAATAAAATCTCATCTCATTGGAAATTTTGGATTCTAATGGTTGTAGGATAGTCATTAAGTCAAATGACCTAAAAGTTTCTCGTGGGGCTCTTGTTGTAATGAAAGACAAAACAATGGCTGCCTATATGTTCTGCAAGGGTCAACGGTTACTGATGCAGCTATAATTGCTGAAGAAAAGTTTAAATCATTGCCACGTTGCAACGAGAACCAACCCGACGTCGTGATGACAAAACGTGATTCTTTCTCTATAGATTCTGATTCAACCGAACTCTAGCACATGCAACTCGGTCATATAAGTGAGAAAGGTATAACAACATTGTGTAAACAAGGTCTTCTTGAAAACGTTAAAATTGGTAAGTTAGGTTTCTGCGTACATAGCACTTACAGGAAGTAGATGCGAGTAAGTTTCGATTCAGCAATGCACAGAACAAAAGGGACTTTTGACTACATCCATTTTGATTTATAAGGTCCGATTCCTAACCTCTCAAAAAATTATTAGGAGTTCTATCCCTCTCTTTTTTTCCTCAAAGTCTCGAGCACAAAAAGGTTAGAAAGCTTACCAATTCCTCGATTTCTCTACATCTAGACTCCACTTCTCACAACATCAGCTCCATGCAGAGCTTTCTAATCCTCATTTGCTCCGAAGAAAACATCACAAACAATAAGGAAATTACCAGCTAAATTTTGGAGAACTCTCTCCCCTTCTACCCACATTATATATATAGCCAAGGTTGAACGTTCTTCTAGTCCATTTTAGCCTATCACGGTTAATCATTTTGTCTCCCACTTTGGAATTAGTTGGTTCCATCCTAACCAAACTAGAATTGAGACCCAACTAAGCACAATTCAGCTACTAAAATTTTTGAATTTCCTGATGGAGCCCAACACTTCACCAATCCATTCAATTCAATCCTAACTTAAATTTCGAGTCAATAAAGGTAATCGTGTGTTACATGACATTGGGCTAAAATGTGTATATTGAGAATTTATGTATTTTCATATGTAATGTGACAATAAATAACATGGATTGATGAAATCAAATCAAATGAGGTGTGTAAAATGTGAAAATGGAGAAATTGAAGGATTAACTTGAGAAATAACAAGAATTTGAATTAATGAATTGTGCTATGAAATTTTTATGAAATTTCTTTCTGAGATGTTATGCATAAGTGAATTCATTTATAACGTCTAATTATTAATATAAAAAGATTTCTTATTGAATTTAAGTACATGAGAGTAAAAACTCTTGAATTGAAAATATGAAATGTGAATGTCACCTTATGAAATAACAAGTGATGATTTGTATGCTTAAGTGTTGTAAGGAGTATGTGAAAATATGCAAATAAATGTATGGGACTATGAAAATGTGAAATGAGCATTGAAAATGAGATATGTGGATATGAAGGGTCAAATGACCCCTTATAGAAATGGGTTAATGGAATTTTATTTGCAATATTGAATGATACAAGGGTGTAAAGTTTTATCTAAATTATTTCTAAACCCAAGTAAGCTTGATAGAAAGGTTAGGATATAATTGGTATGTCAATTAGGGTCTTATGTGTATGATTTTATTGGAGTTTTGTTCTGGTGTTATGTGGGGTTTGGAGTTGAAAGATATGATTTATGGAGTTTTGTTATGATTCCTTTGGTCAAGCATCTATTGCTACCATTGGGCATATGTGATAGATTGGATTTATATAGCCTTCGAGCATTTTACTTTATGTCTAGGCGACTCATTAGTGAAAAAAAAATTAACTCCAATGTCGCCTAGGTAGGAGCTTTGGCCGCCTAGGCAGTAACTTGACGATAATATTATTTATTTCTTAAAATCTCTTAAGAACTTGAGTAACCTTTAATAAATTAAGTAACATTCCTAAATTTTGCAAATTACTTAATTCTTTCCTTTCAAATGGGCAGAATAAGATTTTTTAAGTTTGTTTTGGAAAGCATAAAATTCATTTTGAATTGAATTTAGATATTTTCTATAATTTTACAAAAATGTTTTCAAGTTTAAAATTTTTTGAATAAATCAAAGGTATTTGCCATGTTAGCACCCGATAGCACCTTTCATTCATACCGAACGTCGGGGCGAGTGAGGGGTGTTACATTATCATATTGATAATTTTGCAAAGTAATTAACATTTTTAAATATAAATTACACCACCATGTAATTACAATTTGTAACCAAACATGACATAAGGAATTACTATATAATTACACTTTGTAAGGCAAATAGGTTCAGGAATTTATAATTCTTTGTAATTATAAGATAATTTAATTGCTATCCTAATAATTATACTTTCATCCAATTATTCTATACTATCGAAACAAACCCTGAATTTTATCACTATAACCAAAATTAAATTATGATAAATTTATTAAATAAAACATAAAAAATTCATTTACTAACAAAATTATACCGTTATTTTTTATTTTTTTTTACTTTCACCCAATGGGTGAAATCTAGATGAAATTTGATATATAATTCAGTTGATTCACATATATAGCTTGTATAAATGCAATTAAAATAACTTTTTTAAAAGAAATTTTAAAGTAACATATTTAATGTATATTATATTATTATATAAAATTTGAAAATAATTAATTATTTATGTCATATCTCTACTTGTAAAACCAATAAACAAAACATAAATATAATAGAATTATCAAATCTATAAAATTGTGGTAAGAATTGGATTTGGATAATCTTGTTGTTAGACATTTTATTTTTATGACATCCAAAACAAGTTTAAATGAAGAAAAGAATAATTTATGCTTTTGGAAAATTGGTAACTAGCAATGAAGACACCTTCATTTTTTGTTTTTATTTTTTGTTATTTGCAACATACGTATTTATTATTTTATTGATAGAAGGCAATTAACTCGCTCCCATCCAATATGCTTTTCCTCCATTGGTATCCAGTGTTAATTTAGATTAAGATACATGGATTTTTTGAAATGGCCAAGATTAAATCCTTTCCCATGCTCTATTATTCTCTTTTCCTATGAACTACTAGCACACTAAGCGCTTATGACCAAGGACAAGAACCAAAGAGAGGTTTGAAGATTGGAAAAACACAGGTTATTCTACCGAATACATGTAATGGGGCTTACATTTGTCAAGCATGGTGGTTTTCATCAAAGCGAAGTTGGATTTGACAGCCAATGCAACCATTTCCTCATCTTGTAAAGGATGAGTGAGCTAACTCAAGGGCAAAGCGAAGTGGAGTTGACCAGGTTGAAACTCCTCGTCTTCCTAGATGGCGGATACGACGACGTCCAAGTCCATTTCACCAGTCTTGTAGATGAAACACAAGGGATTCTTTTAAAAAAATGCAATAAGCCTTGACTGGGCAAGGATACTCTTGTAACCACTCATCTTCGAGAACCAACTTGGCAATTGCTTTTGAGTTTTTCGTTTCTAACATTTGGTTATTAAGGAATAAGGATGGATTTGAATCTGTTTAGATGAGATTTTGGGGGGTTCTTAACTTAATTTTGCTAGATCAGAAGTTTGGAGAATCTGAGTCTTTGTTGTTTGGCATATTTGTATTATATTACTGTTAGAGTTGACATTTTGTTGTTTCAAAAAAAAAAAAATTCTTGTGAACAAAATCAGCGTAAAAATGATCATAATCATTGTGCTTGTGGGTAAGTATTGCAAGGGATTAGCACAAGCTGTAAAAATATTTACTTTTATGTACAAAACACAATGCCCATTCAATGTTTGTTGAATTGACTCAATGAATTTAAGCATTTTATAAATATGAATATATATTTTCTAGTCTTTATATATTTGCGCTCTTCATGCATTTAGTGCATTTCATTATTAGGAAATTGAAAATAACTAATTCGCTTAACTAGAAAATACCTCACAGGTTCTTTGGCAGTGTTCCAGCTGAGCAATCTGGCAGTGCTTCTACAATACTATGAAAGGCACTCGGCTTTGATTCAAAAGGCATGAAAAATGGCAAATAAGGAAGCCAACTATTCCCTAGAGGTGTGCATGGCCGCGCCACCCGGCCCGGCCCGAAGGCCCGCCCGAAATGTGAGAGAGTTTGGGTAAAAATATAGGCCCAAAAAATGGGTTTGGGCAAAAAAATAAGGCCCGTTTAAAAAAAGGGTCGGGCCTCGGGTAAGGCATTTTTGGTCTGGGCCCGGCCCGAATTCACTACATGACAAAAAATCTTTTTTTTAATATTATTTTCTTATTACTTTCTCTTTATTTTGCTACTATTTTACTATTATGTTGCTACTATTTTGTTGTTATTGTTTGGATATTGTATAAAACTTATTTTATTGTTAATTTTTTTATTATTTTAAAGACATTTGTTAATTTTGTTATTATTTTAGAAACATTTGCTTGTTAAGTTGCATCTATTTTAGTGTTATTTAAGTATACATATTTTTTAAAATTTATTTTCAATTTGTTGAGAAATATTTATTTGATGTTTTTAGTATTTTTGATGGTTTATATATATATTAGAATTATATCAAAATAATATAAAAATTAATATGGGCGGGCCAGTCGGGCCCGGGTTTTAACATTTTTATTCAAGTTGGACTTTGACAAAATTTTAAGCCTATTTTTCGGGTCGGGCCGGCCCGGGTCTAGCAAATGGGCCTAAATTTTTAGTTGGGCCCTGCCCAAACTTGACTCAGCCCAGCCCATGCACACCTCTAGTTACTATTCCCCATTAGCTATTATTTTTTAGAAGTAATATATTGCACTGAGGTACTAAAATTGAATGAATTATAGATATGTTTGATTTCTTTCCTGTATGCAAAATATGAACTGTATATAATGGTAACATTAAAATGGAAGGCACTAAAAATGGAGTCAAACCATGGTTTTAGTGTAACAGCCTATTTTTCAGTGGTTTCGAGGCCATCAAATCCGACGAGTAAGTTCGTAAATATTATTATTTAATATTTACGAGTCAAATATAGTTTTAAAAAGGTTTTCGATTTGATAATTTATGTTATAAGAGATTTATAAAGTTCAAGTGGTAAGACTCTAAGGCCAAGTCTAAGGTCAAGTAGTTCTAGAAAATAAGGTATCGGGACCTTGTTTCTATAAACAGAGCCGTAAATTTTTATAAATATTTATGAAGTGTCATTAAGGTGGTATTAAAGTTTAGTTGAAAAATTTTGATGTTTCGATAGTTAATTAATTAAAAAGGTCTAAATTGTAAAAAATGTAAAATTTGATCACTTTTTGGTTTGCGTGATTAAATGGCTTAATGAATGAAAATATATGGACCAATATGGTAAATATACCATATTATAAATGAGTGTACGGTTAAAGCATGAAATAAGTTTTAAAAAAACATGCATAATTGAAGGGTAAATTAGTAATTTAATATAGAAATAATTAGAAAAAATAAGAAAAAAATTGATTATCATCTTCCAAATTAAAACTCCACCAAATTTGAAAGTAGAAAACTCCATGGAAGATGAGCAAGGTTCGGCAATGGCTTTATTTATGCATGGTAGCCATTTTTCACCCTTTTTTTTAATTTTTTATGTTTTTGAGATGTTGCAACTAGGTCCAGCTAGCCCGTACCTTCGATTTTGAAATTGTTAAAGATTTTGAATGATGCTATTGATGAAACTTATAATTTTAGATGTTAACTGATAAATTTAGAATGTTGATTGATATTTAAAAGTATTCTATTAAGTGACTTTTGATGAATTTACCGATTAGGGACTAAATTGTTAAATTAATAAAAGTATAAAGATTGAATGTGAAATTTTTGCATAAGTGGACTGCTTTGGATACCATGAACATTCGGCTAAGCTCAATTTTGGGTAAAAATGGTTAATTTGTATGTTTTGAGCTCAGAGACTATATTGAATAAAAGTAAAATTTTAGAGGCAATTTTGTAAAAATGCAAGAATGAACAAATTGCATGAAATGAATTTTTTTTATTGTCTAAATTAATGTATTGAATGAAATTATTAATTTAGATCAAGATTGGGTGAAAAATCGAGGAAATAAAAAATTACCAAAATACCCCTGAACTTTGGTATTTCTGCAATTTAGCCAAGTAAGTTTGTCTGAATTGTATTCTAAATAATTTTGATTAAACTGAATGTTAATATGTGATTAAATCAATATATATATTAGTATGCAATTTACCATGTTATGAAATGACGTAAATCCAATAATGTATGACGATTACCGAGCCCCGTTTGAACCTTAGGAATTCCTAAGATACAAATGACATGTCATTAGGGTTTACATGATTCAAGTGCTGGTCCTGAACGTCCTACCGATGGCTAAGGTCTGGCATGTGTTGCAGATACTCCACAGCTCGTGTGAGTAACATCGTGTAGCTACGTTCCTACCCACAGCTTGTGTGAGCAGGCCCATTTTCACAACTCGTGTGAGCATTCTGATTCACAGCTTGTGTGAGCATTTTGATTCACAGCTCATGTGAGCGTACATGTACAGGAATTGATGGATTACAGTTATATGAGTTAGCAGACTATGTGTGAGCTATCCCGGGTATCCAACGATATTTTAAATGGTTCAATGGGCATTATTTGGGTAAGAAACGGTAAGAGAACGATATATTTTATGACATGTACATATATGAACAACTTTGATATGATGATACATGAAAATTATATAGTTTGAGATGAGTTATAAACTCATGAGATACATGTTGTGGCTAAATGGCTATTTATGTTAATGTGCCTACGATTTATATCTTGTATGCTAAAATGTTTGGTGTAAATGCTTAAGATTTGGCCAAGTTGTGGCTGGATTATGCCATGTTAAACTTATAAGTTAAGTATTGGTATGGTAAGTGCCTAAATGGAAATATGCTGGTGATCATGAAAGAGTGGTAAGGTTTAAATTATGTAATTTTTATTGAAATGGTTACCATGTGGTTAATTCCAAAAGAACTATGTTTAAATGCACTATCTTATGGCTATGGTTGAATGATATGCTTATGTCTTATGTGATAGGCATATGAAACGGGTGTGGAAAGGTAATGAAATAGTAAGTTCATACTTGAAGTGTAAAATGATGAAAAAGGGAATGATGAGTTGACTTGATGTTTTTATTTAAGTTAAAGAAAGGAAATGGAATGGAAAGTAATGAAATACAAATGAAAATAAGAAAATTTGGAAGGGTTTAAAGTTTTATAAATCCTATTATGCTAAGGATGATATGTATATGTGATGTTGTGAATTTACTCACTTTGTGAGTTGTTTAATATGGTTTCATGAATCTTGGGATATTGGTATAGGATTATTTTTTATAAGTATAAATTTCATATTTGAAATGGATTGACATGACTAAAGTTTATATGAGCTTACTAAGCATTCATTGCTTACGTAATTATCTTTCTCTTACTTTACAAAATATTGGAAATCGATCAAGTTGGAAGCTAGTCGAAGATCCATCACAATATACAGCAATTATATCGGTAGATTTTGATGTCTTGGTTAAGGTTATAATGGCATGTATAGGTGGACTTATGATTGATGATTAGTTGAATGTTAGTTGATGAGTTTGGCATGTATGTCATTTTGGGTGATGTAGCCTTAGTACATTTAGTGTCTTCTTGATATGTGTTAATTTGGTAATGTGTTATAACATGTTTGAATAGCCCAAGTGATATATGATGAATTGACCTCAATATGGTCAAGATATGGTATGCTTTAGAATGGTTTTGAATAGATGTGTATGATCGAAATATGGTTTATATACATGTTGATTGTTGGAACCATCTAGGTAGTGTTAGATTTGTGTCATTTAGATGGCCTTGATGGTTGGAGTTGATATGGTCATTTGAAGTTGTGTTTTGAATAACCAAATTGGTATGTTTGGATGTAATTTTGGCATGAGGTCAATTATAGTATAACTTGGTATGAAATTAAACTATATATATGTCAATGAGTTATGGTCAAATATGTATAAGTTAGACATGTGTATTTAGGATGCATGATAACTATATGATGGAAGTTCAAATGGTGGATAAAAATGTATATTATAAATGGCCTTTTGATATGTTTGAATGTGGTGAATTGGTACAATTGTTATAGATGACATGCATGGCTATCAGTGTTAGATGTAAAATGGCATATTTAGTACTTTTGGTGTGGAATTTGATAGGTAAACAAAGTGGTAAGTTATGACATAAGTTTAGTTATAAGTTAGTTGAACTTTTGGCCAATTTATGTATATGGATATACATGTTTAATGGTTGTGATTGAAGTGTCTTTTGGGTACATTGGTTGTATGCTTATGTACTTTAAATGGATAGCTTGTTATAGCATGGTTTGGTGTACTTTGGAGTGCTTGATTATATGTGGAAAATTGGTTTTAGGTCGATGCATGTTTGGGTGAGAAAAATGGCTCGAAAGTGGCCTATTTGTCATTCACATGGGCAGAGACACGGGCATGTGTCTCAGCCGTGTGTGACACATAGCCAGACGACACGACTTTATGTCCCTTGTAGCTTTTAAAGGGTTGCAAGCCAAGCTGTTACATGGCCTAGCACACGACCTAGCACATGGGCATGTGATGCCACTTTGAAAGGTACACGGCCTAGCACACGGGCTTGTGGCTTGGCCGTGTGACCCAAGTCAGTGAGTTACACGAACACGGGCTGGAACACGGCTGTATGTCCCTATTTTGAATGCCCACATGGCCTAAGACACAGGCGTGTGTCTCAACTATGTGACCCTTACAGTTTGAAAACTTTCATCTTTTCTTTAAAAATTCTAAATGTTTATGATTTAGTCCTGCTTTGTTTCTAATGTGTTTTTAAGGGCTTGAGAGCTCGTATAAGGAACAATATGTATGTTAGTGATGGAATTTGCTATGATTGATGTTGTGAAGTAAATGATTTATATTTTTGATAGTTTTGAAATGTAAACTATGGTAATACTCCATAACCCTATTTCGGCGACAGATATGGGTTAGGGGTGTTACATTTAGCCCCGTAGTTTTTACAACCACTCTAGATGTGGAGTTCAAAGCTCAACATTGCTACAATTCCTTATTCACAATCAAGAGTTATCTTTGAAATTTTTTTAATAGTCTGTAGTAGTATTCGGTACCTATATTGTTGTAAAATGAATATGTATTCAAAGGTTCAAAGGAAACACAAGCCTCACATATTTCTTCAAGCTATTGAACTATTTTAGGTGAGTCAAAGCAAGAAATTATTGGAAGCATAGATGGCTAGCTAGCTTATTTTTATTAGATTAGGTTCCTAAAATTCCACAACTTCTTCTTCCTTCCAACCTCAAATGAGAGTAAATCTCTTTGTAGGTAGATTGCATTGTAGTGGACTGTAACTATTATTGCTTAACCTTTCGTTCATTTTCTTTACATTATCAAGCTTGCTTCGATATTAAAAGAAAAAAAAAAGAATATAGCTAGAAAATCATTAATTTTTTGGATGAGAAACAATCATGAAAAATATCAATAAAAATTAAGAACCAATACAAACTATTAGACACTTTTTCTTAAAAATCAATAACCAATAATTTGCTAATTTAACCTAGATATTGTGTGATCCTTTTTCTCTTCAATTGTAGGAAAACTCATGAATGAGTTAGCTCTCATGGTAGCATTGTTCATGTTTTCCTAGAGATTAGATAAAAAAAAACACCATAAGGTATAAGATTTCACAGCAAATAATATATGATGAAATGAAAAAAAAATGCGTACGTTTTATGGACACCTATCAATAAAGAATGATGGATATTATACTCTATAAAAAATCTAGCTTATGGTGACATATTCATAACTAAAGAATGTACCTATATATAATAATTAGGAGTACTGAAAAAATATAAATTATCAATGTAAGCTAATAAAAAATTCAAAAATATATTAATTTATTATCATTTGGTTTGAGTTGATTGCATATGGTAGAGGTTTTGGTATCAATTTTTTTAGCGAATTTCTTGAGATAATTTTGCAAGTGACGTGTGTTGCAGTGTGTGTTTTGTTTTTCCCTTAATCTTTTAACATTTACAAAGCCAATATTTGTAACATCCCGAAATAGGGCCTAAACAGAACAGTGGTTGCGAAACCACAAATTCGAGGAAGAAAATTTTATTTTATTATTATTTTGAGGTTCATTATATGATTGTATGATTGTGTGAAAATTTCGTGATGAAATTCTATGCATAAAGTGCTTAAATTGAGATTAGGGACTAAATCGAATAATTTGCAAAACTTGCATTCTAGAAATTTTTAGTATGAAATTGCTTCGGAATATTAATTAGGAGGGTTTAAATAACAATTTGACCAATTTCTAAGCTCATGGTCAAAATAGGACATGGATGGAATTTTTGAAAGTTTAATAAGGAAGGGCATTTTGGTCATTTGGATATTAAATGAAATAAAAAGGGAAAAATAACACAAAATTCATCATCTTCTTCATTAGCACGAAATTTCAAGGGTTCTCCATAGCTATGGTTTGTTTCAAGCTTTCAAGCTCCATAGTAAGTGATTCCAAGCCCCGTTTTTAATGTTCTTTACGTTTTCGGAGTCCCGGTAGCTTGATAAAGCTTATGCTAGCAATAATTTAAGTTAGGGTTCATATTTCGAAAAATACCCATAGGTGAAAAGTGTTTATTTTGATGTTTTATGATAGAATATGAGGTTTCAAATTATGTTAGACAACTTGTGCTACTCGGTTTTAAGTGAAAACGAGTAAAAGGGCTTAATCGGTAAAAATACCTAATAGTCATAAGTACATGTTAGAGTGTGAATTTGATGCTATCATAGAAGGAAAAAATGATCAGCATGTCATAAAACATAAGAAAATAGGATGAAGTTTAAATTACGAGCCTTGGGGCAAAAGTGAAAATATGTGAAATTTTAGGGGCAAAAATGTAATTTTTCCAAAGTTTGGGTCAAGGACTGTTTTGATAAATTTGAATATTAAATAAGTTAAATTTGCTATTATAGATCAAGAAGAGCGAAATTCGGGAGTAGATCGGGGAAAAGAAAAAGTAAAGGACTAAATTGTAAAGTTTAGTCACATTTTGTATCGAGGTAAGTTTACAGTAAATAAATGCAATATTCTTTTATTTTACATTATTATTGTCAATTTCCAGTATTTATATACTTATTTTTTTGAGAATATTTAAAGTCGAATTAAAGGCGAAGTGACAGAGAAAAAGCATTAGGAAGCCCCATTTGAACCTTAGGAATGTTAGGATATTGGGGTTGACAGGACAGGACAGGACAGAAATGAGCCATGTAAGTCCATATCAGATATATGGCTTTGGAGACAGGAATGAGCCATGTAAGCCCATATTAGATATACATATATGGCATTGGAGACAGGAATAATTCATGTAAGTCCATGTCGAAGACATGGCATTGGCAGGATATTGATAGACAGGAACGACCCTAGTATCCTTAGTATTCCGAGTGGTTCAACGGGTCATTGTACACGTTAAATTACAGTGAATTATCAGCAAAAGGGAAGGTAGATTATATTTATAAATAGTGAAAGGTCAGGTAAGAAAGAAGGTAAGTGAGTAAAGAAGAAGGTAGAACATGAGAAGTAAAGAAAGTTTATGAGGCTAGGTGACATTATGTATAATTATTCATTATGTTGAATGTTGTAATTTATTTGCTTGTAAGCTTACCAAGCCTAGTGCTTACTCTCTTTATTTTATTTTTCTTATAGTTTTTATCAAGCCACTCGGGGATCGAAGGAAACGTCGGAGACCCGATCACACTATCGAAGAAATCACATTGGTATAGTTAGACGTTTCGTTTTGTGTATGGCATGTATAGGAACTTGGTTTCTTTTGATATGATATGATCAATGAATGATGTGTAAATACTTGCTAGTGATTAGCTAATAGAGTGGCTGATGATATACATGTTTAATAGTATGTATGATTAAGTAGTAACTATCACATGAAAACTGAGAAAAATGTGAAAGTAACTTAAAAACAGATTCAAGTATCAGAAATAACGGGATTTTGAAAAATCACATGAAATTGTAGATACATGGGTTGATGGTGAATAATATATGAAATTAAAGATCATTGTGTCTATTTTCATATGGAATAAGCAAAACAGGTAAAGGTTTTGTATTTTATAGGGTATCTGAGTTTTAGTGAAATAGGGCCAGAGAGATTTCTGGATCCCCTGTTCCAACTTTGGAAATTCACCATAAATTTTAAAAAAATAATTAGGTGGTGTAATTTATATGGTTAGAATCCTTACTGAATCTAGTTTTAATAGAAACAAATAGTATAGTCATATGAATTTTTTATAGGGAGAAAAGTGGTTCATAGTAAGTAGAGGTCAGTGCAGTCGAATTCTGAAACAGGGGTAACTTTAACTAATAAACTGTACTAATTGGCTAAGTAAAAAATTATAGAAAAAATTAGTAGATATATATATGAGTCTAGTTTTAGAAAAATTTATGGATCTTAATTTCAAGTTTTGAAACTCGAGAAATGAATTTTTAAGCAACCATGAAGCAGAAAAATAGTTTATTCCGAATATTAAAATAAGTGGTTTAGAGTTGTTTAAAAGGTAAGATAAGTTTAGTAACACCTCAAGCTTGACTCCGGTGACAGTTTCGGGAGTGGGGGCGTGACATTTATTGGTATCAGATCAGGTTTAGTCGGTTCTCGGAACAGTTAGTGTGAGTAAAAGTCTAGCTATACATGCCATACCTGTATTTTGATAGTGTGACGACTCCTGACGATTTTTAGATATTTTGTTTTATAGTAATGGATCCCGAGCGAGCTGGTGATGATGATGTAGAAAGTAATGCGCCTGCTCCCGCGGAAGGGGCAGCGCTATCTGAGAATAGGCCAGTAACAGTTGATTAGGGAGGAGTGACTCGAGAAGCTCTCTTCCAAGCTTTGAATGATTTATTTGCCGAGTTCGTTCGTACGAATCCGTCAGTTAGACCTCCACCCCTCATGATTCTTAGGCTACCCATGTAGCTCAAGCTCCCCCAGTCACAGGTACAGTGATAAGAGAAAAGCCACCAGTTGATAGAATCAGGAAACAAGGGGCAGAAGAGTTCCGAGCAACAAAAGATGATGATGCAGAAATAGCAGAATTTTGGTTAGAAAATACTATCAGAGTCTTTGACGAATTATCTTGTACACCCGAGGAATGTATGAAATGTGTAGTATCACTTCTTAGAGACTTAGCCTACTACTGGTGGAAGACACTTGTATCAGTTGTACCAAAGGAGAAGGTCACTTGGGATTTCTTTCAGGAGGAATTTCGTAAAAAGTACATCAGTCAGAGGTTTATTGACCAGAAGAGAAAGGAATTCCTGGAATTGAAACAAGGTAATATGACAGTGACCGATTATGAGCGCGAATTTGTCAGGCTTAGTAAATATGCTCGAGAATGTGTGTCCACAGAGGCTATTATGTGTAAAAGGTTTGAGGATGGGTTAAATGATAATATCCGACTGCCAGTGGGTGTCCTAGAAATAAAAGAGTTCGTTATTTTAGTTGAGAGAGCCTGTAAGGCAGAGAAGCTGTTAAAAACAAAAGGCAAAGTTGAGATAGAGACACAAGATACAAAGAAGAGACAGATGAGCAGGTCATTCCAGGCTACATCCAAAAGACCAAAGGAGTTTTCTACCAGGTCTAGTTTCTCAGCGGGGTATTCTAGTCAGAATAGAGGCAGCAGATTTAAGGATTCGAAGGCTTAGAACCCCTCGACTGCGAGTGTAGGTAATGTTGGACAGGGTAGATCAGGGTGTTCACGGTGTGGTAGACTTCATTATGGTCCTTGTCGGGCAGGCGAAAATGTTTGTTATAAATGCGGTGCTCCAGATCATTTTGTACGAGAATCTCCAGAGGTGGCTAATCGAGAGATAACACAGAGTGCTAGATCCAGAAATGCTACTACTAGAGGCAGATCACCGAGGCAACCGGGAGTAGGAGCAAGTAACAGAGGTACCTTAAGAGATTCGGCTATGAGACCAGATGTTAGAGCCCCTGCAAGGACTTATGTTATTCGTGCACGCGAAGAGGCATCCTTCCCCGATGTGATTACGGGTATATTTTCTCTATATGATATTAATGTCATTGCTTTGATTGATCCGAGTTCAACTCATTCATATGTTTGCAAGAAATTGATGTCTAGTACAAGTATGCCTATAGAATCTACAAAATTTGTGATTAAAGTATTGAATCCATTAGGCAAGCATGTATTAGTAGATAAAGGAATTAAGGAACAAAAGTATTGCACTTGTGAAAGTACTATGGAATAGACATGGGGTAGACGAGGCTACATGGGAACCCGAAGAGGCTATGCGAAACCAGTACCCAAATCTCTTCACAGGTAAGATTTTCGAGGACGAAAATCCCTAAAGGGGGGAGAAATGTAACATCCCGAATTAGGGCCTAAATGGAACAGTGGTTGCGAAACCACAAATTTGAGGTAGAAAAATTTATTTTATTATTATTTTTAGGTTCATTATATGATTGTATGATTGTGTGAAAATTTCGTGATGAAATTCTATGCATAAAGTGCTTAAGTTGAGATTAGGGACTAAATCGAATAATTTGCAAAACTTTCATTCTAGAAGTTTTTAGTATGAAATTGCTTTAGAATATTAATTAGGAGGGTTTAAATAACAATTTGACCAATTTCTAAGTTCATGGACAAAATAGGACATGGATGGAATTTTTGAAAGTTTAATAAGGAATGGCATTTTGGTCATTTGGATATTAAATGAAATAAAAAGGGAAAAATAACACAAAATTCATCATCTTCTTCATTAGCACGAAATTTCAAGGGTTCTCCATAGCTAGGGTTTGTTTCAAGCTTTCAAGCTCCATAGTAAGTGATTCCAAGCCCCGTTTTTAATGTTCTTTACGTTTTCGGAGTCCCGGTAGCTCGATAAAACTTATGCTAGCAATAATTTAAGTTAGGGTTCATATTTCGAAAAATACCCATAGGTGAAAAGTGTTTATTTTGATGTTTTATGATAGAATATGAGGTTTTAAATTATGTTAGACAACTTGTGCTACTCGGTTTTAAGTGAAAACGAGTAAAAGGGCTTAATCGGTAACAATACTTAATAGTCATAAGTACATGTTAGAGTGTGAATTTGATGTTGTCATAGAAGGGAAAAATTATCAGCATGTCATAAAACATAAGAAAATAGGATGAAGTTTAAATTACGAGCCTTGGGAAAAAAGTGCAAATATGTGAAAGTTTAGGGGAAAAAATGTAATTTTGCCAAAGTTTGGGTCAAGGACTGTTTTGATAAATGTGAATATTAAATAAGTTAAATTTGCTATTATAGATCAAGAAGAGCGAAATTCGAGAGTAGATCGGGGAAAAGAAAAAGTAAAGGACTAAATTGTAAAGTTTAGTCACATTTTGTATCGAGGTAAGTTTACAGTAAATAAATGCAATATTCTTTTATTTTACATTATTATTGTCAATTTCCAGCATTTATATACTTATTTTTTTGAGAATATTTAAAGTCAAATTAAAGGCGAAGTGACAGAGAAAAAGCATTAGGAAGCCCCATTTGAACCTTAGGAATGTTAGGATATTGGGGTTGACAGGACAGGACAGGACAGAAATGAGCCATGTAAGTCCATATCAGATATATGGCTTTGGAGACAGGAATGAGCCATGTAAGCCTAAATTAGATATACATATATGGCATTGGAGACAGGAATAATTCATGTAAGTCCATGTCAAAGACATGGCATTGGCAGGATATTGATAGACAGGAACGACCATAGTATCCTTAGTATTCCGAGTGGTTCAACGGGTCATTGTACACGTTAAATTACAGTGAATTATCAGCAAAAGGGAAGGTCGATTATATTTATGAATAGTGAAAGGTCGGTAAGAAAGAAGGTAAGTGAGTAAAGAAGAAGGTAGAACATGAGAAGTAAAGAAAGTTTATGAGGCTAGGTGACATTATGTATAATTATTCATTATGTTGAATGTTGTAATTTATTTGCTTGTAAGCTTACTAAGCCTAGTGCTTACTCTCTTTATTTTATTTTTCTTATAGTTTTTATCAAGCCACTCGGGGATCGAAGGAAACGTCGGAGACCCGATCACACTATCGAAGAAATCACATTGGTATAGTTAGACGTTTCGTTTTGTGTATGGCATGTATAGGAACTTGGTTTCTTTTGATACGATATGATCAGTGAATGATGTGTAAATACTTGCTAGTGATTAGCTAATAGAGTGGCTGATGATATACATGTTTAATAGTATGTATGATTAAGTAGTAACTATCACATGAAAACTAAGAAAAATGTGAAAGTAACTTAAAAACAGATTCAAGTATCAGAAATAACGGGATTTTGAAAAATCACAAGAAATTGTAGAGACATGGGTTGATGGTGAATAATATATGAAATTAAAGCTCGTTGTGTCTATTTTCATATGGAATAAGCAAAACAGGTAAAGGTTTTGTATTTTATAGGGTATCTGAGTTTTAGTAAAATAGGGCCAGAGCGATTTCTGGATCCCCTGTTCCAACTTTGGAAATTCACCATAAATTTTACTAAAATAACTAGGTGGTTTACTTTATGTGGTTAGAACACTTATTGAATCTAGTTTTAATAGAAACAAACGGTATAGTCATATGAATTTTTTACAGGGAGAAAAGTGGTTCGTAGTAAGTAGAGGTTAGTGCAGTTGAATTCTGAAATAGGGGTAACTTTAACTAATAAACTGTACTAATTGGCTAAGTCAAAAATTCTAGAAAAACTTAGTAGATATATATATGAGTCTAGTTTCAAAAAAAATTTACGTATCTTAATTTCGAGTTTTGAAACTCGAGTAATGAATTTTTAAGCAACCATGACGCAGAAAAACAGTTTATTCCAAATTTTAAAATAAGTGGTTTAGAGTTGTTTAAAAGGTAAGATAAGTTTAGTAACACCTCAAGCTTGACTCCGGTGACGGTTTCGGGCGTGGGGGCGTTACAGTATTCCTTACATGCATTTTTTCTTTTGTAGCCAACATATGTGTTGAAGTCTCACCCTAAGTTAGTTTCATGGAGCTTTCCTTTTAACTCTAAAATAAGTTCATTAGCATATTTGGCAATCAATTTAGAGCTAGCTTTAGATTTACAAGCCATAGTTGCAATTCTAACAAATGTTGAACCTAAGACTTTTTATATGCTGCAAGTCTTTAACTTTGCATCCTTTTCTTGTTCAATACTATCAATGTCCATAAATCCTTTTGCCATTGGATTGTTGGTCTACCTTTTCAAAATATACTAACATGGATTTTTTTCCTTCACATTCATCACATCAAGAATTTTCAATACATGGCTACAAAGTACTTCTTCAAACTCAAAATTCTTGCAACTGCATGAAATTGTCATCCTTGTTAGATCTACTGTAATGACCTAAAATTCAGTGGTGTCTAAAAGTACAGTTTTGGAATCCTATTTCCATAAACTAAGTCTGTAAATATTAAATAAAAACATTTATGAAATTATTATAAAAATATATTGAAGTTTGATTAAGCAATTTAACCAAGAAATTAATTAATTAAGGCTCAAGGACTAAATTGCAAAAGTCCAATCGCTATAGAGTTTTAATTAATTAAAGGCTTGAGGACTTATATGACAATTAACCAAAGGGCCAAAATGATTAATAAACCATTATAAAGTAAAAGTTAATGGATGATTTTATGTCAATCTCCATTAAGAATAGTTAATAGATAGATTAGATTAATTAAGTCATGATTAAACCTGAGTCAGGTGGTCTGAGAGATGCCACCAAAGTTTCAATCAGTTGAAAGCATTGCTAACCAAGACACCAGTGTTAGTTCAACCTGATTCAGGTAAAGAATTTGTGATTTTCAATGATGCATCTTTTAATGGTTTAGTTTGTGTTTTAATGCAAGAACGCAAAGTGATAGCTTATGCGTCTAGACAGTTAAAGCCACACGAAAAGAATTATTTGACACACGATTTTAGAACTTACAGCTATTGTGTTTGCGTTGAAGATTTGGCAACACCATTTATACGGTGAAAAATGTCACATCTTTATAGATCATAAAATTTTGACGTATTTAATGTTGCAAAAATATTTGAATCTAAGACAAGGTAGGTGGCTCGAGCTATTGAAGGACTACGACTTGATCATTGATTATCATCCGGGTAAAGTGAATGTAACAGCCCATTTTTAGTGAAATTAGAACAGTGGTTTCGGGAACACAAATCTGAAGTTGAAAATATTTATTTTATTATTATTTTGGTGTCTACAGTATGTTAATTAAGTCATATGAAAATTTGGTTAAGAAATTTAATCGTTTGCATGCTTAATTTGATAAAAAGGACTAAATTGAAAAAAGTGCAAAATTAGAGTTCTATAGGCTAAAGGCACTAAATAGCTAAAGAATTTAAATGTATGAGTACTTGAATGGTAAATAGACCATTTTTTATTTGAATGGACAAATATTGTCATTAAATAGGTGAATTTTAAAGTTAAAAACAAAGGTTAGTTTAATAATTAGCAAATTAAACTAAAATCAAATAAAAGAAATAATATACTCATTTTCTCCAAAGCTTTCTACCACTAAAAATTAAAGGAAATAAATCCATTTTTAAGGTTCTTAAATTCAGCTAGCTAGAGGGAGTGCATGTAAGTACATTTTTACTCGGTTTTTAATGATTTATATGTTTTTGGAGTCGTTATAGCTTAATCTAGCTATACCAGAAACTAATTTGCAAAACTTTTAAAAAGGTTAAGGTTTGCCATGAATGTGTGCATGTGATTTTTGATGTTTGATGGAAGAAAATGAATTTTTGTTGGTAGATAAACAACATTTGTTAAAGTGATTTTCAATGAAATTGAAAATTAGGGGGTTAAATTAAGAATAATGAAAATTATGTGGTAAATATGTGAAATAATAAAAATTGTAGGCTGCTATAAGCTTGTATAAAATTCGGCTAGCATGGGTGTGGATTAAATTGCATGAGTTTGCATTTTTATTAGCTAGGACTAAATTGTAAAGAAGCTAAAATATTAAAGGTAAAAGTGTAAATTTGCAAAAAATGTATTTTGGGCTGAACTGAATAGAATGAATACTAAAAGGATTGAATTTGATTATTTAGATCAAGTTAAGCCTCGTACGGATCTAGATTGAGGGAAAGATAAAGTATCAGACTAGTTGATCTTATTTCGTCGATTTTGTGATCAAGGTAAGTTCGTATGTTTAATAAGCATTAAATTATATATGTTTGAATACTTAATTGTTATAATTGAGATGATAGACACCACAGAAATTCTCAACGAGTTATCGACAATGTATAAATCCGGTTGAAACTTAGGATTAGATAGAATACAAATAACATGTCATTAGGGGTTACCGTGTTTTGGGTGCTGGTCCTGTACGTTCTACCGATGGATGAGTTTTTCGGCATGTGTTACGATTACTCGTTAGCTTGTGTGAGAAGCATTGTGTAGTTACGTCTTGACTGTCAACTTGTGTAAGCAGACCCAGTGATAGCTAGAGAATGAGCATTTATATGAGATGTGATATTGAGATGGTTTCGACCATGTATTGGCACTTAGTGTGCGAGATTCCCAAGTATCCGATATTATTCCAAATGGTTCAACGGGTATATTGATGATATGAAAGAGTAAGAGATTGATACGTGCTAGTAAAGATATGTTCATGAATTGTATAAGCATTGGATATATGAGATTTGTGAATTCATGTCTAAACTTTTGATTGAATATGTGTTAGGCTTATGGATTCAAATTGAGTTGCATTATGCTATGTTTATTTACTTAAATTGTGAATGAGTGGTAAGATGTACTTTTTAACCATACGAGCTTACTAAGCTTAATAGCTTACTTTGTTTACTTTTTTGTGTTTTATAATGAATTTGAAGCTTGCTCGGATTGGAAGCTATCAAAGATCTCATCACACTATCCAGCTGTTATTTTGGTACTTTTGAACTTTGTGTAATTTGGTTATATGGAATATATAGGTCTTTTGGCTAATGTAGCCTTTATGTCTTGATGAATTTTGACCATTTGAATCAGCTTGTAAGTAGTCATATATTTGAAATAAATGTATGTATATATGGTCTTGTAAAATGTGGTGTTTAGTTGCTATATGAACGCCTTTCTTGTGAGATTGTGTTTGGTACTAAATATTTGACATTGAGAATGTATTAGCATGCTAAGTATAAGGGAAGATATTGCATATATGAAAGTGACTAGTTAGGTGAATTCTTGAAGGTGATATTGGTATGTTTTGTAATGACAAATTGTAATGTTTATGAGTATTATGGTTGTTGGTATTAGTATTGCATGGGCTTGGTTGAGATTGGTTTAAATGCCTATTGATGATATGGTCATATGCTATTTGATGTGTTTAGGTTGATGCAAATTTAGGTGAGAAAAATGGTGTAACATCCCAAAATTGAGCCTAGTCAAAATAGTGGTTTCGGGACTACAAATTCGACATTAAAATTTTTTTTATGATTATTATGAGGTCTAGGGTATGAAAATAAGCATGTGTGAAAGTTTCATGAAGAAATTTGAAGTATAAGGTGTCCAATTGGAAATTAGGGACCGAATTGAATAAATTGCAAAACTTGGGTTCTAGGAGCAATTAGTATGAAATTGCTATGGATTATTAACTAGGAGTTCTTAAATAGCAATTTTCCCAATTTCTAAGTTTTTGGACAAAAATGGGCATACATGGAAAATTTTAAAAGGTTATTAAGCAAGGGCATTTTGGTCATGTGGTAATAAATGAAATAAAAAGGGAAAAGATAGCTAAAATCAGCCATCATCTTTCTTGTGGCTGCCGAAATTCTCTATAGCCATAACTAGGGTTTTGATTCAACATTTCAAGCTTAATAGTAAGTATTCCCTAGCCCCGTTTTTTATGTTCTTTATGTTTTTGAGATTCTCATAGCATGTTCTCTCTATTTCTAACCATATTTCAAGCTAGGGTTCATGCTCAAAAATTTACTCATGCATAAGATGCTTGTCTTTTGATGATTTATGGAGGAATATGAGCGTTTAAATGATAGTAAACAACTTTTACTAAGTAGTTTTTCATGGAAATGGCTTAAGCGACCATTTTGTAAAAGTTGTGAAAATGGGAAGAAAAATGTGAAATGAAAGAGAATGTGGGCTGCTATAAGCAAGAAAATATTCTACTAGGCTTGGGCAACTTAGAAATTTCATGCATTTCATTATACGAGCCTTAGGACTAAATTGTAAAAAGTGTGAAAGGTTAGGGGCAAATTGGTCATTTTGCTCGAGGGTGAGTCTTAAGCAGAAAATGAACAATGTGAGGTATTAATAATTTATTTTTACTGATATAGACCCGAGGACCAATTCTGAAGGTTGACCGTGGAAAACGGAAGGTTTCAGATTAGCGGAAATACGACCCCAAAGTAATTACCAGGTAAGTTCGTGTAACTTGAAGTAGACTCTTAATATACTTAAAAACGTATATTCATGTATACATTATAATATTGGAAATTGTTGTGAAACAAGGTATGATAAATATTGTATTGATAAATGTCCCGGTTGAATAAAAAGGATATCTGATGGATTCTCAAAAATAATTGACGGTAAAAAAGATCTAGCCTGGACGGGTGTTCCTTTAGTGATCAAGCCTCCTGAAGAATAAGTGTGCTGAAATGGATTTAGCCCGGACAGGTAATTTGATTAGGGTCTAAATTTAGCCTGGACTGGTAATTTAGATCCGAGCTCATTAGAGTACATGTCATTGTAAGGGATTTAGCCTAGACTGGTAATCCCGACATTACTCTATGAGTTTAAATTACGGGGAATTTAGCTTGGGCTGGTAATTCTGTTGTAAGATCAAGGTTCATGGGAGTGCGTATTTAAAATGATCACTTACACCATTTGACGGTAAATGAGATATCCATCGAGATTCCGAGAAGTTCAACGAGATTAAAATGAGGAACGAAAATAGAAATGCTTGAAATGATAAGCTCATCTAAGACTAATGCTATAATGTACTTGCACGAGACTAACTTGGTGGTTGAGTGTATGTGATAGGGAAGTTATACTATGCCTGTTTGGCATGAATATCCATTATGGATGTATGCTAAATAACTGGTAAGTTTTCCTTCTCGTTATCCGAACTTACTAAGCATGTGAATGCTTACCCCCTTTCATTTCCTCTGTAAGGCAGAGCTAACGGACTCGTGAAGATTGGAAGATGGTTGGAGCATTGTCAACACTATCAACTTGTCTTGCTTTGGTATATAGAAACTTTTATTTTGTTATAATGGCATGTATAGGATTCTTGGTCATTTTGTTATATGTGTCATTTGGCTAGCCAATGTAAGGGCTTGAATGATATACTTATTTATTTTGTATATGGCCATGGGATATGGCTCATTTTTATGTAGGTTGTAAAGCTACTAATTGTGCATGGTTATGCTTAAATGTTTCATGTGATGGTTAAATGCGGTATATCATGAATGGACATGTGAAATGTGGCCAAATCACTTGGAGATGGTTAGGTCATAATTGGCAATGAGTTATAAAATGAGCTAAGTATAAAATGTAATTATTGAAGTGGTAATCCTTAATACAAAAAGGATAACCTAGCATGTGCTAAACCAATGAGATGAGGTTAACATGCAATAAACTATGCCAAGGTGCGTTATGGACATATTTAGGCCATGTTAAATACCATTGAAGTTTATAAATGTGTATGGATGTTGAGGGTAACCATTGGCTTGGAAAATAGCATTCAAAAAGGTACACATAGGTAGACACACGGGCATGTGTCTAGGCCGTATATGACACACGGCCTGGCCTTTGGGCGTGTTGCTCAGCCGTGTGTCTCCTGCACCTTAAATTTTTGAGTCAGTATGCATGGTAGTAAACACACGGGCAGAGACACGGCCGTGTGTCTCAACCGTGTAGAGGACATGGCCATCCACACGGGCCTGTGCCTTGGCCGTGTGCCCCTAGATGGATGATAACGTCATAAACAGAATGTCCAGGTTTTTGGACACGGACGATGACACGAGCGTGTCTACGTCGTGTGAGAGACACAAGGACACGGACGTGTGCTCGGCCGTGTGAAAACCCCTGTAGGTTCGAAATGAAAAATAAATTCCAATAATTCAATACGGGTAAAGGACATGGGCGTGTCCTAATGCACACGGGCGTGTGCATTGCCTCCACACGGGCGTGTAAGGCTTAAACCTAGAAATTCCCTAAAGTTTTCTAAAGTTCTCGGTTTAGTCCCGAATCGCTTTTAATGCATGTTTTGAACCTCGTAGGTCCATAATTGGGACAATATGATTATGTTTGATCGGCTTTAAATTGAAATGAAATTTTTATAGCTGGTATTTTTTGAAAATGCCATGTTTGTGTACGGTAATGCCCCGTGCCTTGTCCCAATCTCAGGTACGGGTATGGGGTGTTACAAATGGCTTGGAAAATAGTCTATTTTTGTCAACACGGGTAGAGACACTGGCGTGTGTCCCCTGATATTTCTTTAGAAACCAAGACAGTAGCTTTACACGACCTTGCACACGGGCGTGTGACTTGGCCGTGTGACCCAAGTTAGAGAGTTACACGAGCTCAGACACGAGTTGGGACACGGCCATGTGATTCCATTTCGAATGTCCACACGGTCTGTGGCACGGGCGTACGTCTCCTGCACTTTGAAAATTTTTTATGTTTTTCTAAAAATTTATTAAGTATTCAATTTAGTCCTAAACCACTTCTAATGCTTGTTTTAAACCCCGATGGCTTGTGTTAGGGACTATATGACTATATTTGAATAACTTCTATTTGGATTTGAGAAATGTATATGAAATGTATGATTATTTAAGAAATAAGTCTAGTAATACTCCGTAACCCTATTTCGGCAACGGATTCGGGTTAGGGGTGTTATATTTATTGGTATTAGAGCTACGGTTTAGTCGATTCTCAGACTAACATAACGTTTGTGAGTCTAGCTATGCATGCAATATTTAACCTGTGATAGTGTGATATCTTCTGACAGTTTTAATTTATGCTTTCATATAGTAATGGATCCCAATTGAGCAGTTTTCGATGATGTAATAAGTAATGCGCCAGCCTCCGTTCATAGAGAAGTGTCGTCTGAATCGATACCCATATCTGAGGGTCATGAAGGAGAGGCCAAAGAGCCTTCTTCAAAATGATGAATGAATGTTTCACTAAGTTTGTCCAAACGAATCTGGTTGCTCAGCAACCTCCACCCTCACCTATTCCTGAACTAGTTCCCGTAGCTCCTCAAGTTTTGGAACCTTTGCACATGACTAAGCCACCTTTTGATAAAATTTGAAAGTACAAGGCTAAAGAGTTTAAAGCTACAGTTGATGATAATCCTGAGAGAGCTGAGTTTTGTCTTAAGAATACAATTTGAGTTTTTGATGAACTATCTTGTACGCCAGCGGAATGCATTAAATATGTTGTATCACTTCTAAGAGATACTACATACTAGTGGTGGAGCACTTTAATATCTGTGGTACTGAGAGAACGGATTACGTGGGAATTATTTCAAACTGAGCTTAAAAAGAAATATATAAGTCTGCGGTTTCTTAATCAAAATTGCAACAATTTCTAGAATTGAAACAGGGCCGTATGACCATAATCGAATACGAAAGAGAATTCGTGAGACTAAGTAAGTATGCTCGGGAATGCATTTCCACTGAAGAAATAATGTGTAAGTAGTTTGAAGATGGGTTGAATGAGGATATCAAGCTTTTAGTCAGAATTCTGGAATTGAAAGAATTTATTGTTTTGGTTGACAGAGCTTGCAAAGTCGAGTAGCTTAGCAAAGAAAAGAGAAGAGCCAATTCTGAGGCTAGAGACTCAAGAAAAAGGTTAATGAGTAAACCCTATCATTCTTCTTCAAAGAAATCAAGGGATTCTTATAGCCGTTTGACTGCTTCATTGGGGTATTCCAACAGAGATCGTGTGTAACAACTCATTTTAGGGTCAAATCAGAACAGTGGTTTTGGGACCATGAATCCGAAGTAGAAATAATTATTGTGATATTTTTTTAAGGTCTACAGTATGATTGAATGACTGCATGAAAATTTCGTTAAGAAATTTTATCGATAAGGTGTCCAATTTGACTAAGAGGACTAATTTGTAACAGGTGTAAAATGTGTGTTCTAGAAGTTAGAGGTGTCTAATTACTATAAAATTTCAAATTGGATGTCCTTAAATGGTAATTAGACCATTATACTTTAAGTTGGACAAAAATGGACATGGTAGGGTGAAATTTCAAAGTTTGGCATTAAGGGCATTTTCGTCATTTGGCTAATAAAGACAAATTTTAACAAATAAAAGATGTCATCTTCTCAAAATAGTCCCCCATGGCCGAAATTCACAAGGCTCTCCATAGCTAGGGTTTTCCAAGCATTCAAGGTCTATTGTAAGTCCGTTCTAGCCCCGTTTTTAATGATTTTCATGTTTATGAGATCCTTTTAACCTAATCTAACTATTTCAAGGACTAATTTGAAAAATGATGAAGTTTAAAATTTTACCCATGTTAGATATTTGTGTATTTTGATGTCTAATGGTAGAAAATGCATGTTCGGTGTTAGATAAACAACTTTTGCTAAGTGATTTTTAATAAAAATGTAAAAAAGGACTTATTTGTAAAAGTTATAAAATGAGTAGTAAAAGTGTGATTAAGTGGAAAATGTGGGCTGATATGAGTATTGAAATGATTCGGCTAGGCTTGGGTTTTGAAAAATTAAATACATTTCATTTTAAGAGCCTAGGGACTAAATTTTAAAAATGAGAAACATTAGGGGCAAAAATATAATTGTTCCATAATATGATTTTTTGGGCAAAATGAATAATTCGAGTATTAAATGAGTTAAATTTTTTATTATAGGTCAAGAAAAACGAGTTTCAAAAACCTAGATCGGGGGAAAACAAAGTGTTTGATTATTAGGTTCAATTCTACTATTTTTGTACCGAGGTAAGTTCATATGTAAATAATGCAATGTTATATTTATGTTTTAAATGGTTTAATATTGCATGAATTGTGTGATTGACTTTTTGGACGTATTCGACAAAGTTTCGACAAGCATGAAATCCCGGTTGAACCTCAAAAATAGCATAGGATACGAGTAACATGTCACTAGGAACCCCGTGTGTATATGTGTTTATGTGTTTATGTGATCCGGGTGCTGGTCTTGTACATCCTACCAGTGGCTGGGTATTTCGACATATGTTATGACTATGAGATTTTAGTAACCTGACAGCTTGTGTGAGTAGCACTGTGTAGTTACGTCCTGACTGAGAGCTTGTGTGAGCAGGCCCGTGAATAGCTCGAGAGCGAGCCTATATGTATTATGAGATATGAGGTAGCTTTGACTACATATGTGGCACTTATGTGCAAGATTTTCTGAGTATCTGATAATACTTCAAGTGTTCAACGGGAATGTCAAAGATGTGAAAGGATGTGGTTATGTTACGTGTTGGTACAAGTATGTACATAGAACTCATAAGTAATAAACTAGATGGGTGATGAACTCCTGGTAAGGTTGTGATTGATCAAGTTATGACTATGAGATTTTAGTAACATTTATGTTATCTCACATTATATAAATTGCATGATTAAAGTGTGGCTAAGATGTTTATGATTTGAATATGAACTTACTATGCTATATAGCTTACTCTCCTTTCTTTCCCTTGTCTTATAGTGTTACCAAGCTAGCTCTGGTTCAGAGATCGTCAAAGATCCATTCAAACTATCAACAATTATTTTGGTATTAATGAATTCAACATTTTGAGTTATGGCATGTCTAGGAGACTTGGTTATTTTGTTATGTGTCATAATTGTTTTGGCCAAATGTGTTGCCTTATATTGGTTAGAAGTTCATTTTGTAGAAGGCAATTTGAAATGAGCTAATATTGGTTATAAGTATATTCTTATAATGATGCCTTTCATGAATGATGTGTTGATGTCTTGGTTGTGGATGTTTGGTTGCATGTATATTCTTGGATTGGTACTATGTTATGTTGTGGAGGTGTATGCCTTAAAGGGTGGCAAAATGGCTTGGTAAATAGCCTTATTTTTGTCCACACGGGTAGACACACGGGCGTGTGTCTAGGCCGTGTGCAACACACGGCTTGCCCCATAGGCATGTGTTTAGGCCGTGTCTCCCTTACACCTTAATTTTGAGAAACAGAATGCTCAGAATTGTACACACGGGCAGAGACACGGGCGTGTGTCTCAGCCGTGTGGACGGCATGGACTCAAACACAGACGTGTGCCCTAGCCATGTGAAGTCTGCACCTATTTTGTGAAATTTAATTTCCCACACGGCCTAACACACGGGCGTGTGACTTGGTCGTATGATCTCAATTTGTTCGTGGGTTACAAGTCAGAGAGTTACACGGGGTCCGGATACTGGTGTGTGTGACCACACGGCTTGCCCAGATTGGCGTGTTCTATATCCACACGGGCGTGCGACTCCTTTTTAGTGGAAAATTTTTTGACCCCTTTTTAGTGGAAAATTTTGTAAGTTTTGTAAAATTTTCTAAAGTTCTCGGTTTAGTCCCGAATCACTTTTAATGCACGTTTTTAACCTCGTAGGCCTGTATCAGAGACTTTATGATTAAATGCAAATGGTTTTAATTTGGACACAAATTTATAACCCGAAATTGTATGTTTGATCGTGTGACAAGCTCGGTAATGCCTCGTACCTAGTTTCAGCGTTGAATACTGGTAAGGGGTGTTACATTTAGTGGTATCAGAGCTACGATTTAGTTGATTCTCAAACTAACATAGCGTGTGTAAGAGTCTAGCTATACATGCCATGAATAAACTATGATAGTGTGATGACTCCTGACAATTTTAAAATTTTGTTTTCATATGGTAAATGGATCCCGATTGAGCTGTAGCTAATGAGGTAGAAAGTAATGCGCCAGCTCCTGGTCAAAGGGCAATTCCTTCTGAAAGTAGACCTCTCACGGTTAGTCAGGGAGAAGGGGCTAGGGAAGTCTTCCTCCACATGATGAACGAGTGGTAATCGGAGTTTGTTCGAATAAATCTGACTGGTCAACATCCTCCACCCCTCCTTATCCCCAATCGATTCCTGTAGCTCCTCAAGGTGTGGATTTGGTAAGACTGAATAAGTCTCCGATTGATAAGATTCGAAAACAAGGGGCTGAAGAATTTAAAGCAAATGTAGATGATGACCCCCGAGAGAGTTGAGTTCTGGCTTGAGAATACTATCAGGGTATTTGATGAGTTATCATATACACCCGACGAGTGCTTGAAATGTATTATATCATTGTTGAAGGACACAGCATATCACTGGTGGAAGACACTGGTATCTGTGGTACCAAGAGAGAGGGTTACATGGGAATTCTTTCAAGAAGAATTCCGAAAGAAATACATTAGTCAGTGGTTCATCGATCAGAAACATAAAGAATTTCTTGCGCTGAAATAGGGCCAAATGTCAGTGACAGAGTATGAGCGACAATTTTTCAGGCTCAGTAAGTATGCCGAGAGTGTGTTTCCTCTGAGGCTATTATGTGTAAAAGGTTCAAAGATGGGCTAAATGAGGACATCAGATTGTTAGTTGGAATCTTGAAACTAAAAGAATTTGTTGTATTGGTTGAACGAGCTTACAAAGATGAAGAACTGAGCAAAGAGAAAAGAAAGGCTGAGAGTGAGGCTAGAGATGTAAGAAAAAGGCTGATGAGTAAGTCATTTCAATCTTAGTCAAAGAAATCAAGACAATTGTATTCTCGTTCGAATGTTTTAGCTGGGTATTCACACAAAGACCGCGGGAAACAATATTTCGATCCTAAATCTCAAGCTCCTTCAATGCCAAGTGTGGGAAATGTTAGGTTTAACAGACTTGAATGTCAGCATTGTGGTAGACGACATACCGACGAGTGTAGGATGAATGACCGAGCTTGTTTCAGGTGTGGTTCTCAAGAGAATTTTATCCGAGATTGCCCAGAGATGGTTGAGAAAGAAAAATTTCAAAGTACAAGATCGAGTAATACAACTAATAGAGGTAGGGGACCGAGAAATATTGGGAATGGAACTAGCATTAAAGGTGTGATGAAGGATTCAGCTGTGAGATTCGAAGCTAAAGCACCTGCTAGAGCTTATGCCATATGTGCTCTGAGGATGCGTCATCTCCTGATATGATTACCGGTACATTTTCTCTTTATGATACTAATGTTATTGCATTGATCGATCCTTGATCAACTTATTCTTATGTTTGTGTGAATTTGGTATCAAGTAAGAATTTGTCTATTGAGTTTACTAAGTTTGTGATTAAAGTGTCAAACCCCTTAGGCAAATATGTGCTAGTTGATAAAGTTTGCAACAATTATCCTTTGATGATTCAAGGTTACTGTTGTCTGGCTGACTTAATGTTGTTGCCATTTGATGAATTCGATGTTATTTTGGGTATGGACTGGTTGATACTGCGTGATGCCATAGTAAATTGTAGACAGAAAACTATTGAATTGAAATATGAAAATGGTGAAGTTCTTTGGGTTGAAACCAATAAGTCAAGTGAATTGCCTACTGTGATTCTGTCTATATCTGCTCAGAGGTACGTAAGTTGTGAAGCTTATCTTGCTTATGTTTTGAATTCAAAGATGTTTGAATTGAAAATTGAATCAGTGTCGGTAGTTTGTGAATATCCAGATGTGTTTCTAGAAAAGTTGCCTAGGTTACCTCCGATCAGAGAGGTTGAGTTTGCTATTGATTTAGTACCTAGGACTGCACAGATATCAATAGCTCCGTATAGGATGGCTCCGAATGAATTGAAAGAATTGAAAGCTCAGTTGCAAGAGTTGACAGATAAGGGTTTTGCGAGACTAAGTTTTTCTCCCTAAGGTGCTCCAGTGTTATTTGTAAAGAAAAAAGACGAATCTACGAGACTTTTTATAGATTGCCGACAACTCAACAAGGGGACTATAAGAACAAGTACCATTTGCCGAGGATTGATGACTTGTTTTATCAGTTAAAAGGAGCAACAGTATTCTCGAAAATTGATTTGAGATCTGGCTACTATCAGTTGAGAGTTAAAGAGCCAGATGTGGAAAAAATCGCTTTCAAGGCAAGGTATGGGCATTATGAATTTCTTCTTATGCTTTTTGGATTAACTAATGCTCATGCCGTATTTATGGAATTGATGAATCGGATTTTTGACTGTATTTAGATAAGTTTATGGTTGTGTTCATCAATGATATTCTAATTTCTTCTCGAGACGAGTTCGAGCATGCTGGGCTTTTAAGAATTGTATTGCAGACCTTAAGAGATAAGAAATTGTTTGCTAAATTCAGTAAAAGTGAGTTTTGGCTCCGAGAAGTCAGATTTTTGGGACATATCGTTTCAGGCAATGGTATTTAGGTTGATCCAAGCAAGATTTCAACAATTGTTGATTTGAAACAACCAAGGAATGTATCTAAAGTTAGAAGCTTTTTGGGTTTAGTCGATTATTACCAAAGTTTTGTCAAAGGATTTTCAATGATTGCTACTCCTATGACCAAGTTGTTGCAAAAAGATGTTAAATTCAAATGGTCCGAAAAATGTCAACAAAGTTTTGAGAAATTGAAAACATTATTGACTGAGGCGCTGGTTTAAGTGCAACCCGAATCGAGAAAAGAATTTGTGATTTATAGTGATGCTTCATTGAATGGTTTGGGTTGTGTGTTGATGCAAGAGGGCAAAGTGATAACTTATACCTCGAGACAATTGAAACTACACAAGAAGAATTATCCAATGCACGATTTGGAATTGGCTGCCGTTGTTTTTGCTTTGAAAATTTGGCATCATCATTTGTACGGTGAGAAATGACATATTTTTACTAATCATAAGAGTTTAAAATATTTCATGACTCAGAAAGATTTGAAGTTGCGACAACGGAGAGGGCTCATGTTACTGAAAGATTATGAATTAGTGATTAACTATCATCCGGGAAAGGCTAATGTAGTCGCAGATGCCTTGAGCAGAATGTAACAGCCCAAAATTGGGTCTAGTCAGAACAGTGGCTTCGGGACCACAAATCTAAAGTCAAAATAATTATTTTATTATTTTATTAAAGTTTACAGCATGATAGAATCTTTGTGCGGAAGTTTCGTAAAGAAATTTTTCCATTTGAGTGTTTAATTTGGTAAAAAGGATTAAACCGTGTAAAGCGTAAAAGTTGAATTCTATAAGTTAAAGGTATTAAATGGTTATGAAAGTAAATAATGGGAGACCTTAAGTGGTAAATATCCCATAAATGTTAGTAGTGGAATTTTGTGGCTTGTTATTGTTGAAATTATGATGGTATTAAAGGTTAGTTTTGTAAATTGGTTAATAAAGATTAAATAAATAAAACCAAAGCCATTATTTTGTACCCATCCTCATCTTCTTCAACCGATTGTAACCTAGAAAAGCCATGGATACATCCGGCCAAGCTTGTAAGCTAAATTAGAAAGAAGAAAAATGCTATTGCATGTTAATTTTGAGCTCAATTAGGAGCTGGTTCCATAAGAAATTCAGTGGTAGCAAGAAGAGGAAGGATATCGTTCAAGGGTGGGCTCGACTGCTGTTCAGTAAGTTTTTCAAAGGAAACTTTGTAAAATTTTTACGTATAAAATATATTTATTACATGCAAGTAATTTTCGGCTAATAGGACTATTAAGTAGAGTTTAGTAGCTTAAAACACATGTTATTTTTACCAAAATACTGCAATTAGAAGTGAAGAAAAATTTAGATAAAAAAATGCATAAGTAGCTGTTGAAATCTATCGCACGATTGTCTATTGCTTCAGCAAGTAGTTGCTTTATTGAAAGTGCAGTAAATTCTGGTGTAATTGGTCTGCTGCTGTTGTAAATAAGGAAAAATATTAGTTGTTAAATGTTAACCATATCTCTGTCTGAAAGAGATATTTGCGGTCTGAATGCCAGAAATTTCAGCATTTAATTCCTCTTTTTTTTAAACTGATTAAAAAAAGAAAAAAAATAATGCTGTAAATGCTACATTTGTATATGCTAATCGCTCACCAATTAACTAAAAGTGAGCTTAAAATTAAGTTGTCCGAATATGTTAAATTCACTGTTGATGATCTTACAATGTTTGAAATAGAATATATATTAAGTATGATTTTACAAATTAAATGTCCTGTAACAATTGAAGTTAAAGAAAGAAGTATAATTCATTTTGTGGAAGGGATTTGACGTTAACTTACAGGTTGTTTAGGTTGTACTGCATGAGGGAGTTAAAGGGGTACTTAATACAGTTTATTGCTAATTAATGTGCTGCGGTTATATTGTATATCATTGGCTGCCCAATTAGGACAAATTCATGGTGTTTAGCTAATTAAAATATTTTTGATATAACGTGAATCATTGACTGTCCAAATTAGGGCATATTACGGTATTAGTTAATTGAAATACTAATGTTGTGATGTGGATCATTGGTTGACCAATTTAAGACACTTATTTTATTTTAGTTATTAAATGTTGCCGTTAGGAGAAGGATTATTGCTGTCCAAAAGTGGCATTTGTTGTGTCTATTTATGTTTCAAGATTTGGTCCAATTTTTTTTGTAACTAAATTGCTGACCAAATTAGTAATAAAAATATCTAATACATGATTCAAAATTTTCCCTGAACATGAATGTTATGTATTGGTCAAACTGGTACCGATACTAACCATTTCAAGCTTTAAAGAATTAATCGAATATAATGTTATTCTTAATAATATTGTTAATGTATGGATATTTTGAGCAATTGTAAGTTTTGAGTACTCACCTTTAGTATATAATTGATGATGCCTTGATATGTGTATATTAGATGAATTGTGACCTTTTGGTTCTACTTGAATTAAGTTGTGTGATAAATAATTTATGTATATGACTTATTGTCGAATGGTCACTCTGGGTTAAACTTGAATGGTGAAATGGATATATGATATTTATGTATGACTTTTGAACCGAAATGTAAATGATGGTGTTCATATGGAGCTTATATCCGAATGTAGCAAATGACTACTAATGTGATATGTTGAATGAGATGTGTTAATATATGATTAAATATGCATGATATTTGATGTATATCCGGGCCTAAAGACCCACAGGCTATATGCTGGAATTATATTCGGGCTTAAAGACCCGCAGGCTATATGCTGGAATTATATTCAGGCTTAAAGATCCGCAGGTTTCGTGCTGGAATTGTATCCGGGCTTAAAGACCAGCAGGCTATATGCTGGAATTGTATCCGGGCTTAAAGACCCGCAGGCTTCGTGCTGGAATTGTATCCGGACTTAAGATCCGCAGGCTTCGTGCTGGTACTATATCCGGACTTAAGGTCCGCAGGCTTCGTACTGGTGCTATATCCGGGGTTAACGTCCCGTAGGCTTTGTGTTGGTGATTGAATTCAGGGTTTAAACCTAGCTGGCTTAAAGCCGATGATTCGAATAAGATTATGAATTTGAAGGTTCGAGGTAAACTACTACTGATTATGTATGCTACATTATGAGGGCCAGGTATGTATTATGTACTCGTATGCGATTTTGATTTGGATTGAATTATAAGTGTATAAAGTGATGCATATGTGAATAAGTATTACAACTATAAATGTGATCGTGATACATTCGGTAAATCTGTGAAGTTATGTGGAAGTATATGATTGTTATATGTGATTATGATCATGGAAAATTAAATGTCGAGATGATATTGTATTTTTTTCGTTTTGATTGAATTAAAGTTGATAGTGAAGCATTTTAAATGCCTATGTTATATAAGTTCAATCTTGAATGACATGATATACATGTTTAAATAATATGAAAGCAAAGAATGTGTGAAAGAGTATATTGTAATAAATCTTCTTGGGATAGCAGCAATAACATGATTTTTGGAAAATCACCATAAATAGTGGGAGTTGAGTTAGAGGCTGAATAAATTATGTAATGAAAGCTTAATGCGTTTAGTTTCTTATAAAAGAAACTGTGTAAACAAAAGAATTTCCGATAATGAGATATTTGAAGTGGCGTGGGACAGAGTCAAAATGACTTCAAAGTCCCCTGTTCTATTTTTAGAAAATCATTGTAAATTGTACAATGATGGTTATAAAATTAAATTTATATGCTTAGACTCCTTAATGAGTCTAGTTTCAAATGAAATAAACAAGAACATATTTTGAATTCTGTACAATGAAAAATTTGATTCATAGTGAAGAGTGTTCAGATTAGTCAAACAGTGAAACAGGGGAAACTTTAAGAAAAATCTGGTATTGATTGGCCGAATCAAAAATTCTGAAAATTTTATGGATAGAAGGTATATGAGTCTATTTTCAGGAAAAATTAACAGAAATTGATTTGGAGTTTCGTAGCTCCAGTTATAAATAATTTAGTGACTATTGCTCAGGAAGACAACTTGTAGTGAATTTGTGTTTATGTTGTAAACATTGATAAAACTTGTTAATGAGTTGCTTATTGTTTTCTTATGAACTTACTAAGCGTAAAGCTTACTACCCTTTTCTTTCCCATATTCCCTAGGGTTGCCAGGTTAGCTCGGGTTGGAGGCCGTCAGAGATATTATCACATTGTCAAGTCTACGCTATCGGCATAAGTAAATCTTAGTGTTTCGAGTCTATGGCATGTATAGGGTTGTAAAGTTGAGTATGAAATATTATGATTAAGTCAAAGACTTTGGCTTATTATTAAGGTAGTTTGATTATACATACGCTTGTATATTATTATCTCCTGTGATGTGGTTTACAGCATGTATATTTAGAATTTGAATTGTGATTCATTGTTGAGTAAGTAAATGATACAAGACTAAGATATTGGTAAATATTTAATAATGCATCATGAATGTTTTGGGCCTTGTAAGCCCGATTAAAGGATAAAATACGTGTGTATGAAAAGTTTAAAATTGATCAAAAAAAAATTTTCGGTCTGGTTTTATATAAATGGATGAGTTTAAATCTGGCAGCACCTCGAACCCTGTTCCTGCGAGGGATATGGGCGAAGGGTGTTACACAGAAGGTCCTTGTTTGCTTTGAAAGCTATGAATACGAAGCTGACTTTGTCTAATGATGGTTCAATTTTGGCCGAGATGAGAGATAGATCGATATTTCTTCAACAAATTTGTGAAGCTCAGAAAAATGATAGTGAATTGCAAGCCAAAAGAGTTCAGTGTGAATTGGGTAGTGATCCAAACTTTTAGATCGGTTCGGATGGTTGTTTGATGTTTTGAGATAGAGTATGTGTACAGAAAAATGATGAACTTATTTAGAAAATTTTACATGAACCACACAGTAGTTGTTTATCAAGTCATCCGAATAGTACGAAAATGTATAATGATTTGAAGAAATTGTATTGGTGGTCAGGTATAAAATGAGATGTCTCTGAATTTGTATCAAAATGTTTGATTTGTCAACAAGTAAAAGCTGAACACCAAGTGGGTTCGGGTTTACTTCAGCCAGTGATGGTACCCGAGTGAAAATGGGATAGGATTACGATGCACTTCCTAATGAGTTTGCCTTTGACTCCAAAAAAGAAAGATGTCATCTGGGTTGTTGTTGACAGATTGAAAAAATCAATTCATTTTATTCCGGTATGTAGCGACTATTCACTTGATAAGCTAGTTGAATTGTTGCTGAAATTGTGAGATTGCACGGAGTGCCTATTTCTATTATATCGGATAGAAACCCGAGATTTACTTCACGATTTTGGAAGATGTTGCAAGAAGCTTTGGGAACAAAGTTGAAATTTAGTACCACATTTCATTCGCAAACCAACAGTCAATCTGAAAAGACGATTTAGATTCCTGAAGATATGTTTCGCTGCTGTGTTTTAAAGTTCGAAGGTAGTTGGGAAAAATATCTACCTTTAGTCAAATTTACTTATAACAATAGTTTTCAGTCGAGTATAAATATGGCACCGTATAAGGCATTGTATGGCCACGAGTGTCGAACTAAGTTGTACTGGACTGAGCTCAGTGAGAGACAAATTCACGAGGTTGATTTGGTTAAAGAAATCAAAGAGAAAGTAAAAGTAATTCGTGATTGTTTTAAAGCCGCTTCGGATAGACAGAAATCGTACGCAGATTTGAAACAGAAAGAAATTGAATTTCAAGTCAGTAATAAGGTATTTCTGAAAGTATCTCCATGGAAAAAGATTTTGAGATTTGGCCGTAAAGGCAAGTTAAGTCTACGTTTCATTGGGCCGTATAGGGCCGGTACCATACCGGTTAGCTTTACCGATAGAGTTGGAAAGGATTCATAATGTGTTTCATGTGTCGATGCTGGGACGATATCATTCTGATCCTTCACATGTGATTTCACCAACAGAAGTCGAGATTTGACCTGATATGATTTTAGCTTAGGAAGTTAAACAGTTGAGAAATAAAACTATATCCCTAGTAAAAGTTTTATGGAAACGACATGGGGTCGAAGAGGCTACGTGAGAACCTGAGGAAGCTATGAGAAAACAGTACCCAAACCTCCTTTATGGTAAGATTTTCGGGGACGAAAATCCTAAATGGGGAGAGTTGTAACAAACCATTTTAGGGTCAAATCAGAATAGTGGTTTGGGGACCACGAATCTAAAGTAGAAGTAATTATTGTGATATTATTTTAAGGTCTACAGTATGATTGAATGATTGCGTGAAAATTTCGTTAAGAAATTTTATCGATAAGGTGTCCAATTTGACTAAGATGACTAATTTGTAATAGGTGTAATGTAACACTCCTAACCAGTATCCATTGCCGGAATAAGGTTATGAGGTATTACTTGACTGAACAAAACTTCTATAAGGTCAAAGATATTTACCAGACATAAATTATCAACAATGCAACCTGTCTCATTGATTTTTCATAAGAGCTTTTATAAATTTCCAAAATGACTAACTATCAAAACATAACCGAATATCTAATAACAAATTAACTACTATCCAGTTACAACTAAAACATTTCAACACATTAGTTCAATTATAAGGCTTCTCTAAACAAAATAAGCGAGCCATCTTCGCATGGCTATAATGTATACAAAGACAAAATATCATTCTACCTATAGTCTATCCTATACATGCCTTAAATCATGATGATATACCATCTTCTCAACTCACATAATGACTCGATAGTGTGATGATATCTCCAGCTCTTCCAACTCGAACTAAAGGATAAACCTATAAGGAATGGAAAAGAGAACACAGAGTAAGCTTCAATGCTTAGTAAGTTTTAAGCAATGCAAACAATTAATTTACTTATAGCTCGATTATTTCAAATTTTCAAGAAATCATTCCTAGGTAATTGCCATTTCGGCCAAGTATCCATGAACATAATGCATATTTAGCAAATTCACCTCACTTGAATCTGAACTCAATTAAAACCAAATATTGAAATCACAAATAAGATCATAAGAACTCGAAAAGTATCTCATTAACTAGTTTTAACCATGTTTGCAACAAAATCACAAATTCACTACAAGCTGTTTTCCTAAGCAATAGTCACTAAATTATTTATAACTGAAGATAAGAAACTCCAAATAAAGTGCCGTTAATTTTTCCTGAAAATAGACTTATATATCTTCCATCCATAAAATTTTCAGAATTTTTGGTTTGACCAATCAATACCAGATTTTTATTGAATTTTCCCGTGTTTCACTGTTTGACTATTCTGACCACTCTTCACTACAAATCAATTTTCTCATTATACAGAATTCAAAATATGTTATCGTTTACTTCATTTGAAACTATACTCATTAAGGAGTCTAAGAATATAAATTTTATCTTATAATCATCATTTTACAATTTACAATGATTTTCTAAAGACAGAACAGGGGATTTCAAAGTCATTTTGACTCTGTCTCACTCCACTTCAAATATCTCATTATCTAAAATTATTTTGCTTACATGGTTTCTTTTATAAGAAACTAGACTCATTAAGCTTTAATTTCATAATTTATTCAGCTTCTAATTCAATTTCCAAAATTTATGGTGATTTTCCAAAATCACACTACAGTTGCTATCCCAAGCAGATTTATTACAAATTTACTCTTTCACACATTCCTTGCATTCAAATTATCTAAGCATGTATATCATGTCATTCAAGATCGAACTCATATAACATAGGCATTAAAATGCTTCACTATCAGCTTTAGTTCAATTGAAACGAATGAAATACAATATCATATTCACATTTAATTTTCCAAGATCATAATCACCTAAAAATAAAATCATATACTTCCACAAACCTTTCCACAAGGACCAAGTGTTTATATTTGAATATAAACATAGAATCACTTCACATAACTTCACATATTTACCGAATATATCACAATCACATTTATAGTCATAACACTTATTTACAGATGCATCACTTTATATATTTATAATTTAATTCAAATCAAAATCGCATACGAGTACATGATACATACCTGGCCAACTTAATATGTAATGCACTTTCAATTTGTCAACTTAGTGTAGGATCTTGTAATTGTATACTTTTATCAAATTCATCGGCACTTGGCCCACTAGGTATAAAACCCGAAATTATATTATCAGCACAAAGCCTGCGGGACTTTAACCCGGATACATTTCCAGCACGAAGCCTGCGGGACTTTGGCCCGGATACATTTCTAGCACAAAGCCTGCGGGACTTTGGCCCGGATACATTTCCAGCACGAAGCCTGCGGGACTTTGGCCCGGATATATTTCCAACACGAAGCCTGCGGGACTTTAGCCCGGATACATTTCCAGCACGAAGCCTGCGGGACTTTAGCCCGGATACATTTCCAGCACGAAGCCTGCGGGACTTTAGCCCGGATACATTTTCAGTGTCTTGCATATTTATTCACATGTTAACACATTTCACATAACATTTCACATTAGCAATTTAATTGCTTCATTCGAATATAAGCACAAAATGTACACCTACCTTTTAACTTTCGGTTCAATAATCATACACAAGGAACACATAATCTTTTCATTATCCTAGTTTCACTTTTAATAACCATTCGACTATATGCCATATTCACAAATTATTTCACACACAACCTCGATCAAGTAGGAACAATAGTCACAATTCATCTATTATACAAATATCCCATTCTTTGACTTTGTTTCATAATAGCTATTCTATCACCACATATATACCATTCAATTCACATTCGACTTTATACAAACAAGTACAATAAAATTGTATACACATATTACACACTTTCACATCATCACTTAATAGTCATTCGGCCACATTATATACATAAATCATCCATTTCATATTCGGCTTTATAGCCGAAGTTCAATATACTTATTGCAATTCGAACTTGTAAACGTCAAATAATTACTTAACATATTATATAATCTTAAGCGCGCAGCAAATCAAATATAATTACTTAAGGACTTACCTCGGAAGACGATAATCGGAACGAGACGACTAATCGACCATTTTGACTTTCCCCCCAATCCAAATCCGAATTCTACTTTTGCCAATCTAATTAATATCAAAATTAACTCACTTATTCAACATTTCATTAAATTTTATCTAAAGACACATAATTTGGGCATTTTGCATTTTATCCCCTAACATTTCACATTTTTACAATTTAATCCCTATTTCAAAATAACACAAATTACTAAAAATTTCATCAAACCCATGTTAGGCCGAATTTACCTTAGGTCTCTAGCAACCCATTTCTTTTATTTATTTCACGTTTTGACCCCTCAATTTACAAATTTCTAAATTTAGTCCTTAATACACATTTTTATCAAAAATCACTTAATCAAACATGAAAATCAAACATCAAAGATTTATTACTCATCATCAAACAACAAGATACTCAAACATTCAATAATGGCATCATCCAAATACTTTAAAAATTTTAAAATTAGAGGTACGGGCCAGCTAGATTACGAAGCAACGATCTCAAAAACGTAAAAATTATTAAAAACCGAGACGACATGGACTTACATGCATGAACAACCATGGCCGAACCTTCAAAGCTTTGAGAACATTATTTTCTTTCTCACATTCGGCTATTGATGAAGATGATAGCATGTAATTTGGCTTTTGTTTTATTTTATTTTATTATAATTACCAAATACCATATTTAACCTTAATATACATTAATAATTTCCATTATACCAAGCCATGGAATTCCACTACCAACAATTATGGAATAATTACCACTTAAGGACTCCCACTATTTAATTCCATAGCTATTTAATATCTTTAACTTATAGAACACAACTTTTACGCTTTGCGCGATTTAGTCCTTTTTGCTTAATTAACTATCAAAACAATAAAATTTTTCAACGAAACTTTAATATCATCTTATTGCCACTCCGTAAATATTTATAAAAATATTTACGACTCGGTTTATAGAAATGAGGTCTCGATACCTCATTTTCTAAACCCACTTGACCTTAGGGTCATACCACTTGAGCTTAATAAATCGCTTATAAAACAAAAATCACAATATCAAAAACCTTTTCTAAACTCACAATTAACTCATAAATATTAAATATAATATTTACAAACCTACTCATCGGATTTAGTGGCCCCGAAACCACTGTTCTGATTAACCCTAAAAACGGGTTGTTACATGTAAAATGTGTGTTCTAGAAGTTAGAGGTGTCTAACTGCTATGAGATTTCAAATTGGACATCCTAAATGGTAATTAGACCATTGTACTTTAAGTTGGACAAAAATGGACATGGTAGGGTGAAATTTCAAAGTTTGGCATTAAGGGCATTTTAGTCATTTGGCTAATAAAGACAAAATTTAACAGATAAAAGATGTCATCTTCTCAAAATAGTCCCCCATGGTCAAAATTCACAAGGCTCTCCATAGCTAGGGTTTTCCAAGCTTTCAAGCTCGATTGTAAGTTCATTCTAGCCCCGTTTTTAATGATTTTCATGTTTTTGAGATCCTTGTAACCTAATCCAACTATTTCAAGGACTAATTTGAAAAAAAGATAAAGTTTAAAATTTTACCCATGTTAGATATTTATTTATTTTGATTTCTAATGGTAGAAAATGCATGTTTGGTGTTAGATAAACAACTTTTGCTAAGTGATTTTCGGTAAAACTGTAAAAAAAGGACTTATTTGTAAAAGTTATAAAATGAGTAGTAAAAGTGTGATTAAGTGGAAAATGTGGGCTGATATGAGTATGAAAATGATTCAGCTAGGCTTGAGTTTTGAAGAATTGAATACATTTCATTTTATGAGCCTAAGGACTAAATTGTAAAAATGTGAAACATTAGGGGCAAAATTTTAAATTTTCCATAATATGATTTTTGGGCCAAATTGAATAATGTGATATTAAATGAGTTAAATTTGTTATTATAGATCAAGAAAAACGAGGTTCAAACCTAGATCGAGGGAAAATAAAGTGGTTGACGATTAGGTCCAATTCTACTATTTTTGTACTGAGGTAAGTTCGTATGTAAATAATGCAATGTTATATTTATGTTTTAAATGCTTTAATATTGCATGAATTGTATGATTGAATTTTTGGACGTATTCGACAAAGTTTCGACATGCAAGAAATCCCAGTTGAACCTCATGAATAGCATAGGATACGAGTGACATGTCACTGAACCCCATGTGTATTTGTGTTTATGTGATCTAGGTGCTGGTCTTGTACGCCCTACCAGTGGCTGGGAATTCTGGTATATGTTGCGGTAAACTGACAGCTTGTGTGTTCAGTACTATGTAGTTACGTCCTAACTGACAACTTGGGTCAGCAAGCCCGTGAATAGCTCGAGAGCGAGCCTATATGTGTTATGACATATGAGGTAGCTTTGACTACATATGTGGCACTTATGTACAAGATTTTCCAACTGACAGCTTGTATGAGTAGACCCATTTATGGCTTGAGAGAGAGCATCTACGTAAGGAAAAAAAAGAAATGATTTCGACCATATGTGAGATTCTCGCGTATCTGATATTATTCTAAGTGGTTCAACGGGAATACAAAAGAGAAGGAGTGATAAGTATTCCGATTGGTAATGTCATGAAGGCATGAAAAGATGTGAGTTTTTTATGATTAAAGCATTTATAGGCATGCTCATGAAAAGTGTGAATGCTTATATGCTATGTTCATGAAAGTTATTATATCATATCGTGAATTTGTTAAGTTATGTGTTTAATCACTAACTTGAGTTGCTGTTGATGCTTAAGCTTGTGCCAAGCTATGTTTGTAACACCCCTTACCCGTATCCGAAGCTGGGACAGGGTTCAAGGCATTATTGGACTTAAACATTCACAAACAATAAAAACTGGGCCATAAAATTTCATCCAAATTAAAACTTTTCAAACACATGTAGGTCATCCCTTATATAGGCCTTCGAGGCCTAAAACATACATTAGGGTGGTTCGGGACTAAACCGAGGACTTTAGAAAGCTTTGGGAAAACTTAGAGAAATTTCATGAAATAAGGTCATACGCCCGTGTGGACATAGGGACACGCTCGTGTGTCTTCAACACGCCCGTGTCCTCAAGCCGTGTAACTCTCTGTTTATGACGTCAGCAAAACAAATTGATCCACACGGCCAAGCCACACGCCCGTGTGTTAGGCCGTGTCCTCCACACGGTTGAGACACATGGTCGTGTCTCTGCCCGTGTAGCCAACACTTAGGATATTTTCCAAGCCTTATGTTGTCCTTATTTCTCTCCCATACTTATACACATTATAGACACACAACATCAATTTAATGGTTAATCATCCTTTAGTAAAATTCTGTTAAAGCATTTACATGATGCCGTACATGTGTTTATTACCTATACTCATGTTACACCAAGTTAGACATTCTAATTAACATTCTACAATTTTCCATATTCAATCATTATCAACTTACTACCATGCCACACATTCATTCCATGGCCACGACCACCTCAAATGATCTTAGAGCATTCATCATGTACATGTGTTATACTAATCATTCATAACAACCAATTATAAACACATCACAAACATTAACACATAACAAGAATAATTAGGCTTACAAGCCATAACCATTTAAGCCACATCTCATGGCCATATACAATAAATCAATATAAGCCAATACATTTGGCTAATCATAACAACATCTAACATAAAAATTAGTCCTTATACATGCCACTCACTTGAAAGTATTTAATACACATATGACTATACTCCGGAGTTGTTGGCTTCATAGTGTGATGCTGCCTCCGACGGTCTCCAACCTCGAGCTGACCTAAGAACACTAAGAAAGTGGAGAGGAGGGAGTAAGCTTAAATCTTAGTAAGTGCATATGAAAATAATAAGCAAATTATCAACATGATTCCATGAAAATGTACTCATAATTACACTTTTGCTGATTTTCTAGTCATGTTTTTTTCTCGAGTCATAGTTACTAATTTATTTATATCTACAGCTAAAAAACTAAAAATTAAGATCCGTTAATTTTATATAAAACTACACTTACATATATTCTTACCATAAAATTTTCAGAATTTTTTGTCTAGCCAATAAGTACAGTTTATTCATTAAATATACCCCTATTTCACAGTCTGACAGTTCCGACCTCTCTTCACTAAAAACTATTTATCTCATGGTACGAGACTCCAAATTGAGAACCGTTAATTTTCGCAGAAACTATACTCATTAAGGATTTTAATAATTCAAATCAAGACCCATAATTATTTTTTAAAAATTTTCAATGATTTTACCAAATCAGAATAGGGGATTCCAAAATTATTCTGACCCTGTCTCACAAAAATCCAATTATCACAGAATATGAAATTATTTTGCCTTCACTGTTCCTTTTATGAGAAAATAGACTCATTAAAATTTAATTTCATGTCTTATTCAACCTCTAATTAAATTTATACCATTTTTGGTATTTTTCAAAATCACACAACTGCTGCTGTCCGAAATTGTTTTATTACAAAATTTTACTTTTACATAATTTCACTTACTCCATTCTATCATACCAAAAGATTCGCTCAACTATCGAGCACATTGCTCACAACTTTTCACATAGATATACTTTCACTTATTCATCACATAGCCGTATACATATGTATTTTCACTTAGTAAATTTCCCATTGAACTCATCGGAATAATAATAGATACCCGGTGTCCTGTGCATATACCACCCTTATAACCGAAGCTCTCTGGTACGCATAGTAGCCTTCACTTAGTACTACAAATGTGACCTATCAATCTAGTACACATAGTAGCCTGCACTTAGTACTACACATGTGACTTAACCATCTAATACACGTAGTACCCTGCACTTAGTACTACACACGTGATCGAAGTTAACGGGTACGTATAGTAGCCTGCACTTAGTACTACACATGCGACCTATCAATCTGGTACACGTAGTAGCCTGCACTTAGTACTACACATGTGACTCACAACGAATCATTTGTATCTCTTGTATTCTAAAGGTTCAATCAGGAAATTCTTCACTTTTCAACATTTTACTAACTCGTTCTTACTCAATTTTGATTCGTAGTTTACATCAATTGATCATTCTATAGGCAGCCACATCTCATGTAATAACAAAAGATAATAACATAAAAAGAATCGAAATATTATATACATACAAACTTAATCATTTCAAAGAAACATCATATTCCATCAAACTTCCAAACCTTTATCGGACGTACTCGAATTGTGGCTTCATTCACATAGCAATATCTCATAATCACATGGCATTGCAACATTTTCATCATAATAGCAAAACATCAAGAACATGTTATATCATCAAAATAATCACATAATATCAAATTATTCACATATATATACTTACAACTCGTGTAATATCGAAACATTATCATTCAAATAAAATATTGCATTATTAAAATCACATGAACTTACCTCGGGTTCGAGTACGACTATAGATTCTGATTTAGTCCATAATCTCATTCATTTCCAATCTATGCCTGAACCTCATTTTCCTTGATCTATAATACCACATTTAGCTTACTAATTAGTCACATTATTCATATGGGTCAAAAAATCATACTTTTACAAATTTGTATTTTGACCCCTAAACTTTCACATATTTTTACTTTGGCCCCCAGGCTCGTAAAATGATTTTTATTCAATTTCCTTGCATTTTAAGCCTAGCTGAATCATTTTCATAACTATAGCAGCCCCTAATTTTCACTAAATCACACTTTTATGACAAATTTTGTAACTTTTACAAAACGATCCTTTTTGAAAATTTCACTGAAAATCAATTAGTAAAAGTCGTTTATTACACACCGAGTATTCATATTCTACCATTTGACATCAAAACACATGCATGTCATCCATGCGTAAATTTTTAAGCACAAACCCTAGCTCAAAATATGGGTAGAAATGAGTAGATCTTGTTACGAGAATTTCAAAAACGTAAAAATCACTAAAAACGGGGATAGAACGGACTTACAATCGAGCTTGAAAGCTTGAAAACCCTAGCTATGTTTTCCCCATGCAAGTTTCAGCCATGGAGTAGAAGATGGATAAAATTTGGCTTTTAATTTTGTTTTTAATTCATTTTAATTACTAGATTACCAAAATGTCCCTAACTTAAAAATATTCTATTTCACCCATTTCATGTCCATTTTTGTCCAAAAAATTATCCAATGGTCTAATTACAATTTAAGGGCCTCCAATTTAAAATTTCATAACAATTAGACATCTCTAACTTGTAGAACTCAACTTTTGCACTTTTTACAATTTAGTCCTTTTGACCAAATTGAGTGCCCAAACGTCAAAATTTTCGAACGAAATTTTCACGATATCATCCCGTTAAATTTTATACCATAAAAATATAATAAAAAAATTTTATTGTGTCGAATTTTTGGTCCTGAAACCACTATTCCGACTAGGCCCTAATTCGGAATGTTGCAACACTCCCCTTTTAGGGATTTTGGCCCCCGAAAATCTTACCAGAAGAGTGGTTCGGTTTTCACATAAACTCCACTATCTTATAATCATTTTTGAAGAACCTTTACTCAGGCTATGTTTAATACTAAGCTCTTTAATTTCTCATACTAAAGTCATGAACAATTCTGTGTTATACGACGCATCAATCGAATCTTGACTTCTATCAAAGAACTCATGTATACAAGGGTCGAACCCATACCGTCATAGAATATGTATATACACATCATACTTGAATCCTCTCAGATTCAAATGGATTAGCCAGCCTGATCATCATGGCCTTAAGTTTTCTATCATTTTATACAGCCCGACAGTTTACTAGCTCGACCTCTGGTCATCATTAAAATTCAGAGCCTCAATTAGCTTTTTATATAATTCACGATATAAATCTCGGATCTCAACCCGATTAACAAAAACTAGCATTTTAAGAAATTCAACAATCTCAAAGATACTTAATCCCATAAGTCTGATGAGCAGAAATTCAGTACTTACCGACATGATTTGCAAATTTATCAATTACTTAACAACAAGTCATATGACATCTTTCTCTTTCAAAGATAGGAAAAATTCTAATATGAAATCTATAGTAATCTCATTCTCAGAGATATACCATAACTATCTTATCATCCTTTTACAATTTAAGTCAGCTACACTATCTCAACTTAAGTCTTTCTATGACACGAGCGTGTGTCTCAGCCATGTGTGACACACAACCATGCAACACGACCGTTTGTCCCCTGTAGGTTTTAAAGGGTTTCAAGTCAGGCAATTACACGGCCTAGCACACGGCCTGGCACACGGGCATGTTACTTGGCTGTGAGACCTAAGTTAGAGAATTACACCGGCATGAACACGGGCTAGGACATGACCGTGTGTCCCTATTTTGAATACCCACACAGCCTGAGACACGGGCATGTGCCTCAACCGTGTGAGTCACACGGCCTGGAACACGATCGTATGACCCCTACGGTATAAAAATTTTCAACTATTTCTCAAAAATTCTATACATTTTTTATTTAGTCTCGATTCGTTTCTAATGTGTTTTTAGGGCCTCAAGGGCTCGTATAAGGGACAATATGTATGAGATTGATTGGTTTGCTATGAATTATGTTATGATTTAAATCTTGTGAATAATTGATTATTTTAAGATGTAATCTTTTGGTAATGCTCTGTAACCCTATTCCAGCGACGGATATGAGTTAGAGGTGTTACAAGTAGCATGAATTGTTTTTATTGAGTTGATGTGGAATATTAAAATAAAGGACTAAATTGGATCAAATGAAAAATGGCATAAATTACTTGAATTATGTTATGTGATATGGTAAATGGTTAGAAATATGTTGTATGACATGTAATACATGTGATTTGATGATGAATTGGATTATGGTTGTGAATAAGTTAGAGAAATGGTATATGTACTATATTGCAAAAAGAAATTGAATATGAAATAATATATATAAGAGTTGGATTAAATTGAATGAAATAAGATAAATGTTTTTCATTCAATAGAAAAATGTTCAAAGTACAAAAATGCAAATGTGATCGAACACTTGGTATGATAGGTGAGTAAGGATTATTACGGGTATGATAATGCATTTATGTATAAATATTGCTCATGTGAACTTAGTAAAAGACTAGGATACGATTGACATGTCAAAACAGTTATACCCACGCTTGACAAGATATTTTACATGTTATAATGAGATCGAGCATTTATTGCAAATTCTCGAATTATATGTAACATAAGTTCATCTCGAATGGGTAACCTGATGTAATTTCAGCTTATGGAAGTAACTTAGTTCACCTGTGTATCCGAGTCCATTTTACTAGAGTTCCATCAAGTGATATATATAAATATTATAATTGAAATGGAAAAGTTTGAAAATGAATTGAGTATGGAATTGTATATGCTTATAACATGATATGTGGCATGAAAGTGCTTAAGTATCAATTGATGTTATTCACAATGTGTGAATATGTCTAACCTATTGGGATGACTTATGAAATGGTGTGTGTGTATAAGTGTTGAATTCATGTTTGACTATGAAATTTAAATGGTTAAATGATGTTTATTTATCATGGAATTGGATGACTTAAAGTTAAATGTATTTATGCCGGTTCATAAATGGTATGAAAGGTTTAAATGATATAAAGTTTGGCATTTAACAACTAGAATGAATTGGTAAGTTCTATTTCTATGATGAATGGTTTGATTTGCTAATTGTCATATGTATACTCTTATATGTAATTGATAATGGCATTGCTTGGAATAGTAGGGATATAAATTGGGTAGATATTGTGTTTATACTTATTATGATCAATTTCTTATGCTAATGTCATGTTATCTTGAATCATGAAAGTATCACTAAGCATTAATGCTCAGTGTACAATTTGTTTATTTCATGCACAAGTACATGTATATTTCAAGGTTTCAAGAAGTGATTTCATCATCCAAGCAGTGACCTTTGACTCAGCAATGTTTGTTTAGTTCCTTTTGTTTTAGTATAGGACATGTACCTAGGTTTGAGTCAGTTGTGTATATCATATATCGTTAAATTGACATTTACGTCAAAATGGCTAACTTGATATGGTAAATTGGCATTGTAAATATTATGTTATGTTAAATGAGATAATTGATGTCAAATCGTCACAAAGGTAGAAGTTGTCATAGGTAACAAAGTAATGAATGACATTTTGAATTAACTATGTAACACCCTTTACCCGTACCTGACATCAGAATAGGGAACAAGGCATTATCGGACTTAAACTCAAACAAATATTCGAAATCGGGGCATGAATTTCCACTCAAATTTAAAAATTTTTGAAAACATTCATATTGTCCCTTAAACAAGCCTACGAGGCCCAAAACATGCATTAGGAGTGGTTTGGGACTAAACCGAGAACTTTAGAAAACTTTCCAACACTTAGAAAATTTTTCATCAAAACAGGGGTCACATGCCCGTGTAGCTTGGGATATGCCCGTGTGGGTAGGCCGTATGGTCACACACGCCTGTGTCCCTAACCCGTGTAACTTTCTGTTTATGACATCATCAACAAATTGAAGTCACACAGCCAAGACACACGCTCGTGTCCCGAGTCCATGCCCTCTACACAGTTGAGACACGCCTGTGCCTCTCCCCGTGTGCTCGATACTAAACATTCTATTTTGTAACAATAAAGGTACAGAGGACACACGACCAGATCACACACCCATGGGGCTGACCGTGTGTCACACACGGCCTAGACACACGGCCTAGACACACGCCCGTGTGTCTACCCATGTGTACAAAAACAAGGTTATTTACCAAGCCATTTTGCCCCCCTCACTTGCACACATCTACACAACTTCAATAACATAATTTCATAATACAACTGAGCAACCATTATCGTCATAACTAAGGCTTAAACATGTCATTTAAAATCCAACATCTATCATGCTTAAAACATCATACTTTGCCAAACTCAAACATACCACAAGTACATTTATAATTAAGACAATAACCTAACATCCTCATGCCATTATTTATCATGCTTAGAATATCAACCTTTCCACACTAAATCATGCAAAATTTCACATTCACAATTGGCATTAATATATGAATATACTTATAACCAATAATAGCCAACTTTCATGGCTATATACAAAAATGAACTAAACACCATTGCAAGCTAACACATATGGCCAAATTAATAATGGCACATATAACCCAAATACCAAATTCTTATACATGCCATAAACTCAAAATACTTGAATTCATCTACACCCAAAGTGATAGCTGGATAATGTGATAGGATCTCCGACGATCTCCAACTCGAGCTAGCTTAATAATCCTATAAATGTGATAGGATCTCCGACGATCTCCAACTCGAGCTAGCTTAATAATCTTATGAAACATGGGAAAGGAAGAGGGTAAGCTATATAGCTTAGTAAGTCCGTATGAAAATAACAAGCAACCCTTACTAATCATTTACCAAGTTTAATAATATAAACACAAGGTAATAAAAATTGCTATAATCCTCAAAATTATAATTTATTCAATTACATAGTTAATTTGCAAACATAGTTTAACATGTTTTGACATTAGCCTAGTAGCTGTAATCTCTCCGTTAACACAGATATCCATAATCAACCAAACATTTCAAACCTTATAATAAACATACGCTTTACTCATTAGTATTCATCTTTCAAGCATATATTTTAACGTCTTTCAATGTTTAAAACTTATATCTCCTCAAACTTTTATAATCATTTTAGTAGGCATTTATGCCAATCTTTTTTTTTCTTATATCCGATAAATCACAATTCTTTTGAATAAAACATGCTATATGATAACTCAATTTGGCCCGAAAACCCATTACACGATCTCCAACCGAATTTATCATGTATTTCATACATCACAATTATAGACCAATAATTACAGAGCTTTCACAAAAATATTCTCATGGAAACCATGAACTCACAATATCATGAAATCAATGCTTATAAACTTATGCACATCTTGTACAAATTCGTAACATAGTCACATACTTTGTCATCTTGACATACTCTTCGGATTACCCGTTGAACACTTGAATTACTATCGGATACACAGAAAGTCTTGCACATAAGTGCCACATATGTAGCGAATGCTGCCACATATCTCATAATACATGGGCTCACTTATGAGCTAATCACGGGCCTGCTCACACAAGCTGTTAGTCAAGACGTAACTACACGGGCTGCTCACACAAGCCATCAGGTATTCGCAACACATGCCAGACTACCTAGCCACCGGTAGGACGTACATGACCAGCACCTGGATTCACATAGATCACATAACAAAAGGTATCCTACTAACATGTCACTTGTATCATTATCTATTCCTAAGGTTCAAACGGGATTTCTCACTGTACCGAATCTCTATCAGACACTCCCGTAGTACCGTACTCAATAATATTCACATTTCATTTCAATAATATAGCATTTATCATAAATATAACAATTAAGCATTAATACATATATAATTTAATACTTATTAAACATACGAGCTTACCTCAACATAGAAATGGCGAAAAAGACCTAATCGTCAAATACTTGTTTTTCCCCCGTTCTAGTTTTGAACCTTGTTTTTCTTGATCTATATTATCACATTCAACTTATTTAATCATTAAACTATTCAAATCAGCCAAAAATCTAGTATTAAAATGGCACCTTACAAAGCTTTATACGGTCAAAAGTGTCGAACATCGTTGTAGTGGACTGAACTTAACGAGAATAAGATTCACGAGGTTGATCTGATTAGAGAAACAGAAGATAAAGTGAATGTAATTCGTGATAGTCTGAAAGCAGCGTCAGATCATTAGAAATGCTACGCAGATTTAAAACGGAAAGACATTGAGTTTCATATTGGGGATAAAGTGTTTTTAAAAGTATCTCTGTGGAAGAAAATACTTTGATTTGATCGTAAAGGAAAATTAAGTCCGAGATTCATTAGACCGTATGAAATTATCTAACGAATTGGACTAGTGGCTTATTGGTTAGCATTTTCGTCTGAGTTAGAAAAGATTCATAATGTATTTCATGTATCGATGCTTCGACGATACCGATTTGATTCTTCGCATGTTATTTCCCTGACCGAAGTTGAGATTCAGTCAGACTTAACATACAGTGAAGAACCAATTCGAATTCTAGCTCGTGAGATCAAAGAGCTGAGAAATAAGAAAATTTCATTAGTGAAAGTATTATGGCATCAACACGAGGTAGAAAAAGCTATGTGGGAACTCAAGGATGCTATAAGAAAGCAATATACCACCACCTATCAGGCCCGACGAGCGGTAGATTTTCAGGGACGAAAATCCCTAAAGGATGGAGAGTTGTAATAGCTCGATTTTAGCTTAATCAGAACAGTGGTTTCAGAACCACAAATCCAAGATCGTAAAACTATTTTAATATTATTTTATATGTTTACAGCATGTGAATATGTATGTGTGAAAATTTCATGAGCTAATTTTATAGTTTAATAGCTCAATTTGAGAAAAGGACTAAATCGCGTAAAATGCAAAAGTGGCATTCTATATGTTAAGTGTGTCTATTTGCTATGGTTTATTAAACCAAAGGTCCTTATGATGTTATTATACCATTGATAGTGAGAATGGACATAAACGAGCTTAATATTATGGAATTTGATGGTTTTAATTAAGGTTAAATTGGTAATTTGTTTATTAATGTTATTATTATTAAAAGAAAACAAAATTTGGTTTCATTATCATCATCTTCCACAGAAAATCAAAATAAAATAAAATATTAAAGCTCATTTATGGTTTGGAATTTGTGTGGCTTAATTGAGATCAATAAAAGAGGAACTCAGACTTAGATCGAGGCAAGAACAAAGTACTCGACTAATAGACTAGCTTTGTCATTTTTACATCCGAGGTAAGTTCGTACGTGATAAACATTGTTACAATTATGTTTTTAATGCTTTAATATTGCATAAATTATATATGTGAGATGATGGTTGTGTACGACGATGAATATATTATGTTTGCCACTTAGTGTGCGTATCGAGATAGCTTCGGCTATATAAAGCACTTAGTGTGCGAATCGGAATAGCTTTGGCTATTTATATGGCACTTAATGTGCGAGACTGAGATAGCTTCATCTATGAAAGGCACTAAGTGTGCGAGATTATAATAGCTTTAGCTATGCTTTGACACTTAGTGTACAAGACATCGAGTATTCAATAGTATCACGTACAGGTATGAGTTTGATATGAATTTGTACAGGTATGTACATATAAAGCATGAAATCCAAATAGAAAAAGTTATGAATTTGTTTATAAACACTTGAAGAAGTATGAGGAAAGATTGTTGGTCAACATAATTTAGATATTAATTAGTACGAATTGATGGTTTATGTATTATGAACTGTTGAGTATATTTAGTACGAACTTACTAAGCTATGAAGCTTACTATGTGTTATTTGTTTATGTTTTATAGAGAATCAAGGCTAACTTGGACTTGGGGATTGTCAGGAAGCGTCATCACACTATCGATCATTTTGCTGGTACTTTTGAAGCTTTATATATATGGTATATGGCATGTATAGGCTAGTTTCATTTTGGTATATTTTGAGTTGTGATATTAGCCATGAGATTTGGCTTGTAAATGTTGGTGTATATGGTCATAAGTTGGCTTTAATTATGTGTTTGATAAGTGATATATGAGATGTATATAATGCCTTATATGTTGGCTTGTTTTGGTATGTTTGCCATAATTGTTGATATAGCCAAATGGTTGTTCATTTGGTTAGTTATTAGTTGATGTATTAATGCTTAGAAGTTGGCATATTGTGGTTTGACCTTGAGATGATATTATGGTGTGTTTTGTGACATGAAACAGATGATAGATGATGCATTAATGCAATTGGAACTTATGTCAGTTTTGATAACTTTGGCATGATGATTTGGTATATTTTGAATATGGAATTGAGTAGTTGGAATGGTTGAGGATAGATGGCATGATATGTGTATAAATTGGCATGTTTTGGCTGCTTATATAGGTGTCGAAATGGTACCAATTTGGTTATTTCGTGTGCATGAGTAAAGGGTGGCAAATTGGCTTTATAAATGACATATTTTTGTCCACACGGGCAGAGAAACGGGCATGTGTCTGAACCGTGTATGACACACGGTCATATTGTAAGGTCGTGTGTCCCCTAAGGTACCCTTTCGACTTAATGTAGTATACCCTACAAGTTTGACAGGGTCTAGACACACGGGTGTGTTTACTGGCCGTGTGTGACACACGGGCTAGCACATGGACGTGTGGCCGACCGTGTAACCAAGTCAGTAACCCCTCCAGTTTTCCCACGGCCATGGCACAAAGGCATGTCCTCGGCCGTGTAACAGGTATGACACACGGTCATATTGTAAGGCCGTGTGTCCCCTAAGGTACCCTTTCGACTTAATGTAGTATACCCTACAAGTTTGACAGGGTCTAGACACACGGGTGTGTTTACTGGCCGTGTGTGACCCACGGGCTAGCACATGGACGTGTGGCCGACCGTGTGACCCAAGTCAGTAACCCCTCCAGTTTTCCCACGGCCATGGCACAAAGGCATGTCCTCGGCCGTGTAACAGGTGTGACACACGGTCATATTGTAAGGCCGTGTGTCCCCTAAGATACCCTTTCGACTTAATGTAGTATACCCTACAAGTTTGACAGGGTCTAGACACACGGGTGTGTTTACTGGCCGTGTGTGACACACGGGCTAGCACATGGACGTGTGGCCGACCGTGTGACCCAAGTCAGTAACCCCTCCAGTTTTCCCACGGCCATGGCACAAAGGCGTGTCCTCGGCCGTGTAACAAGCCGATTTTGGGCCTAGTTGAAATAGTGGTTTCGAAACCACTATTTCGGGGTCAAAGAAATTGTTTTTAATGATATTTTATGTGTTATAGCATGATTATATGAGTGCATGAAAATTTTGGTGAAATAATCTTAGTGATTTCATGCTTAATTGCGAAAAAGGACTAAATCGCATAAAGGACAAAAGTTGTGTTTTGCTAGATAAATATGTTAAATAGCTAGAGAACCAAAATTTGGGGTGTTTAAAGAGTAATTAGGCCCTTAAAATGTTTATGGCTGGCCATAGGGGGGAAAAAGAGTTGAAAAGTCAAAAATTTGGTATGGTTGGTATTTGATGACGTATACAAAGACTAATAAAATAAAACAAAAAATAGCCACCCTTCTTCTCCATCTTTCTCCACTGAAAATTAGGGAAGAAAAACCTCCATGGGAGCTTGAAAATTTCAGCAACATAAACCTCTCTCATGTAAGTCATTTTGATGTTGGTTTTTGATGTTTTTGAGATCCTTAAAGCATGATATAGCTATTTCTATCATTATTTTGAACTAGGGTTTATGTTCAAAAATTCACTCATGTGTGTCATGCATGTTCTTTGATGTTTAATGGAAGAAAATGAGTCTTGTTTGTGTAATAAACAACTTTTGTGAAAGGATTTTCATGGAAAACACCTAAATGGGCCATTTTGTAAAAGTTATCAAATAGGTTGTAATTGGGTGAAATAGTGGAAATTTGGGGCTGTCACAAGAGTAATAATTGTTCGATTAAGCTTGGCTAATGGGAAAATTCTATAAAAATTAATTTCCGGGCCTAAGGGTAAAATGGTCATTTTGTGAAAGTCTAGGGGCAAAATGGTCATTTTTCTAAAAATGTGAATTTTGATTGCACAAAATTATTTAGTGATTAAATGAGTGAATTTCATCATGTTAGATCAAGAAAATCGAGATTTGGGCTTAAATCGAGAAAGTGTGTGGTTAAGGACAAAAAGAGAATAACTAGCTGAAATTGCATTTGAGGTAAGTCTGTGTGATTAAGTGAGCATGATATTTATGCCATTGTTATTATACTTGAAAATCTATCTCTCCATGATTGTATTAAAGTTTATGTTGATGATATTGTATATGAGAAAGTGACGTCAAATGTAAATAACATTTATGTGTTGATTGAATGCTTGGAATTTGATGGAATATGATATTCCATTGAAACGAGTAAGTTGTATGTAAATAATACAACTACATTGTTATTATATGTGTTTAAATTGATATAGCATGAATTGCTTGGTTGTGGAAACGATTATGTTTGATGAATATTGATATAGTAGAATTCTCGTTTGAACCTTAAAAAACAATTCGGATATTCATGCCATGACATTCGAATTATTTGTGTGCCAGTGTAAGACATGTCTGGGACATGCATCAGCCTCAAGATGTAAGCCAGTGTAAGACATGTCTGGGACATGCATCGACTACGCGATGTGTTAGTGTAAGACCATGTCTGGGACATGGCATTGGCACGGATATGTGAGAGCTAGTGTAAGACAGATGTCTGGGACATGGCATCGACTTGATGGATGAGCCAGTGTAAGACCATGTTTGGGACATGGCATCAGCATTATACCCTATGTTTGAGGCTTTGTGAATATCCGATAGCTTTCCGAATGGTTCAATGGTGAGAGTTACGGTCTAAGCTAAATGAGAAAGGTTATGACCATATTGTGAGTGGTACAGGTACTCACATGAAATTGATGATATTTGAATTCAATTCATGTTATATGGTTAGTAAGGAATGAATATCAGCATGTTGAGTAACACAGGTATGTATGCCAAGCTCATGAGAAATGATTTCAGTTTATGATGCACATTTAGTGAAATGTAAATAGGTAATTCATGCTTATGAGAATAATTTTGTGATGACCTTGTAATTATAGGTCTATACTTATGATGTATGAAAATGCAACCTTACCAATGTGGTGAAAATGAATTAATATGGTGTGATAATCTTAGTATCATTAATTTACACTAAAACAGTTTTGGATAGCAGCCATAGTTCGAATTTGAAAATCTACCAAAAATTGTGTAAATTGAGTTAGAGGTTGAACAAAATATGAAATTAAAGCCTAATGAGCCTAGTTTCACATAGAAGAAATGGTGAAAGAAAAAGAGTTTCATATTACGAAATATTTAAATTTTTGTGAGATAGAGTCAGAATGACTTCGAAATCCCCTATTCTGGTTTGAGAAAATCATTGAAAATTGTAAAAAAAATATTTACTGGTTATAATTTATATTCTTAGAATTCTTAATGAGTCTATTTTCAAGATAAATAGACAGGAACATCATACGACTCTCGTATTATGAGATAATTAACTTTTAGTGAAGATGGGTCAAAACTGTCAGACAGTAGAAAAAGGGGTAACTTTAAGGAATAAACTGTAATAATTGGCTAAACCAAAAACTATGAAATTTTATGGTAAGAATATATGTGAGTCTAGTTTTAGGGAAAATTATCAGAAATTAATTTAAAGTTTCGTAGCTCCAGTTATAAATGATTTAGTGACTGTGACTCAAGAAAATAGCTTGACTGGAACATGAGTAAAAATGCAAATAGGGTTGTATTACCATGAGAAGCAAGTTGATAAATTGCTTATTATTTTCATACGGTCTTACTAAGATATAAAGCTTACTCCCTTCATTTCCTTTCCTTTAGTGTTTTTAGGTTAGCTCGAGGTTGGAGATCATCGGAGGCAGCATCACACTATCAAGTCGCTACCTTCGGAATAATGAAGCATATATTAGAAATAGGGATCTAGTTGATTGATATGTATTATTTTTCTTTAGCCAAATGTGTCGGCTTATATTGAGTTATATGTATATGGCCATGAGATGTGGCTCATATTGATTTTGGCTTGTAAGCCTAGCTATTCATGTCATGTCTAATGTTTATAAGGTGATTATTTTTGTTTGCCATGCATGGTTAGTTATATGACATGTGTGTTGGATGTATGCTCTATGACCAATTGAGGTGGTCATAGCCATGAAGTAATCGCACGTTATAAACACAACGTGATAATTATTGAGCTTGAGTGCTTGATGGATAAGTTGGTAACCATAGTATAATAGTAAAAGTGGTCATCAAAATGACAAATCTTATGAATATGAAATAAGGAATCTAGACTTGGTATTGCATGAGTAGATGCATTAGCTGTAAGAGGACATGTTAATGTTAAGGATATGTTTTAATAAAGAGTGTTAATTACTAAAATGATGCCATGATTTGCGATTTTGATGTGCATAAGGTTGTAAGAGATTATGGGTAACATGAAGGATCGGAAAATAGCCTAAGTGTTGGCCACACGGATTGAGACACGGCCGTGTGTTTCAACCATGTGAGGGACACGACCTGGAGACACGGGCGTCTGACCCGGCCGTGTGGTTCGATATGCATGCTGACGTCATAAACAGAGAGTTACACAGCCTGAAGACATGAGCCTGCCAAAGGTACACGGGCGTGTCCCTATGTCCACATTGGCGTGTGACCCTGTTTCATGGGAAAATTTTCTAAGTTTTTCCTGAAACTTTTCAAAGTTCTCGGTTTACTCCCGAATCAATTTCGATGAATGTTTTGGGCTTCGTAGACCCAAATAAGGGACGACATGCATGTGTTTGAAAGGTTTTGAATTAAAAGAGATTTTATGGCCCGATTTTTGCATGAATGTGTATGTTTAAGTCCAGTAATGCCTCGTACCCTATTCTAGCGTTGGACATGGGTATGGGGTGTTACAAGCCGTGTGGTACAAGTCAGTATTATGCCCTGTTTTCACACGGCATATGACACTGGAGTGTCTGGTGGCCGTCACACCGGCGTGTGACCCTTAACTATTTGAAAATTTTCCAAGATTCCCAAAGTTTGCAAATGTTATCGGTTTAGTCCCGAACCACTTTTGAGCATGTTTTAAGGTCTCGTAGAACCTTAAAAGGGAAAATTTGAATGATTTGATTGGATTTTAATTATGAATGCTTAAATGTATGTGAATAATGTGTATTATTCGGTAATGTCTCGTAACCCTATTCCAACGACAGATACGGGTCAGGGGTGTTACAATACGCCCAAGTGATAAGTAAGTTGGTATACTAAGTCTATTTGTGTTCTATATACGCCATTGGGCGTACTTTATGAATGTGTGTAAATCCTTCAGAAAGGTTCAATTGTACTATCAGTAATGTTATGTATTATTTCTCTTTGGAACTCACTAAGTTCGTATAAACTTACTTTGTTACCTTTTCCGTCTCAAGCTTGTTGACTGAATAAATGTTTTGTTAGAAGGACTACGTCAAAGTGCTACTACTATTGTGAGGTAATTGCTTTGTTTCGTATCATGCATGACTCGCAGGGGTGGTGCATAAGTGTATTTGTAATTGATTTGTACTAAGAACTTCTATTTTGATAAGACTTTATTTTTATGAGATTTCTATGAAGTATTAATGTTTGGTTTTAAATTAACACAATCTATTTAATGAAGTTATATATTTGAACTTATACGCCATATGGCTTGTACAATATTTTTAAAATGTTGATGTTTTCACTCAAACCTTGGTAAAGTAACAACTAATATATGTTTTATATTTATAACTTTGTAAGAATTATATAAAATTTTCACCAGAATGTTTTAAATTAGTTTGATTTTACGCCATACTCAAATACTATTATAGGGTCAGGTTTTGCATGTTACACATCGTGGTGAGACTAAGTCAATATGTTGCATCATGAGGAGGAATCCCCAAAGTCACAATGTTAACCTAATATTTTGAAAAATTACAATTTGGTCCTAATCCAACCTTAGGTAACAAAACAGCTTTAGTAAGCTCGTATAAGACTCAGAAATGATAGCAAATCATATTGAGATTTAATAATATTGTTAATAGCATATATAAAAGGGTAAATTGAATCGTAGTTACTCTGGAAACTGAAATTATAAAAAAAATCAATGGAATTTAAGTGGAATGAAGCCCAAGAAAAAGTTTTTCTTGCTTTAAAAGATAAACTTTGTTTAGTTTCTATTTTAAAACCGATTGATTTTGTTGGAAAACGTATCCATATTGTAGTAAACATGTAATTGTTTTCTATTTATTTGGATGATAAATAAATAAATAAAGTTAATTTCACATTTCACTATTATGTCTTTTTTATTTTTTGTCTTTTTTATTTTGCATGCATAGCGAAATTGTGACAAACAAATATTAGCTCATTGATTGTCTAAAGTTCAAACTAAAGATAAATGGCATTGTAAAACGTTTATGTTACGAGAAAGATAACTTACTTTAGTAGATAATCTAAATTTGTTCATATTCTCGTAAAAGAATCAAAGTGAGCATTTTATTCAAATATTGAGAAGGATTATTATGTCATCTACAATTCCAATTGGGGAGATGGCTAGTCTTGGCTATTGGAGCAGTTGATTCTATGAGTGGAGACATAAATGTATTCATTGGTAGAATGATACATTAGATTCGACCCAGGATGAATTAATTCTGAATCCATTTGTGAATTAATTCACTTGTGATGTTCATGGTATGATTTACCTAAATCTTGAGTTAGTCGCTGACCATGCGTATGTGCTTTGATATAAGTGGATGCTTACACTCTAAAGATGATCAAGCCCATAGTCGGTATGTTGGGTACATGACTTGTATATGGCATGACTTTACTAGCAGCAGTGGAATTCATAGCTCAATTAAAGAGTTAATGATATCCTCTCATTGGCATTGTGTGGATTGATAAATATGGAACGTGGTCCCGGGTTGCTTGTTCTTGAACGAGCAATTTGTCACAGTCATTTGTTGACAGTGATCATATTAATCATTAAGAAGACACAATGGTAACAATAAGATAAAATAGTATTGTATTGAGTGAACGGATTTAACTCAAATGAATCAAGGATATCATATGAGGGTAACACACATAATGAGGTCATTGGACAAAGCAGTTGGATGAATTGCTTTTATAAAGAGTATACAATAAGGATTTTTCAATCATAGTACTTCTTGTGGACTGACTCCATGATTAAGTAATTGTGAATTATCGAAACAATGTTTCTGGACATAATTGCAATCACTAGAGCTTAACTATATATGTTTGATTGGTTCCTCCACTAGCTCAACAAAAGCTCGATCGGACTGCATTTGAATCAGAAGAAATTCTATGACTTTGGGAATAATTTAATTAAGTTGATTTATTCGTTGTGGAATTAAATTAAGTGGTCGTAAGAATTGTTCAACTAGAGAATTTGATTAAAGAATTTTCTTGAAAAATTAATTTGGAAAATCTAAGTGATTTTTGGAAAAAATAATTTTGATCAAGTAAAATTAAATTAATCAAATCAATTAAAATTAATATGATATTTTTGAAAGTTAATTTTCAAGTCATACAATTGGCCCAACGTGTAATTAAACTTGAAAATTGGACTTGAGATTGTAAATTGGGCCTGGGAGCTCAAAACCGAGATCAAGACCCAAAACTAGTTGAATCGAGCCCGATATGTGATTAAGTGATTAATTCAATCATAATTGAACTCTGTAAACTCTCCCTATATAAAGAGAGTCTTGGGTCATTATTCACATACACTTAAATTCAAGAGAAAGTTGTAGAAAGAAAATTATATGAAGAGATTATTCCAGAAAATTTCTAGAGATATTTTTCTGATTTACAACTTGACCCAAAAGTTTAGAGAAATTACAAAATTACCCTACTAATAATTTTTGTGAAAACTTTTCTAATTTGAAGCACACCCACACTCGGCAAACGTGAGCTTGAGAATAGCAGAGAAGACTACTTGGTCAAAGTGCTTATCCTAGACAAATTGAAAAGGTACAATTTTGATTAAGTGTTTATTACTTTAGATATCACACCTAAGATCTTGTTTTTGGAAAAATTTTAAAACTCTAGTTTTTCCCTAAATTTATTTTCCGCTACGTTTTTCAAACCTATTTTTTTCAACATATTTTTCTAATACATTTGAGTTAGAATGTGATGCTTTAAATGTTGGGATCGGTGGTACTAATGCAAAACAAATGGCTCATTGCATACTTTAGTGAAAAATTAACCAGGACCTCACTCAATTATTCCTTGTTTGATAAAGAACTCATTACTTTGGTTCGTGCTTTGGAAATTTGACGATATTATTTGTTGCTTAAAGAATTCGTTATTCATACTGATCATGAATTCCTTTAAGTGGTTCAATGGATAAGGTATGTTAAATAAGCGACATGCTCATTGGGTAAAGTATATCAAAACATTTTCATATGTGATAACACAAATTTTTCGCTTGCATAAATATTTTGTTTTATTGTTTTTTATTTGGTTCACTAAAAATTTTTTGTATCATTTTTTTTTCTAAAAGTTTAAAAGTACAAAACAATCAAAGTACAAATACATGTTCAAGTAACCACTTGGTGTAGAATTTGTAACAGTCCGATTTAGACCCTAGTCGGAAAGTGGTTTAGGGACCACATATCTGAGTCATAAAAATATTTAAATAGTATTTTTCGTGCTTATTATATGTGAATTAATATGTGTGAAAATTCCGTATGAAAATTTTATCATTTGTGTGCTTAATTTACAAAAAGGACCTAATCGCATAAAATGTAAAAGAACTGTTCTATTTGCTAAAGTGTCAAATTGCTATGTCTTTAGATATGTGGAGTCCTTATGATACAATTATACCATTGAATTAATGCATGGACATATTTGGTCATGAGTTAGTGGATTTCTAGTGATATTCTTAAGGTTAAAAATGGTATTTGATTATTAAATGAATTATAATAAAACAAAACATGTTAATGGATGAATTATTCATCCATACTTGCCGAAATTCAAATGAAAAGAGAAGAAATAAAAGCATTTAGGGTTCGGCTAAGTTAAAGCTAAATTAAGGTATGTGTTTTGATCGGTTTTTGATAATTTCTACGCTTTTGTAATCGTTGCTTCGAATACTATAAAGCCCATGTCTCAATTTTTGATTTTTTTGATGATTTTGAAATGTGTCATGGATGAATTTATGAGATTTATGTTGTTAATTGATGAAATATGAAAGTTTGATGTTGGGTTTATATGTTTTTTCTTTGAATTTTTGATGAAATTGAGTAATTTGGGCTAAATTGTAAAAATGTTATTTTGAGGGACTAAAATGTGAAATAAATGAAATGTGTGGACTTGTATAAGAGCTATGAATATTTTTCCAAGCATGAGTATATGCAAATTATGTGTATTTTGTGATTTTGTAAATTAGGGACTAAAGTGTCAAAATGTGAAAATGTGAGGGCTACTTTGCAAATTTCCCTAAATTTATGTTTATGGATTTTTTTGAATGAATGTGTGATTAAATAAATCAAATTTGAATTTATATAGATCAAGAATTAAAGAAAATGGAGTTAGACCGGGGAAAGTAGAAAGTCGTCAAGTAACCGATTCCATCTATCCGAATCCCTACGAGGTAAGTCGATATACAATAAATGTGTTTGAATTGAATTCTTATTATTCATATGATATTTAATTGTGATGAATGAATGCTCAAGCTAAAAATGTGCTATTTGAGTAAGTATCGACAAAGTTTCGACGTTTGAAAAGTCCCATACGAACCTTAGGAATAGTTAGGATACATATGTTCATGACATAGGATTTCCAATATCCGTTTTGCATGTAAGACCACGTCTTGTACGTTGGCATCGACTTCTATTTTACGTGTAAGACCTTGTTTGGGACATTGGCTTCGTATATGATTTCGTGTAAGACCCTGTCTGGGACAGTGGCATCGATGTTTAATTACATGTAAGACCACGTCTGGGACGTTGGCATTATATTTACTTTCCAATCTATCCACATATCCTTATGTTTCCGAATGGTTCAAACGTGTCATTCTGAGAAAATGAATAACTTTGTGAAATCATATCAGATTCAGGTATGTTTACTTTGTATACCCTATTTGAGAATGAAAGGTAAGTATTTGAACATGAGATTTGTGTTAGCATTGGTATACAAAGTATAAATGATTTGATGATATTTAGTTACTTTGAATCATATGTTTATTTGTATATGGCTTACTAAGCTTTTGAAAGCTTACTTTGTGTGTGTGTGTTTGCATTACTTTATAGATATCGAAGCTACTGTGAGCTCGGAGATCGTCGAGGATTGTCACCACACTATCGAACCTTATTTTGGTACTTTGAAAATGTATATATTAAAGTATGGCATGTATAGGCTAGAAGTTGTGGAAATATGTTTTATGATGTACATATTTAGCCATGTGATATGGCTAGTTTGTGTTTGTACTTATAGTTTGATAATGATATATGATATGTAATGCTAATGTGGAATTGTGATATGTTCTGGTTGGCCAAAAGAAATGGTGAATGTTGAGAAGTTTTGGTAAGTTTTGAGTATTTGATTGAATGATGTATTGGTCATATGTTTAGGTATGATTTTAGCTTAAATTTTGGTATGAATTGATTAATGAATTGAGATTTGAAATTATTAGTAATGTTATAGCATGAATTAAGTATGGTTTGGTATAGATATTGGCTGAAATGGTTGTGCATATATGTTTGGTTTGGTGCTTGTAGGATGACCTAAATTGGGGTGGCAATTTGGCTATTCAAATGGCCTATTTTTGTCCACACTGGCAAAGAAACGGGCGTGTGTCTCAGCCGTGTGTGACACACGGTCATGTTACATGGTCGTGTGTCCCCTAGTGTACCCTACGAATTAAAGTCAGTAAACCCTCCAGTTTTGACACGGCCTAGACACATGGGTGTGTCTACTGGTCGTGTGTGGCATACGGGCTGGCACACGGGCGTGTGGTCGGCTGTGTGGCCAAGTCAGTAGCCTCCCTAATTTTCATACAGCATGACACACGAGCGTGTCTTGTGGCCGTGTGGATAAGTCAGTATGTATGCCATGTTTCTGTTCACACAGGCGTGTGACCTTTGAAAAGTTGAAAATTTTTCTAAGTTTTGAAACTTTTATATGTCATCAGATTGGTCCCAAATGCAAGAGTTAGACTTTGTATGCTCGATTTAAGTTCTTATTGAATGTGAATGAATGACATTTACTTTAATGATATGATTATTAGATAATGATTTTTCTGAATGTTATTATAAGTCCGGTAATGCCTCTTAACCTATTCCGGCGACAGTTACGGGTTAGGGGTGTTACAGAATCAAACTGTAATAACACAAACAAACTAAAAACTGGAAAAAATAACCAAACTATTACAACACAAACTAATGGTTAGATAAATCTAGACTACATACTAACTTAAAACTGGAAAAAATAATCAATATTTGGAAATGTTAATTTTAATTCTTTTATTTAAGAATTATATAAAAGTATGAAAAAATATTAAAAATATCATTAAATAATAATCATTTAGTAGAAAAGATAAATTATTTTTTTAAATAAATTAATATCCAATTAACTTGTGATAATAACTCAATTAAAAATTTAAATAATTATATAAATATATATGTAAGATGTAATATTTATTATAAATGACATTTTTTTCTAGAGAAATCTAAGCAGAGAAACCCCAATGAAAACAGAGTTTTTGAGCAGATAGATTTATTTCTTCGAGATTGAATTTTTATCAATCAAGATGTCCAAATTAACGGCCTCCCAACACCAACATCCAATGAAAACAGTTTTATTAGCCATTTTTAATTGATTATAGCCTTTTTCATCCATCATCATGCCTTCACTTTTTACTGCTCAAACTCAAAAATTATATCATTTTAGCATGTAAGAAATATAGACAATTTTTTAAAGGAGGTATCAACGCAATATTATTTATAAATTTTAATTTTGTAAAATTTCGTACATTAAATTTAATTTTTATAAATTATTAATATAATTTTTAATGTAACATTATTTAACGTTATCATATTACATACATAAATAATTATATTTATTTAATATAAAAATAAATTTATATATTTATTTTTTTAAATATCTATAATTAAATCAAAATTAAAATTTTATGTATAAAGTTGAATTATAATAAAAATTTGTATATAATTATACTAAATTAAATTTTATGTTTCAAATTATATATTAAACTTTAATTCATGTATAATTTTTATATTTTTTTAAAAAATAAAAAAATATCTAGATAACATAATATTAACTCAAAAATGAAATAATAATAATAATAATCTCATCCTCCTTCAAAAAAAGTTTATTAGAAAAAGTGGGTGTTTGTTTAAATTAGTATGATAAATTAACACTTAACGTCCCCGGAAACTATGGAGCCAAAGATTATAATTAATTATATATGCTTTGACAAACAGTCAAATTTTCATTAACCCTAAACTATAGGGCAATAATAGGGTGTCACATGGCATGAAATTAAGACCCCACGGCAAAGGATCATGGATTTGATTTTTTAATTTCAATTAAATCATTTTGTCAGTTTAATCGTTATTTTCAAAGTTAAATATTAACTTAAAAACGACTGAAATAGGAAATTAACACCTAATCGAATGCATTGACTGAAATTGAATTTTTTTTTTAAGAAATCAATTAAAATATTTAAGAGGTGTCCCAATAATATGACAATATTCTCATGCCTATCGGATGGCGTCGGTGGGAATCTATATTCTATAGTCCCTACGAAAGTGAACCATTCACTTTATTTTTTTGTTTTGAATGATAATTATTCACATTCTTCCAACATTATTAAATAATGTAATCTAAATATTTAAATCTTATGATACATAAGTTTTTGTATTTATATAATATATGACAAACTAGTCTCGTCTCAATCCATACTAGTTTTTTTTTTGTCATACCCCATTATGTCATCAACTGACTTATTGTATTCTAATTACCCAATGGAATATTAATATATTATTTAAGGTTGAAATAAGTTTAATAAAATTTGAAATTTAATTTTTTATTAAAAGTAAGTTTTCTTACATTTATTCGTTCAAAAAATTTAGTGTGATTATTGATATTTTTAGTATTTTTTTTTTAAAATTTATCAATTTGATTTGTTAATTAGGCTATCATCGTATACCGTGACATATGATTAATAAAAATAAATATATTAAGTTGATAATATTTAACGAATAATATTGATAGTGTTTTAATTAAGATTTTTAAATTCAAAAAAGTAAGAGGTTTTTTTGTGTAAAAAGAACTCTCCAATCCCTCTCAATTTTGATATTGAGTAAATTGGTCCCTTCAAATAAATTGAAGCAATTCAATTTTGACAGTGAGCAATTAAGGACAATTAATCTTGATGCTAATATTTTCGGTCAATTGTACGTAAGTTTGATTGGTATAATAATAAATTTAGCTCTGAAAGTTTAGACATTTTGTCAAAGTGGTCCCAATTCAACAAATTTAGCCTACAACATTTGTGTAAATGTGTAAATATTGAGGCTAATTTTTTTGAATTTTGTAGGATCAACACCAAATTGACAAAACATGTAAACATTAAGGGCTAATTTTTTTGTTATACTAATCAAAATTTTTTAAAATGGACAAAAGACATTAACACCATAACTAATTGTCCTTAGTTGCTCACTTTCAAAATTGACAAGGATTAAATTGCTCTATTTTTTTTAGAGAGATCAATTGACTCAATTTCAAAATTGAGACGAACTAGAAAAATTTTTATTTTTTTTAATTAAAGGGGGACTCAAAACTCTATAAAACTATAAATATATATATATACACGGAGTAGTAGATATTTTGACCATTATTTAAAAAAGAGGTTAAATTGATTTTAAGCCTAAAAAATTATTTTAAAAAATGTAATCATAGATCAATTTCAGTATTCAATTAAATCCCAATATGCACCCAGTGGTTGAAATTGAAAGAGTTGTGGAGGGTATCCTATAAACCAGAACTTACACATATAAGGAAAAAAGAAATGAAATATCCTTATTTTCTTCTATACACATATCGCATAGGGACCAATGAAGGAATTTTACAGCTAGCATTGGTTTAAAATGTCATTATCAAATAAAAGAAAATGCTAAGGTACATTATTGGAAGCATGCACTGCAATTTGCTTGCTTCAACTTTAGAATCCATGGTTTAAAACGTTATATATCAACTTCACATATTCTTAAATTGGGTAATTACTCTGCCCAACCATGACTTTTACTCCCTCGTATTTTCAACTTTAAAGAAGCCCCTTGTTCTCGTTGAAGTAAAAAAATTATGCATTGAATTGATTTTCATCCATATACTATACTCAATTTATATACTTTAATTTATATAATTTAATCTTCTTACTATTATTAATGTTATCTCTTAATCCAAATTGTTAACATGGTAAAAGTTACATTAATTTACTAATATGAAATTTAAAAAAAAATCTAAATCAATAAGCGAAGTTATTTTTTAAAATAGTAAATTAGTGTTGGCCGCAATGACAAAACACGTTGCACTCTTAAGGGGGATTCAAATTCGAACTTTAGAGAAAACATTGTTAAAAAGATCAGTCTATACAGATAGTAAAATGGACATGAAAGATGATTTGATTATACTAAAAAGGGTTAAATATAAAATTGGTACCCGAATTTGTCCATTTTTCTAAAATTGGTACTTATGATTTTTCTTATTTTAGATTGGTACCCAAATTTTTTTCCATCAACTAAATTGGTACCCAAATTTAACACTGTTAACTTTTTGCTAATGTAGTAAGGTTGGCCAATCGCACGCCGCCACATGACATCCTCTTGTACCTCTTTTTCTTTTTCTTTTTCTTTTATTTTCTTTTTTTTTCTTTTTCTAGTCCTGCTTTTACACTTCTTCATTTTTCTTCTTTCAAACCCCCCTTCCCAAATTGTCTCTCACTTTCTCACCATCCAATCACCTCCAAAATCACATATCTTAAACCCCTTTCATTTTCCTCCCATTTTCCGGCCACTATCAAGCAACCCTCACCAACTTCCATGGTTGTTCTTTTTTACCATCCCACTTTCAAGTTTCACCATTAATTACTTTAAACCCAAACCAAAAGCATAGACAAAATCTGCTCACAAAATTTATCTTCGAGCAAATTTTTCACCATCTAAAGCCTTTGTTTCTTCTTTTTTTTCTTCCAATTAAAAAATAAAAAGCGTTCTAATACATGGGAACTTTAGGGTTAGCAACTAGGTTTTCTCTAGCATTTTCTTTCTGACCAAGGTTTGGTCAAAGCAACTTTTTGAAGACCACCAGAACCACCACGCCCTTTGTTCGCCTACACTATCACTGACGTGGAGCTAGCAACTGTGAGTCGTCACTACTGTGTTTGTTGGGGTTTGGAAATTTTCTAGGTTCAATGTTTTTGGGATATTGATGCTTTTTTTGTGATGTTAATTTTCTTCCAACTGATGGGTTCAATTTTTTTAGGGATTTTGGGTTCAAGGATTTTTTTTACTTTCTATTGGTTTTATTATTTTGGTTAATAAATAATTTAATGAAAAATTAAAATTTAACATTTGAACTCGACTTTATTTGCAGAAAAATTAAAGTTTCAAATGCGAATGATGATACAATATATGATTTTAGTGAATCTGACCAATCATGGAACTTAAATGTTTCTGTTGTGTAATTGCAAAAAAGAAAGGGAAAGAAAGAACTCAGATATTTCTATCATGATATTTCTATAAGATTTTGTCTATATGGGTTAGTTTGAAAATGGGAGGGGAAGGGATGGGGGTTGGTTGATGAGGAAAACAAAAGGAGTTTAAGAGATGTGATTTTGGTTGTGATTGTATGGTGAGAAAGTGAGGAAAAAATTTTGGGGGTTTTTGACAAAAGAAAGATGAAGAAGTGTAGAAGAAAGGTCAGAAACAGAAAAATAAGAAAAGAAAAATAGAAGAAAATGAGGGAAATAAAAAAGAAAATAAAAAGAAAATGAGGTATAATAGGACGCCACGTGATGATGCTCAATTGGACAACGTTATCACATCAGCAAAAATTTAATGACATTAGGCTCAGGTACCAATTTAGTTGACAGAAAAAAAGTTCGGGTATTAATATGGGACAAAAAAAACCATAAGTACAAAAATGTTCAGTTATTTTTGGTCTGGTCCTACCACCAGCTGAACCGTTGGTTCAGTTACATATACCAAGCCAGCTTTTGGTTCAACCAGTTTTTGGGTCTCGATCTCTGTTTTGGGTTCTCAAGCTCAATTTTTTTATCTCAGGTCCAATTTTCAAGTTCAATTACTCATTTGGCCAATTGTCTAACTTGAAAATTAATTTTTAAAAATATTATATTAATTAAAATTAATATGATTAATTTAATTTTACTTGATCAAAATAAATTTTCCCAAAATTCACTTAGATTTTCAAATTAATTTTTCAAGAAAATTCTTTAATCAAATTCTCTATTTGAAAAGTTCTCACGATCGTCTAATTTAATTCCACATCGAATAAATCGACCTAATTAAATTATTTCCAAAGTCGTAAAATTTTTTTCTGATTCAAATACAGTCCGATCAAACTTTTGTTGAGCTAACAAAAAGACCAATCAGACATATACAATTAGACTATATTAATTGTAATTATGTCCAGAAGTATTGTTCCAATAATTCGCAATTTGCTTAATCATAGAGTCATTCCACAAGAAGTACTACAATTAAAAACTCCTTAATGTATACTCTTTACGAAATCATTTCATCCAACTACTTTGTCCAATGACATCATCATGTGTGTGTTATCCTCATATGATATCCTTGATTCCTTTGAGTTAAATTCGTTCACTCAATACAATCATATTTTATCTCATTGTCACCATTGTGTCTTATTAATGATTAATATGATCACTGTCAACAAGCAATAGTGATAAATTACTCGTTTGAGAACAAACAACCCATGGTCACGTTCAATATTTATAAATCCACACAATACCAATGAGAGAATATCGTTAACTCCTTAATCGAGCTATGAATTACATTGCTGCTAATAAATTCATACCATACACAATTCATGTACCCAACATATCGGCTATGGGATCGATTATGTTTAGAGTATAAGCCTTTACTTATATTAAAGTACATGAGTTACATACGCATGGTCAGTGACTAGCTCAGGATTTAGGTAAATCACACCATGAATGTCACAAGTGAATTAATTCACAAACAGATTTAAAATAAATTCAACTTGGGTCTAGTCGAATGTATCATTCTTCCAATTAATACATTTATGTCTCTACCCGTGGAGTCAATTGCTCTGATAGCTAAGATTAGCCATCTCCCCAATTGGAATTGTAGACGACATAATAATCCTTCTGAGTATTTAAACCAAATGCTCACTTAATTCTTTTACAGGATTATGAACTCATTTTAGATTATCTACTGAAGTAAATTGTCTTTCTCACAATGTAAGCGTTCTTACAGTGCCACTTATCATCAGTTTGAACTTAGACAATCAATGAACTAGTATTTGCTTGTCACAATTTCGCTATGCATACAAAACATGAAAGGTAGAAATAAAAAAGGTATAATAGTGAAATGTGAAATTAACTTCATTTATTTATCCATCATTCAAATACATAGAAAACAATTATATGTTTACTACAATATGAACACATTTCTCAACAGTAATATCAGGTGAGCTTGTTATTTTCAAATAACACTTACAATAAAGTCATGCTAGTTTAGTTAGTGGATTTAACAACTAGTGTTTTGAGTCACTAGTGAAATTTCAAAATGATTAAACTATAGAATTAGTCACCCAACTATTAGCATGTTTCTGTTTTGGTCACCCAACTATGAAAACTTTCAATTTAGTCACTAACGCTTTAGATCATTTCTATTTTGGTCGCTCACATTTTAGATTGTTTCTATATTAGTCACTCTTCATTAAATAGTTATCGAAAGTAATAAAGTAGCCTTTTTCTTACTAGTATAATAACACATTTAGTTCTAAATACTTAGACATTATATCAATTTGATCCTAATTCTAAATAATTTAATAAATTTAATTCCCTAAATTGACAAATTCTATCAATTTGATCCTCAAACACATATAATTAAATATAATTATAATTATATTTAAACACATAATTAAATCTTAATAAACTTATATGTAAATGTGATTTTGGTAACCCCAAAAACTCAAGATCCCCCCAAAACTCAATAAATTTGTGGTTTTTTTATAAACTTCATTCATGATTGTTGTAACACCCCAAATTTGGACTAGATGTTACGATCAAATCATGAGAAATTATATAAAATTGTTTTAAATTCTAGATTTTGAACTAGAAAAGTGTGTTTTTCGAAGAATGTTAATTTTGACAAATCTCTTGCAATTTTTCAGGAAAATACGTGTGACAGCCCTAAATTGACCCTAGTCGGAAAGTGGTTTCGGACCGCTAAACCGAGTCCCCGAAATATTTGAGTATAATATTTATTGTCTAAAATATGTGAATATGAGTGTGTGAAAGTTTTAAGCTTCGATTTAGTTAATTGCATGTGAATTTAGTTAATAGGACTTATGTGTGACACTTTTGAAATGTGATAGGTTAATCTATAAGGATCTATTAGTGCATGTAATCCAAAAGGGTGGACTTGCATGTCAATTTCCCCACTTTGATAGTAGTGGCCGGCCATGACAATGAGGATAGACAAAATGTGATGGGTAAAACATATTATAAACATTTTGTGATAACAAGTTGTGTTAAGAACAATAAAATATGAGGGGAGTGGGAGGAGAAACCAAAGTTGTTTCATCCTTGCTCCCCCATTTTGCCGTAACTAGAAGAAAAAAAAGCTTCATCCTTTTTTATTCTTCTTGGCCGAATTGAAGAAAGAAAGAAGAGAAGGTTTCGGTCACTTTAAGCTTAAGGGAGGTTAGTAAGTTGTGTTAGATTTTTTTAAATTTTAAGCTTGTTTCTAGTTGATTAGCTAATTTCTTACATAACCCATGTCAAAATTTTGAAATCTTGGTGATGGTTTGAGCATTCGGTTTTAGTTATTAAAGGTTGAGATTGGGTTATAGCCTTTATGTTTTAGGAAGAATTGTTGAAGAAAAGGGTTTAAGTTAGTCAAATTATAAATTTTAATGCTCATGGGTACAATGGCCAAACATAGATTTGTCTAATGAGTTGAACACATGTCGTGTGAGTGATTGAAATGATGAGGTATGAAAATGATTGAGTTTGAGTGCTTAATAAAAAGAATTTGGAGGTGAGTATGTGTGAGAATTTGAAAAGGGTAGGTCTTAGCAACTTCATGAAGTGTTCGGCCATGGTGCTAAAATGTTGTATTGTGTTTAAACTTAGAATTTTTGGTTATATGGTTAGTATAGGCATGGATGACCGAATATGAGAGCATGAATAGATGAAGAGTCTTGTAATTATAAAAAAAAGGTTGGTTAATTGATATGTGGTAAATGTTAAGTGTTAGATGAAATGGAAATGATATCATATTGGAATATGCATATTCGGCCACATGAATGAATACATAGATTGATGTTGTACGTTCGGCTATAGGTAAGCATATTGATGGCTTTATCTTGACTTAGATAATCGGCTAAAGGAGAACATTGGCTAATATGTTGAATTTGATTCATGATTTCATATATATATGACTCTAATGCCTAATATATATATGGGCTAAGTACCTTGAATTTCTCTTTGATGTTCGAAATGATTAAATCAATTTATTTGTTAAATTAAGCTCAAGAGCAAAGGGGAACTAAATCTGATAAAGGAAAGGAAAAAGTAATTGAATAGCCATTGAGGTCGTTCGACAACATCCGAGGTAAGTCTTTGAGTAATGAAACTTAGTGTATGATTTGATTAAGTTATGACATATACGCATAACGAATAAACGGAGATACAATGATTCTACTTGAATGATATTTTGAGGTGATTAGTTTATACCTATGACGGGTAGCCGAATGTGTATAGAGATCATGTTATAAAGCCAATCAAAATCATGTTCCTTGTATGTGGCTATTGAGCCGAAATTGGTAAGGTTTGATAAGTGTCTTGTGTTTGAGCTTTAGTAATGAAAATGAAATATGGATGTGTCATGATTTATTGATATATGTGCATGATTATTCGAATGATATCCGGGCTAAGTCCCGAAGGCATTTGTGCTAGTGACTATATCCGGGCTAAGTCTCGAAGGCATTTGTGCTAGTGACTATATCCGGGCTAAGTCCCGAAGGCATTTGTGCTAGTGACTATATCCGGGCCAAGTCCCGAAGGCATTTGTGCTATTGACTATATCCGGGCTAAGACCCGAAGGCATTTGTGCGAGTTGCTATATCCAGCTAAATCCCGAAGGTACTTGGGTTTGGAAGTGAGCGATCTTGCTGTAATAATTTAAGTTAATACGCTCGTAAAATCCAAACGATGAGGTATGTTTCGTATATGCATTGGAATAGTTGATTCCTTTTAAAATAGTATTCGCTCAATCGATTAACAAGCTTACGGCCTTTAGCCAAGTTGATTCCTTATGTATGAATATAAGGGTTGGAAATGTGAAGTAGGTGTGATTTTGAGAATATGTGTATATGAAATTATTCGTTTAGTCATATGAATGCTATACTTCAGTTGTGCATGATTTCATTACTCAAACTTACTAAGCATTAAATGCTTATTCCGTTTCTTTGATTCTCTGTTTTATAGATTTTGGTTCGTCAGCTATCGGACTCGGGAGTGTCAAGGTCGAAGTCGCCCACACTATCAAAGCCCTTTTGGTACTCTTTTGGTTGAACCTTGATAATGGCATGTATAGGACTACCCTTTGTTGTTAGTCAAGTACCTTTGGTAATGTGTATATATTCGAATAGCCATGCGAAAATGGCTTAAATATTTTGAGCATAGTATTAAAATCATTTTGTATATATATGGTTATTGAGAGGTGTGGAAATGCTTGGTAATGACTAGCCATTGGAATGGTTAATCACGATCATATTTGGTGCTATGTATGTCAATGGCTAGTTGAATCATGGAAACTATGAAATAGGTGAAATTTACCTTAAAATAGATGCTGACAGCAGCAGTGATGTGAGTTTGAAAATTTACTAAAAATAGTAGAAATGTAATTAAATACTGAATAAATTATGTAATCGAACCTTGATGAGTCTATTTTCATATGGAAGAAGCGAAACGACCATATGAGCCGTATTTTTTGAGATGTCTAAGTTTTCGTGAAACAGGGCCTGAACGGTTACTAGATCCCCTGTTCTGACTTTGGAAATTTACCATAAATTAACCAGAAATAATTAGAAGTCATACTTTATATTTACAGATTCCTTTTTGAGTCTAGTTTTATTAGAAACCAACGGCATAAGTATTGAAGCCCTGTACAGGGAGATATCTAAGTCGTAATGCATGAAGGTCAGAGTAGTCGAACCCTGTAACAGGGGAGACTTTAACTAATAAACTGTACTAATTGGCCCTACCAAAAATTCTAGAAAAAAAATTGTATATGGATATATGAGTCTAGTTTCAGGGAAAATTTACGGAATCAGTTTTCTAGTTTTGGAACTCGAGATATGACTTTTAAAGTGACTGTGATGCAGTTAACCAGCTTGTTTGGAAATTTTAAAATGAACTGTGTAAATCAATGAAATAAGTCTGTTAACACCTCGTGTTCGACTCCGGAAACGGTCTTGGGTACGGGGTGTTACAATTTTATTGGTATCAAAGCTACGGTTTAGTCGATTTTAGGACTACCGTAATACGTTTGGGTCTAGCTATACATGCCATTATGTGTTTATTGATAGTGTGGTGATTTCTGACAGTTAAAAATGTGTTTACTTATAGTAATGGATCCCGATCCCAACCGAGCGGTAGCTGATGATGTTGAGAGTGTAGCGCCTGCTCCCGCGCAAGGGACAACGCCGGTGGACTCTCAACCTATTGCTAGTAATCAGAATGATGAAGCTAGACAAGCTTTTTATAGCGTAATGAATAACTGGTTCAATCAGTACATTCGAACTAATACGGCTGTTCCACAACCTCCATTCCCGACTAATACAACCCCTGCACCTACAATACCTCCGGTAACTGACCAAATAAGGTCAAATAAGCCCCCAGTTGACTGAATCTGAAAACACGGGGCTACTGAATTTAAAGCTACGGACAGTGATGATGCCGAACAAGCTGAATTTTGGTTGGACAATTCTATTTGGGTACTCGATGAACTATCTTGCACACCCGATGAATGCCTAAAGTGTACTATCTCCTTGCTACGTGATTCTGCCTACTATTGGTGGAATACGTTGATTTCTGTTGTACCCAGAGAGCAAGTAACTTGGGAGTTTTTCCAAACCGAGTTTCGAAAAAAGTATATCAGTCAGAGATTCATTGATCAAAAACAGAAGGAATTTCTTGAACTTAAACAAGGTTCCATGTCGATTACTGATTATGAACGAAAGTTTGTAAGGCTTAGCCGGTACGCGCGAGAATGCATTTCTTTAGAAGCTGTGATGTGTAAGCGTTTCGAGGATGGACTGAACGATGATATAAAGCTGTATGTTGGCATTTTAGAAATCCGAAAATTTGTGGTACTTGTCGAACGAGCTTGCAAAGCCGAAGAGCTCAGTAAGGAGAAAAGAAAAGCTGATATGGGAGCAAATGAGTTTCGTAAGAGATCTTCGGGAAAGCCCTTTCAACAGTCATCGAAGAAATTTAGAGATGACTTAGGCCGGTCTAGAGACACTTCGGGTTTTTCTAGACGAGATCGCGATCGACCCCCTGTGAGTACACAAGTCACGTCGGTCGCCAGTGTTGGAAATGATCGTCGAGACAGAACAGAGTGCCAGTATTGTGGTAAATGGCATTCGGGAAGTTGTAGATTCCATGACCGCTCCTGTTATAAGTGCGGATCAGCTGACCACTTTATCAAGGATTGCCCGAGACTGTTTGAACAGAATGTAAATTAGAGTGGGAAACTGGGTGCTACTACTGCTCGAGGTAGACCATCTAAGAATGCGAGAAATCCTAGTGGCGGTCAGAGAGGATCTAGAGACGCTACAACCAGATCTGAGGCTCGTGCTCCTGCCAGAGCTTATGCTATACGCGCACACGAGGATGCTTCTTCGCCTGATGTTATTACTGGTACATTCACTCTCTTTGATACCAATGTGATTGCATTGATTGACCCTGGTTCTACTCATTCTTATATATGTGAGACTTTAGCATCCAGTAAGACTTTACCTATTGAGTCTACTGAGTTCGTTATTAGAGTGTCGAATCCCTTGGGTCATTGTGTGCTTGTTGATAAAGTGTGTAAGAAATGTCCCCTAGTAATCCGAGGTTCCTGTTTTCCAGCCGATTTGATGCTTTTACCGTTTGATGAATTTGATGTTATCCTCGGTATGGATTGGTTAACTGTACGTGGTGCAATTGTAAATTGCAAAAGAAAAACCATTGATTTGAGGTGTGTAAATAACGAGATAATCCGAGTTGAGTCTACTGACTTGAATGGGTTGCCAGCTGTAATATCATCGATGTTGGCTCAGAAATATGTAAGAAAGGGGTGTGAAGCATACCTTGCGTATGTACTTGATGACAAAGAGTTAGAAAAGAAGCCTGAATCTGTGCTGGTGGTTTGTGAATATCTGGATGTTTTTCCCGAAGAATTACCGGGTTTACCACCTGTTCGGGAGGTAGAGTTTGGTATTGAGCTTGTACCTGGGACTACACCGATTTCGATAGCTCCGTATCGTATGGCACCAACGGAATTAAAGGAATTGAAAGCTCAGTTGCAAGAGTTGACGGATAGAGGTTTCGCTCGACCAAGTTTCTCACCTTGGGGTGCACCAGTATTGTTTGTGAAAAAGAAGGACGGAACCATGAGGTTGTGCATCGACTATCGTCAGCTGAATAAAGTGACTATAAAGAATAAATATCCGTTACCACGCATTGATGATTTGTTTGATCAACTAAAAGGTTTCAAAGATAGATTTGAGATCGGGTTATTATCAGTTGCGAATTCGAGATTCGGATATACCCAAAACCGCTTTCAGAATGAGGTACGGTCACTACGAATTCTTAGTGATGCCGTTTGGGCTCACTAATGCCCCTGCGGTATTTATGGATTTGATGAATCGGATCTTCAGACCGTATTTTGATCGGTTTGTAGTTGTGTTTATCGATGATATTTTGGTTTATTCGAGAAATGAAACCGATCATGCTGAACATCTGGGATTAGTGTTGCAAATTTTACGGGATAAGCAGTTATATGCTAAGTTTAGTAAGTGTGAGTTCTGGTTAAGAGAGGTTAGCTTCTTGGGTCATGTGGTATCTGCATCGGGTATTCGAGTTGATCCGAGAAAAATTTCAACCATACTTAACTGGAAGCCTTCGAGAAATATTACTGAAGTTCGGAGCTTTTTGGGACTTGCCGGTTACTACAGACGGTTCGTAAAGGGTTTCTCGATGATAGCCACACATATAACGAAACTACTTCAGAAAGATGTTAAGTTCGAATGGACAGAAAAGTGTTAGAAAAGTTTCAGTCAACTGAAAACTTATTTGACTGAAGCTCCAGTACTAGTGCAGCCCGAATCAGGCAAGGAGTTTGTCATTTACAGTGATGCATCCTTACTTGGGTTGGGTTGTGTATTGATGCAAGAAGGTCGAGTTGTGGCCTATGCGTCGAGGCAATTGAAGCCACATGAGAAAAATTTTCCAACCCATGATCTCGAATTAGCTGCCATCGTATTCGCTTTGAAAATATGGCGACATTACCTATTTGGCGAGAAGTGCCATGTATTTTCGGATCACAAAAGTCTCAAATATTTGATGACTCAAAGAGACTTGAATCTGCGACAAAGACGTTGGCTTGAGTTGTTAAAAGATTATGGGCTTGTCATTGACTATCACCCGGGAAAGGCTAATGTGGTTGCGGATGCTTTAAGTCATAAATCACTGTTTGCTTTACGAGCGATGAATGTACACTTGTCTGTTCTATCCGACAATGTGTTAGTAGCTGAATTAAAGGCCAAACCATTGTTGATTCATCAAATTCGTGAAGCTCAGAAAGTCGATGATGAATTGGTTGCAAAATGAGCTGAATGTGTTTCGAATATGGAATCAGAGTTTCAAATTGATGATAACGATTGTTTGAGGTTCAGAAGTCATTTGTGTGTTCCAAGAAATTCAGAACTTATTTCGATGATTCTGAACGAAGCTCATTGTAGCCGAATGTCAATTCACCCGGGGAGTACGAAAATGTACAACGATCTGAGGCGTCAGTTTTGGTGAACGAGACATTTCCGAATTTGTTTCGAAGTGTTTAATGTGTCAACAAGTGAAAGCGGAACATCAAGTGCCTACAGGTTTACTTCAGCCGATCATGATACCTGAATGGAAATGAGATCGAATCACGATGGATTTTGTATCTGGGTTGCCAGTGTCGGCAAGTAAGAAAGATGCGATTTGGATTGTTGCTGATAGACTGGCTAAGTCGGCTCACTTTATCCCCGTACGTACGGATTTTTCATTGGATAAACTAGCTGAATTGTATGTTTCTCAGATTGTGAGATTACACGGGGTACCTATTTCTATTGTGTCGGATAGAGATCCGAGGTTCACCTCGCGATTTTAGAAGAAATTGCAAGAAGCCTTGGGTACCAAGTTGCATTTTAGCACCGCTTTTCATCCACAAACTGATGGTCAATCCGAGTGGATAATTCAGATACTTAAGGATATGTTGAGATGTTGCATCCTCGATTTAATGGTTCATGGGAGCGGTATTTACCTTTGATTGAATTCGCTTACAACAATAGTTTTCAATCAAGCATTAAGATGGCACCTTACGAGGATTTGTACGGTCGTAAATGCCGTACACCATTGTTTTGGACCGAACTCGGTGAGAGTAAAATTTTCGGAGTTGATTTGATTAAAGATGCTGAGCAGAAAGTAAAAATAATTCGTGAGAGTCTGAAGGCAGCATCAGATCGTCAGAAGTCGTACGCGGATTTAAAACGAAGAGATATTGAGTATCAGGCGGGAGACAAAGTGTTTCTTAAGGTTTCACCTTGGAAAAAGGTACTCAGATTTGGCCGTAAAGGCAAACTGAGTCCGAGGTTCATTGGGCCATATGAAATATCCGAACGAGTTGGTCCAGTTGCATATAGATTGATTTTACCCCCGGAACTTGAAATGATTCACGACGTCTTTCATGTTTCGATGCTTCGACGTTATAGATCTAATCCATTGCACATAATTAATCCATCAGAGGTTGAAATTCAATCTGACTTGAGTTATGAAGAAGAACCGATTCGTATCCTCGCTCGTGAGGTGAAAGAGTTGCGAAACAAAAAGATTCCGTTAGTAAAGGTGTTATGGCTCAAACACGGGGTCGAAGAAGCTACTTGGGAAACCGAGAACTCTATGAAAGAATGATACCCAAACCTATTTACCGGTAAGATTTTGGGGACGAAAATTTCTTAAGTGGGGGAGAGTTATGACAGCCCTAAATTGACCCTAGTCGGAAAGTGGTTTCGGGACCGCTAAACCGAGTCCCCGAAGTATTTGAGTATAATATTTATTGTCTAAAATATGTGAATATGAGTGTGTGAAAGTTTTAAGCTTCGATTTTGTTAATTGCATGTGAATTTAGTTAATAGGACTTATGTGTGACACTTTTGAAATGTGATAGGTTAATCTATAAGGATCTATTAGTGCATGTAATCCAAAAGGGTGGACTTGCATGTCAATTTCCCCACTTTGATAGTAGTGGCCGGCCATGACAATGAGGATAGACAAAATGTGATGGGTAAAACATATTATAAACATTTTGTGATAACATGTTGTGTTAAGAACAATAAAATATGAGGGGAGTGGGAGGAGAAACCAAAGTTGTTTCATCCTTGCTCCCCCATTTTGCCGTAACTAGAAGAAAAAAAAAAGGTTCATCCTTTTTTATTCTTCTTGGCCGAATTGAAGAAAGAAAGAAGAGAAGGTTTCGGTCACTTTAAGCTTAAGGGAGGTTAGTAAGTTGTGTTAGATTTTTTTAAATTTTAAGCTTGTTTCTAGTTGATTAGCTAATTTCTTACATAACCCATGTCAAAATTTTGAAATCTTGGTGATGGTTTGAGCATTCGGTTTTAGTTATTAAAGGATGAGATTGGGTTATAGCCTTTATGTTTTAGGAAGAATTGTTGAAGAAAAGGGTTTAAGTTAGTCAAATTATAAATTTTAATGCTCATGGGTACAATGGCCAAACATAGATTTGTCTAATGAGTTGAACACATGTCGTGTGAGTGATTGAAATGATGAGGTATGAAAATGATTGAGTTTGAGTGCTTAATAAAAAGGATTGGAGGTGAGTATGTGTGAGAATTTGAAAAGGGTAGGTCTTAGCAACTTCATGAAGTGTTCGGCCATGGTGCTAAAATGTTGTATTGTGTTTAAACTTAGAATTTTTGGTTATATGGTTAGTATAGGCATGGATGACCGAATATGAGAGCATGAATAGATGAAGAGTCTTGTAATTATAAAAAAAAAAGGTTAGTTAATTGATATGTGGTAAATGTTAAGTGTTAGATGAAATGGAAATGATATCATATTGGAATATGCATATTCGGCCACATGAATGAATACATAGATTGATGTTGTACGTTCGGCTATAGGTAAGCATATTGATGGCTTTATCTTGACTTAGATAATCGGCTAAAGGAGAACATTGGCTAATATGTTGAATTTGATTCATGATTTCATATATATATGACTCTAATGCCTAATATATATATGGGCTAAGTACCTTGAATTTCTCTTTGATGTTCGAAATGATTAAATCAATTTATCTGTTAAATTAAACTCAAGAGCAAAGGGGGACTAAATCCGATAAAGGAAAGGAAAAGTAATTGAATAGCCGTTGAGGTCGTTCGACAACATCCAAGGTAAGTCTTCGAGTAATGAAACTTAGTTTATGATTTGATTAAGTCATGACATATAAGCATAACGAATAAACGGAGATACAATGATTCTACTTGAATGATATTTTGAGGTGATTAGTTTATACCTATGACAGGTAGCCAAATGTGTATAGAGATCATGTTATAAAGCCAATCAAAATCATGTTCCTTGTATGTAGCTATTGAGCCAAAATTGGTAAGGTTTGATAAGTGTCTTGTGTTTGAGCTTTAGTAATGAAAATGAAATATGGATGTGTCATGATTTATTGATATATGTGCATGATTATTCGAATGATATCCGGGCTAAGTCCCGAAGGCATTTGTGCTAGTGACTATATCCGGGCTAAGTCCCGAAGGCATTTGTGCTAGTGACTATATCCGGGCTAAGTCCCGAAGGCATTTGTGCTAGTGACTATATCCGGGCCAAGTCCCGAAGGCATTTGTGCTATTGACTATATCCAGGCTAAGACCCGAAGGCATTTGTGCGAGTTGCTATATCCGGCTAAATCCCGAAGGTACTTGGGTTTGGAAGTGAGCGATCTTGCTGTAATAATTTCAATTAATATGCTCGTAAAATCCAAACGATGTGGTATGTTTCGTATATGCGTTGGAATAGTTGATTCCTTTTAAAATAGTATTCGCTCAATCGATTAACAAGCTTCCGGCCTTTAGCCAAGTTGATTCCTTATGTATGAATATAAGGGTTGGAAATGTGAAGTAGGTGTGATTTTGAGAATATGTGTGTATGAAATTATTCGTTTAGTCATATGAATGCTATACTTCAGTTGTGCATGATTTCATTACTCAAACTTACTAAGCATTAAATGCTTATTCCGTTTCTTTGATTCTCTGTTTTATAGATTTTGGTTCGTCAGCTATCGAACTCGGGAGTGTCAAGGTCAAAGTCGCCCACACTATCAAAGCCCTTTTGGTACTCTTTTGGTTGAACCTTGATAATGGCATGTATAGGACTGCCCTTTGTTGTTAGTCAAGTACCTTTGGTAATATGTATATATTCGGATAGCCATGCGAAAATGGCTTAAATATTTTGAGCATAGTATTAAAATCATTTTGTATATATATGGTTATTGAGAGGTGTGGAAATGCTTGGCAATGACTAGCCATTGGAATGGTTAATCACGATCATATTTGGTGTTATGTATGTCAATGGCTAGTTGAATCATGGAAACTATGAAATAGGTTAAATTTACCTTAAAATAGATGCTGACAGCAGCAGTGATGTGAGTTTGAAAATTTACTAAAAATAGTAGGAATGTAATTAAATACTGAATAAATTATTTAATCGAACCTTGATGAGTCTATTTTCTTATGGAAGAAGCAAAACGACCATATGAGCCGTATTTTTTGAGATGTTTAAGTTTTCGTGAAACAGGGCTAGAACGGTTACTGGATCCCCTGTTCTGACTTTGGAAATTTACTATAAATTAACCAGAAATAATTAGAATTCATGCTTTATATGTACAGATTCCTTTTTTAGTCTAGTTTCATTAGAAACAAACGGCATAAGTATTGAAGCCATGTACAGGGAGATATCTAAGTCGTAATGCATGAAGGTCAGAGTAGTCGAACCCTGTAACAGGGGAGACTTTAACTAATAAACTGTACTAATTGGCCCTACCAAAAATTCTAGAAAAAAAATTGTAGATGGATATATGAGCCTAGTTTCAGGAAAAATTTACGGAATCAGGTTTCGAGTTTTGGAACTCGAGATATGGCTTTTAAAGTGACTGTGATGCAGTTAACCAGCTTGTCTGGAAATTTTAAAATGAACTGTGTAAATCAATGAAATAAGTCTGTTAACACCTCGTGTTCGACTCTGGCAACGGTCTCGGGTACGGGGTGTTACAATACGCATAAGTCTTATTTACTTAGTAGAAAAACAGTTAATTTGTTACTTAGTTTCGCAGCATAAGTTTCAGAGTTGATAATTTGTAAAGTGCAATTTCAAAATGTAAAAACAAATAATTTTGCAATTTATCAAAAGCATAGTCCAGTAGAAAACCCAATAAAAACTGAAAATAAAGTCCAAAATATTTAAACAGACCAAAAAGTCCAGAGTTAAATTTAAAAACATAAACCGTCTCATTTTATTAATTGAGAATCCAATTAGAGCTCTTGCACGCCCTCAGTCCTAAGTTTGCTAATTACCTAAGAAGATAAAAAAAAATAGGGTGAGCTAACAAAGCTTAGTGCGCAACTCAAACCTCATGCATACAACAGATATCAGATAATCACACATATTCGATAACTGAACAGACACAGATGGCAGGGCAATTTTATACAATGCAACATTATAAGCAGATCAGATTCAGATGGCATGGCATAACATATGATGCAACATATTTCACATATTAGATACAGATCCTACCCACATCCTCTACACACCAATTAGGGTAGTAAATACACATCCAACCCCACATATCAAATAAGTGATCATATGTCACTATACAGAAATGTGCAATCAAGGCTACCAAAAATAATGCGGTAATCCACTAGAATCAGATAAGTGTGGTCAAGCCACTAAAACATATGTGGTTAAACAACCAGATAGTGCAGATCATTAAAGTGTCAACACTTCCTACGTCACATAATTATCCCACACCAATGCACATGCTGAAACATAATACATACTCAGATGCTCACAGATGAATCATGCTTTAACAAATCAGAAACATGCTAACAGAATACTCCTATTTACAAATCAGATACATAATTTATACTACTGACATGCTTTTAGATGCTAAACATACAATATCAATACTGTAAAATTCATATATTGAAATCATACATATCACATAACAGACCCTATAAAGTAGCTAACCCAAAAACGCACTCCTAACATGACCCAAATTAAATTTTACTGAAAATGGATCCACATGCCCGTGTGATCCACACGACCTACCTAACTTAACTCGTGTGGCCCACACAATCTGGCACATGGCCTTGTGATGATGATTCACTTAACTAACTAAAATCACAATAAAGCCAAGCGCACCTATCAAATAATAGTATAGCTGGTGAGTCGGGAATATCATATCCACGAGGACTAAAAATACTAGTACTTACTATCTTTTTATTATCTAGCCAATAAATTGAAGGGTTATTTTTAATCTAAAATTAAACTAATTACTAAGAACTTGACAGAGAATAAAGTAAGAAACTAATCGAATAAACCAATATGAGAAACAATATCCAGGAAAGAATCCACCTAGACTTCACTTATTATTCTGAATCTAAATTATACGATTTATTCACTTGCCTTGATCCATAGAAATCCCTAATTTATATTAATATCTTTTTCGAGAGTAAAAATAACTGACTCTAGGTTGATTAATTGAAATCTCTTTCTAATTAAAACCCCTATTGTCGCATTAACTCGATCTATGGATTCCCTTATCAGATTTAATTCTAATCTGGTAGATTTATGTCGTCCTATTTCTAAGATTGCATGCAACTCCACTCAATTATGCCAGATCTACTCTTAAACAAGGACATCAATCATGAATTAATATCCTAAAAACATTAAAATATAGAATAAGTACACATAATTGAGATCAAGAAATCAAGTATTTATCATGTAATTCATAAAATTAAATAACAAGATCCGCCATAGGTTTCATCTTCCCTAGATATCTAGGGGATTTAGTTCATACTTTTGGGGAAAAACATCTCAAAATTAGGAAAACAACAAAACATAAAGAACCCAAAAACTTCTAAAGAAGTTGACTGGAGATCTTTAATCTTGAAGATCCTGTTTCTGAGTTGATTTCGACGGCATTCTCAGAGTAATTTCTTCGTTCTTTTCTGCGTGCTCTCTTAGCTCCTCTTCTAGTGTGTATTTATAAACTTTAGAATGCTCAAAAACACTAAAAAATGGCTTTTTTCGCGTATTTTGGAAATAGGGTTCGAAATCGACACAGGCTGGCACATGGGCGTATGGCCAGCCTGTGTAGCTCTCACGGGCGTGTGTTTAGCCTGTGTGGGAATGGCTAGGCCATATGGATCCTGAAAGTAGCTCGTTTTGTCTGCTTTTGGCCTATTTTCTGCTTCTTTTGCTCCCCTATGCTCTCTTAAGTATAGAAACATGAAATTAAAGGATTAGAAGCATCAAATTCACTAAATTACATAATAAATCATCCAAAAACATGCTAAGCATGAGATTAAAGCATGTTACTTTTATGGTTTATCAAATATCTCCACACTTAAGCGTTTGCTTGTCCTTAAGCAAAATCCTCAACTCACAATTAAAATTAAACTTTCTCAATTCATAATTTTCATCAATAATGTTTTGTCATAATTCAAAAATAATCATACATTGACAATTCAACTAAAAGAGCATTAAAGATTCAAACAATCCAAATCACACATTTTAAATCATGAAAACATAGGTATTTCCCCTTATCTAAGTAATTACCTTTAATTCAAAACAAAAATTGACATCCTCACTAAAGATTCACTCAAATCACTCAGAGTGTTTAAGGTTCAAAAATTAAGCACTCAAAAGTCAAACATGAAAAGTCATTACCATAGGCTTGCATAAAAATCACATCTCTACCACTATAAAATGAGATAATACACAAATCAAAAGGTCTTTCAAGGGTTGTAATGATGCTTGGGTTATAGGTGTGGATAAAGGCTGAAAAAGAAGGTTAGAATCGAGATCGAATTGATAAATTACCTAAATAGAAAAATAAACTAATGCTGAATAATTACGTCAATCAAAATTATCAATAATAACACGAGCTTCTTCTAAAAATGTGAAATTAACTGTTTAAGCTCAAATAACATAGAACTAGTAATAATCAAAATAAATATACATATATTTTTTTCACTTTTTTTGAATTATGGATAATAAGAGATAATTTGACAACTGAAACAAAAGAACATAGTTAGGCAACTGACCCAATCAAATCTCGACAAAAAGGGAGTCAATAAAATAGAGAAAATTCCCAATGAATCAAAAAGAATGAGTTATGGGTTAATATTAAGGGTAGATCAAGAAACGATTTATTAGGCTCAAAGGGGTTCACTAAGGGTTAATTATAAAGGTAGGTTTTTTGGGATAAGTGGGTTAAAACCTAAGTAACTTTATCATCTTAGTATATCAAATCAAATGTGTGGTCTCGACATGTATAATCAAAGCAAGTTCTAGAATAACCAATCAATATTGACACACTCATAACCAATAATAAAGTGAGCAAGAAAAGTTTATGCTCTAAAGGCTCAAAATCTCACAAAAATTATGGTTTTTGATATCAATCTTGCAAATTTCAAACTTCAAGGTAATACTTCAATTTAGGGAAACAACCTAGCAAAAAAAATTATTCTGAAAATAGACTTATCATGCTTGATTCTCTAATGTCCTAAAGTTTAAACAATCAATGCACAATTACCTATGAATTTAATCTAAAACAAATTAATAAAAATCACAAATCGATAAGAATTCATTCTACTAGTAAAATGAGGAAATTACTTGAACACAAGACATAATTCAGGGATTTTTTAATAATCATATAAATAACCTCCCCACACTTAAGATGTACATTGTCCTCAATGTACAAAAATAAATAAACACAGTAGAAACAAAAATATCATAAGAGAGGGAGAGAATTGAAACTGCCCTGAATATTGGATGAAATGCCTAGAATAGTGAAATGCAGAATTGTAGAAAAATGTAGATGTAGAGCATGATTCTAAGCAACTGATAAGAAAATAAATACAATGCTAAAGAAGAATAAAGGGTTACTCGACTAGAAACAACTCTAATAAATAAAATATTGTAACACCCACTAACCCTAAACCGTCATCGAAACAGGGTTACGGAGCATTATCGGACATATTAGACAATTTACTAATAATTCATAAATAAATTAACATACATAGTATAATTTAATCATTAAATCCCTATAATGGACCCTCGAGGCCCAAAACACGTATTAGAAGTGGAATAGGACTTGTTAAAGTACTCCGAAAATTTTTCGTAAATATATATATATATTTGAACTCAATATAACCCCTTTATAAATATCTAACCTCCCCTACAATTTCAAACCACAACCAATCTAAAACCAATGGCACAACCAAAACAATTTATACTTTAATACACCTAAATCATATCCAATTCATTAACACAATAATTTAATAATTAAACATTCATAAAATAATTCAAAGCTTATTAATAACTTCATTCATTTTCCATTTAAACTTAATACCAAATTTTATAGTATACTATTTACCATTTCACTTAGACTAAGTACAAAACATTACAAACCATCCATACTTTATAACCAAAATCATATGACCCATGTATATAACCTAGGTACATGTCACATTTACCAAAAAAGAAAAGTACATCACCAAAGTTGTGCTGAAGTCAAGATTGATTTGGATGCTAAACTGGGACTTTTGACTTCTACTGAACTGCGCACAGAACAACCGTATGCTAAGCATGTCTATAGTCAGCGGTATTACCATAATTCAAATTATATAACATTAATAAATTATCACATCAACTTGTAATATAGAAAATCATAAGAACAAATTTTACAATCAATTTAATATTTCATTTATAATAGTCTATCAACAGATATCATCACTACAGCAAAATAGGTTTTTAGCGGCGTTTGAATGAAAAAGCCGCTAAAGAACGAGCATTAGCGGCGCTTTTCAAAAAACGCAGCTAAAGATCAAGTATTAGCGGTACCTTTTAAAAAACGCTGCTAATACTCGATCTTTAGCAGCGCTTTACAAAAAATGCCGCAAAAAATTTAAAGCCTTTAGTAGCTTTAGCGACGCTTTTTAAAAACGCCGCTAAAGATTAGTATTAGCGGCGCTTTTTTAAAAACATTGCTATATGTACACATTTAGCGGCGTTTTTAAAAAAACGCCGCAAAAGAATTTTGCAAAACGTCGTCGTTTTGTATTGAGCTTTTAGTGGCTTTAGCGGCATTTTTTGAAAAACACCACAAAAGAATTTTGAGAAACACCATCATTTTGTCTTAAGCTTTTAGTGGCTTTAGTGGTGCTTTTTGAAAAATGCCACAAAAAATAAAATACTATTATTTAAAATAATTTTAAAGATTTTTGGTATATGACTAATTATTTTTTAATTTATATGTTAAATATTTTCTTATATAATTGTAAAAGAAATAGTATTAATTTTAAAATATTGAATTAATTATCATTATAGTTTAGGATTTACAGTATATGGTTAAGGGTTTAATGTTTATGAGTTACTATTTTAAGGTTTATGGATTATGGGTTTAGGGATTATAGTTTAAGTGTGGTTTAAGGGTTGGGGTCTAAGGTTTAGGTGTTAAGGGTTAAGGGTTAGTGGTTAGTGGTTTATGGTTCAAGGTTTATGTTTTAGGATTTATGGTTTAGGGTTTAGGGATTAGGAGTTTAGGGTTTAAATTAATTAGTGTTTTTAAATTTATATGATAAATATTTTCTTATATAATTATAAAAGAGATAGTGTTAATTTTAAAATATTGAATTAATTATCATTATAGTTTAGGGTTTATGGTTTAGGGTATATAGTTGAGGGTTTAAAGTGTATGAGTTACTATTTTAAGATTTATGGATTATGGGTTTAGGGATTATGGTTTATGGTTTAAGGGTTGAGGTTTAAGGTTTAGGGGTTAAGGGTTAAGTGTTAGGTTTTTAGGGTTTAAAGATTATGTTTATGATTTAGGGTTTAAGGGGTAGGGGTTAGGTGTTTAAGGCTTAGATTATTTAATATTTTGTAATTTATTTATTAAATAATTTATTATATAATTGTAAAAGAGATAATATTAATTTTAATATATTAAATTTATGATTAAAGTTTAAATTATGTAAGAGATAATTTCCCCCTTTTCCCTAATCCGAATCCTTAAAATAATCACCCATTTTTCCCCAATTCGAAATCCAAAATCTCCGGTAAATGTTTCTTTTTCTAACAATGGTTTAGTGTGCAATTGTATACATGAACTTTAATTTGATCCAGTTCTTGTAAATTAATAACACAATTATTAATATAACATCATTTGATATAACATCATTTGATATTTATATATTGCATACATAAATATTTATATTTATCCAATATAAAAATATATTGATGTATTTATTTTTTAAAATGTGTATGATTAAATCAAAATTAAAGTTTCAACTATACATTTAAACTACAATTAGAATTTCACGTCTACAATTACACATTAAACCAAAATTCATATATAATTCTGAGATATATCTCTATCAAAATTTAGGTGTATACATATAATTAAATGCCATTTATATAAAAATCCAAACAACTAATGCGGACCATATTTAAAAGAATAATGCTTATATTGCTGTGTCATTTTGTTTTTTTTAATTCATCGATTCCATTATATTTCTCTTAAAGTTTCTTTTTGTATTTTATATGTTAATTTAAAAATTATAAAAATATTCAAAAAAAATTTAAAATTTAAAAATTAAAAATTAAAAAATAAAAGATAAAAAACTTAAATATTTAATATTTAATATTTGATATTTTAGTCCATATTTCAGTTAAAAAGTTCAATATTCAAAATTTAAAAAATAAAATCCAAAAGATAATAATCTCAGCACAAAAAATTTGAAAGAAAAAAATAGAAAAAAAATATGTTAAAAATGAAAAAAATTTAAAATTAAGTAATAGTGGCGTTTTACCACAAAAAATTAAGCTATAATGGCGTTTTTAGTGGAAACGCCACAAAAAAAAAGGAAATCAAAATCCCCAATTTTTGGTTACCCACTCATTAGTCCCTAAATCCCCCAAATAACTCTCAAAATTTGCCCCCAAATTTCCCATTTCCAGCAACACCAAGTCAATACACCTACACCAATCACACTTCTTTTTCCTTTTCATTTCACTGCACTAAATTCACCCACCATAGCTACTCCTTTTCTCTCGATCTGTTAGGGTTTCTTTTAATTCTAGGCTTTCAAGGGAAGTGCAGTTTCCTTTTAATTTTACCGGTGATTTCTATGGTGACGAAAACCCTAAATGACGAGAAATCGGAGGAAGAGGAGGTGATAGATAAAGAAAATGAAGAGGGAAGTGAAAAGGTATGCTTTCTTTTCTGGGGTTAAGGATCTAGTTTCATTCAAGTAATTTTCTTTGTGTTATGATTGTTTTTTTAATTTTGATTTGCTTTTCAGGGTCGTGGTACTCAGCTTAAAGATATTCCCAATGGTATGCATCTGTTCTCTTGCTTATTTGTTTTCCCCCCTAAGGTTCTGCTGTATTTTTCTTTGAATTTCATGGGATTGGATTGATTGTGATTCTATTTGTATTCAATTCTTTTCATGTAAGGTGTAGGTGCACGTTGTCCCTGCTCACATGTTTAGGAAAGTCATTAGTATCACCAAATCCCATTGCAAACTAGGGCTTACTGGTACTCTATTGTTTTTTGCTTTGATGCATCTCTAGCTCCCAGCTACCTCTTACATGTGAATATTTAAAATAAAATATCTAAATCCTTTTTTGTAGCCACACTTGTGAGAGACGATGAAAGAATTACAGATTTGAACTTCCTTATTGGCCCCAAATTATATTAAGCAAATTGGCTGGATCTAGTAAAAGGAGGGTTCATAGCAAATGTTCAGTGCGCTGAAGTCTGGTGCCCGACAACAAAGGAGTTTTTTGCTAAATATTTTAATAAAGAAAATTCCAAGAAGAAACAGGTTCAGTTATCTAAATAGTTCACCTTAATTTGTTGGTTCTTAACAAGTTTTGGTGTTAAATTTGACTGCACAGATTTGGAATTCAGTCATGCTAATTTTGTTTTTTCTTTTTTAATAACACTAGTAGCCAACAGTTAACCTTACCGTTCTTATACTTACACATCTAATGGTTGCCTCTTGCATTTCAGGCACTTTATGTGATGAATCCTAATAAGTTCAGGGCATGTGAGTTTCTCATATGGTTCCATGAAGGAGAGCGTGGTGATAAGATAATTGTCTTTGCTGACAATCTTTTTGTACTGGTTGAGTATGCAATGAAGCTACGCAAGCCTATGATCTATGGTGCTACCAGGTTATTTGTGAACATCAATTGCTCTGTCCTTTTTGTATTATTTTTATATTGTTGTGTCAGTGTTCCCTTGTAATGTGCAGCCATCTTGGGAGGACTAAAATTCTCCAGGCATTCAAGACTAGTCGTGATGTGAACACTATTTTCCTCTCAAAGGTATTCATCAGCAGATTATGTTTTCTTTGAATATAGAAGATTAGTTAATAGAAAATACTGCCCTTTCACGCTTCCACCTCTCTTACTAGGGTATTTGGTTTCCTGTAACTAGGAGAAATATACAAAAGGTGAAACAAGGAAAGCTCTTTACTGCATAACTAGATAATGCCGTTGTGCAACTCGTAGAACTACAGTCTTTATATGTGACATGAATATATTTTTTGGTTAAATCTTTTCAATTTCTAACTTCATATGATCTTCCAGTGATGAAAATTAAAAATAATTTGTAATTGATATTTTTATTTTTATTTCCATATTTTTATGTTACCTTTAAATTTAAAAATTAAAAAAACACAACCTGAATAAATTTAGAAAAAGAAACTATATACTTAAATCTAAAATATTAAAATCTTGAAGTTTTTTATTTTAGCTAAAATTTTATTAGCTTTTTATATAATTTTTACAGTTTCTTTTTTTTATAAAGTTTGGTCTTCTAAAAATCTTTCCTGTCTCAAACTCAACAGGTAGTCAATAAGCACTAAAACTGATTTTTCACTGTTCTCTTCTTCTATTTCAGGTATGTTAAGCTTCTCTTTTACCCTTTTTTTAATTTTTTGTAATCTTTTGCTACTTTGGGTCTCCTGTAATATAAATTTCTTTCTTTTCTTTCTTTTTTTTGCAGCATTTTCAATAGCTACGTACCATGGTTATGAGTTCATATTTCAACTGGCAAACTGATGTGCCAATGAATGAAAAAAAATAGTTGAAGTTGAGAGTGAGACTCAGCTTGCTGCTGCAGATGGTCTTGAATGCTACTGGAATGCATTTGAGCTGCCTTATACTTTTCCTGCTTCTTACCCTGACCCTCAAAACTACACTTCATTACTTCCATTATATTCCATTCCACCTGAAGTCATCCCATATGAAACTTTCACGATCCATTGGTGATATGGATATTGGGGAGTTCATTGTTCCTGTACCATACGTAAAGCAAGTAAAGGTTTGCCTTACTCTTTCATAATCTACTTGCATAATGTAATTTATATCTTTTAGTTTGCCTGTCCTGATAACTTGATTTAACTTGTGCACTTAATAGTATTGGATATCGATATTTTATTTGAAAGGGCCAACTAAAATTATATATTTTTATATTTTTGTTTCTAGTATTTCTTCAAAATTGTGTATATAAAAGATATATACAAACAATATATCAATTAAAAAATAAAAATCTCATGAAATGCATTAGTTTTAGCTATTCATAAATTTCAAATCTGTTATCAATTTATTCCTCATTATAAAATCTCAATAAGCAAAAGTATCTAGTTTTAAGTTTTGTAAAAAGAAAATTTTTTCATAAGCGGTTAAGATAAGCTAATTTATCTAGCACTAAACAGAGACATCAAAAAGAACATCTGAATTTTGAGAAAAAAATAGAACTTTTAAGATATTCATATAAAGGCAAGAATATATGTATATATATTTGAAAAAAAGCTTCTTAACAAAAAAATTGGCTTTGTAAAGGCTGTTGGTAAGTGGTAGCTCAAATGATTAAGCAAGAATATTGAAAACAATCACAAAGATATTTAAAAGATTGAAATATATAAGAGAAGTTATTGTGAGAAACTAGGAAGTCAAATTTTTCTTTTCTTATCGTTGTATGGTTATGAGTTTAATATATGTTGCAAGCTTACTAATCTTTTATTTGTAAATAAAGATCAGTGGATTCATGAATAGATTAACAACAATTGACATTTTTTCCTATATGCTGACACTCAAACTCTTTTGACATTTTTTCAAACCAGTACTCTCCAAGCTTTACCATTGATTCATGCTTGTTCATGAGTAATTGAGTATATAAACTTTCTTTAATTTACGAATTTTTGGTTCAAGTCTAATTTTCATTGTATATAAACATTATTTATATCTACTTTATTTTATATACTGGTCCTGTTCCATGGTCATCCTCTTTATTCATTATAGGTTCCTTACAATCTCATTTAAATATTTTGATTTGCTTGTTTGATTTTTGTTATAATTTAGATTGATTTGAATTCAAAATTTCGGAAACCAAAATATTTTGGTTTGATGTGATTATTCCTTAAAACCAATCCAAACTAGTCCATACTCATCCATAGACTTAGTTGAAATCGTTGCTTAATTTTAATAGGTTAAAACACAATAATTTAGCATTTGTGAATTGTTTCTTTATTTTTTTTATTAATCATTCATGATTACATTTATCTCTTTAGGAATTACTTGAGTTAGGGGAGAGTGTTGGAACACAAAGTCGGGGTCTCACCCAAGAACTTATTTCATTGCTACATGTTTCAAAATACAAGTGCAGCTTATTCTCAAGGAAGAAATCAAGGAAAGAGAGGTACTGCTTATGCTTCATCTTTGCCTCGTTAAAATGTGATTTACTTTTATCAGCTGCTGCTTTTGGTCTTCCACAATTTTAAATTGAAATACTCAACCCTTGTTCATCTTGGCATAAGTTTTATATGTTAATTTTTTCCCTTATGCCACTGTTTTAAGAGATTGGATATGTACTTGGCTGTAATGGAGTTCCTCGAACTTCCAAACCAGTAACATTTCTGAATTTGTGATCATTAAGTCCATAGTAGAGCCATTAATTTCATATCTGTATCCTCATGGGTGCTATACTTGCACGTTGAAGTGCTTTTGCATTTGGAATTTTCTTTCTTAATCAGTTTTCTTTAAAAGGGTCTGCTTGAACTAGTGTTTTATCTAAAATTAGAAGACATTTTCTTGATTGTTATTAATTGTTTTCTTTTACCAACTAGCCTATTTTCTGCAGTTGTCTACGGCTGGTGGTAGGATGATTACCTCTACTGATGGTGTTTGGGATGCAGTTGTCTAATTTTGCCCAGCAGAATTAAGCTAATTTTATGCTTCATTCTAACTATCATTTTTTTTCTTTATGGATTTTCACTAGCGTTGATGATGCAAATTAATCATTATTCATTCCAATATATTTGAAGAAGAGAACATTTGTTCAGATAAAATATAGTATATATTCTCTGCTCCTATCTAATTTATCATCAATTTGCCTTCTTAACGACTGTTATTTTACTAGAATCCCCACTGATTGAATCATACCTTTGAAACATGCGAGCTATAATTTACTGTGTAAGCTAATGGAGTTACCATAATATAGCTCTTTTATGTTTTGATTGGTGGCAAATGGAACAAGAAAAACCAACTACACTAGATTGCGGTCCAAGAACAATTTGCAGAAGGCACATAATGGCTGGCTCCTACCTCTACAAATGCATGTGGGAGGCATTGCAGCAGCGAATAAGAATGATATTGATCAACATGCAGTTGACACTATATGTGCTCTGAATCCGAATTCAGGTGTGAGTTTCAAATATTTTATGTGCAAAAAAGTATTAGAGTACATTATGTTTGTATGTTAGTTAAGCAGATTATAGATAGAACCTGCAGTAGGATCAACTAATTAGTTGATCAAAAACTACACCCAGTTTTGTAATAGTCTACTTGCATATTTACATATATTTAATAATAATCTCGTGTCAACTAATTATTCTATTTTTATTTAATTGTTTTGTTTTCAACCTTTTATTTTTATTTGAGTTGAAAGAAGAAAAACATGAATTGTAATTTTGACTTAAAAAAGAGAATATTCATTAGCAGCTTAATCAATTTAAATAATCAATGTTGATATTTCACATGGGAATGGATATTCAAATCTTATATTTTACATGGTTATGATTTAAGTCCTTATTTCATTTAAGTAACTTCATTATAATATCTTATTTTATTGATATCTTTATATTTAATCTAATTTTTATTATTTATTTTAGTTTTGTTTATAAATTTTTATTTTTATTTTAATATTTAAGATAACTTGAGTTCTAACTTTTGGATTTTAATTGCGTTATTAATTTATTATTTTAAATTTTAAATTTAAATTCATTAATTTTTATATTTAGTTTTAAAGTTAAAATTTTAATAGAAAATTTAATTTGATAATGAATTTTAATAGAAAATTTTTATATTTATATCATGGATATTATTCTTCTCAATATTTTGATAATGAATTTTAAATTTTTTATATTTTTCATGACCTTTATAATATTTTATAATTTTTTTTTTAAATTTCATGACCTTTAGTGGCGTTTTCTTAAACAAGCGCCGCAAAATATAGCGGCGTTTTTTGCGACGCTTGTAAAAACGCCGCAAATAGTTTTAGCGGTGCTTAAAAGATCTTAAAAAACACCGCTAAAAGTCAATTTTGCTGCAGTGCATATATCAACAATTTGCATTTTTGATCAATTCATGAACCTTAAGTTCATGCCTTCAAATCTCATATCTCATTCTCACTTCACATATCAATTCATAATTTCACTATCTCATTTCTTTCATCAACTCATTCAAATCAAGATTTATTCATTTTCTTATTTCATTAAATTACCCCTATTAACAACACTCGGACTTTGACGGATACACAGATTTTAACCAAACACACCAGAATAAATAATCCTCCCAAACACACCAGAAAGGCATTAAATGCCTCTTTGGATAATCCGAAGAAATAAAGTAACATCAGTATCTCCTCGGCCTAGTCGAAAAGTCCCCTGAACTCTTCCAAATCTTATGGCATACCAACTATATCTGATTTAGCCCGACTAGTTAATAGGGTATTCAAATCGTTTCTCAATTCAATCTCATTTCAATTCAAAACTTACCTTTCAATTTAATCACAATTCAATTTAATACATTTTCCACTTTCTAATTAATAAACAATTTAAATACTCAAACATATTCATACTTTATCTCAATTTCATTCATGTCAATAGTAATACTTACCTTATAATTTACTTACCATACATAAGAATTTAAATATAACATTAACTAAATAGTAGTTTGAATTATAGTAATACAAACCGTGATTCTCGTGTCTACTCCTCGTCCACTTTTTCTTTTCCTTTCTTCGTGGATGCCTCGGGTGCGATGTTAGCTACGAAAAATTAAGATAATTTCATAATCATTAATACACTACTAATTTATATCTAATTAATTGAATTTCTATTCAATTTTGTACTTTAATTTCAATTTAATCTTAACTAAATTCACTTACTTTTCTATCTCAATTCATACTTTATTTCTACTCAAATTTCAACTAAACTTAGACATAACTATCTAAATTTCATCATAAAACTCTAATTTCAAAATTCTTGCAATTTAGTCCCTACTATGTAAAACTAATAGCTTCTTTTATAATTTAATCCTTTAATCAATTCTAACCAAAAATTTATTCAATTAAACCCCTAATTCAACAATTTGTTCAACATGAATCATGTTCAAAAATCTAAGAACTTCCAAAATTTCAACTTAAATTCAACAAAAATTTGTTCTAATGCTTCTAAAACATCAAAATTAAAAGAAAATGGCTTAATTAACTTACCTATTAAAGCTTCAAACCTTAAAATCCTAGTTTTTCCCTTTATTTTTCTTTCTTCTCTTTTTCTCCTTTCCCTGCTTTTTTTTTAAAATGGCTTTTCTGTTTCTTCTTTTCTTTATTTGTTTCCTTTCTTTTTATCTTATTTACTTTATATTATATTTAATTTAATTAATAATTAATAATTATAAAATATCTTTATACTTAAATTATAAGTAAATTATGTATTTAAATTACAATTGTACAAAGATGATTTTTACGTATTTATATTTTTATTACCATACATTTGTTACAACTCAATTTATTTTATAATATAATAATTTAATTTAATATAATATTTTATTAATATAATAATTTAATATATAAAATATCTTTACTTAAAATTTAAGAAAATATACAATTATATTACAAGTGTACAAATACATATATTACACGTGTACAATTTTATCATCATACATTTGTCCTTATTTTAATTTATTTAATAATAATAGTAATAATAATATAATTAATCTAATAAATATCATGTAAAAATCTTAGATCTTTTAAACATATCTCACCTCACCTATTAAAATGGGCATAATTGCCTATTTAGTCCCCTTTATTTTATTTTGATCTATAATTAGACTTTTACCCTTTATTCACTTTAGTCCTTTTTTCTAATTACTCTTAATTAAGTTAACTTCACCTAATCAAAACCTAATTAGATACACCATTAGACTCATAAATATTTCTAATAATTATTTATGAACTCAGTTTACTAAGACGAAAGCCCGATAATGCACTTTTTTTATGCCCGTAAATTTTGGGTGATTACAAATATAGTTCAAAATAGAAAAGCGAAAAAGTCTAGGAAAATAAAAATAAAAATAAATGGACTCAAAAGTCCTCATCATCAGACGCACCAGCATCGCGAGTCGTCAGCGTTGAAGGAGAAATATGGAAATGCTGACAAATCTGCTGCAATGTCGCATCAATACTGTCGGACCTCTGAATACAGTACTGACAAAAACTAGTGAGCTCCTCGAAAGATACCCCTCGGAAGCTAGCAGCAGAAAGAACAGGTCAGTGACTCGAAGGTGGAGGCTGTGGTGGGTCCTCGTGATAGGGAGAAACATCACCAGTGAAGTCCTCGAGTTCATTTTGAGAGTCAAAATGAAACAATCTGTACAGAAGAGGATCTACTCCACGATGTCGCTCAATCATCCTGATGTATATCATGCTCGATATGCCCTGAGGGGACATCTGGACGACTAGTGTGAGTGTGGAGAACTGCTCCAATGTGTCGAGGAGAACGAAGTGTCAAGCGAGGTGAGTCTCGTAAAGGCCTAGACAGATGAGGCCCTTCCTGCGGCTGTCAGCCTGATGGCAAAAAGATAGAGCAATGAAGTACGCCAAATCAAATATATACTCATGCGTTATGCTCCATAAAAAGTAAGCGTCGTGAGTTCTAACAACTCTAGTGCTCTCTTTCTAACCTGTAAGCTAAAAGAGCATCAATGTACCGTAAGGTCGGAGAGAGAGAAGTCACCTTCAAGCGACTTGGATCATATGGTGTCTGGCTAGATGTAAGGTCAATCCAATAACATGATGGTGAGTGGTGGATATGCCGATGAAGTCTAAGGAAGTCCTCGGTGCTCATAAATTCCTCCGTATAGAGTCTCATTGCAGCACCAAACTCTAAGACACTCATCTGTCACACCAAACCACCAAGGCGGAAAATGATGGTGCCTGGCTCGTTATAAACTATCATGACCTGCTGTGCCAGAAACATTGAGCAAAACTCCAATGTCAGCTCCATCTAGGTGGGCTCGATGATGGCAAAGAATATCCCATGAAGTTGTTGTGATAATGGAACGCACGTCATCAGCGAGTCGGACATGCTCCAATGCGGCCTAATCAATGCAGTGACCTGGACCAAGTGGTTGTGCTCGAAAGAGCTAATATAAATCCTCCTAAGGGCCCATCGAGAATCAAAGATAGGGGTGACATGCCTCAACAGAAGCGCTCAAGGAGGAGGTCCCACCGGAACCCTTCTGCTTTTTCAAAGTAGGGACAACAACCTTAGATTTGCCACGAGGGTTTGTCAAGGTGTGCCTGAAAAAAATAAAAGAATTTATCAACAAATAAATAAATCAAGCATCACCAAAGGCTAAGAATGTCAAATCTAAATAGTCCCAAATAGCAAATTTCTCCTAAATAAAGAATCAAAATATTCTAAAAGCAAGAGTAATGAAAAGTAGAAATAAATAAATAATCCTAATACTATGAACAGAGAACACACCACTCAGTCTAAGAAAGTCAGAAACAGTGAGCAAGGACATTGAAATAAGAACTAAGAATACATCAGGAAAATGGCTAAAAATGAAAACTAAAGTAGCAGTAGTAATACAAATAAATGATTTACTAAAGAGAAAGTAAAATAAGTAGCAACTATATTCATAAAAGAAATAGTAAATAACTGCTAATAAATAATAATAATAATAATAAATAATATGGAAAGAAAATAATATATTAATAATAATATATAAAAAATAAATAAATAATTAAATAAATAACATAGAAGGGCAAAAGGGAAAAACCAACTGAGAAGAAGGTGGTGGCCTGAGTTAAAGGCGCGGCGGTGGGGTGGTTCATGTGTGTAGGCTGATTAGAGCATGGGAAAGGGAAATAAAGAGGATGGAAGAGAGAGTTGAAGGAAGAGAAGGGCAGTTAGGTCTAGCTCGGCGAGAGTGTGAGGGGAGTATTCGGTTAGGGTGGCTTTGTAGTGGTAGTGGTTGCTGTGCGACGGGGTTAGGAAGAAGGAAAGTAAGACAGAGGTGTAGTGGTCGTGCATCTTGGGGAAGAAGGGGAAGGAAAGGGAAAAAAAAGAAAGAGAGAAAGGTAAGTGAGGTTGGGGATGGGCGTTGAAACGAAGGTGAAGTAGAAGGAGGAGAAGAGGGGAGTTTAACGTGGTGGTTGGTCGGAGAATGGTGGCCGGAGTAGAGGAAGGTTGGGGTTGATTGCAGCTAGGGTTCTTGGGGATTTAGGAGGAAGAAGAAAAAATAGAGAAATAAAATAAAAGAAGTTAGGGTTTATGGGGTGACACGATCGTGTTTAGACCCATGTTTGGCTACACGGTCGTGTCGCACGCCCGTGTGGTCTCCTGTTCAGCCCGTGTACGAGTAATGAAATTGCTCAATTTTTGCACGGCCTTGGACACTCCCGTGTGTCCAGGCCGTGTGGTTCACACAGACGTGTCGCATGGTCGTGTGCAATTTTCTTCGCTTCTCCCATACCCGTGTAACCTCCCACACGTCCGTGTAGCACGGCTGTGTCGCCCACATGGTCGTGTGCCTTGCCCGTGTAACTTTTTGACTTGTTTTAAATTTGAAAAATTAAGCTCCAGGTTTCACATGGCCATGTCACACGCCCGTGTGAACTGTTTTAGCCCGTATCTCTATCAATTTTTGGGAAAATTAAGTCCCAGGTCCCACACAGCCAAGGACACGCCTGTGTGTCCTGGACGTGTGGGTCACACGGCCATGTCACCCTTCCGTGTAACTTACTGTTGATTTTTTCAAAATTTAAAACTAAGTCAAAAAGATCCACACGGCCTAGGACACGCCCGTATGTCCAGGCCTTGTGGATTTTAAAAACCATTTTTTTAGATTAATTAATTTTTAAAATATCATGAGATAAAATTAGTAAATTAGGAATGTTAACGCTCGGATTGCCTCCCAAAAAGTGCATATTTAAAGTCTAAGCTCAACTTACCTCGTATACGCATGGTCACATTGGTTTGAAGAGTCGAGACTCTTCTTTCTCGCTGTAAGTTCTTTTATTCAAATAAGGTATAAGTCGAGTAATATTTACCTTAAAAGTGACGAGATTAGAATGAGTTACATTGATTTGTAGCCTTCGTTCTTCATGAGTTGTTCTAGTTTTGTCACATGGACTAGATCATAGCTTTATCACATTTTTCTAAGGGATTTCCTGCAAAGAATGTTGAGCCACTGTGTTATTCATATTAACAGAACTCATAAAATTATCTCGATCACTAGATGTCTTAATAGAATCACGAGCTTGAAGTTTTACTGTTTCATTTCCTACACGAAGAATGAGTTCACCTGTACCAACATCAATAATTGTTCTAGCAGTTGTTAAAAGGGGCCGCCCTAGAATTAACGGTACATCACTATCCTCATCCATGTCTAAGACAACAAAATCGACTGGGAAAATAAATTTAATCAATTTTAACAAGCACGTTTTCAACAATACCCCTGGGAATTTTAATGGTTCTATCTGCCAATTGAATGCTCATCCTAGTTTGTTTGGGTTTCCTAAGACCTAGTTGTTTAAACATTTTATAGGGCATAACATTTATACTCGCCCCTAAATCAGCTAAAGCATTATTAACACTTAAACTACCAATTAAGCAAGGAATAGTAAAACTCCCTGGATTTTTCAACAGTTTAAGGAATTTACCAAATTGTTCATTTGTGTGGTCTTTCCTTGTCACATCTGGATATGGCACATGAGGTTTATACTCCTTACTTACTGATTTTTGTTCATTGTGACTTACCTCAAACTTACCATTGCTTACCATAATGTCTTGCCTCAGTTCAGATTCAAATTCAGTTAACCCTTCTACATCTCGAACAGTAATTGTATGAAGCTGTTCTCTTGGGTTAGTTTCGGTATTGCTTGGCAAGCTACCTTGTGGTCATTCTGAAATCATCTTTGCAAGTTGTCTTTTCTGATTCTTGAGCCATTGAATCGACTCTTGTTGATTTTTTTAGTGTGGTTTTAGTGTTTTGAAAACGAGTTTCTGACACCGAAATAAACTTCATCAACATCTCCTCAAGATTTGACTTCTTTTCTTGTGAGTAAGGTTGTTGTTAGAAGCCTGGATGGGGTTTTTGTCTTTGATTTCCTTGACCACCCCATGAGAAATTGGGATGGTTCCTCCAACCTGCATTATAAATATTACTATTGGGATTGTTCTGAGGTATTACACATATAGTTGACTTGTTCGTTCTCTATGTTAGGGTTGTAGGACAAATATTCTGGACTGTTCATCACTCCTCCATTTGTATCACACTGCATCAATGGATGTACTTACGTAGAACTACACAAACCATCACTCTTTTTACTCAAAAGTTCTACCTGATTTGACAAAATGGTGACTACATCAATGTTAAAAACGCTTGCTGCTTTCACCGACTTTGTTCTCATGACTTGTGTAACACCTCAAACTCGGTCTAGATGTTATGGCCGAATCTAACGATGTCACATAGTACTACTTTTTGAAAAGTATGTCGTTACAAAATCCCCTTTTCTATTTAACCCTTTTTCATTATCTTATTTTAATTTCAAATCATGTCGTTCGTTTTCAAAACATTAACCATTTGCAAATTGGTATTCAATTTCCAAAACATTTTTTTTATTTCAGAAGCTTTTAAACAGTTTGCGTGTTCGTGGTATTTTGATAAAACATCTATTTCATTTGAAAACCCGAGTTTTACCTATCACTACCAGATTTAAGTCATAAAATCATATAGATCCAAATTTAATCCAAAATCTGTAAAGGCCATAATTACAGTAAAATACCCCCAAATAAAAGTAAAATTATAAATAGGCAATAAACAATGTAAAAGAAGTCATGCGGCCACCATTGAGTCCTCTGCTGCATCGACCCGTCTATATCTGAGGATTACTTGTACAAATTAAACAGAAGGGGTGAGTTTACGTAAACTCAGTGTGTAATCCCCGTACAAATGAAGAGACAGTAACCAAATAATCATAGTCTAGGCTTAATCCCTTTTCAATATCAGTATCAGTCCAGTTTGGGCCATAGCCCATCTCTGTACAAAAATAGTCATGCAGTAGGGATTTAGCCCATCACAGTACCAGTAGCAGTATCAGATATGCAGTCACAGAAATCCTACCCATCCAGCCTCTACACATCATCTCCGTCCAACCCTACACTCCATGTGGGGATATAATCAACCCACTCATTCCTACACTCCAAGTAATACCGAATGATGCACTAAATAATAATTTGCAGCTATGCTGCCAGTAAATTAGGGTCGAAGCCTTTCAGTACACTTCCTATGAACAATATTAACCCCCAACCCAATGCAATGCAATATACAATTATGACATGCTTTAACATGGTAACAGTACATACAATATCAGTTCAGTGAAAAATCATCACACTCGATAACATGTATACATATACATCAGTCATATAGTCATTTCATTCAATTAGGGGTCTAGGTAAGCTTACCGACCCTACTGTAGGTTCACAGTCGTCTTAGACGACCCTTGTAACCTTGGCAACAAATCAGTGAAAATGGGCTCACACACTTATGTTGTCTGCACGTATGGTCCCACATGCTCGTGTGGCTTACCCGTATGGGCCCACAAGCCCGTATGGCCCATACGACCCAAATTAGTCGAGCCCTGTGTCGCACACGGCCTACCTAGCCATTACATAGTCGTGTCTGATGTGCACAGCTTGGCTTCTTCGATCACATGCCTGTGTTAAGGCACACGGCCTACCACACGGGCAACCACACGCTTGTTTGGCATCGACAGTAAGGTTTTTTGCTTTCACTAAAACCTTGTTTTCTGTGCAATCGAGTACACACCTGGTTTAAATTGATGCTAAACCGGTCCCTGGGAACTCTAGAACCTATAATTAACCAATATCACTTAGTTTATCATTTAATCAAACATACTAAACTAAACTCGAAACAAAATATTCATCTCTCAAGCAAAAAAAAATTACCTTCTATTAAAGAACGAGAATTCCACGACCTTAGAACGCCGATGAACGATAATCAGCCCTTCGATTAACACCTACAAACCAGTCAACCCCTCTTTAACCAATATTTAGAAGAAACTGTTAAGATCAACCGAAAACCAAACTTACCGAACGACCAGGATTAGGCGCAGCACAAAAAAAGAGGTGAACTTGAATAAAACCACAAAAATGAAAAGGAGGGAGAGATGGAATTTAGGCAAAGAGAGCGGGAGAAAAGAATAGAGTTTTACAAAAAGAGAAAATTGACAGAACAATTCTGATAACCCCCTATCCTAACTCCCCTTACTTTTCTCCATCCAACACCCCACTACTTAGAGTCCAACCACAGCACAACTCTTGCCGAGAACTAGACAAAATTAATACTATCCCTTACCAACGCAGAGAATCGAACACAAGACCTCCAACATTCCAACACTCTACTTAACCACCAGACCAATAGGCTCATCTTGTTAACAATTTACCAATTATTAAACTTAAGCCCTTTAGACCAGGTTAAGACTTGATTTAGAATAAACAAATTTTGCCCAAAACATGGCTTGAACTTAGAACCTCTCACAAACACTCAAAACACTTAACCACTGAAGTAAATACACAATTGTGTCAAAATTCACAAATGCCAAAATTAAAAAATAAATTGGGGCGTTACAACTCTACCCCCTAAAAGAAAATTTCGTCCTCGAACTTTACCTGATCAGAATAAGTGAGGATACTACTGACGCATCGCATCCTCCGGCTCCCACGTGGCCTTCTCAGTGCTATGGTTCCGCCACAGTACCTTCACTAATAGAATAACTTTCCTCCTCATAACCTTTACGTCGCGATCCAAGATCTGAACCGGATCCTCTTCGAAGGTTAGATCTGGCCTAACCTCGATATCCTCCACAAAAACAATATGCGTGGGATCAGAGCAGTAGCTCCTCAACATCGAGACATGGAAAACATCATGAATCCGATCCAACTCTGGAGGTAGCTCTAACTGGTAAGCAACCGGTCCCACTCGTTTCAGTATGCGATAGGGTCCAATAAACCTAGGGCTCAACTTGCCTTTTTGACCAAATCTTAGTACCTTCTTCCATGGTGAGACCTTAAGAAAAACGGAGTCTCCCACAGAATACTCGATCTCACGTCGCTTCAAGTCCGCATAAGACTTTTGTCTATCGGATGTTGCTTTCAACTGGTCTCAAATCAACTTAACTTTATCCTCAGTATCAAAAACTAGTTCAAGACCCAGAACTCGTCGCTCGCCCAACTTAGTCCAGCATAAAGGAGTGCGACACTTACGACCATAAAGTGCCTCGTAAAGTGCCATCTGTATACTAGACTGGTAACTATTATTGTAAGCGAATTCTGCCAACGGCAAATACTCCTCCCAACTACCTCGAAATTCAATTACACAGCTTCTCAACATATCCTCCAGTATCTGAATCACCCTCTCAAATTAACTATCGGTCTAAGGATGGAACACAGTACTGAAGTCTAGCCTTAAACCCAGTGCCTCATATAGCTTTTTCCATAACCGATATGTGAAACGAGGATCCCTATCAGAGATAATCGAAACTGGTACCCTATGCAATCTCAATATCTCAGACACATACAGTTTAGCCAGCTTCTATAGCGAGTAGTCAGTACGAACCAGTATGAAATGGGTGAACTTGGTCAACCGATCTACTATAATTCACACTAAATCCTTCTTAGTGAGTGTGAGGGGCAACCCACTAACGAAGTCTATAGTCACTCTCTCCTACTTCTAAAGTGGAATCTTAACTGGCTGCAACAAACCCGGAGGTAACTGATGCTCAGCCTTAACTTGCTGGCATGTCAAACATTTACCCACAAAATCGGTAACCTTTCATTTAAGTCCTGGCCACCAGTATAACTCACGAAGGTCTCGGTACATCTTATTTTCGCCAAGATGCATAGCATAGGGGCTATTATGCACAGCATAAGGGCTACTATTCACCTCTCTCAGTATCAACTGCCTCAATTTAATGTCTTTCGGTATACAGATTCTCCCCCAAAAATAGATCACCCATTCGCTATTCGGGCTAAAATCCTCAGTAAGCCCACTCTCAACCTATTAGAAATGAAGACCCAATGATTCATCTTTCAACTGCTTACCCTTAATCTACTCAATCCATGTAGGCTTAACCTGAAGCTTAGCTAGCAGACTTCCATCGTTAAATAAACTGAGGTGAGCAAACATCGCCCTCAAATTTGTCATAACCTTACGACTCAGCGCGTCGGCCACCACATTGGCCTTACCAGGTAATCTGTAATGCCCTAAAAAAATCCTTAAGTTTATTCTCGTATGTTTGTGTTACACAAATACATGTCTACTTTCGTGGTTAAGTGTCCTAGGAAGAGTCTAAGAAGTCTTGGGTTCAAGCCTTGGCTTGTGCAAAAGTTTTGTTTTAATATGAATAAACCTTGTCTCTAGTCAGTAAGCTTTTAAATAAATGGGGGTAAAACATGTCAGAAAGGGCCTGCTGGTGGGATAGGTGGCGTGTTGTTGTTCCATGAGGTCTGAGGTTCGACTCCTGCTTTGAGTAATAGGAGTGTTCTATTTTGCTGCTAAGGCCATGTGGAGGTTCTAGTCAACCTGAACTACTGAAGATTTATGGTGGAATTTGAATTACGTGGTTCAGGGAGGAGTGAACGGTATGGAGGGATTTGGGGAGGAAAATATGAGATTTTGAATTAGTGGGAGAGTAGTGCCGAATTTGAACTTTTGCTCAGAGAATTTCGGCTGTAGTTGGATAACTTTGAAGAGCCAAGTGAGGGGAGTGTTTTGAGGTCATACCGAATTAGGAGACTCATTTTGGTTAAGAATTGGTCATAGCTCATCTTTTTGCCTTTCGTGCCGAAATTTTACTTCTGTTTTCTTTTCTCTTACTTCTCATTTTATCGTTTTTCTCTCTTTTGGGGTTGAATATTTCTTTCGAGTATCTTCTCGTTTTTGTTGTTTATTCTAAATTTGCACTTCTCTCGATTTCACTTACTAATCGATTGGCTCACCTCTAATGGTCGTTCTCTCAATCAGTTTGCTTTGGGCGAATACTCTCTCTCTTTTCTCTCTCTTGATTCTTTTCTCCTTTTATCTTTTGTTTTGGCCGAATACTCTATCTCTATCTTTTCAGTTTTGGCAATTGTTCTTTGATCAATCAGGTTCGAGTGCACGGTTATTATCTTTTCTCTCTCTTTCTGCCATAATAGTCTTTTACCTTGTTGCTGATTTTTTCTAGGGGTGTGGTGGTGTAGCCTTTGCCTCTATCGTATCATGTGCTTTCAGCTTTCGCTTGGGGTGTGGGTCGATTGCTTCTTTCTCCTATTCTGATTTTGCCGCATTCGGTAAGTTGTTATGCGATTGGTGCAAACTATTGTTGTGATCAATAATGGTTTAGGTTATCAAGTTTCGGTTGTATTGTAAGTTATTTCTAAAGGGCTTGTAGTCAGTCTCTTGAAACGGGTTAAGTGTGTGAGCCACAATCAATCGATCAAGGAAAGTGATAAATAACCTTTTGGATAAGTGTTATAAAAAGGGATTGTTTAATCCTATTGATTAAGGGACTGATGGTCTGTCGTGTTTGAATCTAGGTTTGGAGCGCTTTTGAACTATTTGCGCAATTTTGCAATAAGGTGTGTAAATACAATCTCAACTGTGGAAATTGACAAAAGCCGAAATAAGTAAATCATGATGCTACACGGGTGTATGCTCCATCGTGTGGTGGTCCGTGTGACTAAACATGGGCATTTGATCGTTGAGGCCGGTCATGAGCGATTTTATGGGCCGAGGTCATTTTGGGCCATTTCGGGTCGAACCAGGCTGTGTGGACCCTGTGGGCCCACAATATGGGCCGTTTGCCCATTTTCACTGTTTGACTGTTAAGGTTGCACGGGTCACCCGAGACGATTGTGGACCTACTGTTGAGTCAATAAGTGTACCTAGACCCCCTAGTTGATAAAATACTGTTATGCCCTTATGAGATGTATGAGTATATTTGAGCATGCCATTTTAAACATATTGAATACATGTATGATAGTATGACATGACCGACTTGATGCATGATATGTTGAATGGGGATGGGGTTTATTATGATTGGAGGAAGTGTACTGTACTGGCAACTCTGCTGCAAATACTGTTTAGTGCCGCAACCGATACTATTTGGAGTATAGGGATGGGTGAGTTGATTATATCCCCACATAGAGTGTAGGGTTGGATGGAGATGGAGTGTAGAGGCTAGTTGGGTAGGATTTCTTTATTGCATATCTGTACCACTACTTTTACTAAGATGGGCTCAGGCCCAAACTGATACTGATATTGTAATTGGCTAAAGCCCTAACTGAAACTGAACCATTACTAAAATGGGCTTAGGCCTAGACTGTATATACTCACTGTTTGGTTATTTGATATGGGGTTACACACTGAGTTTTCATAAACTCATCCATCTGTTTATCTATGCAGGTAATCCTAAGTCTTAGGTAGATCAGTTGCTGCGAAGGACTCAAAGGTGTCCACACAACTGCACATACTTTCACATTTGATTTTTAAAGTATAAGTAATTTTATTTTGGGTAATTTTATTGTAATAAGTCCTTTATGGATCTTTACTTTAATTTGAGCTTTTATTTGTTTTGATTTATAATTGCTAGCAGTAGGAAAAGACACGGGTTTTCAAAAAGATAACTATTTTTCAAAAACACTACGAATATGCAACATGTTTTAAGACCTTCCGCGAGAAATAATGTTTTAAAATACAAATATACTAATGACGTTTTAATATGATTAACTTTTTGACGAATAACTCACATTTTGAATTAAATGAACGCCTTTAAGATCATAAAAGGAGGTTAATAGAGAATGGGTTTTTCATCAAACATCACACTTATAAAAAAAACACTTTAATGTGACATCGCCAGATTCTGTCATAACGTCCAGGCCAGGTTTAGGGTGTTACATTTTCAATCGTACAATCGTAATCCTTAAGCAGTTCAATCCATCTATGCTGCTTAAGATTTAGCTCCTTTTGAATGAGGAGATACTTGAGGCTCTTGTGATCCGTGTAGATGATACACTTTTCACCATATAGGTGATGCCTCTATATTTTCAATGCGAACACCACTTCAGCCAACTCTAGGTCATGCATCGGATAATTCACCTCATGAGCCTTAAGCTGACAAGACGCATACGCTAACACCTTACCTTCTTGCATCAACACACATCCCAAACCGACATGTAATGCATCATTGTAGACAGTAAACCCTTTCCCAAACTCTGGCTATATCAAAACAAGGGCCTCAGTCAATACAGTTTTGAGCTTCTCAAAGCTCTCTTGTTGCGCATTAGTCCAATTAAACAGCACACTCTTACGTAGCAGCTTAGTCAAAGGTGCCGCAATCAGTGAAATCCCTTCTAACAAAACATCGATAGTATCCTACCAATCCTAGAAAATTATGAATCTCAGATACAATCTTAGGCTCAATCCAAGACAGCCTCAATCTTTCGAGGATCAACTCTAATCCCCTCAGCAGAAACCACATTGCCCATAAATACCACCTCACGTAACCAGAACTCACATTTACTGAACTTGACGTATAGTTATTTCTCTCGTAGAACTTGTAGAACCACTCTGAGATGTTCCTTATGTTCATCCTCAGTTTCCGAACATACCAGTATGTCATCAATAAATACCATCACGAACTGATCTAGATAGGGCTGGAACACTCGGTTCATCAGATCCATAAAAGTTGTTGATGCATTTGTTAGTCCAAATGGCATCACTAGAAACTCGTAGTATCTATACCGAATCCTAAATGCCATCTTAAACACATCAGCCTTCTTAACCCTCAACTGATGATACCCAGACCGGAGGTCAATCTTGGAGAAAATTGAAGCTCCTCGAAACTAGTCGAACAGATCATCTATCCTCGGTAGGGGGTACTTATTCTTTATTGTCAACTTGTTCAATTGTCGATAGTCAATACACATACGCATAGAGCCATCCTTCTTTTTCACGAACAGAACGAGTGCTCCCCACGGAGACACACTAGGGCAGATGAACTCTCAATCCAGTAACTCTTGAATCTGAGCCTTAAACTCCACAAGCTCTTTCAGTGCCATCCTATAGGGAGCGGTGGACACTAGAGCTGTACCAAGAAGGAGTTTAATCTCAAACTCTACTTCACGATTCGGAGGTAACCTTGATAGCTCTTCAGGAAAAATGTCCAGAAAGTCCTTAGCTGTCCTGATATCCTTAATCGAAGAATCCCCAAAATCTGAAACACTGATGTAGGCCAGATACACTTCACATTCCTTAAGAACTAACTTTTTGACCCTCAATGCAGAAATCATATTCCATAAGTAATTCCGACATTCCCTAACTACGACTACCTTACTATTCTCCTCAGTTCTCAGTATAACACTTTTTATGGCACAATCTAAGCTCACTCGGTGTTTAACCAACTAATCCATCCCCAGTATCAGATCAAATTCTCCGAAAGACAGTTCCTTCAGATCAGCCAGAAAAATAGCCCATTGAACCTCTAAAGGAACATCTCTAAACAACTTATTTACCCTTACCGACTATCCCAGCAAACTCAATACAGTCACCTCACTTGCAGTGCTCTCAACCACGATACCCAAGTTCTCGGATACAGTACAGGCTATATAGGAGTGAGTGGATCTTATGTCTATTAGTGCAGTATAAGGTACATTATAAATAAAGAATGTGCCTGTGATAACGTCCGAAGCATCTCCATCCTCTTGGCAATGTGCAGTATAAACTAGAGCCGGCTGCCTCGCCTCAGTACGACCAGCACCTCTGTCCGGTGCTCTCTGACCACGGCCCAACCCATTACCACCTCTGACCTATCCACAGCCTCTCGACGGCTGCTGAACTGCTATCAATGATGGTGCATTACAAGTACCCGGAGTTTGCATCTGATTAGACCTCTGCGGACACTCTCTAATACAGTGCTCTAATGAACCGCACCTCAAACAAGCCCTAGGTCTTTTCCAACACTTGCCCTGATGGTGTATACCATAATCAATACACGGCGGCTGTCCAGTAGCAGCAATAGGAGCCCCAACTCTGATCGGCCCACCAACTCTGGCCTTTTTCTTATGCTTCTGAACGAAACTCAAAGGCTCTGAATCCCTCTTACTCTTACCTCTCTCGATTCTGGTGCTCAGCGTGCTTCACTTCTTTGGTGATCTTCACATTATCAACCATTACAGTAAAGTATCGCTTCCTCTGCAGAGCTATCAGAACCCTCAGATTATCCCTGAGGCCATCATCGAAGCGAACACATTACTCATACTCAGTCGCCACCATACCTCACGCATAGCGGCTCAATCTTAGAAATTCAACCTCATACTCGACCACCAATCTATCCCTCTGATTCAAATTCAAGAACTCTCTCCTACGAGCATCCACATAACTGGCTCCCATATACTTTCCCTAGAAAGCGGTCTTAAAGAACTCCCAGGTCAGTCGATCAGGCTGAATGCCCTCCTTAACAGTAAGCCACCACTGATATGCCTCATCACGTAGCAGTGATACAGCACCCTTTAATTTCTAATCAGGAGTGCAGTCCAGGTCGTCCATAATCCTTTTTATGGCCTCTATCCAGTACTTAGCCACATTAAGGGAAACTCTTGTAATACCCCTGAAAAGCTCAGCCCCATTTGATCGAAGTCGTTCCGTAACTGACCCACAGCCTCCGCTCTAAAATTAGGCCCAACGACCTCTTTAAAATCCTCAACATAGCCTAGGACAGAGCGTCGTCTCCAGCCACTCGATCATGAGACTCAATCTCAGTTACAGATGAAGTCAGTGTCTCACTAGTATCCAAATTAGGTAGATTACCAGATCACGAAGACCCAGCTTGAGTGCCCTTACGGCCTCTACCATGGCCTCTTGTACCCCATCCACGAGTACCTCTGGTACTCATTATCTAATTGCGTTTTATTTGTGTTAACAGTTTTATGCATCAGTTTACAGTTCCAATGTTTATTAACAGATATTTTATGAAAATAGTATTAGAAGTGTAAAGTTTATTTCGCACATCGCAGTGTCAATCAATGTCTGTCAGTTTTACTACAGTCTCGGTATACCCTATTTTGGTGTTTTCAGTACAGTCTATCTATAGTAGTCTCAGTATATATTACCTATAGCAGTATCAGGATATACTATCAAAAACAATTTCAGAATAATTCACAGGTTCAGAAAAACTTACCAGATCAACGCCGGAGACTTGGTGTACCACACTTCCAGTAACAACATTTAAAAATCAGTTCTCAAAAAATCACGTCTTAAAAACCCATATCCACAGTCGAGTTTTGAAACCTGGCTCTGATACTATTAAATGTAACACCCTAAACTCGGCCTAGACGTTATGGTCAAATCTGACGATGTCATATAGTAGTGCTTTTCGAAAAGTATGTCGTTGCGAAATCCGCTTTTCTATTTAACCTTTTTTCATTATCTTATGTTAATTTCAAATCATGTCGTTTGTTTTCAAAACATTAACCATTTTCAAATTGGTATTCAATTTCCAAAATATTTTCATTGCGGAAGCTTTTAAACAGTTTGCGTGCTCGTGGTGTTTTGATAAAACATCTATTTCATTTGAAAACCCGAGTTTTACATATCACTACCACATTTAAGTCATAAAACTGTATAAAATCTAAATTTAATCCAAAATCTGTAAAGGCCATAATTACAGCAAAATACCCCCAAATAAAAGTAAAATTATGAATAGCCAATAAACAGTGTAAAAAAAGTAATGCGGCCACCACTAAGTCCTCCGCTGCATCGACCTACCTACATTTAGGGATTACTTGTATAGATTAAATAGAAGGAGTGAGTTTACCTAAACTCAATGTGTAATCCACATGCAAATGAATAGACAGCAACCAGATAATCACAGCCTAGGCTTAATCCATTTTCAGTATCAGTATTAGTCCAGTTTGGGCCTTAACCCATCTCAGTACAAAAATAGTCATGCAGTAGGGATTTAGCCCATCACAGTATCAGTAGCAGTAACATATATGCAGTTACAGAAATCCTACTCATTCAGCCTCTACACACCATCTTTATCCAACCCTACACTCCATGTGATTACACTCCAAGTAGTACCAATGAGGCACTAGACAGTAGTTTACAGCTGTGCTGCCAGTAAATTAGGCTCAAAGCCTTTCAGTACACTTCCTCAGAACAATATCAACCTCCAACCCAATGCAATGCAATATACAGTTATGACATGCTTTAACATGGTAACAGTACATAGAATATTAGTTTAGTGAAACATCATCACGCTCGATAACATATATACATATACATCAGTCATACAGTCATTTCATTCAATTAGGGGTCTAGGTAAGCTTACTGACCCTACTGTAGGTTCATAGTCGTCTTAGGCGACCAGTGCAACCTTGGCAACAAATCAGTAAAAATGGGCTCACACGCCCATGTTTCTGCCTGTGTGGGCTCACACGGCCTGAATTGGTCTTGATTCACACGACCTAGCCCAGAATCCCACATACCCGTGTGGCTTACCCGTGTGGGCCCACACGGCCTAAATCAATCGAGCTCGTGTGTCGTACACAGCCTACCTGGCTATTACACAGCCATGTCTAATGCGCACGGCCAGGCCTTGTCAATTACATACCCGTGTTATGACACACAGCCTACCACACAGGCAACTACACGCCCATTTGGTGTCAATAGTAATGTTTTTAGCTTTCATCGAAACCTCATTTTCTATGCAATCGAGTACATACCTGGTTCTAATTGATGCTAAAGCAGTCCCCGAGCACTCCAGAACCTATAATTGACCAATTTCACTCAGTTTATGATTTAATCAAATGGACTAAACTAAACCCAAAACGGAATATTCATCTCTCAAGCGAAAAAAAGACATTACCTTCCATCAAAGAACGGGAATTCCATGCCCTTAGAACGCTGATGAATGATAATCAGCCCTTCGATTAACACCTATAAACCAGTCAACCCTTCTTTAACTAATATTCAAAAGAAAACGTTAAGATCAACCGGAAACCAAACTTACCAAACGATCAAGATTACGCGCAGCATAAAAAAAGAGGTGAACTTGAATAAAACCACAAAAATGAGAGGGAGGGAGAGATGGAATTTCGACAAAGAGAGGGGGAGAAGAGAACAGTGTTTTGCAAAAAGAGAAAACTGACAGAATAATTCTGATAACCCCCTATCCTAACTCCCCTTACTTTTCTTCATCCAGCACCCCACTACTTAAAGTCCAACCACAGCACAACTCTTGCCGAGAACTAGACAAAAATAATACTATAATACTATCCCTTACCAACGCAGAGAATCGAACACAGGACCTCCAACACTCCAACACTCCACTTAACCACCAGACCAGTAAGCCCATTTTGTTAACTATTTACCAATTATTAAACTTAAGCCCTTTAGGCCAGGTTAAGGCTTGATTTAGAAGAAAAACAATTTTTTTCCCAAAACATAGCTCGAACTTAGAACCTCTCACACACACCCAGAACACTTAACTACTGAAGCAGATACACAGTTGTGTCAAAATTCACAAACGCCGAAATTAAAAAAAAAAATTGGGGCGTTACAACTTGCCACTGATAATTATTCAGTGACATTTCATCTATAAACTCATAAGCTGCTTCAGGTGTTTTGTTATTTAAAGTCCCACTGACGGCTACATCGATCAATTGCCTAGTTAAGGGGTTCAAACTGTTGTAAAAATTTTGAACCTGTAACCATAGAGGTAACCTATGGTGAGGGCACCTTCTCAATAAATCCTTATACCTCTCTCATGCATCATAAAGGGTCTCGAAATCCATTTGTACAAAGGAAGAGATATCATTCCTTAGCTTAGCTGTCTTAGTCGGTGGAAAGTACTTTAACAAAAATTTCTCGGTCATTTGCTCCCATGTAGTGATAGAACATTGTGGTAGGGAGTTCAACCACTGTTTAGCCTTATTCCTCAACAAGAAAGAAAACAACCAAGGGTGAATAGCATTATTAGAAACGCCATTTATCTTAAAAGTGTCGCAGAATTCTAGGAAATTAGCCAAATGAGTATTTGGATCTTCATCCTACAAACCATCAAACTGAACAAACTATTGAATCATTTAAAAAGTGTTAGGTTTCAATTCAAAATTATTTGCAGCAATAGCAGCTCTAACAATACTCGATTCAGCCTCAGTTAAATTAGGCTTGGCATAATCGTACATAGTACGAGGAGCAGGGTTTGCATTTGCAGGATTCGCAGTAAGTAGCTGATTATTCTAATTTTCTGCCATCTCCTCAGTATTAATAACTTTCTCTTACCCTTCTATTGTACTTTTTCGGCTTTGCCTTACTTCTCTATAATTTTTGCGAGCTGTACTTTCAATTTCGCTGTAAAACAAAGGTGGTCCCGACGAGTTTCTTCTAGTTATAAACTAAATAAACCTACCAGAAGCAAAAAACTAAAGGAACCTGCCAGAAGCAAATAAAAGAAAAATTAGAAAATAAGAAAAAAATAAAATACAATAAAAATAAAAATGGCTAAAGTAATAAAAATTAAGTGTTACTAATATTTTAGTCCTTGGCAACGGCACCGAAGGCTTGATGATGATTCACTTAACTAACTAAAATCACGACAAAGGCAAGTGCACCTATCGAATAATAGTATAGCTGGTGAGTCGGGAATATCGTATCCACGAGGACTAAAAGTACTGGTAATTACTATCTTTTTATTATCTAGCCTATAAATTGAAGGGTTGTTTTTAATCTAAAATTAAACTAATTACTAAGAACTTGATAGAGAATAAAGTAAGAAAATAATCGAATAAACTCATATGAGAGGCAATATCCAGGAAATAATCCACCTAGAGTTCACTTATTATTCTGAATCTGAATTAAACGATTTATTCACTTGCCTTAATCCGTAGAAATCCCTAATTTATATTAATATCTCTTTTGAGAGTAAAAATAACTGACTCTAGGTTGATTAATTGAAATCTCTTTCTAATTAAAACCCCTATTGTCGCATTAACTCGATCTATGGATTCCCTTATTAGATTTGACTCTAATCCGGTAGATTTATGTCGTCTATTTCTAGAATTACATGTAACTCCACTCAATTATGCCAGATCCACTCTTAAACAATGACTTGCTCCACTGAATTAAGCATATCAATCATGAATTAATATCCTGAAAACATTAAAACATGGAATAAGTACACATAATTGAGATTAAGAAATCAAGTATTTATCATGTAATTCAGAAAATTAAATAACAAGATCCATCATAGGTTTCATCTTCCTTAGATATCTAGAGGGTTTAGTTCATACTTTTGGGGGAAAACATCTCAAAATTAGGAAAACAACAAAACATAAAGAACCCAAAAACTTCTAAATAAGTTGACTGGAGATTTTCAATCTTGAAGGAGATCATGCTTTTGAGTTGATTCCGATTGCGTTCTCCGAGTAATTTCTTCTTTCTTCTCTACATGCTCTCTTAGGTCCTCTTCTAGTGTGTATTTATAAACGTTAGAATGCTCAGAAACCCTAAAAATTGGTTTTTTTAGGTATCTGGGAAATAGGGTTCGAAATCGACACGAGCTGTACATAGGAGTGTGGCCAGCCCATGTGGGAATAGCCAGGCCGTATGGATCTTGAAAGTAGTTTGTTTTGTTCGATTTTGGCCCGTTTTCTGCTTCTTTTGCTCCCCTATGCTCTCTTAAGTATAGAAACATAAAATTAAAGGATTAGGAGCATCAAATTTACTAAATTACATAATAAATCATCCAAAAACATGCTAAGCATGGGATTAAAACATGTTACTTTTATGGTTTATCACCTTGTGATGTTGACAATATGGTTTTTGGCTTTGCGTTGTTCACTAAATTTTCAAAAATAAAATTACACACTTTATCGAAATTGGAAAATGATGTTATGACATACTTCCAATCCCCAAAAATCAACATCCAAAACGAACCAATCAATAAAAACACACTAAAATCCAATCATTATTTTGGCTACAAGCATAAAACATTTGACCTTAACATTAAAACCAGCCCTTTTTAGGCGTTCGAATACTTACCTTTTAAAGCATAGTTTTTTTTCCCAGCATACTTAATTCGACGGAGAAGTACATACCTCATGATTCACACCGAACAAATCACATGAGAACGATAAGATATCCACCACTACACAGAATCGAAAACATTATCCTCATGAACTGAGCGATTAACCCATATATCACAAAAAAAGGTACGTTGATCAAACTAGTTCCCTTACAATGCGTAGCTCGCAACGAAACATAAGAGAATGTTGGTAAAGATCAAATTAATGGTAGAATAGAAGGAAAAACGAAAAACGATCTAGATCGAGAAATAGTAGAACAACAAATTGATAACGTTCAAATATGGGAATAACAAATGAAAAAGAAACTATCCATTAAATTTGTTTGTTATCCATATCAACTACTCAAATTTTGACCATATGGGCAGCATAGACAAAGACAAAGCAAAAATAATTTCGCTTTGCACACACGAGATTCAATTATGGGATCTTTGGGTAAGCTGAAGCTTTATCACTGAACCAATAAACTCATTCTTGTTAATAGTTGAGCAAGAATAATAATACGTTATATATTTAAAGTTAGGAGTTGGAACAAAAATAATAAAAATTCAAAGGTAGGGATTTGAACACAAGACCTCAAGCATATAAACAAAACACATATCCACTGAACCAAATTAATTTACTTAACAGGATTTAACAATTTTAAAAAGGAACTTTGGAGCGTTTCAATTGTGTTAATAGTATTCTCAACAAATGAACCTAATTTTTCATATAAAACCTAACAAATAATTAACAAATAAAAAGAATTATGAAAAAGCTTCCTACAAGCCTTTTTTTTTCAAATCATCATCTTTTGCATTCTTGGCAACTAGAAGAATCGTGTAATAATATGTACCCATCTCTAAGCATAAATTTTATTGTAAAATTTATCTTCATCTAATTTTTGTTGCAATTTATTTAGAAAAATATGTAAATTTTTTGGGTCTTCGACTTTTCTAACATGTTTTAGATTTTTTTTATTTTTGTAATTTTTTATCTTTTTAGCTACATATATTTTTATAATGTATAATTTCTTTTATATTTTAAATTTTTTATGTAATTTTATATATTTGTGACTAAATTAAAAATTTTCATAGTTGAGTGATCAAAATAGAAACATGCTAATAGTTGTGTGACTAATTTTATAGTTTACCTTTTCAAAATTCAAAAAGTATAATAACTAAAGGTGATCAAATTGAAGAATGTGTCTAAATCTACAATTCTTGCATAATACGAGACTAATAGCAAAATTTGACTTAATAGATTTAACCGCTACGATTTAGATCAATATTGAAATTTCAAAAATAAAAATAAATATAAAGACTAAAATTGACTAAATCATAGTAGAATAATTAAATGTGAAACTCTCGCATGTTGTACAAGACTAATAATATAATTTTGACTTTCAAATAGTGGTAAAAGTACCACAAAACTCCCTATTATATCTTGGATTACATTTTAGTCTCTCTATCGAAAAATGGACAAATTAGTTCATGTACGTTAGGTGAGTGAGCAAAATAACTTATCGATTAAAATTGCATCGTTAAAGGTTTGTTTTGGTGTTTATATGCAAGGTATAATAATAAATTTAGCCTTGAACCTTAACACATTATTCAATTTTATCCCCACTCTTTTATTAGAAGTAAATTAAAATTTTTCGAAACTAATAAAGCTAAAGGATCAAAAAAGCCTTAGCAACAATTTAAAAAAAAAAATCAATTAAGCCTTTTTAAATTTTAAAGATTAATAAAAAAAATTATAAAAAATTATGAACAAAATTTATAAAATAAAGGTTATAAAAATTTAAAATTTATATTTTTATTAAAAAATAACAATAGAGGTCCAAAAAATATTAGGGTCAATTTTTTTAAAATCTTATAACGATTAGATTTTAACGGTTTGGTATTGTTATTGTTTAATACAAAATTAAAAAATTTGTTTATACTTTTTATGATTTTTTAAATTTTAAAAGAGCTTATTTTTTTATTTTTTTTGTGTGTGTGTGGTGTACATGGATTATGGTCTTTTTGACCCTTTAGCTTTATTAGTTTCAAAATTTTCTAATTTACTTTCAATAAAAGATTAAGGGTCAAATTGAATAAAAATGTAAAGGTTAAGTGTTAAATCTATTATTATATCCAGGGGCATAGCCAAGGGGTTAGCATGACCCCCTAAAATAGAAAATTTTTCATTTAGGCCCTTTAAAATTTTTAAAATTTTAAATTAGTAAAGGTAAAATTACACTTTAGCCCATCTAAAAATAACAAGTTTGATTTAATCCTTTAAAAATTATAAATATATATGTTATTCAAATAGTAAAATTATATTTTTACTATCGTAAAAACTAAAATTTAATTTCGGCCTCTCTAAAAAGTTTTTTTGCCTTTGCCCCTGATTATATCTTATATATAAACATCAAATTTAAACGGAAGAATTATTCTGCTCTCTCAACTAATGTATACGGATTAATTTAGCAATTTTTTTAGTAAAGGGACTAAAATGTAATATAGATTATAGTAGAATGGGTTTTGTGGTAGTTTTACCTCAAATGGCATATCAACATCATTATGAATTATGAACCGCGCGATGAAACGTGGCAACTATAGGGTGTCGGTGGGATTGGCTTTTGTCTATGTCACCTGCCTGTGACACTCAACATTTCCCTTCCCCTTTTACATCCTTCTTTGCTAAGTCAGTGCATGCAAACATTTAATATATCTCAGCAGTTACATTTAACTTAAAATATTACTACGTATTTACTTTTTTTAAAAAATAACCCATAATACTGTAGAAAGGGAAAACGTTATTGGGAGTAACAATGAAAGACCTAACTTTCTACTGCATTAAAGAAAACCCCCTTCGCACGTGGTTTAAATTTTTTTCTGGAAAATAGTGATTAATAATATTTTATTTTAAAAGTAATAAATGGAAAAATAAAGTTATTGCTGGCATTGGTTTGACAGCGGAGCGGAGCGGAGCGGAGCTGAACTAGAACACAGCCACAGCCACATCCACGTGGTGCTAATCAATGTGTTCACAACTCCCTATGGCTGTAGTTCGAAGTTCATAAAGTGGATCTTTACTTAAAATCACAAACTAAAAATGTTAAAAAAGTTATAAGGCTATATTCCAGTGTAATTTTTTCTTTATATATAAAAGATATCAAAACATAAAAACATTCTTAAAATTATATAATTTATTTTGTAAAATCATAACTTAACTTAGTTGGTATCGAGATAATTCGTGACACTAACTTAATTACGAGCTTAATATATAATATAGATATACATAGGAGGCATATAAGGATAATTATCTAGTACACTTATTCTAAAGTTTTTTAACTCTACAAACAAGATATGCATAAAAACTTATTTAGCCCTCTAATTTAAAAAAAAAATTATTTTAGCCATTAATTTAATTTTTCGCCTTTTTTAACTTCTGAACTTACATTGTTTGTTAAATCACCCTATAATAGATGGAAAATTTAATGTTTGTTAACTTTGTTAACATAGTATATACGTGGATTGCTACATTAGCAATTAATTATTTTTTAAATTTTAAAAATATAAAATTTTTAAATTTTAAAAAATAATTAATTGCTAATATTACATACATGTGGATGTCATGTCATTAAAGTTAACAAACGATAACTTTTCTACTTATTTTAGGGTGATTGGACAAATAATACAAGTTGAATGAGTAAAAGATAAAAAAATTACTAAAATGATTTTTTATTCATAATGCTAATAGGATATTTGAATTTAAAAGGTTAAAAACTATCATCAATGTATCAATTAATAATTAATAATAAATGTAATATAAAAGCAATAAAAATTATGAAAATTATATAATATTAATCATCGATTTATAAAAGATTATATAAATGCATAACTATAACTAGAATTCAAATCAGATGTGTATGTGTATGAAAACCATGTATTTAAAACACAATTGTGTGTTTTAAAATTACATATAATTAATAACGAAATGTATAGTTTGAAACTAATAAATCAATATATACAACTTATAGAGATAATAAAGTACGCATAATATAATTAAAATATATATATATTATATCAAAATAAAACTTTAGTTTAGTAATAAAATTAATATTTTATTGATGTAAATAGCATAGGTTCAGATTTAATTTCATCCAAAAATTTTACTAAATTTTTTAAAGATTAAAAATATTAAAATATCTTCAAATAATATAACTTAAACTTAATTATTAAAAGATATTTTCATAACTTCCAATAAAAAAATATTATTTAATAAATTCTTCAAGCATGTTATAAAAGAAAAGAAAGAAAAAATGCGTTGAGAACTTTCTTGCCCATCGCATAGTAATTATACTTCCATCTTTCTCGCTAAAGTATGATTGTATGATCCTACTTTGTTTGAAATTACTGTGTTAGAACACCAAATGAAGCACATTTTAATGTGCATCATAATTCATCTTTTATACAAAATGTGATTCGCTATAAAGTGGTGATTTAGGGTCTACAGTGTTATTATATAAAGTTCTTTTTCCTTTTGGAATAAAGTGGGAAAAAGAAAAGAGAAGGAATATAAGGAATGGGTAAAAAATCCCACAACAAAACAATTTTCATTATTGTATCAAATCAAGAAGAAAAGTAAAAGTTACTGATCTCATTTAGTGCTACAAAATTCATGGTAATCATTGCAATTTCTAGTTTGGTCAATGGTTGAATTTGTTATATATTTAATTTTTAATTTTATACTTCATCTTCAAAAGTGTTATGCATATATCCATCTACACCTATTATTCTTTTTCTATCAACACCTAAATCAAATTAAATTTAAACAATATTTATTTGGGTTATGATTCCTCCTCACGTATTATCATTAAGCTTAAGACCTCATCTAAGATAGAACAAATGTTTAAATTTTGAAAATATCATTATTAAAAAAAAACAACTATAAACTTCAAAATAAACAATATATATGTATAATACTTAAGGCCTCATTAACAAAATAATATTATCTTAATTTAAGATAACTACTAAAAAAATTACATAATACTAATTATCACGTTCGTAAAAAGAATTATGAAGTACCCAAAGAAAATATAAAATTGTGATTTTCAACTAACAGTTTTAGCTCATTACCAAGTAGAAGATGCGGATTATTTGGTCATGCAACCTGCTACCAAATTCATAATTTAATTATTTTTAGAATCTAACTCCATGAAAAATTGCAAAATAAAACTATATCATTTTAATATACATATTTATTTATTCTTTTATTCTTTTATTCTTTTCTTTCCTGTCTCATACCAACCGGACATTTTTGTTTAATATCATTTCTTCACTCTAAACCCTACTTTCTTTTTACTACAAAATTTATAAAATAAATATAATTTATATGGTGTATAAAAATGGATTGATGGTTATTTAATTAGAGATAAATACCAAAAGTTGAAATTAAATTATAATTTTTACTATAGTAAAAATATAATTTTATTATTTTAATAGTTTATATCTTTATAATTTTTAAAAAATTAAATCAAATTTTTACCTCAAAATATAATTTTATTTTTATTAATTTAAAATATTAAAATACCTAAATAAAAATTTTCTATTTTAAAAGGTCAAAGCCTTGTCCATCCTCCCTGACCAATGCTAAAATAAATTTCTATATAATGTTCAATATTATATATAAATTTTAATTTTATACATTAAATTTTAATTTAATTTCACAAATCAATAGTAATATTATCGAATAAGTACAATTTTATATTAATATATTTCTTATACGAATAATATATTAATCAAATATAAAAATAAATATTTGCATTTAATTATTTAAATGTGTATAATTAAATTAAAATTAAAATTTTATGTATACATATTAACCATAATTCAAGTTCCAAGTGTATAATTGCACAAATTTAAAATTAATGTATCAAGTTATATATTGAATCAAAATTCATATATACATTTGATATTTATCTCATTTAATTATTATATAAATCTACTACAATTATTCTACTTCATAATCGGATAAGTAATTAAAAATAGAGAAAATTAGACTCAATTGATTCGGTCCAATCTCTTATTTCGAATCCATAACTCGCTTTGTAACCACTAAACAAATAATTATACTTTGATTAATTAGAGAAACAAAAGAAAAAAAAAAGAGAAAACTTGTTTATTTGTTATTTGGCTAAGAAATCCCTATAATCTAAAAATATTTATACATCAAAATCAAAATTTTACTATAAAAAATAACAAAATTATAATTCCTTTTTTTATTTTCTAAAAACTAAATAAATTTTTTTCCTTTACTAACAATCCCTATAAACGTTAGAATTTGTTTCACATAAACATATTAGCTTCATAATTATGGAATTAAGATCATGACTGCTATTACCGCGTTGGATTATTGAATAATCAGCAGTTGAGTTGGAGCTCGAACTCATGAGTGAACTCGCTTCCTGAATTGACTCCGTCGATGTGATCAAATCCACATTCTTCAGTAAATACCCGTTCCCGACGAGTTGACTCAAGATTTCTGACTCCGATATCGAGTTCTTCTTCTTATGCTGCATTGTAGCTCTGACGATCTCCGTCAACATTGCATTGGCTAGTCTCCGAATCCCTCTAGCTCCACCCATCAGAATAGCTGAGTTGACTTGCAAATGGGACTGAGTTTTATCCGAGTTCCTCTTGCTGTGCTTCCCACCGGAGCTGCTTTCCTTTGTTAACAAATAAACCGATTCGGGACTCCTATTCCTGACACGGCCGAGTGGGTCACTCAGTAACATCAAACTTTTAACATCCACTAACGTTATATGCTTAAAATTTCGCCTGATTCTCCCTAATAACATCGGATAACAAGCCCATCTTCTAAAACTCATCGGAACGTGATCTAAAAACCCAGCCAGCGAGTTCTCTGGATCCAACTCGTTCACATCGAATCCCACTACCGAGCCGTAAGTCAACCGAGTTGACTCACCTTCAGCTTCAGTTGAATTGCCGGAATTCCCTCGACCCTTCTTTCCCCAAATAGTCTCCCCAACATCTTTTTTCCCAGATTTCCAAAACTGGGCCGACTCGAAACTAAAGACCGAGTCACGAGAACCCTTGTTATTGGAAGCTTTATAGTGTTGAATAAGATTGAAGAACGAGTCGTTCTCTTCATGAATAACAAGGTTAAATCTCGAAGACGAAGACCCAAAAAGAAAAACAATGTCGGCTTTCGAAGTAATACCAGACCTATGCAAGACTCGTAAGAAAAGCCTGAGTTCATCTTCGGTCACATCTTCAACAACATGGCTGACAATAAGATCGTTCATGGCTTTCGTCCCACGTCTGTACAAAGTTCCCATCCTTTGTAAAGCAAACGAAGATGGCAAAACCCCAGGGTTTTTCTTAACATTAAGTGGTTTGTTATAATCCCACAAGGGGAAAAACCATTTCAAAGGAGGAGGAGGAGGAAATTGGGTCTTTTGAGATAAGAACCGACGAGAGTTTTTAATGGTGGGAGAAGGAATAAAAGATGGTGTGGAAATGGAAGGTTCAAAAGTAGAGAGAGTGAAGAGAAGAATCGTGAGGAAAACCAAAACAAGGCAAATGGAAATAGTGGATTGAGCTTTAGAGAAAAGGAGACTGGAAGAAGCTGTTCTTCGAACAAATCTTGTTGACGGTGGCGTCGTCGTGGTGGTGGTTTGGTTATCAACGGAAGAATTAGTGATTTTGTTTTGGTCGCCATGGAAGAACACCAAGAGTAAACCCATGCCTTTGCTTTCTTTGTTGCCGTTGGCTGCTGCAAACCCCATTTTTTTTTTTTTACTTTCTTTGCTTTTTCACATCGTTTGATGGCCCCCTTTGGCTTTTTTTTTTTTTTGGCTTCGAGTGGTGGAGAGGATTGTTGTTTTCACAAGGACAATAGAGACGGGCTTATGGATACTGTTATTTGGTGGAAATATAATGTAATTTTATCTACTTTATAATTCTATTTAATTATTTAGATAAATATTATCATACTGATTTCTTTTTATTGTTTAATCACAATATCTAAGTATATTGATTATAGTAAAAATTAATTTAGGTACTAATCTAGTTGTATTAATTATCTTCAAAATTATCTCAAGATAATGAAGGAAACAAAAATATCTTTCTTTATCAACAATGATTAAAATTAACTTTTTATTAATTTTATTCACTAATATAATAATGTGGAAATATATATTATTACGGCATAATTGCTATTTTAGAATGATTTATTTAGCCTTTCAATTTTATAAAAGATGTCATTTTAGCTTTCTATTAAAATTTTTGTTTTTTGTTTTTTTAATTTTTAAACTTGCATTATTTGTCAAATCACCTCATAAATGATGAAAAATTTAACATCTATTAACTTTATTGATGTGGATTTCCCATGTGAATGCTATGTCAGTAATTAATTAATTTTTTAAAATTTAAAAATTCAAAAAAATTATAAAGAATATTTCTAAAAAAATTAAAGAGTATTAAAAGTATAAAAATATCATTTTTTTTATTTTTTTATTTTTTATTTTAAAAAATTAATTAATTGCTAATGGGCATACACATGGACTACCACGTAGATGTCACGTTAGCAAAACTAACAAATGCTAATTTTTTCATCCATTTTGAGATAATTTGACAAACAATGTATGTTCAAAAGCTAAAAGAGGTGAAAAATTAGATGGATAACAAAAATAATTTTTTTGTAAAATGGCAAAATTAATCAATGCCAAAAATTCATGTAAAAAAGCTTATGAGACCTTGGTTGAACTTTTGGGACATTGGTGTCATTTATTCAATGTCCGGTTAACTTATTACACAAATTTAGTCAGTAACCTAATAATAGTATAGATATATACATAATATTAATAATAAAATATGTGATCGAGTTTTGTGTAACAAATTTTGGTTTTGGTTTTGAAAATAACCTCAACATTTATGGTTTTTGGATTTGAGCCCTTAACCATTTTTTTATTGACACCCTCAACATTACAATTTTTTTCAGAAATCAACCTAATTTTAACAGTAAACGTGAGTTGATCGTCAATCAAACTGCAAGTAAACAAAATAACCTATGTGACATGCTACATAAGCACGATATCATAGATGACATCATCTATAAAAAAGAATTGTTATGAGTGCAACGAAACCAATGAAAACTAACAGCGAAACCCAAAAAATTCCAATGAATCTAACTTCTTCTCCAACCTTTCTTCTACTACGGACTTCTCCAGTTTCTATTTTTTGGAAACGTTTTCAGTTTCTTTGTTGTCTTCCTCTCTCCCACGCTTTGATTTGGAGTCATTGTTGGCATTGTCCCTAGCATTAGGGTTTTGGGCAAAAGAGTCAAGGTTTTCGAGATCCATGTCTTCAATTGGTGGGTTGGCCTTGGCAAGCTCCGATGACGCCTCTTTCTTCACCATTGAGGAAGATAAGATTTCAAACCCTAGAATGTTTGGCGACAGTGGAGGAGTTAATAAAGTTTCCATAGAGGTTTTGTTTAGCTTCCCACGGGTAGATATGTGATGAGGAAGACGAATCAAGCCGCACATGTACTAGCTGATGCAGGTACATTCTATTTTGAACCTATGTTCTGGGTGGAGGAGGCTCCATTGGCAATATAGATCGCGATTGAGCAAGATCATTGGTGGGTGGACCCACTGGATTGAAGATAATGCCATTTTGCACTGGAATCGGAGAATTTTCAAATCTGGGTCTCCGATGGTGTCAATGATTTCGAGCTCTCTCAATTTTCAACCTTTTGATAAGATTTCTAAAGAACGGATTTGTGAAAGGCTACCTAAAGAAGTTTATTGATTTTGTTTTACTGGTTTCCATCTGATGCGAAGAAAGAGAGAATAAAGAAGATGGAAATAAAATGAAAAAAAAATTGTTAAACAAATTTTCTATAGATGATGTCATTTATGACATAGTGCTTATGTGGCATGCCATAGAGGCTACTTTGTTGACCTGCAGTTTGATTGACGATCAAATCATGTTTACTATTAAAATTTGGCTAATTTTTAAAAATATCGTAACATTAAGAGTGTCAATAAAAAAAAAGTTAAGAGCTCAAACTCAAAAATCCATAAACATTGAGTGTATTTTTGACAATTATGCCTTTGGTTTTTTTTTCTTATGATAAAAAAATAGATAAAGTGATAATACATAAATGATATTAACAAAATTTAAGCAACACAAATAATTTACTATTACAATAATAATTATTTAACTATATTATTAATTAATTACTGCTAGTATTTATTTTTCAATTTATATATCTAAAAAAATACATACTCCTTTCTGTCAAAACAATTAAAAGAAATCTCCTTGTCAATGAGGTTTTTACTCAGTTGGAAAAAATGGAGATCTTGAGTCTTAAGTTGTAACAGCCGAAATTTCAGTGAAATCGGAACAGTAGTTTCGGGACCACAAATTCGAGTTTGAAAAATAAAATTATTTAAATTTCATAAAATGATAGGTAATATGATAGGAAAATTGCATGAAAATATTACGAATTTTTTTTATCAATTATATGTCTAATTGTAAAAAGGACTAAATTGAATAAAATGTCAAAGTTGGATTCTAATAACTATAAAATACCTATGGGATTCAAAATGTGAGCTCCTTATATAGCAATTAGACCATTTATGAAAAACATGTAGATATTTTTGGTGAGTCATCCATGGAAAAATTGAAAAAGGGCAAGGACTAAATTGGAAATTGAATTAATATATGTTAAATGATTAAATAGAATAAAACCCATTTTATATCATCACCTTCTCTAGAAAATACATGGAAACCCTAGGAGAGAGAAAGGAAACTTTTCAAGCTTGAATTGGTAAGTTCTATGTCCCGTTTTTAGTAATTTTTATATTTTTAAAATTAGGAAAGCTTAATTTCTCTATTTGGGAGATTAATTTGAAAAGAAATCAAGGTTTAGAAAATCCTCCATAGATGAATATGTTGTAAATTGAAAGATTATGATAGAAAAGGAAAGGTTATTGATAGATAAACAACTTTTACAAAGTGATTTTTAGTGAAAAATGTGTAGGGACTAAATTGAAAAGTGATGAAATTATAGGAAAAATTCTAAAATTTATGAGATACATGTGCTGTAAAAGTTATATTAAAATTTTTATTAGGCTTGGAATAAGGAGTAAATTGCATGAATTCCAATTTCCGAGCCTAGGGATGAAATTGAATTAAATAAAAGTTTGGGGGCAAAATAGTACTTTGGCCTAGAATGTGAAATGGGCTTGATTGAATTTATGAAATGTGAAATGTAGAAATCATAGAATTGATGATTAAATTTATTTATATAGATCCAGAAGTGTCGAACAAATAAAAAGACTGAGGAAAAGAAAAAGTCTCAGATTAGAAGATACGATTAATTGTCGAGGTAAGTTCGTATAACTAATTTAAGTATGAAAATGTATTGATTGTTTATGGATTTGTGTGAATTGTGATATGTAAATGACATGTATGTGTAGTATGAAATTGTTGATATATGATATGTATAATTTATGAAAATGAGTAAAATCCGTTCGAATATTAATTTCCGATTGGACAGGTGATTACTATTGTAAATGAGATCCTGCATGCATTGCAGTAAAGGTTATCTGAAAAGGTAATTCTTGATTTCATTATGAAAAAGAAATTGACCCGAAATGGGTAACAACTTGAAAAGGATACGTGTACCTAAATGGTACACTTGAAATGGTTATATACACTTTGTGTGTACAATTTGAAAAGGCTATGTACACTTTACGTGTACAACTTGAAAAGACTATGTACACTTTGAGTGTACCACTTGAAAAGGGAATGTACACCTCGAGTGTACGACTGAAAAAGGTTATGTCTATTGGAAATTCATTAATTCAATGGAAATAGTTTAGTAAGTGATATAAGAAGAAATAATATAATGAGCTCATCTATGCAGATTAGTGTTTTATAGTAACTTATTGAATTGAGTGATTATGAATAGGCATTATTTGCTAAATTGGCAAGTTGATGGATAATCTGTTTATTGTATGATTTATTTCTAAATATGATTGGTAAGTGTAGTTTTGGTTATATGAACTTACTAAGCATGTAATGCTTACTAGGTTTATTTTTCCTTGTTTAATAGTGCTCGAAGCTCGTGAAGGTTGGATTTGGGCGGAGCAATCATCACATTGTCAACTCCTTGATCTTGGTATAAATGATGAATTTATTTTGATATAATGGCATGTATAAGCTGGTTTGATCAAATGATGAATTGATAAGTTGGTTTGTAATCTAGTCATTGGAATGACTAGTAATGTGTATTTTGATGATGATATAGTATGGTATTATATGATAAATACTATATGCTTGATAAATTAATTAACATCTATCGTGAAAATATAAATTGTCAAAATATGTAAAGGTAAGTCTAAATGTATGTTTGGAGATAGAAATATATCAAATTGAATGATGGAAATTGGTTGGATTTGGTTGGTAAATGCATGTGAAATTTTGTACAAGAAAATGGTTAAGATTGGGGTGAAAAGTGGGGCTAGGAAATGGCCTTATTTTGTCCACACAGGTGTGTGTCTAGGCCGTGTGTAAGTACATGGGCATGTGATCCGGCCGTGTGTCCCTTGCACCTTAAGTTAGCAAAACAAAATGTTCAGACTTGCCCATACGGGCTGAGACACGACCGTGTGTCTTGGCTGTGTGAGGGACACAGTCTTTGAACATGGGCGTGTGTCCTGGCCGTGTAAAATCTGCAGTTATTTTTGGGAAATTAATTTTCCATATGGCACACAGGCGTGTGTCTTGGCCATGTGCCCTTAATTTGTTAATGACGTCATAAACAGAGAGTTGCACGGGCAAAGGACATGGGTGTGTCCTGAGTTACACAGGCGTGTGCGACCACACGGCCTGACCACACGGGCGTGTGTGGTACTGTTCATAAGTGAAATTTTGTGAAATTTGTGAAAAATTTTATGAGGTTTCAAATTAGTTCCGATTCGATTTTAATTCTTGTATTGAGCCTAGAGGGTCCAATTAAAGGACATTATACTAAATCTCGGAAAAAGAGTAGTAAATTATATGTTTGATCTGTACATGTTCTGTATTTATAAGTAATACTCTGTAACCTTGTTCCGGCAACGGATACGGGTTAGGGGTGTTACATACGTACCCATTTTTGAGACTTACCATGCAGAACTATGTATAAGTTTTCGAGTCACATTATGTACGGAGTTTTAGTTTAGTTAGTTCTAGTTTGTTGGCTTAATCTGGAATGTTTTCAGTTTTTAGTTTGTTTGTGTTGCAATAGTTTGATTCTAGTTGGTGGTTACTCGAACAATCCATTTGTAATAGTTTGATATTTATGGTTACTTGAACTTGTATCTATAATTATACTCTTCTTGTTACACTTCAGAAAAAAAAAATCCCTAAAAACTACCTACTACTTTTCTTTTCATTCTTTTCTAGAGGTAAACTATATATATCATATATATTTTCTTTCAAAGATATCTATTTTTTCATATAGTAAGTTGGTGTTATAAGTTAATGGAACATCAATTTAATTATGAAATGACTGCAATGCATTATCTTTGTTATAAAGTAATAATCTATTTACTGTATAAAAAAGTATTTGACTAAGTTAGTGTCACAAGTGAATCGAACACCAACTTAATTAGGAAAAGTTTAAAATATCATTTTTTTCAACAAACAAAAAATATTATTATAAGGGTATTTATATCTTTTAATCAGTTTCCAGAACCGAACTAGATGGTATATTGTCCCGGAACAAAGAAAAAAAGCAGTTGACACGCAAACTGACCAATTGAATTGAATTTTATAAAATTTATAATTTTTTTTACAATTTTTTTTATAAATTATTTAATTTGAACCTAACAAACCAAAAATCACTGATCTGATCAATTTGACCCCAAATCCAGTTCCAAAAAAATTGATTTTAATAATTTTATATAAAATCTTTAAAATAATCTATCTAAAAATATATTATTTAAGTTTAAACCTTAAACTTTAATATTAAAAAAACCCTTAATTATTACTCTAAGAGAATGTTATTCTTATAATTTCAAAGATAAACTTATATCTTTTAATAAAAAATTCTTTCCCTCCATAGTGGATGTGACATGATCTAATAAAATTTTAATTTTTACAAGTTAATTGGACACCAATTCAATTAAAAAATTATTAAACTGTACATTCTTTTTACAAAGTAATAAATATAATTAGGATAGTGACTTAGTGTTTTTATCTTTTTATTAAATAAATTTTATAAAAATAGTTACACATAGTGATATTTGAGCATGAGGAATAGTATATATTACATTTTTTTAAAAATCACATTTAGTTTTCATATATAATTTTTGTAAATACATAATACACATGGAAATTTTTACATACAACATGAGTGCGACATAATATAATATTAACAAAATAATCGTTATATCCAAAAAAAAATAGATATAATGATACATTTAATTTTTAATGTTTACTCTTCTAGTCACTTTAGCTCTAGGACAATCGTGTGGCAATACACGTTTTAAAAAAATTCAAAAAAATGCTAATAACCATTAAAATGTTCAACAAGTTTCATAATTTTTTGAAAAAAATCTATGAAAACAATGAAGTACGTATAGATTGTCATACGAGTTGCTATATTATTGCCATTAAAATTTTAAGAGGCCAATTAACTTTTATGTCCATAAAAAATTATCTCGACTAAATTTTAAAAGTTTGAGAGTCAAAGTGATAAAAAAATAAGGTTAAAGTGTCAAAATAAATAAACGTTAATGATTAAATTTAATGTTATGACTTTAGTGGGGTTTTTACTAATATAATTTAAAAATAATAATAAAATATTAAAATGGTATAGGGAAAAAAATAATAACGAAAATTGTATGAATCAGGGTGGTGCCGCTTATGGCGGTGGCGTAACCACCCTGGGTCCTAGATTCTGCCATTTTTTGTTAAAAAGGAAAAAAAAAGTTAAAAATAAAAAAAAAACAAAAAAAGGGGATTGTGTGGGTCCCAGAGGCAGCACCAATTGTGCCTCTGGCAGAGGAGGCACCAGTTGTGCCTCTGGCATAGGCGACACCTGTTTTGCTATACTACATTAAAAAATAAATATATCCAACTCAAATACAAATATTTTTATTATAATTTAAAATATTTAATAAGTAAAATATTTTGGTTTGAAATATAATATATTCAATATACCTGGCATGTAATTCAATATATTTTAATTTAATTTAATTTTTATTTAATAATAATTTCAGTGATGCAATAATAGTTAAAAAACATATGATAAGTTGTTCAATATTATTTTAAAATATGTAATTAATTAAATTCATTGGGAAATAAAAAATTTTTGCATTTTTAAAATTTTTGGATCTTATTTTTTAAAATATACTATTTTCATATTTTATTTTATTATTATTTTAATACATAATGTTTCAAATGTATTATTTTAGTTTTTTATATTAATTTAGTAAATAACCCTAAATTTGTCAATTTGTTTGCATTTTTAAAATTCCCAGATTTTATTTTTAAACATATATTATTTTTGTATATTATTTTTTATATTATTTTAGTACATCATGTTTCAAATGTATTATTTTAGTGTTTTTTATATTAATTTAGAAAATAACCCTGATTTTGGCCTTTTGTTTGTATTTTTAAAATTTTAAAATTTTATTTTTAAAAATATACTATTTTCTTATTTTATTTTTTATATTATTTCAGTACATAATCTTTCAAATGTATTATTTTAGTTTTTTTATATTAATTTAGTAAATAACCTGATTTTGGCCCTTTTCTTTGTATTTTTAAAATTTTCGGATTTTATTTTTTAAAATATACTATTTTAGTATTTTATTTTTTTATATTATTTTAGTACATAATGTTTCAAATGTATTATTTTAGTATTTTTTTATATTAATTTAATAAATAACCCTGATTTTGGCCTTTTGTTTGTATTTTTAATATTTTTGGATTTTATTTTTTAAAATATACTATTTTCGTATTTTATTTTTTTATATTATTTTAGTACATAATGTTTCAAATGTATTATTTTAGTGTTTTTTATATAAAAAAATGAAAATATTAAATATATTATATTTTAAACCAAAATATTTTATTTATTAAATATTTTAAATTATAATAAAAATATTTGTATTTGAGTTGGATATATTTATTTTTTTAATGTAGTATAGCAAAACTGGTGCCGCCTATGCTAGAGGCACAACCGGTGCCGCCTCTGCTAGGGACACAACCGGTGCCGCCTCTGGGACCCACACAACCCCCCTTTTTTATTTTTTTTTCGTTTTTAACTCTTTTTTTTCTTTTTAATAGAAAATGGCAGAATCAGTGGAACCCAGAGTGGTCACGCCACTGCAATAGGTGGCATCACCCTGGCTCATATCATTTTCGTTATTACTTTTTTCCCTATACCATTTCAGTATTTTATTATTTTTTAAAAATTATATTAGTAAAAAACTCGACTTTAGTTGATAGTGACCAAGAAATCACCTATTTTACTCAGTGGGTTGGAAATGTTTGACTTATCAATTTATCCGATAAATTATTGGGGGCTTTTGTAGCCTATATTCAATTAATTGTATTTTGTATCGGAACACTGAACCTATTTAAAATGTTTCATTTATCCTAAAAAACTCATGTATGAATAATGATTAATTTTACTTCTCGGCTTAGCTACTCTAGACTAAGAAAAACACATCTACGATTAATTTTACTTCTTTGCTTAGCTAGTCTAGGCTAGGAGTACCTCTTGGCGGAGGAATTATACAGATCTCCTTTCCATACATTGTAGTTGGCAAATTTTTTTTTTGTTTATTTAGGAGTTTTTATTAATAGCTTACTTATTTTATCGTTAAAAAAAAAACTACTGATTTTATTTGAAAGCCTTTTCTTTTTTTTTTTTGAAATTAAAGTCATTTCCATTTTTGTTTTAATTTAAAATTGTTATTATTCTTCTCTTTTTGGTGGTGAATATGTTTCATTATTAAAAGAACCTTCAATTTTGTTCTTTATGTCTTTTTTTTGTTATTTATTTTATTATAAGATATTTTCCTATTTTTTAATTAAAAATAACTTAATATCATTCCTCAGACTATAATTAAACAAATAAGTAATAAATTAAAAAAAAGAATTAAGAAATAATAATAATTCAATATTTATTGGTTTATAAAGACGAGGCTCCATATTTGGCATAAAACAAGCTGGCACCAAATCTCAAGGACAGTTTTGCTGTTAGCTAAGGATTATTTTAGGAAATTTGTGGTGAATTTCACATGCCAAACACGTGCTTCAGAAATGCAAACATTTCTATCTTAATTTATTTATGATTAAATTAATTAATTCTAAACACAATTATTTAATTTATTCTTAATTTATATGAAATGGAATCAAACTTTATCATCTTTATTAATTACCGTTTATAATTAATGCTATGAAATTGGTATAAATTTGGAAGTAAATACTTCTCTTATAGTTGACCACTCCATAGATTATATCAATTATTAATAAAACGACAATAGAATTTGCCGATTCATTCTCATTAATTTTATAACAATTCATGGCCATTAATTATTACTATCGTACCAAGTAACCAGAAGAACATCTTTCACCGACACTGAGTCCAAACACCCCACCCGGCCCTACCGTCTAAACCGGATCCGACTATGACGATCAGGATTACTGTTTAAACAATTAAAAATAATTAACTTTTTGTTTGGATTTATTGATAAATGCTAATATAAAAATGTTTTCCTTATTATTTTATTTAAATACTGAATTTACACATCTAATGCACACCCGTAATATTGGAATTAGTGAAGTGAGGTTAATTTTCATAAAATAAGGAGGTTAATTTTCATAAAATAAGGGTCTGTTTGATTGGTAGTAAAATATTTTCCGTAAAATAATTTCTGGAAAATGTTTTACTTTTCTGTAAAATGATTTACTGGAAAATATTTTCTGGTGTTTGATTGAATCTGTGTAAAATATTTTCTGCTGTTTGACAGATTTCCTGAAAATATTTTCCGAAAAAGTTGTTTTTACATATATTAATAAATTTATATACATATTAATAAAAGTTTTATCTAATTAAATTCCAAATGTTCATCTATTTATAGATTATACCGATTTGATTTTACTTCTTCATTATTAAAAAAATTATTTGTATTTAAATTTTGTATTAATTTGATTCTACTTTTATCCAATCTGATTCTTGTGATACATATATTTAATATGGGATTTAAATTAAAATAAAAATACTGTAATTATTAGAAAATTTCATTTTTTTAAAAACTAGTATATTGTATTAACTCGTACTAAATGATATGTCAAACTTAAATTGCTACATTAATATATATTGGGTAACTAATGCAAGTGTAATATGCAGTTAAAAGCTAGAATTTAAATGTTACCAACACAAAAAATAAAGACGAGATAATAAAAATTATTGAAAAAGAAAAGCAAAACAGTAATCCATAGCACAACAAGAAACTAGTTATATTGTTGTTCTCTTTTTTCTATCCAAACCCAAAACAAAACATCAAAACCGCATTTAGTATTGCCAAAGTCTTTTATGGTTCCATCTAAGATTTGCAATAAATGAATTTGAAACTACTTAGGACCAATGTCTTTGAGAGCACAGATCTGCTCTTCCCCCATTGCAGACATAACAGGCACAACCAGGTCTTTTCCCTCAGCAAAACCATCCTTGATTTGCAATCACACCAAAACACATGAATGTAAAATTATATAACTACCATCTTCATGATATGTAATTTGGAACCAACATTTTCATGTTTGGATATATGGACATCACATCAGGCACCAGTCGCAAGAGATATTAGTAAAATGCAACTCATATTTTCATGTTTAGAATGTATTTGTCATGTATATATAGACATTTGCATCAGGTACAAGTCGTGTGAGTTAAGATAATGTATAACAACCCAGTAAAATTATAGCAGCACATATATAAAAGAACAATACAGTTCAGCTAGTACAACATGAGAAAAATGACTATATTTCCCTAAAAGAATATGGGGTTCAATAAGGTTCCCCGCATCATACGGCCAGGAAATTATAGAAGAAAAAGACAGAAATCGATCAAATATAAACCTCTCATTCACAATTTTAACTGCACTCCTCCTTCTGTAGAAGAAAGAGGCTGCAAACTTGCTTTTAGAACTTTTGACAGAGGTATTGTCCACTTAGGCTGCAAACTGGATTATATCATTTGGTATAATTTGTTTAATCCTTTCCTTTAAAACTTCCATACATTCTAATGGATAACCTTAGCCACTTCGAAATATGTGCTCCATTCTTTTCATCTTGATCACAAAAAACCATTTCCATTTAAATATGCATTAAAAAGAAAGGGGATAATTACAATCATTTTCTTAATGTTATTAAGAACATTACCTCAAATGCAGCAAAATATCACAAGCCATATTTTAGTTAAATAAATATATGGCGTCAGACTGTTATACTGCTGAACTTTGGTACGAAAACATCTAATAGAAGACTCTAAGGAAGTGCAGCTACTAGCTAATAGTAACATCTGCACATTTCTAGGGGCATTGCTTCACATATTTATACAAGTTTAATGCTTTGGTACAATCAAGTAGAGCTGACAAAATTCTTCAGAAAAAGAAATAGGGAATTTTCAGAAGCTAAAGATTTGTTTTACTTGCCCTGTACAACTCATCCTAGCCAAAAAATGCACAAAGCAAAACTAGAAAACAGTTCTAGACTTAACCCAAACCCAACTGGTTATCATATGATATGCATTTAGTGAAGATGCCTATGAATCTCACTATAGGCAATACAATAAACCATCAATGAATACTCTGTTTCATATAAAAGATTACCCTAGTCCACATCTTATCCTATCCATCTACGTTTTGGGGAAGAGCTTTGCTCTCTTCCATATCTGCTCACCTAGCAGACAAATAGTGAACTATCACAAGTCCATGGCATCACTGGTAATTTGAGCAAGGGATTAGACATTGGCCACAAAGATGTTCCCTTGTATATTCATTTGATAATAAGTTGTGTGATTTATCAAAAACAAAAGTAAGTTGTGTGATGTTAGCATTTTATATTCAGAAGCTTGTGTAATAGCTAAAACCAAATCCAAAATGATTACCTAGTAGATGATGGCAGCATTTAACAATCACAATTGAAGGGTTAGGGGAGTTTAAAGAAAAATTCAGTAATCTATTTTTTTATCTCTCTAAATCAGGGCTACTTCAAATCTTTTCATACCTCATGTGTCATGCTATGAACTGGAGCATCTGCATCTCCGCCAATATTTTTAGCAAAACCTTCATATGACTGAACCCCCGGCAGAGATCCAGGTAGCTGTTGAAGGAAATTACTGCATCCATCACCATCGCCATCTTTCTGCCAAAAGAAAAAAAGATTGAAACATGCATATTTTATCTCCTAATATACACGGTACTATTTCCAGATTAGATGGGGAAGACAGAAATCAATTATTACCTGAGGACCAAAGTTTTTACATTCTTTTTCCTTAGAAGAAAGATCAAATCTATCAGAGTAAAACTTTTGAAATCCATCAGATATCCCTTGAGCAGAACCTTGGTCATCTTCAATCTTGAATCTTCAACAACTTTTGAAATCCATCAGATATCCCTTAAGCCAAGACCCGGGGAAGAATTCATGGTAAATTTGCCTGAGAAAGAGAGAAAGAGAGGAAACAAAACAGAATATGCTGAGAAGAGAAGATGAAGAACAGAAGAAGAAAAAGGAATGAAGAATGGAAGAAGAAGAAGAAGGAGCCTTACCTGGATTAAGGAGGAACCGGAAAAAGTCCTTGACCAAATTGATTTGCAACACAAGGGGAAGGGAGAAGGGAAGGGGAAGGGAAAGGTTAAAGGGGAGAAGAAGGCGTCATTTTCCGAAAAATGTCTTACCGAGTTTAAAAGCGTAAGACATTTTCCTCAAATTTGTAAGAGGTTTTCCCGTGTTGCGGAATTGGTTTTACAAAAGGAAAATATTTTCCTGCTATCAAACACTGGAAAACCTGTAAAACCAATTCCGGAATTGGTTTTCCCCTATCAAACACAGCCTAAAAGGTAACCAACATCTTACCTCACCATTATCATTTTTTTTCTCTTATTCAACTATCAATTTTTCAAATTCAGTTTTTTAATTATTATTATTTTTCACTTAACCATCAATTTTTTAAATTTGGTCTTCCAAGTAATCAAAATTATTTTTTTTCCATTTCCGTTACATGCCGTTAAATCTCTAATAAAAATGAGACGTAATAATTAAAAAATGGGTATACTAATAAATTTAATCATTAACTTTTACATATAATACTAATTTAGTGTAATTTAAAATAAACTAACTCTCAAAATTTATGAAGTAATCTCAATTTAATCCTCAAAATTTACTTTCCTCTTTCACTTCCCCAACGTCACTATCATCATTGCCTCCACCACCTCCTTCTCCACCTTTCTAAAAAAAAATCTCTTTTTTCTTTTTATTTAAACCTATATGACACAATAACAACCTAAGCATATGTAAACATGGGCGTAGCCAAGGGGGGCTGGCATGGCTCGGCCTCCCTAAAATGGAAAACATTCTATTTAGGTCCTTTTAAAATTTATAAAAATTTAAATTAGTAAGAGTAATATTGCACTTTACCCCCTAAAAATGATAAAAATTTGATTTAATCTTATAAAAATTATAAAGATATAGATGTTAAAATGGTGAAATTACATTTATTATCGTAAAAATTTACAATTTAATTTCGGCCCCCTAAAAAAGTTGTCTGGCTCTGCTCCTGATTGTAAATCTCACAAATAAATGATAGCTGTTGTAACAACCCATTTTCAGTGAAATCGGAATAGTAACTTCGAGACCATAAATTCGAGCCGGAAAGAAAATTTATTTTAATATTATTGCATGGTCTGTATTATGATAGGAATGTCATATGAAAATTCTGATAAAAAAATTTACCTATTATGTGCTTAATTATGGAAAGGACCAAATTGCATAATGCAAAAGTTGAGTTCTAGTAGCTATAAGTACCAAATAGCTATGGAATTCAAAACTTGAGGTCCTTATATAGTAATTAGACCATTAAAAAACAGTTAGCAGATATTTTTGATGAATCATCCATGGAATATTAGAAAAAGGCAAGGATTAAATTAGAAAGTGAGAAATATTAAAAGATGATAATTAAATTAAATAGAAAATATCATCTTATTTTCATCATCTTCCTCAAAATTCCTATGAAAACCCTAGGAAAGAGAAAACAAGCTTTCTTGACTTAATTGGGTAAGTATTCTTGTCCCGTTTTTAGTAATTTTTATATTTTTGAGATCGAAATAGCTTAATCTATCTATTTTGGGGATTAATTTGAAAAGTTATCAAAGTATAAAATTTTTTCCATGGATGAATATGCTAAAATTTTGAAATTTATGGTAGAAAATGAAAGGTTGTTGATAAATAAGCAACTTTTACAAAGTGAATTTTGATGAAAATATGATTTAGGGACTAAATTGTAAAGATGTAAAAGTTATGGAAAAATTTTGAATTTTGTGAAATATAAGTGCTTTAAAAGTTATATGAAAATTTCGGTTAGGCTTGGAATAAGTATTAAATTGCATGAATTTCATTTTTCGAGCCTAGGGACGAAATCGTCATTTATGAAAAGTATAGAGGCAAAATAGTAGTTTTGCCTAGGATGTGAATTGAATTAAATTGATGTTAAATTCATTTATATAAATCCTGAAAGACCTAATACTAAGTTAGATCGAGGAAAACAAAAAGTTTCGGATTAGTATATTTCGTATATGAATAAGTATCGAAGTAAGTTCGTGTAAGTAAATTGTGTACATTTATATGTTTGAATTAAAAGTTGTATATGTGAATTGTATAGTTGCCATGTATATGAAATTGATTGAATATCTGATAATGCTTGATAAATGTTAAGTCCCGTTTGAACAAATGAAAATCGACGGATATAAGTTTCCAGTAATGGTTGTGGTCTCGCATATGTTGCAGTCACACCATAGCTCAAAAGAGCATCTCGTATTAGCCCTCTCGAGTTTCTTGTATAAGGTTCTTGAGAGCTTCCCGTTATAGCTCTTCGGAGCATCCCGATAGGTTGTGGTCCTACATTTATTGTAGATACACCTTAGCTCTTATGAGCATCCCGATCATAGGCTCTTCATGAGCTTCCTGTTAAATTGGCTTTTAGTGAGCTTCCCAGCAGTGCTCGCTTGAACTTCCCGATATATGGCTATCCAGAGCTTCCTGTTACATGGTTATTTGTGAGCTTCCTGATAGGCTCTTCGTGAGCTTCCCAATATGATTCCTTGTGAACTTCTCGATAAGGTTCTTTGTGAACTTTCCAATTATGGCTCTTATGAGCTTTCTGTTATATAGCCTGGATAAGCTTTCCGATAGGCTCTTTATGAGCTTCCCGAAATGGCTATGTGTGAGCTTCCCGTTACAAGGCTCGAGAGTGTGTTTCCCGATTATATACCCTAATTGGGTACCCCTGGAAATAAATTGACGAATTATAGTAGTGTACACTAAAGTGTACTATATGAGCGTATCCATCGATATTTCAAATAAATTCAACGGGTAAAGTTCTGACATGGCTAAACTGAATTTGAAATGATATGTCATTAAAGTGTACATGTAATATGGAATAATGATATTGAAAGCATATGTATATGAAAGACATTAAATGATGAGCTCATCCATGTTCTTGGTATTATGTGAATTACTTGACTAACATGATTGGTGAAGTTATGTTTTAGGCTATAAGCCAAATTTCTTGGATGCATTATTGTATGTTTATCTTAAATGTAAATATATGGTAAATTAAATTCCTGTTATACGAACTTACTAAACATTAAATGCTTACTAGGTTTTCTTTTCTTTGTTTATAGTGCTCAGAAGCTCGTAAACATTGGAGATCAGTCAGAGTATCATCGCACTATCCTCAAACTTGTTTTGGTATAAATAGAAAACTTATTTTGACATAATGACATGTATAAGCTAATTTTACCAATGATGAAATGTAAATGGATGTTTGTAATCTAGCCATTGGAATGGATAGCAATGGTATATTTTGGTATGATAATACAAAGTTATATCATGTTTAATACATACATGTATAATGTATGGTTAGATTGAATTAGGGTAACAACTCGTTTTTAAGTCAAATCGAAACAATGGTTTTGAGACCATAAATTTGAAGTCAAAATATTTATTTTATTATTTTAATAAGGTTTACAATATGATAGATTAACTATGTGAAATTTTCGTAAAGAAATTTTACCGTTAAAATGCTTAATTCGGTAAAAAGGACTAAATCGCATAAAGCGTAAAATATGAGTTCTATAAGTTAAAAGAACCAAATAGCTATAGAAATGAATTGAATAAGCCTTGCATGGTAATTATACCATTATTAAAATGGATGGACATATTTAGACATTGTTTAAATGATTTTTATATGTTTTATTTAAGGTTAGTTTTGTAAAATAGTAAATTATGCTATATTAAGTAAAACGAAATAAAAAAAATTATGGTTCTATTCATCATCTTGACCGAAATTAAAGCGGAGAAATCAGTCATAGTTAGGTTTTACATTCGGCCAAGCTTGAATCCTTGATTAAGGTACGATTTTGACTTGGTTTTTAATGATTTCTACGTTTTTGAGCTCGTTGCAGCTTAATCTAGCTAGCTCGTGCCTTCGTTTTTGAAATCGTTATATATTTTGAATGATGCCATACTTGAATGCTTAGATGTTTAGATGATTAATGATAGTTTTGGAAGGTTTGATGTTTGATTAATTGTTTTTGTAAAGTGATTTTGATAAAAATGTTAAAAAGGTGGCTAAATTGAAAAATGTGTAAAATTCATGGATGAAATGTGAAATAAATGTAAAATATGGACTAATAGGGACCTCATTGAAATTCGGCTACCATGGGTACTAGCCTAATTGTGTAATTTTGCATTTTTATGAATTGAGGACTAAATTGTAAAGTAGTCAAAAGTCTAGGGGTAAAAGTATAAAGTAGCCAAAATAAATGTTTTAGGCTAAATTGAATTGAATGAAAGTATGAATGAGTTAATTTGATATAATATAGATTAAGATAAGTCGAGATCGAGTTTAGATAGGGGAAAAGGAAAGATTGACGAATAGCAGATGGTTTTCATTTGAGCAACTTAAGGTAAGTTCGTAAAATTAGAATCGAACTTTTCTATACTTATAATAAGTGAAATGAATATGTATAATTGAAATACTTGAAGTATGAATGCTTTATTGATAAAATGTATTTGTTACCGAGCCCTATTTGAACTATATGAATTCATTGGATACGAGTGACATGATACTGAGATTACCGTTTTGGTCGAGCTCCTGTATTTGTTGCAGACTCACCGCAGCTCGTATGAGCTTACCGATATATCAATTCGTAAGAACTTACTATTTTCAGCTCGATAGAGCTTACCGTTTCAGCTCATTAGATCTTACTGTTATTAGCTCAGAAGAAGTTTATCAATCATGGCTCGAAAGAGCATATATGATAATGAATTAACGAATTACTGATGATGTTCACTCGAGTATCTTTAGAAATTCTAATAAGTTCAACAGGCCTAAATACTGTTCACACCGATAAGTTATAGATTATAAATATTACTATTGTTATATATATGATATGTGAATTTTGGAATGATGTAAAGTATTGTATCAATAAATGATTTATGTAATTTTCAAATGACTAACATGTGGATTCTTGTGATTAGGTGTTGGTTAATTGAATTGTTGGCATTTTTAATGTTGCTTTGGTTATTTTTGAATGGTAAGTTTAATTCTAAATTATACGGGCTTACTAAGCTATAAAGCTTACTCTGTTTCTTTTCTATGTTTTATAGAGTTCCGTTAGCTCGCTCGTTTCGAACAAGTTGGGGTTGCATATCACACTATCCAATTTCTGATTGGTATTTTTGAACAGGTGAATTTGTAAATATGGCATGTATAGGCTAGTTTGAAAAATGTTAGTTATGCTACTTGATAATAGGACTTTGGCATATTTTTGTGAATAAGTTAAGCCATGTGATTTGGCTTATTTTGATGTTATGTTTTGGTTGAATTGAAATATTCAATTATGGTATGTTTTAGCAAGGAATGATGGAATGAAATTAAGCAAGTGAAGTCTCAATATGTGGTTGTTAAATGAATGGGTTGTGTATGATGATGGATAGGTATTTGGGTATGAGTTTGTTATGTTTTGATATGGAAAATATTATGTATTGAAATGGTTATTTTGGTTGCCAATTGGGTTGCATAAATGTTGTCAATTATGGTTTTAAATGTTTGTGTTTATAGGGTGGCAGAATGGCTTTGCAAATAACCTATTTTTTCCCACACGGGAAGAGACACGGGCGTGTGTCTCAGTCGTGTGTGACACAAGGTTATGTTACACGATATTGCGTCCCCTAGTGTACCCTACGAATTAAGTCAATATACCCTACAGGTTTGACAGGGCTTAGACACACAGCGTGTGATTGTCCGTGTGACATAAGTCAGTATACCCCCTAAATGGCACATGGCCTTGTGACACAAGTCAGTATGTATGTCCTGTTTTCACACGGTCTAAGACACGGGCGTGTATACTAGCCGTGTGAGGCACACGGCCTGTTCACATGGGCGTATGACACTTAAAATGTTAAATTTTTCTAAGTCTCTAAAATTTTTAATATGATACAATTTAGTCCCAATTGCATGATTAAAGCTTGATATGCTTATTTTAAGTACATAGTGAATGGGAATGATTGATATTGACTGAGAATAGATGTTATTGGATATATGATTGTTCTGAAATGAGTTACAAGTCCGGTAATACCTCTTAACCTATACCGGTAATGGTTACGGGTTAGGGGTGTTACAGGGTAAAATATATATATTCTTGCAAAAAGGTAAGTTTGACTATATGAATGTATGTAATGTTATACTATACATATTAATGATCTTTGCTTAGTTTCATGCTTGAAATTGGTTGGTATATATGTACAAGTATTGTTGTAGGTTATTGGCAAATTTGGGTGAGAAATAAGCTAGGAAATGGCCTTATTTTGTCCACTCGGGTAGACATATAGGTATGTGTCTTGACCATGTGTGACACACAGCCTGGCACATGGGCAAGTGGTTTGGTCGTGTGTCCACTGCATCCTAAAATTGAAAAACATAATGCTCAGAATTAGGCACACAGGTAGAGATGGGAGGAGACACGGGCGTGTGTCTCAGCCGTGTGAGATACACAGCCTAGAACACGGGCGTGTGTCTTGGCTGTGTGAAACCTGCACCTAATTTGTGAAAATTAAATTGACCACACGGCCTAGCGCACAAGCGTGTGGCAAGCCGTGTGGCACAAGTCGGAGAGTTACACAGGTAAGGACACGGGCTGGAACACGATCGTGTACCTCACATCAAATGCCCACACGGCCTGAGACATGGGCATGTCATCTCACACGGCCTACTCACACGGGCGTGTAACCCCTGTATATGAGAAAAATTTTTAAATTTTGCAAAAAATTCTCTGAGATCCTGGTTTAGTCCCAACTTGTTTCTAAACTTTAAATTGGGCCTCGAGGGTCCATTCAAGAGACGGTATGATTATTTTTGGATATGAATAGTAAATGACATGAAATGTTTGTAATTGTTCTATAAATTTCGGTAATGCTCTGTCACCCTGTTCTAGCGATGAATACGGGTCAGGGGTGTTACATTTATTGGTATCAGAGCTACGGTTTAGCCAATTCTTGGATTAACATAATATGTACGAGTTTAGCTATACATGCCATTATATAATTTGTGATATTATGATATCTCTTGACCATTTTAAATGTGTTTTTCATTTAGTAATGTCATCCAACCAAGCTAGAGCTGAATCCGAGGAAGCTGAGAGCAATGCTACAACTTCAGTTCAAAGAGCTATATCTAGTAGTAGAAGGCCCGAATCTGAGGGCCGAGGTGAGGAGGCAAAAGAAGCATTTTTTCAAATGATGAATGAGTGATTTACAGAATTCATAAGAACAAATCCTATTGTATAACAACCTCCCCCTCCTGCTCCTCAACCAGTTCCTGAGATGCCATAAGGTGCTGAACCTGTTAGAACTGGTAAGCCTCCAATAGATAAAATCCGTAAATATGGGGCAGAAGAATTTAGGGTTATTGTCGAAGATGATCTGGAAAGGGCTAAGTTTTGGTTAGAAAATACCATCAGAGTTTTAGATGATTTATCATGTACACCAGCTGAATGTTTGAAATATACTGTATCATTGTTAAAAGATTCAGCTTATCAGTGGTGGAATACTCTGATTTCTATTGTACCGAGAGAAAATGTTAGATGAGAGTTTTTCCAAATGGAATTCAGAAAGAAGTACATTAGTCAGAGATTTCTAGATTAGAAAAAGAAAGAATTTTTAGAGCTCAAACAGGGAAGTATGACAGTATCTGAATATGAACTAGAATTCGATAGATTAAGCAGATATGACAGAGAATGGGTTCCGACTGAGGCTGATATATGTAAATGTTTCGAAGAGGGTTTAAATAAAAATATCAAGCTGTTGATTGAAATTCTAGAATTAAGGAAATTTGTGGTATTGGCTGGTCGAGCACACAAAGCTGAGGAATTAAGTAAGGAAAAGAAGCAAGCAGAGAAAGAAGCCCGAATTTTTGGTAAGAGAGTTATGGGCAAGTCACAATCATCTACATCAAAAAAAATCAAAGAAGTACCATGATCATTTTACTGCATTTGTGAGGTATTCTGGAAAAGAACGAGGCTCTCAACGCTCTAATTCGAGATCTTCGTCTCCATCTGTTTGAAATGTAGGAAGAGTTGGAAATCTTAAACCAAGATGCAAACATTGCAATAAATTGCATTTCGGTGAATGCCGCATAAGAAGTGAAGCTTGTTTTAGATGTAGTTCTTTTGAGCACTATCTTAGAGACTGTCCAAAAAAGCCTGTAAAAGATACTGTTCAGACCTCTAGGCCGACCAATCCTGTCTCAAGAGGTAGACCACCCCGACACCCCAACAATGTTAATGGTAGCCGAGATGTGACAAAAGATTTAACAGACAAATCTAAAGCCAGAGCACCGGCAAGGACATATGCTATACGTGCAAGAGAGGATGCTTCTGCACCTGATGTTATTACTAGTACATTTTCTCTTCTTGACACTGATATTTCTGCTTTGATTGATCATGGTTCAACACATTCATACATATGCACAAATTTAGTGTTTGTTAAAAATTTACCTATTGAATTCATTAAATTTGTGGTTAAAGCTTCAAACCCCCTAGGCCAGTATGTTATGGTTGATAAAGTTTGTAAAAACTATCTGTTGATGGTAAAGGGTTATTGTTTCTCGGCTGATTGGATGCTACTGCCCTTTGATGAATTTGATGTAATTTTGGGAATGGATTGACTAACTCAACATGATGCAGTGGTGAATTGTAAATAGAAATACATTGTGTTGAAATGTCAGAATGGTGAATTACTCCATGTTGAATCTGATAAACTGGATGAGCTATCTAATGTGATTTTTGCTATATCAACATAGAAATATATCAGAAAAGGGTACGATGCTTACCTTGTTTATGTGTTAAACACTACAGTATTTGAGTCGAAGATTTAGTTAGTGCTGGTTGTTTGTGAATTTCTTGATGTATTTCCGAAAGAATTACCTAGATTACTGCCTGCCAGAGAAGTGGATTTTCTATAGATCTTATTCCAGGAACAACTCCTATATCTATAGCACCTTATCGAATGGCTCCAACATAATTAAAAGAATTGAAAGCACAGTTGCAAGAATTGACAGATGGGGATTTTTCTCGACCTAGTCATTCACCTTGGGGTGCACCAATTCTGTTTGTAAAGAAGAAAGATGGATCGTTAAAGCTATGTATTGATTGTAAACAGCTCAACAAGGTTACAATTAAGAACAAATATCATTGCCTTGAATTGATGACCTATTTGATTAGTTGAAAGGTGCTAGTGTATTTTCTAAAATAGATATTCGTTCTGGATATTATTAGCTACGGGTAAAAGATTCTAATGTGCCAAAGACAACTTTCAGAACCAGATACGGACTCTATAAATTTCTTGTGATGCCGTTTGGGTTGACAAATACACCTGTAACATTCATGGATTTAATGAATAGAATTTTCAGACTATATTTAGACAGGTTTGTAGTAGTATTTATTGATGATATTCTGGTTTATTCCCGAGATGAAAATGAACATGTTGATCATCTGAGAATTGTATTGCAAACTCTGTGTGAGAAACAATTGTATGCCAAATTTAGTAAATGTGAATTTTGGCTACGGAAGTTGGTTTTCTCGGGCATATAGTATCTGCAGAGGGTATCAGAGTGGATCCGAATAAAATTTCAGCTATTGTTAATAGGAAACCACCAAAGAATGTATCTGAAGTTAGAAGTTTTCTAGGACTAGCTGGATATTATCGAAGGTTTTTTAAAGAGTTCTCAAAGATAGCTTCTCTGATGACTTGATTGTTGCAGAGAGATGTGAAATTCGAGTGGTCTGATAAATGCCAAAGGAGTTTTGACAGATTGAATGCCTTGTTGACTGAAGCACCTATGTTAGTTCAACCTGAATCAGGTAAAGAATTTGTAATTTATAGTGATGTATTGTTGAATGGTTTAGGCTGTGTTTTTATGCAAGAAGGAAAAGTAATTACCCATGCCTCTAGACAATTAAAGTCACATGAAAAGTACTACCCGATACATGATCTTGAATTGACAGCCATTGTGTTTGCATTGAAAATATAGCGGCATTACCTATTTGGTTAAAAATTTCACATATTTACAAATCATAAGAGTTTGAAGTATCTGATGATGCAGAAATATTTGAATCTAAGGCAGCGCAAGTGGTTTGAGTTATTAAAAGATTATGATTTGATTATTAACTATCATCCAGGAAAAACCAATGTAGTTGTTGGTGATCTAAGCAAAAGGTCTTTGTTTGCTTTGCGAGCAATGAATACTCATTTGTCATTATCAGATGATGGTTCAATTATAGCTGAGTTAAATGCTAAATCGTCATTTTTGCAACAGATCTGTGAAGCTAAGAAATATGATAGTGAATTACAAACTAAACGAGAATAGTGTGAATTGAATCATGATTCAGAATTTCAGGTTGGATATGATGATTGTTTATTATTCAGAGGCAGAATATGTGCACCAGAGATTTTAGAACTTGTATAGAAGATTTTGAACAATGCTTATAATGATACTAGGTCTATTCATTCGGGAAGTAATAAAATGTACAATAATTTGAAAAAGATGTACTGGTGGCCAGGAATGAAGCGAGATATTTCTGAATATGTAGCTAAATTTTTGATATTTTAGCAAGTAAAAGATGAACATCAGTTGCCTTCTGGATTCTTACAGCCAATTATGATACCGGAATAGAAATGGGAAAGAGTTACCATGGATTTTATACCGGGATTACCCCTATCTCCAAAGAAGAAAGATGCCATTTAGGTAATCGTCGACCGGTTAACAAAATCTGCACACATTATTTTGTACCTATGGATTTCTCTTTGGATAGATTGATCGAATTATATGTTTCAGAGATTATTAAATGGCATGGAGTGCCTGTCTCTATTATTTTAGACAGAGATCCTCGATTTACATCCAGATTTTGGAATAAATTGCAAGAAGCTCTGGGTACTCAATTGCATTTTAATACCGCATTCCATCCTTAGACTGATGGCCAATCCGAATGTGTAATACAAATTTTGGAAGATATGCTTCAGTGTTGTATTTTGGAATTTAAAGGTAATTGGGAAAAGTATTTGTCTTTGGTTGAATTTGCATACAATAATAATTATCAGTCCAGTATTAAAATGGTACCGTATGAGGCTCTATATGGTCGTAAATGTAGAATTGTAACACCCCTTACCCGTACCCGAGATCGGGACAAGGTATGAGGCATTACTGTACATAAACAGGGCATTTTCAAAACACATGGGTCATCAAATTTCATTCCAAATTAAAACCAATCAAACAAAATCATATTGTCCTTATTATGGATCTACAAGGTCCAAAACATAAATTAAAAACAATCCGGGGCTAATCCGAGAACTTAAGAAAATTCTAAGAAAATTTCTAGGGTTGAGCCTCACACGCCCGTGTAGAGGCAATGCACACACCCGTGTGCTTTGGGACACGCCCGTGTCCCTTACCCGTGTGGGATTTCTAAAAATTAATTTTCATTTCGAACCTACAGAGGTTTTCACACGATCGAGCACACACCCATGTCCTTGGCCCGTGTCCCTCACATGGCCTAGACACGCCAGTGTCCAAAAACTTGGACATTTTTTTATGACGTCATCACTTATTTAGGGGCACACAGCCATGGCTCACGCCCATGTGCTAGGCCATGGCACTCTCACATCTTTATAATGTCATCTTATTTCACCCTCATTTGTTACACCATTTAGAGGCATTTCACACACATTTCATGCATTATTAAACTTGTTACCATAACCCCAAATTGTGTATTCATGCACATAGTCATTTTAAGTCATTAGGTCATCCTTTAACCTTTAACACTTAATCCACACTTTACCATACATTTGTCAATCAACAGCATACCCTACCATCCAGACACTAGCACATGTATGCATGGGTAATTAGATTACAACCCAAATTATCAAATATGAGCCATATCACATGGCTATTACAAAAGAATCATCATCATCATCATCATGGGCCTTCAAAAATTGGCCAAATAACATGACATATATAAAAAAATGACCAAGTTCCTATACATGCCATACTTAAAATAATAATTCCACTATACCCAATAGTCTTTTGATAGTGTGATCGAATACTCCGACAGCTTCCGATCCCCGAGCTAGCTTGACGGAACTACAAAGAATGGAAAAGAGAGGGGAGTAAGTATTAAAACTTAGTAAGTCCACATACAAATAATATGCAATAGTGGTAAACAATTAACATGCAAAAACATGATAACATATACATAAAGATTATTCTTCATTCAAACCTCTTTACTTATTCATCATATGCATATACATACTTGCTCCTCTTAAATCGATCTTTATCAAAGCATTATTCATAGGTTTAGCGTACTTTCTTGTACATACCTCTTTCATATGCCCTCCTCGGGACTTTCATTACAATCGTTACATTACCCGTTGAACACTCGGAACACTATTGGATACGCTGAAACCTTGCACATAAGTGTCATATATACATACATAGCCAGAGCTACTACATAACATGTAACACATCTATAATGAACTCGAACCTCTCAACGAGCTCAAATGTTACATGAATCTCATCCATCATGAACTCAGACCACTCAACGAGCTCGGATACTCGCATCCATCATGAACTCGGACCTTTCAACGAGCTCGGATGCTACATACCTTACGAACCCGGACCACTTAATGAGTTCAGACTTATTAGTTCCCAGTGACATGTCACTTGTATCCTAAACTATTCCTAAGGTTCAAACGGGGTTTTTCCTTGCATATAGTATTTCCATCATACTTGCTTGTCACGTTGTGGATAACGACCATAATAATATTCATGCTTTCATAATAATCAGCAAGCATATAACTCATAATTACAATAAAAAATTTATTACAATATATTAAAGCATTAAAACATACTACAATGCCACATTATTTGCATATGTACTTACCTCGATACAAAACGATGATAATCGAGCCTAGTCGTCGTATACTTTATTCTTTCCTCGATCAAATCCCGATTCACGTTTTTCTTGATCTATAATGCCAAATTTAACTTATTTATTATTCACATGGTTGAAATGGGTCCATAAATCATATTTTTTCAAATTTATATTTTGACTCCTAAACTTTCACATATTTACGATTTAGCCCTTAGGCTCGTAAAATGAAATGCATGCATTTTCTTGATTACCCAAGCTTGGCCGAACCTCTTCTATGCTCATATCAGCCATATTTTCTTTTATTTCACATTATTACTACTCATTTTTACACTTTTACAAACAAGTCGCTTGTTTAGGTGTTTTCACTAAAAATCACCTAATAAAAGATGTTCACCATGCATCAAACATTCATATTCCTCAATAAATCATCAAAATACAAGCATGTCATGCGTGGATTAATTTTCATACATGAACCCTAGCTCAAAATATAGCTAGAAATGGGTAGATCATGTTATCGGGAATTCAAAAATACAAGGAACATTAAAAACGGGGCTAGGGAGCACTTACTATTGAGCTTGGAAATGTTGAACGAAACCCTAACTATGGTGTTATGTGATTTTTGGTAGCTAAGGAGGAAGATGGACACATTTTTGGTTTGATATTCCCTTTTTATTCTTTTAATTACCTAATGACCAAAATGCCCTTAGGGTTTCTCTTTCCAATTTTTTCTATGCATGTCCATTTTTGTCCAAAATTTTAGAAATTGGTAAAATTCCTAATTAGGACCTTCTAATTCATAATCTAATGAAATTTCATGCTTAAAGCTTCTAGAATGCAAGTTTTGCGCTTTATTCAATTTGGTCCCTAAAATGCAATTAGATATTTTATGCATAGAATTTCTTCATGAAACTTTCAAACAAGCATGCATTCATAACATAAACCTCATAATAATCATAAAATAGTTATTTCTATCTCGGATTTGTGGTCTCAAAACCACTGTTCCGACTAGGCCCTAATTCATGATGGTATAAGAACTCTGTTGTACTTGATAGAACTCAGTGAGAAAAAGATACACGGAGTTGACTTGATCTGTGAAAAAGAAGAAAAGTTAAAGGTGATTCAAGATAGTTTGAAAGCAGCATTTGATCATCAAAAGTCTTATGCTGATCTTAAATGAAAAGAAATAGAATTTCAAGTCGCCAACAAGGTATATTTAAAAGTATCACATTGGAAGAAAGTTATTTGGATTGGCCGTAAAGGAAAACTGAGTCCACAGTTCATCAGACCATATGAGATTATTGAAAGAAGTGGACCTGTTGCTTATCGGTTGGCATTACCACCAGAACTTGATAGAATTCATAATGTTTTCCATGTGTCCATGTTACGACAGTATAGATCAGATTCTCTGACAGAAATTGAGATCCAGCCTGATATTACTTACAATGAAGAATTGATCAAAATCTTGGCACATGAAACAAAAGAATTAAGAAATAAAAAGGTAGCTTTAGTAAAAGTTCTTTGGCAACGACATTGGATTGAATAAGCTACCTGGGAACCGAAGGATACCATGAGAAAGCAATACCCAAACCTTTTTACTAGTAAGATTTTTGAGGACGAAAATTTTTAAGGAGGGAGAGTTGTAACAACCCATTTTCAGTGAAATCGAAACAGTGGTTTCGGGACCACAAATTTGATCTGGAAAGAAAAGTTATTTTAATATTATTATATGGTCTGTATTATGATAGAAATGTCATATGAAAATTCTGATAAGAAAATTTTATCGGTTACATGTTTAATTATGGAAAGGATCAAATCACATAAAATGCAAAAGTTGAGTTCTAGTAGCTATAAGTACCAAATAGTTACGGAATTCAAAACTTGAGGTCTTTATATAGTAATTAGACCATTAAAGAAAAGTTAGTAGATATTTTTGATGAATCATCTATGGAAAATTAGAAAAAGGTAAGGATTAAATTAGAAAGTGGAAAAATTAAAAGATGATAATTAAATTAAATAGAAAATATCATCTTATTTTCATCGTCTTCCTTAAAATTTCTATAGAAACCTTAGGAAAGAGGAAAAAAAACTTTCTTGGCTTAATTGGGTAAGTATTCTTGTCCCGTTTTTAGTAATGTTTATATTTTTGAGATTAGAATAGCTTAATCTATCTATTTTGGGGATTAATTTGAAAAGTTATCGAAGTATAGAGGTTTTTCCATGGATGAATATGCTAAAATTTTGAAATTTATGATAGAAAATGAAAGGTTGTTGATAGATAAACAACTTTTACAAAGTGAATTTTGATGAAAATATAATTTAAGGACTAAATTATAAAGATGTAAAAGTGACGAAAAAATTCTGAATTTTGTGAAATATATGTTCTGAAAAAGTTATATGAAAATTGTGGTTGGGCTTGGAATAAGGATTAAATTGCACGAATTTCATTTTCCGAGCCTAGGAACGAAATCGTCATTTATGAAAAGTATGGGGCAAAATAGCAGTTTTGCCTAGGATGTGAATTGAATTAAATAGAGTATCAAATGGATTAAATTGGTGTTAAATTTATTTATATAGATCCTGAAAGACTTAATACTGAGTTGGATCGAGGAAAACAAAAAGTTTCAGATTAGTAGATTTCGTATACGAACAAGTATCAAGGTAAGTTCGTGTAACTAAATTGTGTACATTTATATGTTTGAATTAAATATTGTATTTGTGAATTGTATAATTGCCATGTATATGAAATTGATTGAATATCTGATAATGCCCGATAAATGTTAAGTCCCGTTTGAACAAATGAAAATCGATGGATACAAGTTTCCCGTAATGGTTGTGGTCTGGCATATGTTACAGACATGCCATAGCTCGAAAGAGCATCCCGTATTAGCCCTCTCGAGTTTCTTGTATAAGGTTCTTGCGAGCTTCCCATTGTAGCTCTTTAGAGCATCCCGATAGGTTGTGATCCTACATTTGTTGTAGACACACCTTAGCTCTTATGGACATCCTGATTATAGGCTCTTCACGAGCTTCCTGTTAAATTGACTCTTCGTTAGCTTCCCGATAGTACTTGTTTGAACTTCCCGATATATGGCTATCTGGAGCTTCCCTTTACATGGCTCTTTGTGAGCTTCCTGATAGACTCTTCGTGAGCTTCCCAATATGGTTCTTTGTGAACTTCGTGATAAGGTTCGTTGTGAACTTCCCAATTAAGCAATTTATCCAATTTATCTTTCGAACTTACCAAACTAAATTGGGATAATCAAATTTATACCCGATAAGATCTTCTTTCAATCTCACTTATCTAACTATTCCCCTGAGTCATCATTTCTAGGTTTCTAAGTCCATTCAATTTAATCAAATTTTTATGATCTAGTCTCTAAACCTAAAAATCAATCAATTGACACTTCAATTAATCAACCAAAATTAGATTTAGTTCATAACCATCATAACTTTACAAAACCCAATCAATTTAATGCTAAATTAAGCAATCAAATAACACAAATGAGGTAAGAGTTGAGAAATGCTTAGTAATTTTGGAAAAATCCTTGAATTGATAAATGAAAAGTATGATTAATATTGAAATTCCATAACTTAATCACCAAATTGTAGGTTTGGATAACAAAAGTATTAAAAATCTATGGAAATTCTAAAGCCAATCCCAAAAGGTACAAGGAAGTCTCTGTACTTTTTGAGCTAAATGAAGTACATGTACAAAAAAATGTAAAAGAGAATTTTAAAAATCTAAAATTAAAAGAGAAAGTACTAAGGAATCTAAATGGTTGTATGTTTTCCTTCTTTTGTCATAAAGTTACTTAAATAGTTTGACACAAATTAACTTGAGAATGACAAAATTGCCCTTTAATGATAAATGACTTAATTTTAGCTAGACATCAATTTGCCTTTGTAGAATTTCACTTGTCAGGCCTTGGTGTTGCGACATCCTTGATACTCAGCTTCAGAGGTTGTTTGGGATATTTAATTTCATGATCGTAAGCTTCCGACATCCTGACTTGGTACTCAGGTGACCTATCTTCCTTACTTTGATGTTTGGGCTTGGGGTTGCGACGTCCGTGGCTTGAAGTTGCGACCATGGAGGCCGATTTCATGACATCAATCACTTGGTGTTGTGACATCAAAGGTAGGCCACTTAGAATGCGATTTTTTGAAGTCCGACTCCTCAAGTGATGATGGAGGCATTTGTGTCGCGACACTAAGTCAATAGTGTCACAACCTTGGCCATAGTGGAAGCTTTTCTTCACATGTTTGCATTAACCGTATTCTTGCACAAGCTTAATTCAACATTAAACATCCAATGTCATAAATTTTCCATTTTGATACTAAAAAGCTCTTTAAGTGTCAAAAAAGATTCATAAAATACTTGAGAATGAGCTCTTTTAGTGTCTAAAGGGCTTAAATTTATGTATCAAATTACGACAGATCAATTGGAAAAGATTTAGGGTTATTGGAAAAATCCTTATTAAACTGAATGTAAGAAAGATCAGGATTTATTAGTTAGTGAAACATGGTAGGACAAAATTGATTTTTTTGTTAAAGTTCAAACAGGCTATAATTTAATTTTTGAGAGAAGCTGATAAAGATAGAGTTATATTACATCTAGTCTATGAAAAGTGGAACTCAAGGATGAAAAAAATTAAGGAAATAATATTCAGTCGTGAGGACCAAGACTTGATAACTGACACTCAAAGTTTTTTTACGTAATCCAAAAAGTTCTTAAGGGTAGGTAAAATAAAAGTAACAGACCTATTCACTACATGGCTCACTCGCTAGTTCCAAAATTTTATACTATAGAATAACTTCAAGGCAGAAGTGGTAACTTTCCAAGAAAACCCCAAATGAAGACGAAGAAGTCACATTGCATAAAGATAAATGTTTTCAAAAGTTCTTCACTGATGCAGATGATATTTGAAAGGTGTACTCTGAATATGATGCCTTTAATTGTGGGTTGGGTTACTTTAGTTAACTTCGTGTTATTGCAACAAGATCCCTTTAGACTTCTTTCTCAACCCACATCTTCATCTTGTTGTGAAAGATATTTGAGTATTTATTCCTTGATGCAAACAGTCAAGAGGAACAAATTATTATAGTTTACCTTTGAATATTTGGTTTTTTTTTCACATTCAAATTTTTTTTGTTATCTTAAGAGAACGACAAGTATAAAATAGGTCCAACTTCATTTTGGGATATAGGTATGCATATTGTTTTATTTTTTGTATAATTAATTATATTTAAGCATACTATTAGACTATTTTTACTTACTTTGATTTTTCAATAGAAAAATAATAGGTGGAGATAATATGGATGAAGAGAATTTGCTCGAAGTTACAAATCTTTCATTGAATGATCCTAAAATAAAAGTTGTAGCTTTCGACTTAGAAGGGAAAGAAAGAAACTGTTAGAATTGAGTGACTCGAATCCTTATTAAAATAAAATAAAGTGGTAAAATAAAATAAAAGTAAAATCCATACCGAATTACAATTCTTTTATTTTATTTTATTTTAGAATAAGGTTTTTCAACCTTATTACACTTCATCTATTTGATATTGATTAGAATAAGGTGCTTCAACCTTACTACACTCATTCTATTAGAATATGGTTTTACAAGCCTATATATAGACATAGTCTATTCCTCTTGTAATCATTCGAATTCGATTTAGTGAGTTATCTTCTCTTGTGGTTTTTTTGAAAGGGTTTCCACGTAAAATCTGTGTATTCTTTATTTTTCTTGAGTTATCTTCTCTTGTGGTTTTTTTGAAAGGGTTTCCACGTAAAATCTGTGTATTCTTTATTTTTCTTTCTCTTTTCTTTGCGATACATTGTTATTATCGACATTCTATTTTTTACAAATTGATATCAGAGATTTTTGGGTTACTTATCTTAATCATGGTAATAGCGTTGCTGAAGTATGAAATTCTGCTGTTGGATCGCAACACCAGATTCGCATTGTGGCAGATTAAGATACAAAGAGTTCTTGCGCAGATGGATTTGGAGGATGCCCTACTAGGGATAGATAAGATGTCTTTGACATTGATGGATGAAAAAAAGAAGCGTAAGGATCGAAAGGCTTTGACACAATTACATCTAAATTCATCTAATGAAATTTTGCAGGATGTGATGAATGAGAAGACCACTATTGCATTATGGAAGAGGCTGAAGCATCTATGTATGTCAAAAAATCTACCCAGCAAGCTGTATATGAAGTAGCGTCTTTATGCTCATCGTTTGGAAGAATGTGCATCTGTGCACAAACACTTAATAGTGTTTAAAGAAATTCTATCAAACCTTGAGGTCGTAGAGGTTCAGCATGATAAAGAAGATCTAGGGTTGATTCTGCTTTGTTCGTTGCCCTCGTCTTATTCAACCTTTAGAGACATGATTTTATATAGCTGCGAGTCTCTCATAGTTGATGAGGTTTATGATTCTTTGATCTCGTGTGATAAGATGAAGTATCTTATGGTTAAACCTAACTCTCAGGGAGAGGGTCTCATTGTTCGTGGGAGACAAGATCAAAATGTTGATGATGATCGTGGAAGGACACAGGAACGGAATCCTCGCGGTAAATCTAAGGGAAGATCGAAGTCTTCAAACAGAGGTCAAACTTGTAACTTTTGTAAAAAGAAGGGACACATTAAATTTGAGTGTTTTAAGCCGCAGAACAAGATCAAAAAGAAGACTGCCAATCAAAAGAGCAAACAACCAGAAAAACTTAGTGAAGCTGATATTGTAGAATACTACAGCAACAGTGAACTTCTAGTCGTTTCTGTCAACAATTTTAAAGTGAGTGAGGAGTGGATCCTTGATTCGGCCTGCACCTTCCAAATAAGTCCCAATCGAGATTGGTTTACAACTTTCGAAACAGTGTCTGAAGATGTTTTTTGATGGGAAATAATGCTTCGTGTAAAATCACAGGTGTTGGAACGTTTAAATTTAAGATGTTTGACGGAGTTGTCAGAACACTTAGTGGCATACGACATATTCCAGAATTGAAGAGAAATTTGATTTTGTTGAGTACTTTTGATTCAAAAGGATACAAATACACAACTAAAAGTGGGGTTTTGAATATTTCCAATGGTTCCCTCATTGTGATGAAATGTTAGAGAAGACTGCCAAGTTATATGTTTTGTAGGGTTCTACTATTACTGGTAATGCAGCTGTCGCTTTCTTTTCTTTTTCAGATGATGATATTACTAGAATTTGGCATATGCGCATAAGGCATATGAGTGAGAATGACTTGGCAGAATTGAACAAAAGAGGACATCTTGATGGTCAAGGAATTTGCAAACTGAAGTTTTGTAAGCACTGCATTTTTTGGAAGCAAAATAGAGTTTGATTCACCAGATGAATCCACAACACGAAGAGAACATTGGAGTATATTCATTCTGATCTGTGGAGGCCATTCAGAGCGCCTTCGAGAGGTGAAACTAATTATATGCTAACTTTTATTGATGATTTTTCTAGAAAAGTTTGTGCATTCTTCCTAAAGTAGTAAAGCGATGTGTTTTTTGCATTTAAGTCTTGGAAAACTATGATTGAAAAAAATAAGCAAAAACAAATAAAACACTTCCGCACAGAAAATGGCTTAGAGTTATGTTCTGATGAGTTTAATGAATTGTACAAGTCAGAAGAGATCGTGAGACACTTGACAGTTCGTCATACTCCACAGCAAAATGGTGTTGCAGAATGAATGAACAGAATGATTATGGAGAAGGTTCGATGTATGTTGTCGAATGCCAACTTACCAAAGTCATTTTGGGCTGAAGCAACTTCTACTATATGTTTTTTAATCAATCGATCTCCATCCATTGCCATTGAGAAAAAGACTCTACAAGAGGTATGGTCAGGTAATCCTGCTGATTATTCTAATTTAAAGATCTTTGGGTGTCTTGCGTATGGTCATGTTGATAATGGAAAATTGAAACTGAGATCCATTAAATTTGTTTTCCTTGGTTATAAAGCTAGTGTAAAAGGGTATAAGTTATGGTTTCCTGAAAATAGAAAAGTTGTGATTAGTAGAATTTTTTTTCATGAAACTGCTATGCTACCTAACGTATCTCTTAAATACTCTTCCAATAAAGAAAAGAAAAAGCAGGTAGAGCATCAGATTAATTCAGAACCCACAATAGAGCCGACTCCTTAAGCCAGTACAAAAATTCAGAATAAAGTTACTTTTTCACCACAATACTCTATCGCAAAAAACAAAACTAGAAAAGAGATTATACCTCCAAAGAGGTATGCCGAGGCTGATCTAGTTGCTTATGCTTTAAATGTGGCTAAAGATATAGATGCAAACTAAGAGCCATATACTTATTCTAAGGCCATTAACTGTGAAAACTCAGAAAAATGGATGTTTGCTATGCAAGCGGAGATGAAATCACTCCACAAAAATAAAACATGGGATCTTGTGAAGCTTCCTAAAGGCAAAAAGGTTATTCATTGTAAATGGGTGTTTAAAAAGAAAGAAGGGACTCCGGGAGTTGGAGAACCTAAATATAAAGCAAAACTTATTGCAAAGGGTTACAGTCAAATTCTAAAAGTGGACTTCATAGATATGTTCTCCTCAATTGTGAAGCATAATTCGATTTGAGCTTTACTTGGTATTGTGGCCATGCATGATTTGGAGCTTGAATAGTTAGATGTAAAAACTGCATTTTTTGCATGGAGAACTTGAGGAAGATATTTACATGCAACAACTAAAGGGTTTACAGTCTAAAAGGAAGAGGACTATGTTTGCTTGCTAAAAAAGTCCTTTTACAATTTGAAACAATCACCAAGACAGTGGTACAAGAGGTTTGATTCATTTATTACTTCTCATGATTTCAAAAGAAATAGCTTTGACAGTTGTGTTTACTTTAAGAAAAATAGTTATGGTTTTTTTGTGTATCTACTCCTCCATGTTGATGACATGTTGATAGCAGTCAAAGATAAATGAGAGAGAAGAAAGGTCAAAGCCCAACTAAGTGAAGAATTTGAGATGAAAGATTTGGGGCTAGTAAATAAGATACTTGGTATGGAGATTCTCAAGGATAGAAAAACAAGAAAATTGTACATAAGTTAGAAGGGGTACATTGAGAAAGTTCTTTACAAGTTCAATATGCAGAGTGCTAAGCATGTTAGCACTCCTTTACCAGCCTATTTCAGACTTTTATCAGTTTTGTCTCCACAATCAGATTATGAAATTGAGTACATGTCACATGTTCCAGATTCTAGTGCAGTGGGATCTCTCATGTATGCTATGGTTTGTTCATGTCCAGATTTATCATATGTAGCCAGTGTAGTTAGCAAATACATGGTAAATCTCAATAAATAACACTAGAAAGCAGTTCAGTGGATTTTAAGATACTTACGAGGTACTTCTGATGTTTGCTTACAGTTTGGAAGAACTAGAGATGGAGTCATTAGGTATGTTAGTGCTGATTTTGGTGGAGACCTTGATAGAAGAAGATCTCTCACAGGTTATGTCTTTACAATTGGAGGTTGTGCAATCAGTTGGAAAGCCACTTTGCAAACTATAGTGGCTTTGTCTACCACTGAAGCTGAGTACATGACGATTACTAAGGCTTGTAAAGAAGCCATTTGGTTGAAGGGACTCTTTAGTGAACTCAATGAAGACCTTCAAATTAGTACAATATTTTGTGACAATCAAAAAACCATTTTACTTACAAAAGATCAAATGTTTCATGAGAGAACAAAGGACATTGATGTTCGGTATCATTTTGTTCGTGATATTATTGCTCGTGGTGATATTGTTGTGAGCAAAATTAGTACTCATGAAAATCCTACAAATAACATTACTAAGTTTGAGCATTACTTAGACTTGGTTGGTGTTCATTATCGAAGTTAAACCCTTAAGGGGTTTTATAGAAGAGGTGGAGAACTTGTTCGTTGAGAGTTCATGATGAAGAACTTGTTCATTAAGTATTCGTGTCAAGGTGGGGATTGTTAGAATTGAGTGACCCGAATCCTTATTAAAATAAAATACAATGGTAAAATAAAATAAAAGTAAAATCCATATGAAACTACACTTCTTTTATTTTACTTTAAAATAAGGTTTTTCAACCTTATTACACTTCATCTATTTGATATTGATTAGAATAAGGTGTTTCAACTTTACTATACTCACTCTATTAGAATATGGTTTTACAAGCTATAAATAGACATAGTCTACTCCTCTTGTAATCATTCAAATTCAAATTAGTGAATTATTTTCTCCTTTGCCCGTGGTTTTTTCCCGAAAGGGTTTCCACGTAAAATCTGTGTTCTTTATTTTTCTTTTTCTTTTCTTTGCTCTAAATTGTTATTATCGACATTCTATTTTTCACAGAAACATTGATGATCATGGCAAGAAAGTTGAATAAATTTGAGGAGTTTTGTATTTTATTATCTTAAAAATTATTTAATTTATCATATTTTAGATTTTTACTATATGTTTTATGTTATTATGATATATTAAATCTTTTGGGTTTTGCTATATCAAATTTTTATTATATAACAATGTTTAATTTAAATATTTTTAAATGTGAGACGACGTGTCGTTCTGTCGTTTCTAACTTTTGGAAAGTGTCTAAGTGTTTGTGTCTTAAATTTAGACGGTGTCCCTGTGTCCGAGATTTCAAGAATTACCGTGTCTTAAGTCCAATTAACATAGATTATAACCCTAAAATTGGATGTGAAGTTAAAATTAACTATTTAATTTATGTTTAGATTTGAAAAATAAAAGTAGTGGGAAAGGGATAAATCAATATTTGGTCATTAAATTTGGTAATTTTTTCAAGTTGGTCATTAAACTTTTTTGGTCCATAGCAATCTTGGTACTTGGCAATTGTTTTTTTTCAATTTGTTCCTGCAACTTAGATTACATTAAAGTCACATCACACTTTCTCAAAATGTCACATGACCACTTAAAATTATTTTTAAAAATTATATACAATTCAAAAAATATATAAAGATATTATATTTTATTTTATTTAAAAAATTTAGGTAATGACGTAGTTTAAGATTATACCACATCATCATATGTAATTAAATTTAAAAATTAAATTAAAAACAACTGTGAAAATTTTAGCAATAAAATGAAAATAAAATTGAAAACAATGAAAATAACCAAATTTAAAGATTAAATATTAGTTTTTAACCCATATTCAAATATGTACTTTGTATTTCATATGATAATTGTGTGGTGTACAAGATTATTGTGTGTTTCATATGATAATTGTGTGGTGTACAAGATTATTAAATATGAAGGCGAACGTGGTGACTATGACGCATGCGGGGTGTTAAAGTGGTAGGCAACGTCATATTCATTATCCATTGTCTACTCCTATTCCTAATCCCTCCATTCACTACTATCAAAGGTAGACATCCCTTGCCTTTCCTTGGAAAATTCCCATATTTCATATATTTTATATCTTATTTATATAAATTTTAATCTCTCAATATTCATATTATATTGGTTTTCCTTTTCATATTAATTTTTTTATAGGTATAAACACTGTGGAGTTTGAACTTTCAAGAAAACGTTAAGGTCACGAAAGCTTTTATTGTATCTTCCTAAGGATTGTTAATTAGTCACAAGACTTTCAACCGTCACCGATGCTGTCAGTTTCACTTGCCATTATAATATCTCTATTTTAAACATTTTATTATTATTTTCCGTGAATCAAATTTCATAACATTTTCTCTATTATTATTATAAATAAATATGTGGAATGCTTTACTTTCTTTATATTTTACTTTCATTATATTTTACTTTAATTAACATTATGCTTTTGGTGTAATTTGGATCAGCGTAGATGTTAACTTTTTTTGATAATATTATTATACTAATAACTGTGAAATGAAAATAGAAAATCATCATTTAAAAAATAATATTAAAAAGAGTGTATATAAACATTAAATAAATGTCTATGATAATTTGACTAAAAAAATGTCTAAATGATAAAAATAAAAAATATATTTATATTAAAAATAAAATTTTAAAATTTTAAATGCATTTTTATTAAAAAAATTAAAATTATTTGATAATAACTTTTTTTTAACCAACTGATACTATTATTGATTTGAAGAAGTAATAAATGTGGTTACCAGTCTCAAAAGAAGGAAATAAAAACTGTCAAAATATAATTGGACACCAAAACGGTGCCTTGAGAAAGCAAAAATAAACACAATTAAAACCTATTCCAGAAGCTTGTAAAGTAAAATGAATTGGCAGAAATGAAACTTAGCTCTGGTAACCCTTCTTCTCCCTCATTTAAACCAAAACCCCCTTGTATCAGCCATTGAAGAGACCCATTCCCTCCCAGAATCAAATCTTTCTAGAGCCACAGTCTATGACAAAATCTCGAGTTCATCGGGCAATCAAAATCACTGAGCCCGGACTCTACCTCTTCATCTATCCTCCATAACCATCGTTTCGTCTCTCTTGATTCACCAGGTTTTCCACTGCAGGCGGTACCTTCTCTATCCAGTATCGAGGGTGCTAAAATCGGATTCCTTCCTTTGCCATCTCATGAGTAGCGTTGTTGGCTTCCCTTAGGTACGTGCTTGAAACACAATCTCCTAAACTTGAAAACTCTCCCCTTGATTTCTTTAATCAAACTGCTAATACACGATCGATCTTCTTCTGCAGAGTTCAGTTTTCGTATAATAGTAAGCGCATCTCCTTCAACACAAACATCCTAAAAACCCAGCTCTTCTGCCATGACAATAGCTTGTAAACATGCCCGTGCCTCATCCATAAATGGATCTAAAATATTATCCCATGGAAAGTTACAGGCTGCCATAGGCAAACACTCTTTATCTCGTGCAATGATACCTGAAATAGAGCTTCTTGTGATTCGGTTAAATGAGGCGTCGAAATTAATTTTGATGGTGTCATTATCCGGCGGTTGCCAGACTGAGTCTTTAATTTCATGTGTATTTTGTAATATCTCCCCCATACTAGAAATTTCTGCATAGTAAGCCTTGACAAATCCAACAACTTCATGTACCTGCTCTCTGACTCCTTCATGATATAGATTGTTGCGATTATACCAGATGGCCCAGTAAGCGATAGATTTAATGTTGCATGCTTCCAGACTCGTATTTTCAAAATCCGCTACTAACCATGTTTTCCAATTGGCTTGTCTGTTGCATGTTGAAAATGACATCTCCAAACCCCGCAAAACCTGCTGTGTGAAGGGACACTCCCTAAAAAGATGGTACACCGACTCCTCCTCAGATCTGCATACCGGACATAAAGGATTGACAGCCAATTGACGAGCTTTTAGATTATGCAAAGTGGGTAAATAGTTGTTAGCAATTCTCCACATAAAAATACGAATTTTGCTTGGCACCTGGAGCTCCCATAATTTTGTAAAAAAATTAGCAGGAAGTTCATTATGTATTCTAGTACCCCCCCTCTGTAATTAGCCATCTGTATCCGCTCTTAACTGTATATGTCCCAGTATTATCCCCTCGCCATACCAATGCATCCTGTGGTCTACTGTTTGCCAATGGAATTGTGAGAATGCGCTTCAACTGTTCCTCTTCGAATAATGATTGAATAATGTCTGGCTTCCAGGTATTATTTTCCTTATTAATTAAGTCCGAGACTTGAGTAACTCGTAAACCCATATTCTGACATCTGATTCTACCACTGCCAAGTCTTGGAAGCCAACTGTCGTTCCATATATTGACTGATTCCCCATTACCGATTCGCCACCCCATCCCCTCCTCAAGCAGTTGTCTGGCTCCCCAAATACTACGCCAGGTATAGGAAGGGTAAGAACCTACCCCAGCACTCATAAAATCTCCTTTCGGGAAATACTTGGCTTTCATAACACGTGCAAACAAACCATCTGATTTCGTGATAATTTTCCAACCCTGCTTCGCTAACAAAGCCAAATTAAATTTTGACAGATCTTTAAAACTTAAACCTCCCTTCGCTTTGGGGATGCACATTTCACTCCATTTACACCAATGAATACCTTTATTAGTTTTACTATTCCGCCACCAAAATTTGCACATTAAATTCTCGAGCTCTCGACAAAATGAAACTGGTAGCTTAAAGCATTGCATTGCATAAGTTGGAATCGCTTGTAAAATAGATTTTAAAAATACCTCTTTTCCCCCAGCTGATAAAAAGCGCATACTCCAATTATTCAATAATTTGACACATCGTTCTTTAATAGCCACAAAAGCATGCTTCTTCCTACGTCCTACCATAGTTGGCAACCCCAAATACCGTTCTGGATTGTTAGATATTCTCACTCCGAAAATCCTTCCCACCTGTGCTTGTGTTTCCAAATCCACGTTGCCACTGAAGTAGATAAGAGATTTGTCAAAGATAATCAACTGTCCCGAGATCTTCTCATACTCCTGAATCACACCTTTCATATTAATTGCCCCTTCAGTTGAAGCCTCACCAAACAGCACACTATCATTCGCAAAAAAAAATGTGACATTGATATGTTTCCTCTTCCCACTCTTGTCCCAGATAGCCTTCCATCCAATTTGGCTAGTGCAATTAATCTGGAAAAACCTTCCGCACAAGTGAGAAACAAATAAGGACTTAATGGATCGCCTTGTCTTAGCCCTCGTTGAGGTCTGAATTCTTCTCCCTCCCTACCATTTATCACCACTGTATATGTTACGCTAGTAATACATCTCATAATAAGCGAGATTCAGCCTTCACAAACACCCATACTGCGCATCATTTTTTCTAAAAAAACCCATTCAATTCTATCATATGCTTTACTCATATCAAGTTTTAGAGCAAAGTTTTTCTTCGTTGTTCCTCTCTTTCTTTTGAATGAATGCAAAATTTCGTATGCCACGAAAATGTTGTCTGTGATTTTCCTTTCCGGTACAAACGCCCTTTGTGTGTCTTCAATGCATAAGTCCAGCACTGTAAACAAGTACCTTTGAGATAATTTTGTAGATCACCTTGCAAAAACTAATGGGGAGAAACTTAGTCATTGACTTTGGTGACTTTTCTTTGGGAATAAGAACAATGCTTGTTTAATTTATCTCTTCTACGCTTCTTCGTCCATTTGAGAACATCCAAACAATATGTAGTCACATCCTCCCCTATTATATGCCAGTACTTTTGATAGAATATTGCCGGATACCCATCCTTCCCTGATGCCTTGAGGGGTGCTATAGATTTTATCGCCTCAACAACTTCTTTTACTTTAAATATTGTGATTAGCATACTGTTATGTTCCTTCGTAATGCATGGCAAAAAGGACTCAAACACTGTATCACAATTACTTACCTCTGTAGATGAGAACAGCTCGTTGAAATACTCGGTAGCCAAATTAGTGACTCCCTCCATATTGGTAATAAAATTCCCCGCTTCATTTTCTAACCCCGCAATTAGATTTTTCTTTTTCGTTGTGTCGCACTCTTATGAAAGAATGTCGTATTTCTATCCCCCATACGAAGCCAATTAACTCTTGCTCTTTGTTCCCAGAACAGTTCCTCCTTATCCGCTTCAAAATTCAACTCTAATTTAATGTTTGTAATTTCCTCCAACACTTTATCACTAATTTCGCCTGCTCCTAATTTGCTCAACCTATCATTTAGTTCTTTCGTTCGTCGTTCGGTCTGCGTTTTCTCCTGTTTTACCCAATTACTCAAAGTTAACCCCAAGTTCTTTAGTTTCTCCAACACATCCAGATTATTTGAGTTCCACTCCCATTTTAATCGCTCCTCAAATCCTGCCTCCAGAATCTAGTCTGCATTAAATCAAAAATGACCTTGTTGTCTCCTTCCTCGCAATCCCTCCTCCCTACCGGTTTCTACCATGATTGGACAATGATCTGAAAAATTGTGTTGCAAATGACAGACTTTATACCCTGGGAAAAGATCCCACCATTCTGAGTTAGCTACCCCTATCAAGTTTCTCCCTAATATTGTTGTCAAGCAGACGACCTCTTTCCCAAGTGTATCATTGTCCCGAAAACCCCAAATCGTATAACTCACAGTATTCAATTGCCTCCCTGAATGAAGCCATCTGTCTTTCCTCCCGAATTCTTCCCCCTTTCTTTTTAAAAGAAAAAAAAATTTCGTGAAAATCTCTGGTAACCAGCCAGGGCTTGTTATTTTTGCTTTTTAAAAATCTTAGTAAGTCCCATGATTCTCTTCTTTCTTGCTCCACTGGCGCTCCATAAAATCTTGTAAACCTCCATGTATCTAACTCATCTTCATTCGCCACCTCCACATCAATGTAAGATTTTGAAAAGCTTTTCAAAGTTAAATTCAAACCCTCTTTCCATCCTAATGACAATCCTCCTCTCGTGCCAATTGCATCTATGTCGATTCCATTCAAAAAGCCACATTGCCTTTTTATTGCCTCCATTCGTTTGCTCGAAACCTTTGTTTCCATAAGAAACAAAATTTGGGGTCGAATATATCTCAATTTGTTTTTGAGACGTCGAACTGTCCGTGGTTGCCCCAACCCACGAACATTCCAGCTAAGAAATTTCATTATGCCCGGTCAGCCACCTTATGAGTGGCCGCCGATATATCGTTCTCCAAACCCTCTTTCGATAGTTTCCTAAAATCCCTAGAGATTCCCCTTTCTACATTAATCCTTTGCCATTTTTTACCATCCACGATTTCCATTAACATGTCTTCTGAATCCTCTTCTACCCCCTTACCTCCAACTGGATCGTAATAACTTGGCTCCTTATGTTCAGATTTTTCCTAAGCTATCGTGTGAAACATCCCCAGGGGCCCACTTCCTCTTTCTCCTCATTATTATTTGTAGCCTCCCCTCCAGCTTTCCTTACGCTTCTTTCCCTATCTATTTTCATGTCCTGCCATTTATCTATATCTGACTCCTCTCTAATCCACTTGCTCACTACTTGTCTTCCTCGTCTTAGTGCAGCACGTAATGTCAAATCCCATCCAAATTCCATATGCTGATTCCCCATTCTTAATCTGACCTTGCAATAATTTTCACCATGACCCAGTCGGCCACAAATAAAACAAAAAGTGACAACCTTTCATACTGGAATAAAACATAAATGAATCTATTCTGCCCAATGCCTATGCACTTCTTCCTTTTAAGTGGTAAACGAACATCAATTATAGACCTAATTCTCATGAATTTACTAACCCCTCTTGTCATCAATGATGAATCATATTCCACAAATTTACCAACAAAATCTCCAATTTGACGTGCCGTTTCCTCTTATGTGTAACCCATAGGTAAATTGTGTACCTGAACCCAAAAGATCGTATGCCAAAAGGGAACTGAATTAGGGTCTTCACCCCCTACTAATTTGTGAAAGATAATAAGATGGCGATTAAAAAACCATGGTAGACTATCCAGGACTCAATTCAAATCAATTTCACTGTAAAATCTGAATAAAATCCTCTCATCCTCCATCTCAGTAATGGTCACCCCTCTCAACGGGTGCCATAAATCGGCTAAAGTATTTTTTAATGCAGGAAAATTCACAATACTATCAGTAAGAACTCTCCCTACCAAGCACAGTTTATACAAATGTTCCACAGCAGTATCTTCTCCCAAAACCAGCATGGGATCTTCCTCTTCACCCATAATATTGAGATTAGCAAGATCTGTATCCACCAGATCAATATTATCCATGTCATACCTCAAGGCGGCAGCAAGATCCAAACCCTAAAGAATACTATTCATGCTAGAAAACAGACCAAAGAAAAAACCCTAATTCGTGCTACAAGGCAGACTCTAGTTCTCAATTTTATTTGATAATAACTTAAAATTAAAAGTAAGGGAACAATAAAATAAAAATTACAACGTTCCATTGGAAATGTGCTATCTCCGCTAATGGCCAGTCAAAAATTGTGAACCAATGAGGCACCATCCCTCAACTGAAGCTGCTCTAAACAGCCTAGTGAGCTAAGGTGGAGAGCAAATTGTACTATGGAGGCCAACACACCGGATGAAAACACTAATATAATGGGAGTTTTAGGTGGTGTTTGATAAATTGAAAAATTATGTATTATAGTTTAACTATTGAATTTAAATTATAAAATTTATTTAGTATAATTTTTAAAATTAAGTACAAAATAGAATTGGATTGTATGATAGATGTACCTTTTAGAAATTTAAAGATTTTAGTTAATAAAATAAAAATAATTGAAATTTTTTTTACATTAAGTAATAAGTATCTCATTATGTGCTTATCATTTTTCACTTTTTTTTTTAAATTAAAAATCCTATCATTTATTTTCTACCACAAATGATCACACGTACTTAAAATATTAAATTATTGAAAATATTTAATTACAATGGATTTAATTTTTTCAATAAATTGTTAAACAAAGTCTTAGTCTAAATATATTAATACTGTTCGTTTGTTAAAAAAATTAAACTCATTAGGCCAAGTTGGATTTCTTTTTATTTGACAAATTAGTAAAAATTAACTATTTTGATAATCACTAATTTTTGTTGTCACATATATTTAACGAGATTTTATCTGCTTAATCATTTAATTAATTTATTAAATAATGTAATTTTAGTTAAGTAAAAATAATATTAATCGTTAATAATTTTAAAAACAAATAAAATATATAATTAATTTTAATAATTTTAATATTATAATAATTTATTAATTAATAATATATATGAAAATAATGTTATTATTTCTATTGAAATTTAAAAATATATTGCCATGTTAATTAATTTCACATTAATATAATAATGTTAATTAATCTTACTTTTGTTATTATCACATAATAATTAGTAATATATTAATATATTTTTAATGTTAATTTAGTAATATAATAAACAATAAAGAAAATTTTATTAGTTGAAAAGTTTCTTCAAACATATACTTTTACATATATCTATATATATATATTAGTTTTCTAAATTACGAGCATTGTACTTGAATATATGCATTTAATTATTTTTATTATTTGAAAAAATTATGTTTTCTTATAAGTAATTAATGCAAGTAATCGTTATTAAGTTAATTAAAATATACCAAAAATCCTATCACACATGTATATATATAAAAACCATAAATTTAGAACATAAATGTATATTTAAGAATAACATACAATAAATAATAAAACATATGGTTTGAAACTAATAAATCAAAATAACACATGAAATGTGTACAATATTAAAATAAAAAAAATTAGATTAAATTATGAGTAAAACAAAAGTTAAACACATAAATACATAAAATAAACAATACTAAAAAAAATTGATGGAGATAATAGTGTGTGCATAATAAAATTAAAATGTATAAAATATCTCAAAATAAAGCTTTAGTTAATGGTAAATTAAAGGTTTTACTAATGCGATTGGTGTAGGTTTGAATTCTATCATATGAACTTTATTACTCAAAAATGCCGAAAATATTTCAAAATTACTAGATTAGGCCGATTTTTGGAAAAATTACAGGAATAGGTTGATTTAGGGAAAACCCTTCCAGTTGGGAGCATTTTTAGGTGGAATGTAGAAAAACGCTTCTAGCTGGAAGCGCTTTCCGCGTGTTACCAGTAAAATGCTTCCAGCTGGAAGCGCTTTCCGCGTGTTACCAGTAAAATGCTTTCAGTTGGACACGTTCCCCCTAATGGCTAATTAAAATAACTGTTGCCCTCCCAATGGTAAAAAAACTATAAACCCCCCACCCTTACTCATTTCTCACAATATTCCCTAAAAGATCTCTCAAAATTCTCAAACCACTCTCGAAATTCTCTCAAAATTCTTTCTTAAATTTATTACTTAAATTCTATTTCTATCTAGATTATATTTTTTATTAAATTTTTTAATATTTTCTGAAAATATTTTTTATTAAAAATTAATTCGTGTTAAATAATTAACAATGGTCGGTTCTCTAATCCATTATAAAGACAAGCACATTTCTGTTAAACAATTGCAAATGGTAAGAATAATTTTTTTAATAAATTTTAATTTTGTTTCATTTTTTTATTTCACTGTTATATTTTAACTTAATATTTTTTAATTTTTTACGTAAATAGGCAGAAGATCGAATTTTACAATGCCATATTCGTAATCTACTCGTTCCTCCATCACTGTTGATCGAACCGTACTTGAGGGAAGTCGATTTTTGGCACGTGACCTTTGTAGGTTAGAGGTGTAAGTTGGACCCGAAACTCGTAAGCGCATTGTTGGAGAGGTGGAGACTCAAGAGACATACACTCCATCTTTCATGTAGTGAGTGTACTATCATTCTGGACAATGTGCTTTTATAGTTAGGGTTACTGGTGGATGGGTTGGTAGTCATCGGGTCTGTTCACTCTGTTGATTAGGAAGGCGTATGTGGTGAACTTTTGGGTTCGGTTCTGAAGACGATTTACGAAGGTTGGATCAAAATGAGTTGATTATGAAGAAATTTCGTTGGGCCTGGATGAGGATTTGACTGAAGTCAAAAAAGAATGACACGCTTGGGCGTACATCCTTTAGATCATCGGGGGTTTCTTAATGCCAAACAAGTCACGAAAACTCGTCCATCTAAGGTGGCTGTTGAAACTCATAAACTTTAGAGGAGCGAGCTAACTAAGTTGAGGGTCTGCTGTGTTTGTGACATTATACCGGGAGATGTATCGGGTGATGCAACCACGAAAAACCAAAATTGGTGGTTGCATTCTGTTACTGCAATCATGGGCACGGTATCGGTTGCCATTTTTACATCCTCAAGCAAACTAAATATATACATTGCCACTCGTAACAAGGTAAAATTCATTAGATATTACCATAATAAAATTGATTTAAATTTAAATTATTATGTTAAAAAGTTATTTAAATAGGTGGAACCATGGGCCAAGTCACGTGGGATTTCCTATTGAGCTACAAGATATACGGCTTCTATTAGACCTATGATCAGAAGAAGAGGTATCTATTTATTTCAATTTGGACTATATAATATTAACGTAGTCGATTTCGTATTTAGTAGTATATATAACTAATGTTCTTATCACATTAATGTAGCTTGAATGAACACCACATGGGGATCTAGCAATTCGAGAAGTCATCCCCGATGAATTCTTTGTGAATCCGAACACCTGGCATGCAAAGGTCCTATTAGTAGTGTATGCTACCTTCGAGATACACGAGACTAATAGAGTGTTGCAGCAATTCAGATTCTAATAATCAATTTCTGTGGCACCTCAAGACCTTAATTATCTTCATCCTATTGACTTGTGGGGCTGGACGAATGAGAATTGGACTATATTTCATTCCCAACATATCAATATATGGAATAATCGGTATTATATCTTACCTACTTGCGAACCAATTGTCGTTCCAAAGTTAGCATGCGATCCGAAGTACATACCATGGTTTAGGATCCATGGTAAGCCATATTTGTACAGGGAAGAGGCGAGGCGTCGTCATCCCCATAATAGTAGGCCACAATGGGTCCCTTTAAATCCAAGGATTGCCGAGGCGGGTCCATCATTAGCATCCATGCAAGAATTGGCACTAATGGCCGTGGCACCAATACCTACACCACTCACCGGTCAGTGTACCGTTTTATTCTAGTACATATTCTAACCTTATCATCTTTACACAAGCACCATATATTGCACCATATTTTCTTCTTCTAGTCCTATGTCAGGTTAACTTTTGGAAATTTGTCTCCGATGTATTACACATCCATGCCGTCTACTTTTCCAATGACCATGACATATAAATTGTTTATATTTTAGGCACTGATGGGGAGTCCACTCATTATCCCATCGGTGTATGAAACTCAACATAGTTATGCTCATTCGTCATTTCTGACGTAAACACCTCTAGGATCTTTGTTCTACCAAGGTGGGTCATCTTCCCAACCACCTATTCCTAAATCAGAGGATGAACGGATCGCAATTGACTGAAGGCAAATAAAAGAAGCTACGAGACCATAACCCCAACCGGAGGCTGAACCAAGAAGGAATCCAACGCGCAACTGCCGACCACTCCGATGTGGCACAAGTTCTGACTGACATTTGAACTGATTAAATTTATCATTGTATCGAACATTTATATTGTATCAATGATTTTTATTATTATGTTTTTAAAAGAATATGCCACTGTCATACCAAGTTAGTATTTGTTATCATTTAACAAATTAAAGTTGTAATTTGTTATCATTTCACAAAATGAAAGCTCATATTTGTTATCATTTCACGGAACTGCGCGTTTACAGATTACAATAGAATTGATATTTCTTTTCTAGTTTGTATCGTCCTTTCAATATCAAAATGACGACATTGTATGGTCCGAGTTCTTACTCTATCTGTATAACTTCAGTTGGTTTGAGCCCTCTCGAATATTCATGTTGTCGCATATTCGAGTCGGTGTCAGTCGACCTTTTGGTTTATGATGCAATGACTTATTAGGTAACAACTTAAATGGAGCGCTCGATATAGGTGGCTACATACGTTTATATGAGACTAGTGGGAATACATGTCTCCAAATGTACATGTGTTCTAAAATGTACACTTCGTCCATAAAGATCATGGGATCTAAGCATTGATTGCTACATGTTGCAATTGCATGAGCACATGGAAAATGAAATACGTCAAATCTCCTATAGTCGCAAGTTCAATGTTTCAGGTGTACAAGGTACACTCCCCCGGCAATACCTTAGTCCGGTCTGGCAAACTCTGTTACCTGAAACTATAGGTCTTCGTGTGAGCAACACACTTAGTGCATGCAATTCGCTCGTGTTGTAGCATTCTTATTTTGCCTTGGGCTCCATACTTGGCCTCCTTACAATTGTCCAACATAACACACCACTTGCTTTGGGAATAGTTCAGCCAAACGAAAGTATGTCTCTTTCACAACTGAGGTTATTGGGAAATGATGCGTTCCCTTTAAAATGAAATTGATGCATTTCGCCAACTTTGAGGTCATATGGCCATATCATAGACCTCCGCTGTAGGATTGTGTCCATTGATCAAAGGGTATGTTAAAGAGGTACCCTACCTCGCCTGGTTAGTTAATTGTAAGATTTCTAACATCTCATGGAAACGATATTTCACGAGCTTGTACCCTGTCGATAGAAGTGGATAGTGGCGATTACATATAAAATAATATAAAAAAATCACAAAATATTGGTTGGTGGTGATTACATACCCATGTTGGTTATTTGTTCTTGCTCACTGGTAGAGGGATATTTTTCGTGGTAGTTGGACACAACATGAGTTAGAGAGTACCGATGGAGTGTGTGGTCTTAGAGGCTTCCCTATTGTTCAATTGCGGATAATATCCAGTTCCCCAATCAGAGATGAATCATATATCAGGTTGGGGGCAGACATGCCTTTTTAACCTAGATAAAAAGAAATCCCAATCGTCTATTGACTTCCTTGATGTTATTGCAAATGTAATTAGAAGGATTCTCTAATTTCCATCCTGTGCCAGAACCAATAATATCTGATGGGTATATATACCATACATAAATGTACCATCTATTTGTACCAATGGCTTGGGAACATTGCTTGAAGGTCCAAAACAAATGGTGGAACACTCAGCATCCACGAAGCAAGCGGTCGTTGTGGTACGCGGGCCCTATTTCTAGATCAATTATGCAACTTGGGATGAACCTCTCCAGCACTCGACACCACTGCCATACCTCATTGTATGACGCATCCCATCCACTGTGCATCTTATCCAATGTCTTCTGCTTTGCTATTCACTCCTTGCGGTGCAAATTTATGTAATCGAATTGGCTACAAATATTTGCAATTAAAAGTGACACAATAATCCTTGAACGTGCTTTCATGATCGGTAGTATTATGCCCACGATAATCTCTAAATTCAACTTTAGATGGTTCTGTGAAATACCTATAACGTCACGAGTACTTTAAATTTAATAATTCAACTATGTCGTAATATATATCGATATTGATACAGTACCAGTGGCAACAAACGTATGCGGAGCGGTAAACTTCTTTATCATCCACAATCCCATCTTCTTCTTAACAGAAGCCACAAATTTCCATGTGCATCTACAGTCTCGCATTACATACTTGGTGTCGAACTCTTTAGACTAGGATTTAACCACGCGGAAGTAAACCCTATTCTTGATGCTATATCGCTTCATTGCAGCAACAAAACCATCTTTGGTGGAAAACTAGCCCATTTCCAAATTACCTGAATCTAATGAAGAACTCGTGTGGCCTGTCCTCCTGTATGGTAGTTCTGAAAACTCTAACCCATCATTTGTTGTTAGGTCAACATTTTGCATGTGGGTTGGAGGCAAGTATGTCATGAATTGTGGATCTTCTCCATCTTCTTCTTCACCCCCTTCACCCCATTCACTGTCTTTTGGTTCAGTTGGAATAGGTTTCAGTTCAGAAAATAATGCAATTTCTAAACTGTTGGCACTGGGCTTCTAGACTAGATCAACATTAGATTTATTGCCATCTTCATTCTCGAACCCACCAACATCTGCAGTGTTGGATGTCCCCTCACCGGTGGATGTTGTAGGGAGTATATTATTCCTTCTCGTATAGTTGTCGAAATGTCCAAAATCACTTGTCGATAGCCAATCGTTGGAAGTTGCTCCCAATCCCAGTAAATATTCCCAGCGTTAAACATTGACTGATCGAAGTTCATGTCTAACCTACTAACTGAGTGCCGTGTAGGGGTCATGTATTTCGTTCTACCATAAAAACCTGATTGTTCGATGTTCTACCTACCGTGGTTGAAACCTAAGGTCGAGACGGATAAGTTTTTTCCCATCGATGACTCCAGGATATCATAATGGGAACTTTTTAATAAAGTGGTGAACCAACCATACAACTGTGTCGTTGAACTATTGACATTTTCAACCATTTTGACGTCTTAAACAGGAACATATGTCGACGTCCAAAGGCCTTCATTTGGCCTTGAAAAGTCCACATATAACTTGAGAAATGGTGATCTACTATCAATATGCGTCTGCATATTGCCTCCAAGCCCCTAGCACATTTGATATCCAAAGCATCAAATTTCAAGGGGTAGATCAAAGCACAAAATCTATACTTAAGAGACGATATTCGTATCAGGTTGGATCCGAAAATTTTGTGCCTAATTCTTGTTCAGAGTTCTAGAAACTGTATGTCTTGGTTTAAGGCCATCCACGCTGTGTTCTCCGTTAAAAAAAATCATACCATTTTTGGTGTCACAAAACTCACCATCATAATAAATAATAGCATTAACCCGTCCACTCATTTTGAACCAAATTATCTGTCGAGATAAATTTGAAACAAAAACATTATGCAAAAAAATAATGCTTTAAATAAATATTAACAAAAAAAAATAAATGCTTATGCTTACTTTTTATACAAATAATTTCGTTGCTTCAACTTATGCCTTCCCTACAAACTTTTATTCTTTTGAACTTCTTAAAATTTTATTTCCTCATAAATGGTTTATGCCACCAAAGGCTGAAATATGTTACATTTATAGCCCATGGAATGACTTCCTATTTGATTCTGAAAAAATTCCCCAAATAGTGAGAGGTTGAAATTTGTAGAGATAAAACGTTCCAAGCAAGACGCACTATCAGCAGAAGTACTGAAAGCGCGTATAGTAAGAAGCACTTTCAGTGCCACTCAGCTAAAAGCACTTCCATCTAGATGGACTTTTAGAACTTCTGCTGATAGTGCGTCATGCTTGGAGAGTTTTGTCTCTACAAATTTCAACCCCCCACTAGTCGAGGAATTTCACATCATATTTCAGATATCCCGAGATTTTCGGGATATATTTTCAAAACCATCTCGTAAAAAATAATGCACTGGATAAGTATTTTATTGAAATATCGAATCGAACTAAGATTAAAAAAAGACAAAATTTTAAAACTAGTTTTGCATCCGGACCGAGTACTCATAGTTTTGATTTTTAATCGATTTGCAAAATGAAATTTGAATAAACAACTAGTGTAAATATGAATATTTTAAATATCGAATTCAATAATTACAATTACTATTATTTTAAATATTTTATCAATTTAAAATTTAAAATCCCAAACCCTAAAAGTACATAAACATAACCCTACTTTAAAACCTTAATACCAAAACCACTAAAAAACCCTAAACAAACCCTAAAACCTAATATAACACAGGGAAAAATGCTTCCAGGTGGAAGCGTTTTTCTGCATTTCACCTAAAAACGCTTCTAGCTAGAAGCATTTTCCCAAAATCGGTCTATTCCCGTAATGATTTCAAAAATCGACCTAATATGGTAATTTTGAAATATTTTCAGCATTTTTGAGTAATAAAATCTATCATATGTTTTTTAGTGTTTTTTTTAAATGAAAAGATTAAAATACATTTGAATAATATTATTAATTTTAATTATGGAAGGACATTCTTATAATTTCTCAATCGAGTTGTTGACCAATTGACTCGTGACACCAACTCGACCAGGATATTAAATGATAGTATAAATAAAATATTCTATTAATAAAAGAATTCAAATTGTAATTAAAGTAATTGTACATATTAAAAAATATACTTTTTATGCTTTTTTCACATTTTTCTTATGGTTTTTTTGGTCTACCTTTACCATTAATTTTAGCAAAGATATTGCTTATTTATAAAATTAAATAACTGAAACTGCAATTCAAGATGAATATGTTCATTCAATAATTATTAGACTTTATCTACTTGATTTTTAAATTTTAATATAATAGTATATTATTATGTTTAAGTAAAAAAATAATTTAACATAATAAGACATTTCTTATCTATAAATTTAAATAGTTTTAATTACAATTAAAGTGTCATTCAATATGAATATAAAATATAATGTAATAATTATTCAAACACTATCTATCCTAATTTTTTATTTAGTTTTAATACAATAATTAAAATATGTTTTTTATGTTTAAATTTAGGGTACATTTGGAAAACACTTAGTAATTGAATTTGAGAGTAATACTTTGTAATTACACATTTTTGACATATTTAGTAATCATTGTAATTTTTGTATCTCATTAGATTAAGTGTAAGCACCTTAATTACCCTCTCTAATTTTTAGAGAAAATGAGATAATTAGAGTAATTATATAAATAATGACAAATAATTACACTAAATCCAATTACCATATAACTAATCAAACAAACTTGTGGAATATTTAAGTTTATGATGTTTGGACTAATCAAACAAACTTGTGGAATATTTAAGTTTATGAAGTTAGTTTTGTTCAATAACAATAGTATTTTAATTTTATAATATATATTGTTGGAAAATTTGGACATCACATATATAATAAGGATAATTACATGTTATTATTTACTATCATGATAGTTTAGCCCAAATTAAAAGTGATCTAATTTGGCTAGAATTTTATTGGGCTTTTAATTATTAAATAAAGTATGGGTCAAATATGTGTAGATATTCTTCTAATCAGATTCTAAATTAATGATGGGCTAATTAGAATTTGATTAGAAATAATATACTAAGGTTATAAATATTAGGGTTATGGTCCCCAAATTATATACAAGATATCTTTTCTAATATCCCATCATTAGGAAAGAGAGAGCAGATATTCTCTGAATTTCTTATGTGCTAATTTGGAAGATCAAATCCCCAAGTTCCAAAAAGTTTCAAAGAATCCATGGATTCAGGTACGCTTCCGCATCTAGTTTTCTTCTTGATTTATTCTTAATGATTTAACATGACAAATCTTGGTTTATTAAGTTATATTGTAGATTTATTTTATAAATTCTAACAAGTGGCATCCGAGCCTCGTCATATCGAATCATTGGGAATTGATTCAGGTTCTTCATTTGAATAATTGATTCATGAAATTTTATGGATTTTATATTTTAATTATATATTATGTTGAATCTTTGAGATTCCTGATAAATTTTTGGGTTTTGATTCTTTAAATAAAGTTTTATGATTTTATAAATATAATCTAGTTTAATATTTGATATGCTATTCGAAAGATGAATGTTCATTTATTTATTTGATAAAAATTGATTTGTGAGATTTCTTTATCTTCTTTTCACACAATTATTTTATAATTTTTGGTTAAAGTCATTATTAATTTAAAACTACAGACTTACAACTTTTTTACAATTGAAAAATTTCAATTGAGTTGTATAATTGGTTTTGAAAGTTAATTCACTTGATAATCGAATAAATGAATGTTGGTAAGATATATATTTTTTCGCACTATTTATTTTAAATTTTCTGTTTGTAGTTGAACATATATGGAATCATCATCCTTTATCTTTATTTATGATGAATTATATTCACCATTGAATTCAATTCATATATACGAATGATTACTTTTGGTTTCTTTTATAATTATTTTATGTAGTTTTAGTCTTTATGGAATCTGATTAAAATTAAAATATTTGGGATTATTTTATAAATTCTAACATATATAGTTTAAATATTAGTAGGAGATTATTTCTCATACATTTTAACTTACTAAATATTTAACTAAATTATATAGCATATAATATAAATAGATTTGTCTATGAGTCAGGATGACTTGACTTAAACCAAGTTCGGACAATAATTTTTATGCCTTGAATTAGTCCGATCTAATTTGAATCTAATTTAAACAATAAAATATTTTACATTTAAAATCAACTATATAAATATTAATATTATAGACACTGCATTTTCATTGATTTTGAATATTGTGTTTGAAAGTGAGAATTCATTAATTTTGAATTACAAAAATTAAATTTTAAAATCTTAAGATTCTAGACCATGTATATATTATAACAGTGTAGAAAATCATATAATGATAATTAGTGACGTATATCATTTTTTATTTAATTTCTATAGATCTTCATTATACATTAAATTTGTTTCCGTTGTTTGCAATTGAAAATAAAAGTTACGTCTAATTCTTCACTATCCATGAGATTAAAATTTTCACTTTTTTATCAATATAATTTCTAAGACTACGTTCCAATATATATGATTAGAATTTTCTAAATTGTTTTTTTGTTGAGTGTGCCTGTTAAAAGGGTTAGATTCTTTATTTATATGATATGGTTACTATTTATGGATGAGACGTAGGTAGGTCCCAAAGCATACCAATATGTACCTTATTCTAGAGTTAACACATGTTTTCTAGATGAGGGTTCGCTTTCTTGGTGGTGCGAACCCATATCGTGTGGTCTCATAGAAGGACGCGACCACCTTAGGTGCGAACTCAAAGTGTGAACATTGTAAATTACGGGCCAGGACCCAATCGGGTATTCGGGTAACGGGTCGGTAATGGTGAGTACCATAAAAATTTGTCCCTCACCTAGTTCAAAGAAGTCTGAGAACTTGACTTCGTGAGGTGATAGATTCTTGAGAGAAAAGCTTATCATGTACGCTTTTTTCTTTAGATTGTCACATACACTTCACCACGTGTTGAGGCGTGGTACAACTGTATACAGCTGATTGTGCCTTCATTCTCAGATACACGAATCGTTAAAGTGTAAAATTCTTTTAAAAAGAGGTTACCCTAACCCTAAGAATCAAATTGTTTGAATTTAAAATTTTTTAGAAGGAGCTGCTGCTGGGGAGAATAATCATTTTTTAAAGGTAATTTTCTTAAAATTTCCCAATTATTTTTGTGGATTTTTTTTGAGTGTATTCGGGCACAATGGTTAGGGCGAGAGGAAGTGACCGTGTTATTCAAGGCATTCATCAACACCGTAAGGTAAATGCTTCGGTGGAGGCGAAAACTTATGTTTGTACCACCAAAGAGGAAGAAATGAGTCATCCTTTGGCTGTTCGGGGAATTCGAATACCGAAATTTGCCTATGACTTCTCAATCACTAAGGGGTCGAACCAATTAAGTGACACCACTGATGGAAGTATGTACGTGCTAGAAGTGGGCTTTCATCTACCACTCCACCCCTTCTTCTGCCATCTTCTTGATAAGTACAAGATAGCTCTAGGGCAACTATCTAGTTTTTCGTGGTAGGTCGCAGTAGCCTATTTCCTTGAATGTAGTCTCCAAGAGGAGATTTTGTTGATCGTTGTTTTCCAGAATCTGTTTCAACTCAAAACGTGCAATTAAAGAGGTTCGGTAGGCTTGTTTTACTTTTCTCCTCGTGAAGGAGTGAAATCGATTATCTCCAATTGGTCCTTGAATCTTTGCCTAAACCACTGTAAATATATACGGGTCAAATACAAGTTTGGAACTGGTTTTGATTTTCCAATTGAATGGTTCATACCTAGTAAGAACATTTGCTTGCGAAAATGAGATATTATATTTAAAGTAATGTAGACTCAATATTATAGGCTTCACTGAGGTCGCGTAATAGATTTGGAGGAAGTGTTAATAGTTAGAAACATGTTTCGGTATTGTTTCGTAAATTTGAGCCCTAATGGATGGCGACCAATTGATGATAACAATAGAGCATGCACTGTGACTATTTTGCACACGTACTTCGCGTGGCCACATAGAGCCAGTGATGAGTTAAAGCTTATTCTCTTGGGAAAGAAGGAAAAGCCTAAAAATTATTCTTATACCTTTTGTAAATTAAAGACTTGTTTGTGGTCCTTTAAACCTGTAGGGGATCAAGAAGGTGGTGTAGACTCCTTATGGTAACTGTTGGTGCTAATAATAGACTTGTTAGTGATGCAAACATAATTCCTGTTGTTGAAGAGAATTTAAAAGAATCTCCAAGTTTATCCAGAGAGATAGACGAGTACATGCTCGTACAATCCTTTATGCAAAATGTGCGAGGTGGTCCCTTTGGTACTTCTATTAGGGAAGGGAGTGCGAGTAGTAAAAAGAAGCAGAAGACTATTGCTGGAGCTGCTAACATTATATTAAGTAGTGAAGATGAGGGTATTCTAGCAAGGGAACTTCGCTGAAAGAAAGAGAAAGATTGCGCTGTAACATCAGGTGATGTGGCGACCACTACTATAGTTCCTCCTACAGTTCCTTCCCCTCCTGTGTCTCCACCTTGGATGAACTATCAACTGAAGGCATATTTGGGATGATTTTTGATCATGACCCTCTTGGGGGTTTAATAAAGTTTATGTCTTCTGGTGACGAGACACAAACATTATTTCTGTGGTGCGAGCTCTTAAGAATGTAGAAGTTTCCTTATTGTCCCACTAAAGTAAGCAAAAGTAAGATTCTTGCTTCATGCTATTCCACCATCTCCGCTTCTTGGAAGACCACCGCCCTTCTTCTTACTTACGATACAGTTGGTCTGACTAAGCCCATTTGCTTAATGAAGGCCGAGATGAGCTTTCCAGAGTAAAGATTCAATGCTTGAAGAAGCAAAAGAGCATGTTTGTCCATTTGCAACATCCAACTGTGTAACACCTAGTTTCGGCCAGTTTTAAGTCCTGGTGAGTAGTTTGGAAGTAATTTGTGAGATGTAGTTCTATCTGCCTAATTGTTTTTTACCATATAGGTCGGGCAAATAGTAGATTTTAGAATATATTGTAAGGATTGATCTCAGAATGTGTTAAGTTGTATTGAAGAATAGATTGGTAAGAGTATTGAGGATGCTTGGGTAAATTGGGGTTATCACTGAAGGTATTGTACGTAAAGTTAGTTGGATAGTGCCAGTCACGTTCTAACGAGGAAGTTAGGAATGAAACAAAGAGATGAACCAAATACATATAAAATATTGGATTTTCATAGCTGCAAACCATTTATAAAGGTAGTTTAAAATTTTGTGACATGTGTCAAGTTCCAATAAGGACTTAGGTTAAAAATGTGGATATTAAGGGTAGAAATAGGGGAGATTTTTTCTTCTTTCATCTAAAGTATCGTTATTTGAAGCTAGAGGAACCAAATGTATTTCTTTCTCCTTTAAGCTAAAGTTGTAAATCTGGATCTTTGTTAGTGACTACTCCATGTAAGGGTAAGTATTGTGACTCTGCATATTAAAGCTGTGAAAGATTAAGCCTGAATAAGTACATGAATAGTTAAATGAACAAGTAAAGCTTTATATGAGGGTTATCTGGGTTTGAGATGGTGGCTAAGGTTATGAATGAGTTTTAATTGTGTTCTTTTGTTTTATAAGCAGTGGTTGCTATAGTTTCTTATTAGATCTAGAGTTCAAGCTGCTATTTATGGTTTTCAGGTGAGTCTCTATACTGAATCTTGTATGCGTATTGTTCGTACTAGAAGATCTACTAAAAACTAGTTAAAAAGGTGATGTTGAGATCTTAAAAGTTATAGTTTGATATGTTTGGGACTACATAAGAGATTATTTAAGGATATTTATGATTATATGTTTGTTGAGGATGATATGTATATCTGGTATAGATCCGATGAGTTCAAGTAATGTGATGGGAAGTATGACTGTGTATGTGTGTCTCGGATGCATACTATGTAGTATGTTCTGTTAAGAGTCTATCAAATGATTCTATGTCTATTCACCGCGGTGGAGTCTAAGGGGGTCCGTCAGGACTAAAAACATGAACATTGATATGAACCTCTGAAGGAAAATACCATGGCCATGAGACCTTCTGAAAGGAACAAAAGGATGATGATTATGCAATGAGGTTCTCTACATGTCCCAAGATGATGATGGGCAAACCTTACATAATGTTAGTTAGGAAAATCCATATCGAAAACATGTCATGATAGAAAAAACTTTATGGAAAATCATGAATGAAAAATCTTTGTGCCGAACCCTACAAAAATAGCCTTTGTGGCGTACAACAGATGGACTACCCTTATGGTGTGTCTTAATAAGGTTCTTAGAGAAGAACTTTAAAGGATGACATTTTTGATAAGTTTTGAAGGAAGCTAGTTGGTGTATTCAATCTGGCCTTTTAATGTAATCAAAAGACAATCAATAAGGCATAAGTCATCTATTGATTATACGACAAAGCGTTATCTAATACTACAGATCAATTGAGAATAAAGATGTAAAATTGAATGTTCGAAGAAAGAATCTATTATCTATGTATGTACAGGGGCAAAGCCAGAACAATTTTTTAGGGGGAGGCGAATGAAATTTTAATTTTTTATAGTCTATATCTTTATAATATTTAAAGGATTAAATATAATTTTTATAATTTTAGGGGGGGCCAAAGTACAATTTTACCTTTACTAATTTAAAATTTTTAAAAAAATTTAATGGCCTAAATAGCAATTTTACATTTCAGGGGAGCTAGGGCCCTTACCAGCCTTCCAAGATTCACCCTGTATATGTGTTCCTTCTTGATTTGTGATAAGATGATGGCTCAAAGTTTGAAGGATGTAAGTCATGCATCGAAGACATTGAAGAAAAGAAATAGTTTCAGAGGGAGGTATAGTAACAGACGAGTATAAAAGAGTAGAACTTGAGGAAGTATTTGCCAGAGAAAAAGTTGAAGGTTGAGAACAATGGGATTGTTAATCTAAATTATCAAATGCTATATGCAATTATGACTTAGGTAAATGATGTTTTCCTCACTAAGTTCTTATGAACTTATTCGTTTGTGTTATGTAAAGGCGGGTTGATGTGGGTCTGTGCCAAGAGGGATGATACTAGGACTACGCCAAGAAATGGCGTATTAGGTTATTATGCATACAGAGTGAGTTGATATAACACATTGTCATAAATATGTTACCCTCATAGGATATCCTTTATATCCTTGGTATAATACCTGTTCTTCCAATATAATCATATTTTATCTCATGGTAACTTTTACATCTTCCTTCATTAAAAGTCAATCACTATCAAATAGTGATCAAGTTATCCATCACAAAGACGGATGACTTGTGGCCATGTTTACTTTTCACCAACCATGTAATGCTAATGAAAGGATATCATTTACCTTTTTTGGGGCTATGAATTCCACTATTTTGAACGATTCTCCATAGTACAGAAGTCGTACACCCAACGCACTGGCTTTCAGTTCCTTATCTATTTGAACTCAGCCTTTTACTTACATCAAAATGTACTAGTAATGCACATATAGTCCGCCATCCACTCATGATTAGGCATGCCACACTTTGAATGTCACAAGTGAATAAATCCATAAATGGATTTAGGATCTATTCTACTTGGGTCCTGTTTGATGTACTGTCAGTCCAGTCAGTCACATCTATGTCTTTATTATTTAGGAGTCATCCACTCTGATGCCCAAAAAAAGGCATCTCCCCAATTGGACTTGATAGACGACATATTAGTCTTTTAATCGGTTTGCTTATTTTTTATTAGACTAAGTACATGTTTAGGTTTTTTTAATAATACAAGTTGTCTTTTCGTACTATGACCCGGCCACATTATATCGCTTAGTATTAGTTAAACAATTTGACAACCAATAAGCAACAGTTGCTTCCATTTTTCTTTGCGTGCAAAAACCATATAAGGACAATATAGAAAATATTAATGTAATTTATGAATAATTTTATTAACCAATTTGTTCGAAAAGATTACAAGTGTACTTAGATGAAAATACTATACTTAGGGCACCAAATCCAAAAATAGGAGCGTCTTACTCTTGCTGAAAAATGTATTGAAAAATTGCTTAGAGAGATCACATGTGAGGGAGCTGATAAGGATGGTTTGGAGGTGACCATGAAAAACATGGATGAGCAGCATAAATTTGTATGGCTAATCTGGTGAAGAGTCATGAAGAGGATTTGGAAAAGTACAAAGTTGATACCATGTAAAGCTTTCAAGATTATTTTCCAGATTTAGAATCTAACTTCTTGTTACACGCTCAATTGGTTGGTTGTCTCTTTGATGCTCGCCGGCTAAATTTTGATGCTCTCAGCCATCTCATAGGTGCTTAGCTAGACTTCAATATTCACTTCCCTTTTGCAACTGCTTGGGAGGAATTTGTGGAAGAGTAGAAGAACTTTAGTAGGCTTTACTTTGCTGAGACCAGTGTATCTCCCATTGTTGGGTATGAAGAAAATGCTAATGAAGAAGTGGAGGGAGAAGATGAAGAGCTTGCCAATCCCCAGGATACTGGTGCTAACTCATGAATTCTTTGCACTAATTGTGTTTATTGTTTTTATTTTAAAATGGAAAGAAGTATCTTTGGCTTTTGTTGAAACCCTGTTGTGTTTGGTTGTGATTTTGTTTGAGCAAACTACATAACTAAGTTTCCATCACAAATGACTTAATGAACATAATTTAAATGGTGGTTTGGAAATCAACTAATTAGATAAGATTGTTCATGATAATATATCAAATGAACTTAGTTGCAATCTTAAATCAGTGAGTTGTTTGAAGCAGCGATATTAATTCAAGTAACTCAGAGAAGACTGTTCATGATAGTAAATCAAATGAACTTAGGTTACGATCTTAAATCAGTGAGTCGTTTGGAGCAGTGATATTAAATTAGCTAACTCAGAGAAGATTGTTCATGATAATAAATCAAATGAACTTAGACTATGATCTTAAATTACCGAGCCGTTTGGAGCAACAATATTAAATAAACTAACTCAGATAAGATTGTTCATGATAGTAAATCAAATGAACTTAGGCTGCAATCTTAAATGAGTGAGCCGTTGGGAGTAGCAATATTAAATCAGTTAACTCAAAGAAGACTGTTCATGATAGTAAATCAAATGAACTCAAGCTGCAATATTAAATCAGTGAGCCGTTTGGAGTAGCGATATTAAATCAGTTAACTCGGAGAAGATTGTTCATGATAGTAAATTAAACGAACTTAGGTTGCAATCTTAAATCAGTGAACCGTTCGGAGCAACAATATTAAATCAGCTAACTTAGAGATGATTGTTCATAATAGTAAATCAAATAAACTTAAGCTGTGATCTTAAATTAGCGAGCTGCTTGGAGCAGTTATATTAAATAAGCTAACTCAGAGAAGATTGTTCATGATAGTAAATCAAATGAACTTAGCTTGCAATCTTAAATTAGCGAGCTGTTTGGAGCAACGATATTAAATCAGCTAACTCAGATAAGATTGTTCACGATAAATAAACTAAATAACATTTGCAAAGAGTATATTTTTATTAAAAAAGAGAGTAGAACATTCATAATAATATTTTTTATATGGTGCGCATTCTATATATGAGGTAGAACATGGTTATCCATTTTTGCTATTCTATAAGCTCCATAACCTATTTTTTTGACAACTTTGTAGGGTCCCTCCCAATTAGAGGCCATTTTTCCTTGCTGCGATGCTGGGAAACTGGCTTCAGTATTTCTTAAAACCAAATCGCCTACTTGAAACTATATGTTCTTCACTTTAGAATTATAGTATCGAGCAACTTGTTGAGCTTGCACAACATTTATGATTTCTGTTGTCTCCCTAAATTTATCGATGAGATCTAAGTTGAGTCTAATGGCCTCTTGGTCTATGAAAATGAGATGTCATATGTGATTGTAGGCCTATCTCAGTAGGGATGACCGCCTCTGCCGCATATACCAATGAAAATGTTGTCTCTCCTGTTGCTATGTGAGGTTAGGTTCAAAGGGCCTATATAATTACTAGAAGCTCTTTTAACCAAGCACCTTTGGCCTCATCAACCTTTTTCTTTAAATTTGTTAGAATTTTCTTTTTCATTACCTCCGCTTGACCATTTATTCGGGGAGTTTTTACAAAGCTTTGAGCGATAGAAATTTGTAGGTACTTGCAAAAAATCCTTGAATTTTCCTTGGAATTGAGTTCCGTTGTCTATTATGATTAGACATGGAATGCCAAACTTGCAAATAATGGATTTCCAGAGAAAAGACTTCATTTGTCTCTTTTTGATTGTAACCAGAGCTTCAGATTCTATCCACTTAGTAAAGTAGTCCACAACTACAACTATGATTTTCATCTAAACTGTGGCTATTAGGAACAGACCTAAAATATGTATTCCCCAAGTTGCAAATGGCCAAGGACTAGACATTACTTCTAGAGGCTCAGTTGGTGATTGCTACACTTGAGAATGTTTTTGGCAGAAATCACAAGTGTAAACCATATGGTGTGCATCTTTCTACAGAATTGGCCAGTAATAGCCCTACTTGAGAACCTTGTGTGCTAACAATATTTCACCCAGATTATCGCCACATATTTCCTCATGTATCTCTCTCATGACATATTCAGTTTTAGTGAGAGCAAGACATCTCAAAAGTGGTTGGGAGTAAACTTTTCTATAAAACACACCCTCCAATAAGATATATCTAAAGGTGATAGATAAAATGATTTTAATTGAATGAGGACTGAGTAACTTACAAATACAAGGATATATTAAATGTAAATAATAACATCGTACCTTATAACCTTGTGTTGTATTTTGGCGAGCTCCTTTTTGTTGAGGTAGTGAGTCTCCCCTTGTAGGGCTTGTACTATAGAGGTCATCCACATTTCTTCTTAGCTCAGATTAAGCACTTGTTAAGTGTTACAATTTGCGGTGGCTCTATGCTCTAACAAAATTTTCCTCCTTGCTCAATAGTAATAAAAGAAGTTAACTTAGACAAAATGTCCGCTTTGGTGTTCTCCATGTGACAGCCCAAAATTGACCCTAGTCGGGAAGTGGTTTCGGGACCACAAAACCGAGTCATAAAAATAATTGATTTCCATATTCTATGCTTATTATGTGTGTACATGAGTATGTGGAAGTTTCATTCTCCAATTTTGCCAATTGCATGAGAAATTATTAAATAGGGATTGATATGAGACATGGTGAAAATATAATAGGCTAATTTAAAATGGTCTATTAATGCATGTTGTGAAAATGATGGGTTTGCATGTCAAATTACCCAAAATTTGAGCTAGTGGTTGGCCATGCTATGGGTGGAAACATGTTGGGAACATGTTGGCCTAGTGAGGTATGTAGGAAAAAAATAAAATAAGGGGCATGGGCATAAAATAATGAAAAGGAGTATGATGAATACAAAAAAAAAATGTGTGTAGTTGTTTTCCCCCCCCATTGCCGTGAGCTAAAGAAAAGAAAGGAGAAAATTTTTGTTCATCCTTTCTCATCTTCATTTAGCCGAAACTAGAAAGAAAAAAACAAAGAAAAAAAAATGCTCATCCTTTGGTTCATCCTTGGCCAAAAATTTTAAGGAGGAAGGAAGAAGAAAGGTTGAAGAGGTTCGGCCATGCATGTAGCTAGGCTAAGGTATGTTTGATGATGTTCCATGAGATGCATGCATGTTTTAGTTGTTAGCTTGAGTTCTACCTAGCCCATGGTCTAAATCTTGCTATGTGATGGAAATGACACTCGGCCATGGATGCATCATTCTTGGTTGATGTTTGATGTTGTGGTGATGAGGCATGAGGATGAGTTAAGATTCGGCCTAGGTGGAGTTTGTGTTAATGCCATTGCATGCTAAATATGAAGCTTGTTAATGATGCATGTGATGGTGGCTTGATGATTCTTGAACCTCCTTTTTAGCATTTTTGAGTGAGCACATATGTGCATTGGTTGCTAAATGGAGAAGAATCGGCTAGCAAATTGTGTGCTAAGGCCGAATATAACTTTTGCATGTTAATGAGCAATGTATGTGTTAAATTGATGGAAAGGGAGAGGATGCTTTACTAGTGTGTATATGTGTGTATTAGCCAAGTTTTGAACTTGAAACAAAAGGGTGTTTAGTCAATACAAGTGACCATACTTGTAGAATGTATTAAGTGTTGAAATCGGCCCCAAAATAGATATGCATATTCGGCCAAGGGGGAAAAATTAGCTAAAATGTTGAGTTTGATTCATGATTCCGTACATATGTGACTTTAATGTCTAATGTATAAATATGGGCTAAGTGCCTTGTGTTCCTCTTTTCGATGCTCAAATGATTAAATCAATTTATTTGTTTAATTAAGCTCAAGAGCAAAGGGGAACTAAATCCGATAAAGGGAAGGAAAAAGTGGTCGAATAGCTATCGGAATCGTTCGACAACACCCGAGGTAAGTTCTTGAGTAAGAGAGCTTAAATTATGATGTGATTAGATCATGTTTTAAGCAAATTAAAATCATGCTCTTTGTGTGGCTATTGAGCCGAATTTGCAAGAATAATAAATGTCTTATGTTTGAGTTTTGCTAACGAAAATGAAATACGAATGGGCCATGATTTATTGTTAAATGTGCACGGTTATTTGAATGATGTCCGGGCTAAGTCCCAAAGGCTTGTGCTAAGTGACAATATCCGGACTAAGATCCGAAGACATTTGTGCGAGATACTAATTCCGGGCTAAGCCCGAAGGCATTTGTGCGAGATACTAATTCCGGGCTAAGCCCGAAGGCATTTGTGCGAGTTACTAAATCCGGGTTAAGTCCCGAAGGCATTTGTGCGAATTACTATAACCGGGCTATGTCCCGAAGGCATTTGAACGAGAAGCTATATCCGGTTAAATTCCGAAGGTACGTGATTTGGGAATGAATGAACTTGCTGTAAAATTCCAGTTAATACTCTCGAAACATCCCAACATTGAGGTATGTTTCGTATGTGCTTGAATTTAGTTGAGCCCTTACAAATAAGTATTCGCTCAGTTGATAAACGAGCTACCGGCCTTTGGTTGAGTTGATCTTTTGTGTATGTACATAAGGGTTGATAATGTGAAGCAAGTACGATATCGTAAATTTGTGCATATGAAATTATCCGTTTAGCTATATGAATGCTATACTTTTGTTGTGCTGGAATTCCTTGCTCAAAACTTACTAAGCATAAATTGCTTACTCCGTTTCATTGCTCCTCTGTTTTATAGATTTGGTTCTCCAGCTATCGGACTCGGGATCTTGAAGTCAAAGTCGCCCACACTATCAAAGCCCCCCTTTTGGTACAATTTTGGTTGAACTTCGAAATGGCATGTATAGGACTACCCGTTTGTTGTGGGTCGTGGACCCTTTGGACTTGTATAAATTTTCGATAGCCATGCAAAAATGGCTTATATGTGTTTGAGTATAATGTTATAATCATTTGGTGTGGATATACTTGACAAGGATTGGCCACGGGGATGGTTAATCACTTTCATAAATTGTGCTATTTATGCAAAAAGGGCTAGTTGAATCATGGAAACCATGAAATAGGTAAAGTCTACCTTAAAGGCAGATGCTGACAGCAGCAGTGATGTAGATTTGGAAAATCACTAAAAATAGTAGGAATGGAATTAAATAGTAAATAAATTATGTAAACAAACCTTGATGAATTTACTTTCATAGGAAAGTAACTAAACAATCATACGGACAGTATGTTAAGAGATATTTAGGTTCTCGTGAGACAGGGCCAGAACGGTTTTTGGATTCCCTGTTCCGAATTTGGAAATTCATTATAAATTAACCAGAGATAATTAGGAGTCATACCATATATGTATAGATTCCTCTCAGAGTCTAGTTTCTATAGAAACAAACGGCATCAGTATTGGAGCCCTGTACAAGGAGATATCCAAGTCATAATGCGCAAAGGTCAAGGTAGTCAATCCCTGTAACATGGGAGACTTTGACTAATAAAATGTACTAATTGTCCCAACCAAAAATTCTAGAAAAAATATGTAGATGGGAATATGAGTCTAGTTTCAGGGAAAAATCACGAAACTGATTTTCGAGTTGTGAAACTCAAGATATGATTTTTAAAGCGACTAGTACGCAGATTGGCAGTGTCTGGGAAATATTTTTTTATAAGGGGTTTAAAGTCTGTTAACACCTCGTGTTCGACTCCGGTGTCGGTCTCGGGTTTGGGGTGTTACATTTGATTGGTATCAGAGCTACGGTTTAGTCGATTCTAGGACTACCGTAATGCGTTGGGTCTAGCTATACATGCCATTTTATGTGATTACTTGATAGTGTGGTGATTTCTGACAATTGTAAATGTGTTTATTTATAGTAATGGATCTCGATCCCAACCGAGAGGTAGCTGATGATCTTGAGAGTGTAGCGCCTGCTCCCGCACAAGGGACAGCGCCGGCGGACTCTCAACCTAATGCTAGTAACCCGAATGATGAAGCTAGACAAGCTTTCTATAGCGTGATGAATGATTGGTTCAACCAATACATTCGAACTAATACGGCTGTCCCACAACCTCCATTCCCAACTAATACCACCCCCGCACCTACAATACCTCCGGTAACTGACCAAATAAGGTCAAATAAGCCCCCAGTTGACAGAATCCGAAAACATGGGGCTACTGAATTTAAAGCTACGGATAGCGACGATGCCGAGCAAGCTGAATTTTGGTTGGACAACACTATCCGGGTACTCGATGAGCTATCTTGTACACCCGATGAATGCCTAAAGTGTACTATCTCCTTGCTACGTGATTCTGCCTATTATTGGTGGAGTACTCTGACTTCTGTTGTGCCCCGAGAGCAAGTAACTTGGGAGTTTTTCCAAACTGAGTTTCGGAAAAAGTATATCAGTCAGAGATTTGTTGATCAAAAACGGAAGGAATTTCTTGAGCTTAAGCAAGGTTCCATGTCAGTTACTGATTACGAGCGAAAATTTGTTAGACTTAGTAGATACGCTCGGGAATGTGTTTCGTCCGAGGCTATCATGTGTAAACGCTTCGAGGATGGGCTGAATGAAGATATAAAAATGTTTGTTGGCGTTCTTGAAATACGAGAGTTCGTAGTACTGGTCGAGCGAGCTTGTAAAGCCGAAGAGCTTAGAAAAGAAAAACAAAAAGTTGATGTGGGAACTGGAGAGTTTCATAAAAGATCTTCGGGAAAGTCTCTTCAATAGGCATCGAAGAAATTTCGAGATGATGCAGGCCAGTTTAGAGGCACTTCGGGCCTTTTTAGACGAGATCGTGATCGACCCTCTGTGGGTACACGAGGCACTTTGGTCTCTAGTGTTGGGAATGAACGTCGAGATAGAACGAAATGTTGATATTGCGGTAAATGGCATTCGGGGAGTTGTAGATTCCCTGACCGCTCCTGTTACAAGTGCGGATCAGTTGACCACTTCATTAAAGATTGCCGGAGGTTGTTTGAACAGAATGAAAATCAGAGTGGGAAACCGGGTGCTACCACTGCTCGAGGTAGACCATCTGGAAATACGGGCAATGCTAGTGGTGGTCAGAGAGGATCTAGAGATGCTACGACCAGATCCGAGACTCGTGCGCCTGCTAGAGCTTATGCTATACGTGCCCGCGAGGATGCTTCTTCGCCTGATGTTATTACCGGTACTTTTACTCTCTTTGATACTAATGTAATTGCTTTGATTGACCCCGGTTCTACTCATTCTTACATATGTGAAACCTTAGCATCCAGTAAGACTTTACCTATTGAGTCTACTGAGTTCGTAATTCGGGTGTCAAATCCCTTGGGTCGTTACGTGCTTGTCGACAAAGTGTGTAAGAAATGTCCCCTAGAAATTCGAGGTTCCTGTTTTCCGGCGGACTTGATGCTTTTGCCGTTTGATGAATTTGATGTTATTCTTGGTTTGGATTGGTTGACCGCGCATGATGCGGTTGTGAATTGCAAAAGCAAGACTATTGATTTGAGGTGCGCAAATAACGAAGTAATCCGAGTTGAGTCTACGGACTTGGAGGGGATGCCAGCTGTAATATCAGCAATGTTGGCCCAGAAATATGTAAGAAAAGGGTGCGAAGCATACCTTGCGTATGTACTGGATGACAAAGAATTAGACAAGAAACCCGAATCTGTGCCGGTGGTTTGTGAATACCCGGATGTTTTTCCTGAAGGATTACCGGGTTTACCACCTGTTCGGGAGGTAGAGTTTGGTATTGAGCTTATACCTGGGACTACGCCGATTTCGATAGCTCCGTATCGTATGGCACCAACCGAGTTAAAAGAGTTGAAAGCTCAATTGCAAGAATTGACGGATAGAGGTTTTGCTCGACCAAGTTTCTCACCTTGGGGTGCACCAGTATTGTTCGTGAAAAAGAAGGACGGAACCATGAGGTTGTGCATTGACTATCGTCAACTGAATAAAGTGACGATAAAGAACAAATATCCATTACCGCGTATCGATGATTTGTTCGACCAACTGAAGGGAGCCTCAATGTTCTCAAAAATAGATTTGAGATTGGGCTATTATCAGTTGCGAATTCGAGATTCGGACATACCCAAAACTGCTTTCAGAACGGGATATTGTCACTACGAGTTCTTAGTGATGCCGTTTGGGCTCACAAATGCCCCTGCGGTATTTATGGATTTGATGAATCGGATCTTCAGACCATATTTGGATCGGTTCGTAGTTGTGTTCATTGATGACATCTTGGTCTATTCAAGAGATGAGACCGAACATGCTGAGCATCTGAGGCTAGTGTTGCAAATTTTGCGAGATAAGCAGTTATATGCTAAGTTCAGTAAGTGTGAGTTCTGGTTAAGAGAGGTTAGCTTCTTGGGTCATGTGGTATCCGCATCGGGTATTCGAGCTGACCCGAGCAAAATTTCAGCCATACTTAACTGGAAGCCTCCAAGAAATATTACCGAAGTTCGGAGCTTCCTGGGACTCGCCGGTTATTACCGACGATTTGTCAAAGGTTTCTCGATGATAGCCACACCAATGACGAAGCTATTTCAAAAGGATGTTAAGTTCGAATGGACGGAGAAATGTCAGAAAAGTTTTGATCAACTAAAAACTTATTTGACTGAAGCTCCAATTTTAGTGCAACCCGAATCAGGCAAAGAGTTTGTCATTTATAGTGACGCATCCCTACTTGGGTTGGGTTGCGTATTGATGCAAGAAGGTCGAGTGGTGGCCTATGCGTCGAGACAATTAAAGCCAAATGAGAAAAATTATCCGACCCATGATCTTGAACTAGCTGCCATCGTATTTGCTTTAAAAATATGGCGACATTACTTATTTGGTGAGAAGTGCCATGTATTTTCGGATCACAAAAGTCTCAAAAATTTGATGACTCAAAGAGACTTAAATCTGCGACAAAGACGTTGGCTTGAGTTGTTGAAAGATTACGAGCTTGTCATTGATTACCACCGGGAAAGGCTAATATGGTTGCGGACGCCTTAAGCCGGAAATCATTGTTTGCTTTACGAGCGATGAATGTGCACTTGTCTGTTCTACCCGACAATGTGTTAATAGCTGAATTAAAAGCCAAACCATTATTGATTCATCAAATTCGTGAAGCCCAGAAAGTTGATGATGAATTGGTTGCAAAACGGGCTGAGTGTGCTCCGAACAAGGAATCGGAGTTTCAAATTGATGATGATGATTGTTTGAGGTTCAGAAGTCGTTTGTGTATTCCAAGGAGTTCGGAACTCATTTAGATGATTCTGAACGAAGCCCATTGTAGCCGAATGTCAAGTCACCCGGGGAGTACGAAAATGTACAACGATTTGAAACGTTGGTTTTGGTGGCATGGTATGAAACGAGACATCTCCGACTTTGTTTCGAGATGTTTAATATGTCAACAAGTGAAAGCGGAACATCAAGTGCCTTCAGGATTACTTCAGCCGATCATGATACCCGAGTGGAAATGGGATCGAGTCACAATGGACTTTGTGTCCGGACTGCCATTGTCAACAAGTAAGAAGGATGCGATTTGGGTTGTTGTTGATAGACTGACTAAGTCTGCTCACTTTATCCCCGTGTGTATGGATTTTTCATTGGATAGACTAGTTGAATTGTACGTTTCTCAGATTGTGAGATTACACGGGGTACCTATTTCTATCGTGTCGGATAGAGATCCGAGATTCACCTCGCGATTTTGGAGGAAATTGCAAGAAGCTTTGGGTACCAAGCTGCATTTTAGCACTGCTTTTCATCCCCAAACCGATGGTCAATCTGAGCGGATAATTCAGATACTTGAGGATATGTTGAGATGTTGCATCCTCGAGTTCAGTGGTTCATGGGAACGGTATTTACCTTTGATTGAATTCGCTTACAATAATAGTTTTCAATCAAGTATTAAGATGGCACCTTACGAGGCTTTGTACGGTCGTAAATGCCGTACACCGTTGTTTTGGACCGAGCTCGGTGAAAGTAAAATTTTCGGAGTTGATTTGATTAAGGATGCTGAACAGAAAGTAAAGGTAATCCGTGAAAGTCTGAAAGCAGCCATAGATCGTCAAAAATCGTATGCGGATTTGAAACGAAAGGACATTGAATATCAGGTGGGAGATAAAGTGTTCCTTAAAGTTTCGCCTTGGAAAAAGGTACTCAGGTTTGGCCGTAAGGGCAAGTTGAGCCCGAGATTCATTGGGCCGTACGAAATCTCCGAACGAGTTGGTCCGGTTGCGTATAGATTGATTTTGCCCCCTGAGCTTGAAAAGATTCACGACGTCTTTCATGTTTCGATGCTTCGACGCTATCGATCTGATCCATCGCACATAATTAGCCCATCAGAGGTTGAAATTCAAGCCGATATGAGTTATGAAGAAGAGCCGATGCATATCTTAGCTCGTAAAGTGAAGGAGTTGCGAAACAAAAGGGTTCCGTTAGTGAAGGTGTTATGGCTCAAACACGGGATCGAGGAAGCTACTTGGGAAACCGAGAGCTCGATGAAAGAACGATACCCAAACCTATTTACCGGTAAGATTTTCGGGGACGAAAATTTCTTAAGTGGGGGAGAGTTGTGACAGCCCAAAATTGACCCTAGTCGGGAAGTGGTTTCGGGACCACAAAACCGAGTCATAAAAATAATTGATTTCCATATTCTATGCTTATTATGTGTGTACATGAGTATGTGGAAGTTTCATTCTCCAATTTTGCCAATTGCATGAGAAATTATTAAATAGGGATTGATATGAGACATGGTGAAAATATGATAGGCTAATTTAAAATGGTCTATTAATGCATGTTGTGAAAATGATGGGTTTGCATGTCAAATTACCCAAAATTTGAGCTAGTGGTTGGCCATGCTATGGGTGGAAACATGTTGGGAACATGTTGGCCTAGTGAGGTATGTAGGAAAAAAATAAAATAAGGGGCATGGGCATAAAATAATGAAAAGGAGTATGATGAATACAAAAAAAAAATGTGTGTAGTTGTTTCCCCCCCCCATTGCCGTGAGCTAAAGAAAAGAAAGGAGAAAATTTTTGTTCATCCTTTCTCATCTTCATTTAGCCGAAACTAGAAAGAAAAAAACAAAGAAAAAAAAATGCTCATCCTTTGGTTCATCCTTGGCCAAAAATTTTAAGGAGGAAGGAAGAAGAAAGGTTGAAGAGGTTCGGTCATGCATGTAGCTAGGCTAAGGTATGTTTGATGATGTTCCATGAGATGCATGCATGTTTTAGTTGTTAGCTTGAGTTCTACCTAGCCCATGGTCTAAATCTTGCTATGTGATGGAAATGACACTCGGCCATGGATGCATCATTCTTGGTTGATGTTTGATGTTGTGGCGATAAGGCATGAGGATGAGTTAAGATTCGGCCTAGGTGGAGTTTGTGTTAATGCCATTGCATGCTAAATATGAAGCTTGTTAATGATGCATGTGATGGTGGCTTGATGATTCTTGAACCTCCTTTTTAGCATTTTTGAGTGAGCACATATGTGCATTGGTTGCTAAATGGAGAAGAATCGGCTAGCAAATTGTGTGCTAAGGCCGAATATAACTTTTGCATGTTAATGAGCAATGCATGTGTTAAATTGATGGAAAGGGAGAGGATGCTTTACTAGTGTGTATATGTGTGTATTAGCCAAGTTTTGAACTTGAAACAAAAGGGTGTTTAGTCAATACAAGTGACCATACTTGTAGAATGTATTAAGTGTTGAAATCGGCCCCAAAATAGACATGCATATTCGGCCAAGGGGGAAAAATTAGCTAAAATGTTGAGTTTGATTCATGATTCCGTACATATGTGACTTTAATGTCTAATGTATAAATATGGGCTAAGTGCCTTGTGTTCCTCTTTTCGATGCTCAAATGATTAAATCAATTTATTTGTTTAATTAAGCTCAAGAGCAAAGGGGAACTAAATCCGATAAAGGGAAGGAAAAAGTGGTCGAATAGCTATTGGAATCGTTCGACAACACTCGAGGTAAGTTCTTGAGTAAGAGAGCTTAAATTATGATGTGATTAGATCATGTTTTAAGCAAATTAAAATCATGCTCTTTGTGTGGCTATTGAGCCGAATTTGCAAGAATGATAAATGTCTTGTGTTTGAGTTTTGCTAACGAAAATGAAATACGAATGGGCCATGATTTATTGTTAAATGTGCATGGTTATTTGAATGATGTCCGGGCTAAGTCCCGAAGGCTTGTGCTAAGTGACAATATCCGGACTAAGATCCGAAGGCATTTGTGCGAGATACTAATTCCGGGCTAAGCCCGAAGGCATTTGTGCGAGATACTAATTCCAGGCTAAGCCCGAAGGCATTTGTGCGAGTTACTAAATCCGGGTTAAGTCCCGAAGGCATTTGTGCGAATTACTATAACCGGGCTATGTCCCGAAGGCATTTGAACGAGGAGCTATATCCGGTTAAATTCCGAAGGTACGTGATTTGGGAATGAATGAACTTGCTGTAAAATTCCAGTTAATACTCTCGAAACATCCCAACATTGAGGTATGTTTCGTATGTGCTTGAATTTAGTTGAGCCCTTACAAATAAGTATTCGCTCAGTTGATAAACGAGCTACCGGCCTTTGGCTGAGTTGATCTTTTGTGTATGTACATAAGGGTTGATAATGTGAAGCAAGTACGATATCGTAAATTTGTGCATATGAAATTATCCGTTTAGCTATATGAATGCTATACTTTTGTTGTGCTGGAATTCCTTGCTCAAAACTTACTAAGCATAAATTGCTTACTCCGTTTCATTGCTCCTCTGTTTTATAGATTTGGTTCTCCAGCTATCGGACTCGGGATCTTGAAGTCAAAGTCGCCCACACTATCAAAGCCCCCCCTTTTGGTACAATTTTGGTTGAACTTCGAAATGGCATGTATAGGACTACCCGTTTGTTGTGGGTCGTGGACCCTTTGGACTTGTATAAATTTTGGATAGCCATGCGAAAATGGCTTATATGTGTTTGAGTATAATGTTATAATCATTTGGTGTGGATATGCTTGACAAGGATTGGCCACGGGGATGGTTAATCACTTTCATAAATTGTGCTATTTATGCAAAAAGGGCTAGTTGAATCATGGAAACCATGAAATAGGTAAAGTCTACCTTAAAGGCAGATGCTGACAGCAGCAGTGATGTAGATTTGGAAAATCACTAAAAATATTAGGAATGGAATTAAATAGTGAATAAATTATGTAAACAAACCTTGATGAATCTACTTTCATAGGAAAGTAACGAAACAATCATACGGACAGTATGTTAAGAGATATTCAGGTTCTCGTGAGACAGGGCCAGAACGGTTTCTGGATTCCCTGTTCCGACTTTGGAAATTCATTATAAATTAACCAGAGATAATTAGGAGTCATACCATATATGTATAGATTCCTCTCTGAGTCTAGTTTCTATAGAAACAAACGGAATCAGTATTGGAGCCCTGTACAAGGAGATATCCAAGTCGTAATGTGCAAAGGCAGGGTAGTCGATCCCTGTAACATGGGAGACTTTGACTAATAAACTGTACTAATTGGCCCGACCAAAAATTCTAGAAAAAAATATGTAGATGGGAATATGAGTCTAGTTTCAGGGAAAAATCACGAAACTGATTTTCGAGTTGTGAAACTCAAGATATGATTTTTAAAGCGACTAGTACGCAGATTGGCAGTGTCTGGGAAATATTTTTTATAAGGGGTTTAAAGTCTGTTAACACCTCGTGTTCGACTCCGGTGTCGGTCTCGGGTTCGGGGTGTTACACTCCATCCTTGATAATTGTCTAACTTGTGCCTTGTCAAACTGAACGAGTAGCTGGGAGGCTATGGCATGGTACTTCTTTAGGCTTGGCTCTTTTACTTCATACTCCCCATTCATTTGCTTCGCTACTAGCTAAAAATCAATGTGTATTACCAATCCCCTCACCCCAACTTTAGAGCCAGTGGTAGTCTTGAAATTAATGCCTCATAATATACAGAGTTGTTAGATGCTTGGAAACTAAAGGATAACCCATACTACCACTTATTTCATCAGGGTCTATAAGGAGAACTCCTGCCCCTGATCCTATCTTCGTTGTTCAGCCATCCATATAAAAAAATCCAACACTTTGGCTTCACAGCTGAGCAAGTTTGTTCCTGTGATGAGCTAATTACTACATCTTGTATAATCAATAGAAAAGAGTTTTTAGAACCAAATGTACATTTTTAATGAAATATCATGAAATAAGATGAGTATTTTTTTAAGTAGGTTTTCAATAATTTATGTGACATACTATTGTATTATTTATGTGAGTACTAATGTTTGAAATTAAAAGTTATATGTACAGTCTAGTGATCTGCCAAAACAACATTGCACCATGAAATTGGCTAAGATTTGAGCTTTGATAGTTGTTCTCAGGGCATACTCTAATCCAAATTCTGCCAATTCACTTCCCCACTTATTCATTCTACCTCAAGTATATACTCTAGACAATATGTCTTTGATAGGTTGGCTAGTCATGACAGTCACTAGATGAGCTTAAAAGCAGGGTCGCAACTTACGAGCTGTCACAATTAAAAAAAAAGGGATTTTCTATCTTTGAGTACCTTTGTTCATCGTTCTGCAACATCTTGCTAAAACAGTTCACTGGAAATTGGAAAACCCCTTCTGTCTTGATGAAAACAACTGCTGTAACACCCCTAACCCGTATCCGTTGCCGGAATAGGATTACAGGGCATTATTGATCAATACACTTCATTCACATATATAGCACATACATTTATACATTCATAATTAAAATCCATTCAACACATTTATATTATCCCATATAAGGCTCTATGAGACCTTAAAACATGCTTAGAAGAGGTTCGAGACTAAACCAATAACATTTGAAAACTTTGGGAAACTTAGAAAATTTTCATGCATTTAAGGGTCACACGCCCGTGTGAACAGGTCGTATGCCTCACACGGCTACCAGACACGCCCGTGTCACAGGCCGTGCAAAAATAGGGCATACATACTGACTTGCACCACACGGCCGGATACACGCCCGTGTGTCATGGCTATGGAAAACTGGAGGGGTTACTGACTTGGGTCACACAGCTGACCACCTGCCCATGTGCCAGCCCGTGTGCCGCACACGGCAATTAGACATGCCCGTATGTTTAGGCCGTGCCCAAACCTATAAGGTATACTGACTTAATTCGAAAGGGTACCCCAAGGGACACACAGCCGTGTATCATGACCGTGTGTCGCACACGGTTGAGACACACGCTCGTGTCTCTGCCCGTGTGGACAAAAATAGACTATTTGCAAATTCGATTTGCCACCCTTTCTCATGCTCACTTAAACAACTAAAATGGTACTAATTCATCATAGAATAGCCATCCCAAAATCATAAACCAAATGTACAATTCATACTATATCCATTTCAAACAAATCCCATAATCAATTCAGGCCAAATACCTATTCAAAAAATTATATCATCCAATATTCATTCACAAGCATATATCTCCTCAATTTATCAACTTCAACCATACCATATAAATCCTTTACTAAACTCAAAACATTACCTTTTGAACAACTATGAAACGTTAGCCACATTTATACCAAAATATACCAGACTAAGCCGTCACACAAGGCTATCTATAGAAATCAAAAAATATACATTATAGCCAAATCTCGTGGATATATTCACAACCAAAGTACCATAACTAGCCTATACATGCCATATACCATATTTACAAGGCTTCAAAAGTACCAACAAAGTGATCGATAGTGTGATGACGTTTCCCGACGATCCCCAAGTCTGAGCTAGCTTTGATTATCTATAAAACATAGACAAATAACACACAGTAAGCTTCATAGCTTGGTAAGTTCGTAAGTGATTAATTCAATTCATCAAATAATTGTATTTCAACTATTAACACATTACCAAATCAAAATCACATTAACCACAAACCTTTCTCATGTCTCAAAACATGATCCAATACCATCTCTGTGACAGCCCAAAATTGACCCTAGTCGGGAAGTGGTTTCGGGACCGCTAAACCGAGTCACCGAAATGTTTGAATGTGATATTTATTGTCTAGAATATGTCTATATGCATGTGTTAAAATTTCATGGTTGAATTTTTGTAAATTGTAAGTGAAATTTTATTAAATAGGACTTATGTGAGAAAATTTAGAAATGTGCTAGGCTAATGTAAGGTGGCCCATTTATGCATGTTGCAAATAGTTGTACTTGCATGTCAAATACCCCTTTTATTTTAAGTGGTGGCCGGCCATGATGGTCATATATATATAATATGTATTAAATCTTAATTAAATGGCCATTATTTTATGCAAAAGAAAGGAAATAGACTAAAGAAAGAATAAAAAGAAAAGTAATGAAGACAAAGCATCATCTTTGTCTTCTTGGCCGGATTGAAAGAAAGAATTGGGGCAAACATTCGGTCACTTGAAGCTTGAGAAGGGGGGGAAATGGGTGAAGAAAACTAAGTGTTCATCTTTGTTTCTTCTAAGCCGAATGTGAAGGAAGGAATAGGGGCAAAGAACTTTCGGCCATTTGAATGCTTAATAAGGTTAGTATATTGTGTTAAAGTTGTGAAATTTTAGCTTGTTTTAGGTTAATTATCATGGTTCTTACTTAGACCATGCAAAATTTTTAACTTTGATGGATGGATGGAGCATTCGGCTATGGCTATTAAAGAAGGAAATTTGATTACTTCCTTTAAGTTTTGATGAAGAATGTGTTGAGGAAAGAAATTGATCTTGCTAAAAATATAAATTCTAAATGCTCATATATGTAATACCCAAATAAAAATGCTTGATGTCTTGAACAAATATTGTTTCGATGGGTGGAATGAGTAATGTCATGTATAGGTTTCGGCTATGGATTTTCATGTTTAATATTTTTATGTTGGTGTTCAAATTGAAAATGGATGTTAGTTGTGCTATAACGCTTGCTTAATGATGAAAGGATCATGAGCTTAGGGCTTGAGAGGCATTCGGCTTTGGAGTAAAAATAATAGAAATGGTGTTTAGTCAATGCAAGTGCCCATACTTGTAGGATGTATTGAGTGTTGCAATCGGCCTTAACATAGACATGTGTGTGTTCGGCCACATAAATGAGCACCTAAGTTGATGTGTATGTTCGGCCAAAGGTAAGCATGTTGATGGCTTTATCTTGACTTAGAAGGTTCGGCTAAAGGGAAAATTAGCTAATATGTCGAATTCGATTCGTGAATTCGTACATATGTGACTCTAATGACTAATGTGTATATGGACTAAGTACCTTGAGGTTCTCTTTGAGGTTCGAGTGAATTGTATTGAATCATTTGATGTGATTAAAAATGCATATGACCATTGTGTATTTGAGCTAAAAGGTGGCCATATGACCCATCAAACTCCTTGTCATATTCGGCCATAAGCTAGCAAAATGAGACCTTAATGAGTTAAATTTGTTTGATTTAGCTCAAGGAGTTAAAGGAGGTGAATCGAGCAAAGGCAAAGAAAAGGTCATCGAGTAGCCGAGTTGGAACCGTCTTACCCAACACGAGGTAAGTCATTAAGCATGTAGTTGGTATTATTTCAAATGGTCATAATGTTTATGTATTGATGCTGAATGGAATGAATAAATATACATATATATATGCATGTACGTATGTGATGATGAAATTGTTGAATGAAAAGAAAAGAGGTAAGATGTACTGAGTTGTTGATCTCGGCACTAAACGTGCGGGTATAACCATTTATGACCATGAGATTGGCGCTAAGTGCGCGGGATTAAATTGTACAGCACTAAGTGTGCGATTTGACTATGTTGCACTAAGTGTGCGAAATGAATATGATGCACTAAGTGTGCGAATTGACCATGCGGCACTAAGTGTGCGAGTTTGACTATGTAGCACTAAGTGTGCGATTTGATTACGTAGCACTAAGTGTGCGAGTTGATTATATAGCACTGAGTGTGCGGACTCAATATGCATTCGTGAATCATTATGGACACTATGTGTGTGACACTATTGAGTTGATCGCGGACAGCGGATCGGGTAAGTGTCTTGAGTACATGGCTAATAGGTGCTATGCTTATACTTGGTGTTGAGCTCGGTAAGTTTGAACCTATGTGACAAATATACTTGAAGTCACGTACATAAAATTTATCGTAGGATGGGTGAAAGGCCGTTTAGTCGTTTGATTGTAACGAAAATAAATTGATTTATGAAAATGCTTCAATGTCCTATTGATGAGTATATGGAATGTGAATGCATGAATTGATATGAAATTGAATCGATAGGTTGGAGGAACTATGGTATGGTTCGGAATGGATGGAGTAATTAGCCTCGTTCCATTTTGTTTTCTCTTGTGATAATGTTATTGATGGATGGTAGTGCATAGCTTATGACTTACTGAGTTATAAACTCACTCGGTGTTTCCTTGTCACCCATTATAGGTTGCTTGGACTCATCTATTTTTGCGGGGTCAGGTCGTCATCGAAGTCATCACACCGGATAGCAAGTTTTGGTACTTTCTTCTTAGTTGGCTTAGAAGAACATTTTGGCATGTATAGGCTATTACGTTGTGTTTGAACTTTGGCATGTAAACTTTAAGCCATGCAAAAATGGCACGAATGTTCGATTGAGTTGGATCAAGGGTAGGCATGAAATGGACCTAGTTACTTTCGTAACAGATGCTGGCAGCAGCAGTGTCATGAGATTGAAAAATCACTAAAAATAGTAGGAGTGGAATTAATTGATGAATAAATTATGTAATCGAAGCTCGATGAGTCTGTTTTCATGAGGAAGTAACGAAAAGATCATATGGGCAGTATATTAAGAGATAATCAGATTTTTGTTGGACAGGGCCAGAACGGTTTCTGGATTCCCTGCTCCGACTTTGGAAATTCATTATAAATTAACCAGAGATAATTAGGGGTCGTACCATATATGTATAGATTCCTCTCTGAGTCTAGTTTTCATAGAAACAAACGGCATCAGTATTGAAGCCCCGTGCAGGGAGATATTCAAGTCGTAATGGTCAAAGGTCAGTGTAGTCGACCCCTGCAACATGGGAGACTTTGACTAATAAACTGTACTAATTGGCCCGACCAAAAATTCTAGAAAAAAATACATAGATGGGAACATGAGTCTAGTTTCTGGAAAAATTACAAAACTGATTTTCGAGTTACGAAACTCAAGATATGATTTTTAAAACGACTAGTACCCAGATTGGGCAGTGTCTGGAAAATAAATTTTATAAGGGGTTAAAGTCAGTTAACACCTCGTGTTCGACTCCGGTGTCGGTTTCGGGTTCGGGGTGTTACATTTGATTGGTATCAGAGCTATGGTTTAGTCGGTTCTAGGACTACCATAGCACGTATGAGTCTAGCTATACATGCCTTAATGTTAATGTTTAAAAGGGTGATGACTTCTGACGGTTGAAATGTTTTTGTTTTGATTAGTAAATGGATCCCGGTGAAGAAAGAACCCTAGCGGATGACGTTGAGAGCGTAGCGGCTGCTCCTGCACAAGGGACGCCGCCTGTTGAACCTCAGTCATCTGCGAATAATCAAGGTGAGGGGGCTAAACAAGCCTTCTTTACCATGATGAATGAGTGGGTCGCGCAATATGCCCGAACCAACCCGGCTGTCCAACAATTCCCAAATTTGAATAATCCACCCCAAGAGCCTGTAATGCCATCAGTCGCTGATCCTGTGAGGCTGAGTAAGCCACCTGTAGACTTGATTAGGAAGCGTGGGGCCGAGGAGTTCAAGGCCATAGTAACTGATGATGCCGAAAGGGCCGAGTTCTGGCTTGATAACACCATTCGGGTGTTCGATGAATTGTCATGCACACCCGACGAATGTCTAAAATGTGCTGTATCTTTGTTGCGAGACTCAGCCTACTATTGGTGGAGGACCTTGATTTCCATAGTCCCGAACGAGCGAGTAACTTGGGACTTCTTTCAAACGGAATTCCGAAAGAAATTTATTAGCCAACGGTTCATTGATCAGAAGCGTAAGGAGTTCTTAGAACTCAAGCAAGGCCGTATGACTGTATCTGAATACGAACATGAATTCGTAAGACTCAGTAGGTATGCCCGGGAGTGTGTAGCTGATGAGGTTGCTATGTGCAAAAGGTTCGAGGAAGGATTGAATGAAGATTTAAAGCTACTAATGGGTATTTTGGAAATAAAAGAATTCGTAACACTAGTCGAACGAGCCTGCAAGGCGGAAGAACTTGGAAAGGAGAAGAGGAAGGCTGAATTTGAAGCTAGAGATTATCGTAAAAGATCGACGGGTAAAGCTCCGTTCTCAGCTGTAAAGAAGTTCAGGGAGGACATTAATAAGTCGAGGGCGACTGCGGGAATTTCCATCAGGGCAAGACCATCGATGGGCTCCCGAGCTACTTCGGTAGCTAGTGTGGGCAATAATCGTCACGAGAAACCTGAATGTCCCCAATGTGGAAGACGACACCTAGGTGAATGTTGGGGCAAGTCTACTAGCAGGACCTGTTACGGATGCGGTACGAAGGACCACTTCATTAGAGATTGCACGGAGCTGGATGAGAAGAATAAGATTCAAGGTGCAAGACCTAGTGGAGTGACATCTAGAGGTAGACCACCGAGAATTTTAGGAGGAAGGGGTGGTAGTCAGAGGGGGGCCTCTGATACGGCCGATCGAGCCGAGAACCGTACTCCTGCTAGAGCATATGCCATTCGCGCACGAGAGGAGGCATCCTCCCCCGACGTCATCACTGGTACCTTCACTCTCTTTGATCCTAATGTGATTGCATTGATTGACCCTGGTTCTACTCATCCATATGTATGCGAAACCTTAGCAACCAGTAAGACTCTACCTGTTGAGTCTACTGAGCTCGTAATTCGAGTATCAAACCCTTTGGGTCAATGCGTACTTGTTGATAAAGTGTGTAAGAGATGCCCTCTAATAATCCGAGAATCCTGTTTTCCGGCCGATTTGATGCTTTTGCCGTTCGACGAGTTTGATGTTATTCTTGGTTTGGATTGGTTAACCGCGCATGATGCGGTTGTGAATTGCAAAAGCAAGACTATCGATTTGAGGTGCGCAAATAACGAAATAATCCGAGTTGAGTCTGCGGACTTAAGGGGGTTGCCAGCTGTAATATCAGCAATGTTGGCCCAGAAATATGTAAGGAAAGGGTGCGAAGCATACCTCGCGTATGTACTTGATAACAAGGAGTTAGAAAAGAAACCCGAATCGGTGCCGGTGGTCTGTGAATACCCGGATGTTTTTCCTGAAGAGTTACCGGGTTTGCCACCTGTTCGGGAGGTAGAGTTTGGTATTGAGCTTGTACCTGGAACTACGCCAATTTCGATCGCTCCGTATCGTATGGCACTAACCGAGTTAAAAGAGTTGAAAGCTCAGTTGCAAGAATTGACGGATAGAGGTTTCGCTCGACCGAGTTTCTCACCTTGGGGTGCACCAGTATTGTTCGTGAAAAAGAAGGACAGAACCATGAGGTTGTGCATTGACTATCGTCAACTGAATAAAGTGACGATAAAGAATAAGTATCCGTTACCGCGTATTGATGATCTGTTCGATCAATTAAAGGGAGCATCGGTGTTTTCAAAGATAGATTTGAGATCGGGTTATTATCAGTTGCGGATTCGAGATTCGGACGTACCCAAAACTGCTTTCAGAACGAGGTACGGTCACTACGAGTTCTTAGTGATGCCGTTTGGGCTCACTAATGCCCCTGCGGTGTTTATGGATTTGATGAATCGGATCTTCAGGCCGTATTTGGATCGGTTCGTAGTTGTGTTTATTGATGACATCTTGGTCTATTCAAGAGATGAGACCGAACATGCTGAGCATCTGAGGCAAGTGTTGCAAATTTTGCGGGATAAGCAGTTATATGCTAAGTTCAGTAAGTGTGAGTTCTGGTTAAGAGAGGTTAGCTTCTTGGGTCATGTGGTATCCGTATCGGGTATTCGAGTTGACCCGAGCAAAATTTCAGCCATACTTAACTGGAAGCCTCCGAGAAATGTTACCGAAGTCCGGAGCTTTCTAGGGCTCGCCGGTTATTACCGACGATTTTTCAAAGGTTTCTCGATGATAGCCACACCAATGACGAAGCTACTTCAAAAGGATGTTAAGTTCGAATGGACGGAGAAATGTCAGAAAAGCTTCGATCAACTGAAAACTCATTTGACTGAAGCTCTAATTTTGGCGCAACCCGAATCGGGTAAAGAGTTTGTCATTTATAGTGACGCATCCCTACTTGGGTTGGGTTGCGTATTGATGCAAGAAGGTCGAGTTGTGGCCTATGCGTCGAGACAATTGAAGCCACACGAGAGAAATTATCCGACCCATGATCTCGAACTAGCCGCCATTGTGTTTGCATTGAAAATATGGCGACATTATTTGTTTGGTGAGAAGTGCCATGTGTTTTCGGATCACAAAAGTCTCAAATATTTGATGACTCAACGAGACTTGAATCTGCGACAAAGACGTTGGCTTGAGTTGTTGAAAGATTACGAGCTTGTCATTGATTACCACCCGGGAAAGGCTAATGTGGTTGCGGACGCCTTAAGCCTGAAATCACTGTTTGCTTTGCGAGCGATGAATGTACACTTGTCTGTTCTACCTGAAAATGTGTTAGTAGCTGAATTAAAAGCCAAACCATTATTGACTCATCAAATTCTTGAAGCTCAGGAAGTTGATGATGAATTGGTTGCAAAACGAGCTGAGTGTGTTCCGAACAAGGAATCGGAGTTTCAGATTGATGATGATGGTTGTTTGAGGTTTAGAAGTCGTTTGTGTGTTCCAAGGAATTCGGAACTCATTCCGATGATTCTGAACGAAGCCCATTGTAGCCGAATGTCAATTCACCCGGGGAGCACGAAAATGTACAACGACTTGAAACGTCGGTTTTGGTGGCATGGTATGAAACGAGACATCTCCGACTTTGTTTCGAGATGTTTAATATGTCAACAAGTGAAAGCGGAACATCAAGTGCCTTCAGGGTTACTTCAGCCGATCATGATACCCGAGTGGAAATGGGACCGAGTCACAATGGACTTTGTGTCCGGACTGCCATTGTCCGCAAGTAAGAAGGATGTGATTTGGGTTGTTGTTGATAGGCTGACTAAGTCGGCTCACTTTATCCCCGTGCGTACGGATCTTTCATTGGATAAACTAGCCGAATTGTATGTCTCTCAGATTGTGAGATTACATGGAGTACCTATTTCTATCGTGTCGGATAGAGATCCGAGATTCACCTCACGATTTTGGAAGAAATTGCAAGAAGCTTTGGGTACCAAGCTGCATTTTAGCACCGCTTTTCATCCCCAAACCGATGGACAATCCGAGCGGATAATTCAGATACTCGAGGATATGCTGAGATGCTGCATCCTTGAGTTTAGTGGTTCATGGGAACGGTATGTACCTTTGATTGAATTCGCTTACAACAATAGTTTTCAATCAAGTATTAAGATGGCACCTTATGAGGCTTTGTACGGTGGTAAATGCCGTACGCCATTGTTTTGGACCGAGCTTGGTGAAAGTAAAATTTTCGGAGTTGATTTGATTAAAGATGCCGAACAAAAAGTAAAGGTAATCCGCGAAAGTCTAAAGGCAGCCACGGATCGTCAGAAATCGTATGCGGATTTGAAACGAAAAGACATTGAATATCAGGCGGGAGATAAAGTGTTTCTTAAAGTTTCGCCTTGGAAAAAGGTACTCAGATTTGGCCGAAAGGGCAAGTTGAGTCCGAGATTCATTGGGCCATACGAAATATCCGAACGAGTCGGTCCAGTTGCGTATCGATTGATTTTACCCCATGAACTTGAAAAGATTCACGATGTCTTTCATGTTTCAATGCTTAGACGTTATAGATCCGATCCGTCACATGTGATTAATCCCTCAGAAGTTGAAATTCAATCTGACTTGAGCTATGAAGAAGAACCGATTCATATCCTAGCTCGTGAAGTGAAAGAGTTGCGAAATAAAAGGGTTCCGTTGGTTAAGGTGTTGTGGCTCAAACACGGGATCAAGGAAGCAACCTGGGAACCCGAGAGCTCGATGAAAGAACGATATCCAAACCTATTTACCGGTAAGATTTTCGAGGACGAAAATTCCTTAAGTGGGGGAGAGTTGTGACAGCCCAAAATTGACCCTAGTCGGGAAGTGGTTTCGGGACCGCTAAACCGAGTCACCGAAATGTTTGAATGTGATATTTATTGTCTAGAATATGTATATATGCATGTGTTAAAATTTCATGGTTGAATTTTTGTAAATTGTAAGTGAAATTTTATTAAATAGGACTTATGTGAGAAAATTTAGAAATGTGCTAGGCTAATGTAAGGTGGCCCATTTATGCATGTTGCAAATAGTTGTACTTGCATGTCAAATACCCCTTTTATTTTAAGTGGTGGCCGGCCATGATGGTCATATATATATAATATGTATTAAATCTTAATTAAATGGCCATTATTTTATGCAAAAGAAAGGAAATAGACTAAAGAAAGAATAAAAAGAAAAGTAATGAAGACAAAGCATCATCTTTGTCTTCTTGGCCGGATTGAAAGAAAGAATTGGGGCAAACATTCGGTCACTTGAAGCTTGAGAAGGGGGGGAAATGGGTGAAGAAAACTAAGTGTTCATCTTTGTTTCTTCTAAGCCGAATGTGAAGGAAGGAATAGGGGCAAAGAACTTTCGGCCATTTGAATGCTTAATAAGGTTAGTATATTGTGTTAAAGTTGTGAAATTTTAGCTTGTTTTAGGTTAATTATCATGGTTCTTACTTAGACCATGCAAAATTTTTAACTTTGATGGATGGATGGAGCATTCGGCTATGGCTATTAAAGAAGGAAATTTGATTACTTCCTTTAAGTTTTGATGAAGAATGTGTTGAGGAAAGAAATTGATCTTGCTAAAAATATAAATTCTAAATGCTCATATATGTAATACCCAAATAAAAATGCTTGATGTCTTGAACAAATATTGTTTCGATGGGTGGAATGAGTAATGTCATGTATAGGTTTCGGCTATGGATTTTCATGTTTAATATTTTTATGTTGGTGTTCAAATTGAAAATGGATGTTAGTTGTGCTATAACGCTTGCTTAATGATGAAAGGATCATGAGCTTAGGGCTTGAGAGGCATTCGGCTTTGGAGTAAAAATAATAGAAATGGTGTTTAGTCAATGCAAGTGCCCATACTTGTAGGATGTATTGAGTGTTGCAATCGGCCTTAACATAGACATGTGTGTGTTCGGCCACATAAATGAGCACCTAAGTTGATGTGTATGTTCGGCCAAAGGTAAGCATGTTGATGGCTTTATCTTGACTTAGAAGGTTCGGCTAAAGGGAAAATTAGCTAATATGTCGAATTCGATTCGTGAATTCGTACATATGTGACTCTAATGACTAATGTGTATATGGACTAAGTACCTTGAGGTTCTCTTTGAGGTTCGAGTGAATTGTATTGAATCATTTGATGTGATTAAAAATGCATATGACCATTGTGTATTTGAGCTAAAAGGTGGCCATATGACCCATCAAACTCCTTGTCATATTCGGCCATAAGCTAGCAAAATGAGACCTTAATGAGTTAAATTTGTTTGATTTAGCTCAAGGAGTTAAAGGAGGTGAATCGAGCAAAGGCAAAGAAAAGGTCATCGAGTAGCCGAGTTGGAACCGTCTTACCCAACACGAGGTAAGTCATTAAGCATGTAGTTGGTATTATTTCAAATGGTCATAATGTTTATGTATTGATGCTGAATGGAATGAATAAATATACATATATATATGCATGTACGTATGTGATGATGAAATTGTTGAATGAAAAGAAAAGAGGTAAGATGTACTGAGTTGTTGATCTCGGCACTAAACGTGCGGGTATAACCATTTATGACCATGAGATTGGCGCTAAGTGCGCGGGATTAAATTGTACAGCACTAAGTGTGCGATTTGACTATGTTGCACTAAGTGTGCGAAATGAATATGATGCACTAAGTGTGCGAATTGACCATGCGGCACTAAGTGTGCGAGTTTGACTATGTAGCACTAAGTGTGCGATTTGATTACGTAGCACTAAGTGTGCGAGTTGATTATATAGCACTGAGTGTGCGGACTCAATATGCATTCGTGAATCATTATGGACACTATGTGTGCGACACTATTGAGTTGATCGCGGACAGCGGATCGGGTAAGTGTCTTGAGTACATGGCTAATAGGTGCTATGCTTATACTTGGTGTTGAGCTCGGTAAGTTTGAACCTATGTGACAAATATACTTGAAGTCACGTACATAAAATTTATCGTAGGATGGGTGAAAGGCCGTTTAGTCGTTTGATTGTAACGAAAATAAATTGATTTATGAAAATGCTTCAATGTCCTATTGATGAGTATATGGAATGTGAATGCATGAATTGATATGAAATTGAATCGATAGGTTGGAGGAACTATGGTATGGTTCGGAATGGATGGAGTAATTAGCCTCGTTCCATTTTGTTTCTCTTGTGATAATGTTATTGATGGATGGTAGTGCATAGCTTATGACTTACTGAGTTATAAACTCACTCGGTGTTTCCTTGTCACCCATTATAGGTTGCTTGGACTCATCTATTTTTGCGGGGTCAGGTCGTCATCGAAGTCATCACACCGGATAGCAAGTTTTGGTACTTTCTTCTTAGTTGGCTTAGAAGAACATTTTGGCATGTATAGGCTATTACGTTGTGTTTGAACTTTGGCATGTAAACTTTAAGCCATGCGAAAATGGCACGAATGTTCGATTGAGTTGGATCAAGGGTAGGCATGAAATGGACCTAGTTACTTTCGTAACAGATGCTGGCAGCAGCAGTGTCATGAGATTGAAAAATCACTAAAAATAGTAGGAGTGGAATTAATTGATGAATAAATTATGTAATCGAAGCTCGATGAGTCTGTTTTCATGAGGAAGTAACGAAAAGATCATATGGGCAGTATATTAAGAGATAATCAGATTTTTGTTGGACAGGGCCAGAACGGTTTCTGGATTCCCTGCTCCGACTTTGGAAATTCATTATAAATTAACCAGAGATAATTAGGGGTCGTACCATATATGTATAGATTCCTCTCTGAGTCTAGTTTTCATAGAAACAAACGGCATCAGTATTGAAGCCCCGTGCAGGGAGATATTCAAGTCGTAATGGTCAAAGGTCAGTGTAGTCGACCCCTGCAACATGGGAGACTTTGACTAATAAACTGTACTAATTGGCCCGACCAAAAATTCTAGAAAAAAATACATAGATGGGAACATGAGTCTAGTTTCTGGAAAAATTACAAAACTGATTTTCGAGTTACGAAACTCAAGATATGATTTTTAAAACGACTAGTACCCAGATTGGGCAGTGTCTGGAAAATAAATTTTATAAGGGGTTAAAGTCAGTTAACACCTCGTGTTCGACTCCGGTGTCGGTTTCGGGTTCGGGTGTTACATTTGATTGGTATCAGAGCTATGGTTTAGTCGGTTCTAGGACTACCATAGCAGTATGAGTCTAGCTATACATGCCTTAATGTTAATGTTTAAAAGGGTGATGACTTCTGACGGTTGAAATGTTTTTGTTTTGATTAGTAAATGGATCCCGGTGAAGAAAGAACCCTAGCGGATGACGTTGAGAGCGTAGCGGCTGCTCCTGCACAAGGGACGCCGCCTGTTGAACCTCAGTCATCTGCGAATAATCAAGGTGAGGGGGCTAAACAAGCCTTCTTTACCATGATGAATGAGTGGGTCGCGCAATATGCCCGAACCAACCCGGCTGTCCAACAATTCCCAAATTTGAATAATCCACCCCAAGAGCCTGTAATGCCATCAGTCGCTGATCCTGTGAGGCTGAGTAAGCCACCTGTAGACTTGATTAGGAAGCGTGGGGCCGAGGAGTTCAAGGCCATAGTAACTGATGATGCCGAAAGGGCCGAGTTCTGGCTTGATAACACCATTCGGGTGTTCGATGAATTGTCATGCACACCCGACGAATGTCTAAAATGTGCTGTATCTTTGTTGCGAGACTCAGCCTACTATTGGTGGAGGACCTTGATTTCCATAGTCCCGAACGAGCGAGTAACTTGGGACTTCTTTCAAACGGAATTCCGAAAGAAATTTATTAGCCAACGGTTCATTGATCAGAAGCGTAAGGAGTTCTTAGAACTCAAGCAAGGCCGTATGACTGTATCTGAATACGAACATGAATTCGTAAGACTCAGTAGGTATGCCCGGGAGTGTGTAGCTGATGAGGTTGCTATGTGCAAAAGGTTCGAGGAAGGATTGAATGAAGATTTAAAGCTACTAATGGGTATTTTGGAAATAAAAGAATTCGTAACACTAGTCGAACGAGCCTGCAAGGCGGAAGAACTTGGAAAGGAGAAGAGGAAGGCTGAATTTGAAGCTAGAGATTATCGTAAAAGATCGACGGGTAAAGCTCCGTTCTCAGCTGTAAAGAAGTTCAGGGAGGACATTAATAAGTCGAGGGCGACTGCGGGAATTTCCATCAGGGCAAGACCATCGATGGGCTCCCGAGCTACTTCGGTAGCTAGTGTGGGCAATAATCGTCACGAGAAACCTGAATGTCCCAATGTGGAAGACGACACCTAGGTGAATGTTGGGGCAAGTCTACTAGCAGGACCTGTTACGGATGCGGTACGAAGGACCACTTCATTAGAGATTGCACGGAGCTGGATGAGAAGAATAAGATTCAAGGTGCAAGACCTAGTGGAGTGACATCTAGAGGTAGACCACCGAGAATTTTAGGAGGAAGGGGTGGTAGTCAGAGGGGGGCCTCTGATACGGCCGATCGAGCCGAGAACCGTACTCCTGCTAGAGCATATGCCATTCGCGCACGAGAGGAGGCATCCTCCCCCGACGTCATCACTGGTACCTTCACTCTCTTTGATCCTAATGTGATTGCATTGATTGACCCTGGTTCTACTCATCCATATGTATGCGAAACCTTAGCAACCAGTAAGACTCTACCTGTTGAGTCTACTGAGCTCGTAATTCGAGTATCAAACCCTTTGGGTCAATGCGTACTTGTTGATAAAGTGTGTAAGAGATGCCCTCTAATAATCCGAGAATCCTGTTTTCCGGCCGATTTGATGCTTTTGCCGTTCGACGAGTTTGATGTTATTCTTGGTTTGGATTGGTTAACCGCGCATGATGCGGTTGTGAATTGCAAAAGCAAGACTATCGATTTGAGGTGCGCAAATAACGAAATAATCCGAGTTGAGTCTGCGGACTTAAGGGGGTTGCCAGCTGTAATATCAGCAATGTTGGCCCAGAAATATGTAAGGAAAGGGTGCGAAGCATACCTCGCGTATGTACTTGATAACAAGGAGTTAGAAAAGAAACCCGAATCGGTGCCGGTGGTCTGTGAATACCCGGATGTTTTTCCTGAAGAGTTACCGGGTTTGCCACCTGTTCGGGAGGTAGAGTTTGGTATTGAGCTTGTACCTGGAACTACGCCAATTTCGATCGCTCCGTATCGTATGGCACTAACCGAGTTAAAAGAGTTGAAAGCTCAGTTGCAAGAATTGACGGATAGAGGTTTCGCTCGACCGAGTTTCTCACCTTGGGGTGCACCAGTATTGTTCGTGAAAAAGAAGGACAGAACCATGAGGTTGTGCATTGACTATCGTCAACTGAATAAAGTGACGATAAAGAATAAGTATCCATTACCGCGTATTGATGATCTGTTCGATCAATTAAAGGGAGCATCGGTGTTTTCAAAGATAGATTTGAGATCGGGTTATTATCAGTTGCGGATTCGAGATTCGGACGTACCCAAAACTGCTTTCAGAACGAGGTACGGTCACTACGAGTTCTTAGTGATGCCGTTTGGGCTCACTAATGCCCCTGCGGTGTTTATGGATTTGATGAATCGGATCTTCAGGCCGTATTTGGATCGGTTCGTAGTTGTGTTTATTGATGACATCTTGGTCTATTCAAGAGATGAGACCGAACATGCTGAGCATCTGAGGCAAGTGTTGCAAATTTTGCGGGATAAGCAGTTATATGCTAAGTTCAGTAAGTGTGAGTTCTGGTTAAGAGAGGTTAGCTTCTTGGGTCATGTGGTATCCGTATCGGGTATTCGAGTTGACCCGAGCAAAATTTCAGCCATACTTAACTGGAAGCCTCCGAGAAATGTTACCGAAGTCCGGAGCTTTCTAGGGCTCGCCGGTTATTACCGACGATTTTCAAAGGTTTCTCGATGATAGCCACACCAATGACGAAGCTACTTCAAAAGGATGTTAAGTTCGAATGGACGGAGAAATGTCAGAAAAGCTTCGATCAACTGAAAACTCATTTGACTGAAGCTCTAATTTTGGCGCAACCCGAATCGGGTAAAGAGTTTGTCATTTATAGTGACGCATCCCTACTTGGTTGGGTTGCGTATGATGCAAGAAGGTCGAGTTGTGGCCTATGCGTCGAGACAATTGAAGCCACACGAGAGAAATTATCCGACCCATGATCTCGAACTAGCCGCCATTGTGTTTGCATTGAAAATATGGCGACATTATTTGTTTGGTGAGAAGTGCCATGTGTTTCGGATCACAAAAGTCTCAAATATTGATGACTCAACGAGACTTGAATCTGCGACAAAGACGTTGGCTTGAGTTGTTGAAAGATTACGAGCTTGTCATTGATTACCACCCGGGAAAGGCTAATGTGGTTGCGGACGCCTTAAGCCTGAAATCACTGTTTGCTTTGCGAGCGATGAATGTACACTTGTCTGTTCTACCTGAAAATGTGTTAGTAGCTGAATTAAAGCCAAACCATATTGACTCATCAAATTCTTGAAGCTCAGGAAGTTGATGATGAATTGGTTGCAAAACGAGCTGAGTGTGTTCCGAACAAGGAATCGGAGTTTCAGATTGATGATGATGGTTGTTTGAGGTTTAGAAGTCGTTTGTGTGTTCCAAGGAATTCGGAACTCATTCCGATGATTCTGAACGAAGCCCATTGTAGCCGAATGTCAATTCACCCGGGGAGCACGAAAATGTACAACGACTTGAAACGTCGGTTTTGGTGGCATGGTATGAACGAGACATCTCCGACTTTGTTCGAGATGTTTAATATGTCAACAAGTGAAAGCGGAACATCAAGTGCCTTCAGGTTACTTCAGCCGATCATGATACCCGAGTGGAAATGGGACCGAGTCACAATGGACTTTGTGTCCGGACTGCCATTGTCCGCAAGTAAGAAGGATGTGATTTGGGTTGTTGTTGATAGGCTGACTAAGTCGGCTCACTTATCCCCGTGCGTACGGATCTTTCATTGGATAAACTAGCCGAATTGTATGTCTCTCAGATTGTGAGATTACATGGAGTACCTATTTCTATCGTGTCGGATAGAGATCCGAGATTCACCTCACGATTTTGGAAGAAATTGCAAGAAGCTTTGGGTACCAAGCTGCATTTTAGCACCGCTTTTCACCCCCAAACCGATGGACAATCCGAGCGGATAATTCAGATACTCGAGATATGTTGAGATGCTGCATCCTTGAGTTTAGTGGTTCATGGGAACGTATGTACCTTTGATTGAATTCGCTTACAACAATAGTTTTCAATCAAGTATTAAGATGGCACCTTATGAGGCTTTGTACGGTGGTAAATGCCGTACGCCATTGTTTTGGACCGAGCTTGGTGAAAGTAAAATTTCGGAGTTGATTTGATTAAAGATGCCGAACAAAAAGTAAAGGTAATCCGCGAAAGTCTAAAGGCAGCCACGGATCGTCAGAAATCGTATGCGGATTTGAAACGAAAAGACATTGAATATCAGGCGGGAGATAAAGTGTTCTTAAAGTTTCGCCTTGGAAAAGGTACTCAGATTTGGCCGAAGGGCAAGTTGAGTCCGAGATTCATTGGGCCATACGAAATGATTCCGAACGAAGTCCGGTCCAGTCAATGCACGTAATCCGATTGAATTATTAACCCCATGAACTTGAAACTAAAAGGGTTCGTGGTTAAGGTGTTGTGGGCTCAAACACGGGATCAAGGAAGCAACCTGGAAACCCGAGAGCTCCGATGAAAGAACGATATCCAAACCTATTACCGGTAGATTTTCGAGGACGAAAATTCCTTAAGTGGGGAGAGTTGTGACAGCCCAAAATTGACCCTAGTCGGAAGTGGTTCGGGACCGCTAAACGAGTCACCGAAATGTTGAATGTGATATTTCATTGTCTAGAATATGTATATATGCAATGTGTTAAAATTTCATGGTTGAATTTTGTAAATTGTAAAGTGAAATTTATTAAATAGGACTTATGCTGAGAAAAATTTAGAAATGTGCTAGGCTAATGTAAGGTGGGCCCATTTATGCATGTTGCAAAATAGTTGTACTTGCATGTCAAATACCCCTTT